>NC_133897.1:81361822-81961822 GCF_964199755.1 Larus michahellis | reverse complement strand
GCAGAGTTTTGTTGCTGGGCTTGTTCCTTAACTGACTGTAGAACATTATTGCTTTGACATTCCTGTACCTAATTTTCCAAGAGAAACAAACTCTAATAGGCCTTACTGATAGTACATTAGACCAAACTGAAAATTATCATTGGTGTAAGATGAAAAACTATTTTCACCAAGTGCTAACCTAGGAAATCTAATACTTATGAATCTTTGGCAAACGATTTTGAACTAGTTACAAAACTCTACATAGAGTTGTTATGTCTTACTTTGAAGAGTTTGTCCTTTCTTCAAATACACACACAAAGTGCATCTGAACTCTCTTTCTCCCTCTCTTCCACCTCTTCCTTCCTTTAGTAAGTAAACGTTCATAAACGCGTTCTTCCTTAGAACATATAGTCTCTCGCACCTTCTCTCATACTGAAGGTTTCATACTGGCAGGAAGGCTTTCATACTGAATGCACAGCTCCGCTCTAACCCAATGTGGCTGTGTCTTACAGGGCCCAGTAGCCATTTAGATATTTTTAAGAAAATATCCCTAATGTGATCAGATCTTATGAAAAGATAAATGGATCAATTCTGTATTAGCCCTGTTGTGGAACAGGGCTATACCATGAAGTCATTGATGACAGCTGAGATATTGCTGTTGATTCTGTTTTCTGCAATGACTTAAGCAAACTTAAGCTATATAAATGTGCATTTTCAATGATCTCTTGTTAAGGTAGTGCAGTTAAAACTTCCTTAAAAAATCAACTAAATACTCATCATAAATCAGCTAAAATGTTAGTCATAATGCTCTTGAGGTATGAAAATTGGGTCACCATCCCGGGAAGTATTTAAAAGTCATGTAGATGTGGTGCTTAGGGACATGGTTTAGTGGTGGACTTGGCAGTGCTAGGTTAGCAGTTGGGCTCAATGATCTTAAAGATCTTTTCGAACCTAAATGATTCTATGATGGTTGATGATTCGATGAAAATGTAGACAGAAGCAAAACGACCTACGACTGTACAAAATGGGGTATACCTTAACTTTTAACTTTATTCCCCAAGGCTAAAGGATTAATAGCTTAAGTATCATGGAAAAAAAGATACTATTTCTCATCGTATTTGATAAAACAAATTGATATTGCCTGCTGATTCTTCTAGCATTTCTGACCTTTCCTGATGTTTTCTTTTTATGAGTATAAAATTTAAATGCTTTAATAACAGTTTTCTTTGCAGATCCCTTACCTTCATTTTCCCTGAAATCTCTACTTTGCCTCTGCCAAATGGGTATCACTACTAGCTTTTCAAAACCCACCTTTAGTGTCACTCTACTGTGCATCTTGATTTATTTAATTTTCACATTAACAGCACCAATTTTGGATTAAGTGTATTATTTTATGCTTTTTATGTTCCAAATCAACCTGTTTTCTGTGCATGTCCTGGCAGGAGTAGAAACATTAGATGTTGTGTCTGCCAAGGAGTTAATAAGATTTGAATTCCATTTCTAAGTGGTTCTAATGATTTGATGCTTTGATACTTAGAGGGGTGTCTAGTACAAAGCAAATGTTTACTAATTATTACTTTGAAGCTTCATTAGATTCACTAATTCACTGCCATGATCTGGAGGAATTTATTCAGGTGTTAATTTCATTTTGGCTCTTGTCTTTTTTAGTCACATAGTCAAACTAGGTTTTAGAAGACTGCACTTTCTGAATGAAAAAAAAAAAGAGATATAAATCAACATAAATAGCAATACCAGTAAGATTTTTTTTGTGCACTTAAGTGTAGTTCAGCATTTCAATGGTATTTCAAAGTAAAATGTGTGAAAATGTAAGAAATGTTAGAGCTAAGTGTTAACAAGATTAATTAATTAAAATAATGAATTTGTGAAAATATTTAGCTCATTTCTGCAAAGAAAAAAGTTCTAACTTTACAGTTACTCAAAAATAAACTGTAGGGAAATTGATTTGAAGCTTAAAAGTAAAGTATTATTTTAAAATAGAGAGGTGTCTCTTTCCTAAAGCCAGATTCAGTGAGGTACTTAATCCCTTGCATAATTTTCAGCTCATGATTAGTTCTGCTGTAGTTTAATGATTGCAGAATCATATGACTGAAGTTTAAACACCGGATTATGTATATTTTGGGTGAATGAAAATCCATCTTTCTGGTTTTCCTTTTAAAATAATACTCAAGTAAGACTTTAGTACTCAAGTAAGACCTTAATCTTACTCTTCTTTTGTATCAAATTAGGAAGTTTTTAATATTTATTTTTTTCCCTAGAATTAAAGCTCTTTTAAAACTAAGCACCCTGAAATATATTCTGTTTTCTCATGAACTACCAAACCCATCAGTCTTCCTGGATATGTTTTCTAATATAAAGTTCATAAGTAAATAGTGTGTGCAAACACTCAAATAATTTGTGGGACTGGTACAGAACTACTTTTCATAAACAGAAATATACTCCAAATCAATTTTCTTAATAAACCATTCTAAATAAGTAACTACAAGAAATATGACAGTTGGGAAATCCTTTTCCAGAAAATATTCCATGAAAGGAAGAAAAGTATGCAATCTTATTTCATTTTTTTAATATATTCTCGTTGCAAATATCTTGATATGGGGTTTACAAAATAATCTTTCTTATTTTTAAACAGGTAGCTATGAAGCAGATAGTGAAATTTATTCTAAAGTTTCTTTTATTTAAGGGTATGACTTAGAAATTAAATGCATAGTTTTTTTACAAGAAACCCAGATTCTTCATGCTCTAATTATTTTAATGAAGATTTTTCCATTACTACCTGGCTTGCATTTTTGTTTTTCATCTTCATTCATTTTATCTTGCAACAGAGATTTCTTATCTGTTGTTGCACTTACACAAGCTAATAAACTTGTTCATTCGTAGCCTTTAGATTGATTTTCTCCTCTACCAACTTTGTATAAAGGTATAGAACTATAAAGATACGGTGTAGATGGATACAGCAGAAAGTTTCTGAGGCTTGGCTGTTTGTATTTTCCAGGCAAAGCCATTAAGAACAAAGATAAGAAACTTCCTTTAAAACTGACATACCTGCCCAAAAAGTCACAGTGGCTTTATTTTAAAAAGGCTGGTAAAGAAAAAAGCGGGACAAATCAAGAGTCCTGTTTCCATCATAGTTTATGAATTGTATATTAAACAACCAAAAGATAGAAATTATCCTGAACATAGTCCTGTGTTTCTCACTTCCTTAATAAAACCTAACTTGAAAAACAGGAAATATGGCTTTGAACTGTCTCAGTATGAAAACAGCCTAGATTTTATACTTCCAACTTCCTGAGTGGGTTCAAAACCTCTTGAAGTATTACATGAAATGTAGGTGGTGCCATGAACATTAGTGTAATGGTGCCTTCAGCAGCCATATTTTGGAACAGATGAAAAACAAGCTCAAGATAAGTTCCATTCCTTGAAATCCTAAATTGAAAAAATTGTATCTCTGCAATCCTGAATTGGGCACCTAAACTCTAAGAGAATTTCCTGTTAGCTATTTGCCTGCTTTCTACTCAGCGTGAGCATGGTTTTGAGGCTGTTCTGCAAAGAGCCCTGATTCTTTACACACACTGTGCAGTAAACCCAGGGATGTGGCTTCAGGTTTTGCATTGTTCTTTATGGACCAAGCAGATAGTAAGGTGCCTGCAAGTGCATAGGCCTTTTATTGTGTCTAATTGCTGAGGGCCTTTTGTACCAAATATCATTTGATTGTGTCCCTCAGTATTTTACAAAGAAATTGTCTCCAAAATTCTGGTCTCTTTCAGTCCTGCATGGAAATGTTTTTCTCTCAATTTGATTAAAGGCCTGTGCCATTTACTGAGAAAGCTCTTGCTTCGCTCCCCACCCTAGTATCATAGGTCATTAATTGTCAAATCATAGAATCATAAAATCATAGAATACTCCTGGGGATGTTATTCCAATGACTGATTATCCCCATTATGGAAAATTTTCCTCTTGTCTCCAATCAGAATCTCCCCAGGAGGAACTTGTACCCATTATTCGTTCTCTTTTCCATGTGACCCCTTGCAAAAAGGGAGTCTCCATTTTCTTTGTAGCCACCCTTTAAATACTGGAACATGGTGATAAGGTCTTCCATAAGCCTTCTTTTCTCAAGGCTAAACAAACATGGTTCTCTCAGCCTTTCCTCATATGGCAGGCTTCCCAGTCTGTGGATCATCTTTGTGGTCCTTCTCTGGACCCTGCAGGGTGGCTGTGCTTTCAGAAGTTTCCACTTCCCCACTCAGTTTGATGTCATCAGCAAACATCATCAGGGTACACTTGATCCCATCATCCAGATCACTTAAGAAAATAGTAAATAGCATTAGGCCCGCTGTCGATCCCCGGGGTTCCTCACATGTGACAGTTTGAAAATGAGCTATTTACCAACACCCTCTGGGTGCGACCTGTCAGCCAGTTCCCCACCCACCACAGAGACCACTTGTCTAGGCAGTAATGCATCTGTTTCTCTAGGAAGAGGCTATGGGGAACCATGTTAAAAGCCTTGGAGAAATCCAAGTAAACAATGTCTGCTGTTCGCCCCTCATCAACCGAGCACGTTACTTTGTTGTAGGAAGCGATCAGTTTTGTCAAGCAGGAGTTGCCCTTGGTGAATCCATGATGGTTTTTCCTGGTCATGTGCTTCTTTTGACTTGTGATAGCCCCCCGGAGGATTCATTCCATAACTTTCCTGGGGACTCAAGTAAAACTGCTGAGCCTATAATTTTCTGGATCCTCCCTTAAGCTCTTCTTGTAGATGATAGGGACATTAGCCTTCTTCCAGTCTTCTGGGATGTCTCCCAATCTCCACAACTTCTCAAAGATTATGGATAGTGGCCTCGCAATGACATCAGCCAGCTCTCTTAGCAACCTTGGGTGGATAACATCAGGGCCCATCGATTTGTAGAAGTCAAGCTCCTGTAATCATTTGCATACCAACTCTTCCTTCACTGATGGTGGGTCTATGTTTGCATCAACCTGGATTGTTGTTCCCAAAGCCTAGGTCCCTACAGTCTTCCTGAGGCTAAAGTTTAGAACAGTAGTAGTCACTAGTACTTTTTCTTTCAACCTTCAAAAATCACCTTCCTCCCCCTTGAAAACAATATGCAAACACAAAAATCCTTTAATGACATCTTCTGAATGCAAACTCAGGCAGCACAGGGTTGGACTATGTCCTGTAAGCAGCTTCACTGTGTCTAGTGGGGCACCTGCAGGAGCACTAACAAGAGATGCCATTAAGCACTCCACAGAATTCATAAGTATTCATACCCCCTTTAAAGAAGTTGACAATGTTGAATGCAAAGCCCAGGATAATTCTTTTGTTTGTTATAAAAAACTAGAGAATTATTAATGACAAAATCACTATTATGTCTGGTGCTTGGAATAATGAAATGCTGATGGCTAAGAGTCTAAATAACCAAAGTGCTTTCTGTTTTTTCTCCTCTGCTGTTAATTTACAGATTGTCAGTGACAATCTAAAAGACATTTGTTAGTCATTTTGGCTGTACAGCTATGCTTTAAGTCTCAAACTTAAACTTATGTTGGAAAACATTTTATTTTTTTTAAATTACATTTGTAGAAAGTGGGAGTAGAATCACAAAACAAAAATACCTATTATTTACCATTGCTTTATTTATTTAGTATACATGTTTTGTTCAAAAGATGTTGAATTCATTATACAAGCAAAAAAAAATTCTTCAGGTAAGGTACGCCTACAGGGATGTTATTGTATAGCTGAAGGGAGACAAACCTGAGCAGGTTCAGCTACTGCTAGCAGTTAGGAGAATAGGAAGTTTAGTATGATCAAGCAAATTAAACAGCTCTTAGTGAGTTCTCTGCTATGTCCATAATGCTAAAAAGCATCTTAGCTAACTAAGTTGAATGATAACCTATTTTCATCTATAGAACACCGTTTTCACAGTAGGGGAACTGTCAGGGAACTGATTTGTTCTATGGGGATGTTTCAATTTTGAGACCTATGCAGTTCTTAAAATGGAAACATCCTTACAGAATAAATCAACTTTAATGCTGATGTGCTAATTAACTGCCTGCTAGTAATTTCTGTGACTACACATGCTTTCTGATAAGTGCTCTCACTTCCACTACTATAGAAATCTGGGTGAATACAATAAAATAAAAAAAAGACAGTGATCTGTCTTACATTTTAGTCTAATTTTTTTTTGGCTAATGTTGCTTAATTGGGATTATTCTCAATGAATGTTATTGCAAGTGGTCTTAAAGGAGGAAAAATGCATTGAAAAGAAGGATACTGTAAGGAAATGTTGTAGAGCCTGATTAAAAGTGAGGCCCTAAAATTTTGAGCTATTCTGAGCAGGCTGTTTCTGGAATAGCTGCAATGATTCACCCAGGGATTGCAACATACGGATTCTTTTGCAGAGTAAAGGTCTACAAACAGAAATTGTTCTCTCTGATAATTCCAGTTGTGCGGATTTTGAAAGATGTACTAATCCAAGCAGAAACATGCCATTTAAACTCTGTATCCAACTAGAAAAATAAAACAGATATAATATTAAATCAAACACAGTAAGTGACCATTATTTTAAAGCACTGTATCAGAGGAAACAGCATAGGAATTGATAGCCAATGGATGCATACCTTCCTAGGTGTAGGAAATAATGTGCAAAAAAATGGCATTTATTAATTTAAAATCAAAATGCAATACCATAGAATCACAGAGTACCAGGTTGGAAGGGACCTCAAGGATCATCTGGTCCAACCTTTCTTGGCAAAAGCGTGGTATAGACAAGATGGCCCAGCACCCTGTCCAGCAGAATCTTAAAAGTGTGCAACGATGGGGGATCCACCACTTCCCTGGGGAGATTATTACAATATCTGATTATCCTCATTGTGAAAAATTTTCCTCTTGTGTCCAATCAGAATCTCCCCCAGGAGTAACTTTTAGCCATTACCCCTCATCTTTTCCATGTGACCCCTTGCAAAAAGGGAGTCTCCATCTTCTTTGTAGTCACCCTTTAAATACTGGAACATGGTGATAAGGTCTCCTTTAAGCCTTCTTTTCCTCCTCTAAGCCTGAGAGAACAAACCCAGTTCTCTCAGCCCTTTCCTTATGCAACAGGCTTCCCAGTCCGTTGATCATCTTTGCAACCCTTTTCTGGAACTTCTCCAGCCTGTCTATTTCTTTTTTGTACAGCAGGGACCAAAACCGAACACAGTATTCCAGGTGTGGCCTGACAAGCGCTGAGTAGCGTGCGATAACGACTTCTTTGTATCTGCTGGTGATGCCCTTGTTGATGCAGCCTAGCATCCTGTTGGCTTTCCACAGCAGCACACTGTTCACTCATATTGAGCTTGCTGTCCACCAGGACCTGCAGGTCCCTTTCCACAGTGCAGTTCCCCAGCTGTATAGATCTCAGCCTGTGCTGTACTCCTGGATTATGTTTTCCCAGGTGCAAGACCTTACACTTGTCCTTCTTGAACTTCATAAGGTTCTTGTTGCCCACTCTTCCAGCCTATCCAGGTCTTCCTGCAGGGTGGCTCTCCCTTCCGAAGTGTCCGCTTCCCCACTCAGTTTGGTGTCATCAGCAATCTTCATCAGGGTACACTTCATCCCATCAAATATGTTTGGTAACTTCGCTGTTTGAAGTAAGTAGCCTAAGTTGATTTCTGAACATTTTAGTGCAAGTAGAATTTCAGTAGATGTTGAATGTTAAGCTACTTAATATAGAAATATGCACAGTAGGTGTCTAGTGGAATTTGGCCATCTGTAAAAGTGTCTCAGCCACAGTCAGTAGGTTTTGTCAATGATTCTTTGGATTTGGGAGACTATACACATACACACATACAAAAAAAAAAAAAAAAAAGACAAGCGGTACTAGAATTGAGAACAAAAAATGTAAGTGATATTAAAATGCAAAAAAAAACCAAACTCAATGTTACTATTATTTTAAGCAATTATTATGTTCACCCATAAGGGTACCTTACACATTTATCTATTTGTAACAGGCAAATATGGTTTGATTCTCAGACTGAGACTTTTAAAAGAACCTGTGACAGGTATCTACTTCTCCTTAAACTGACTAAGGTTTGATGGCTTCATTTTCACCTATTGTAGATTAGTCTGGTAAACCACGCCTTGAGACCTATACAATACAAGCTAAAATAACCTCTCTTTCCTGGTGTGCCAATGCAGCTGTGCTTGCTGGGCGTAATAGGAATAAAACACTATTCTCTCAAACCTCTTCCTCTGTCATTTCCATGAACAATTTCTGTAACAGACGCATCATGCTATGAGGTAAATATTCCTAAACTGTAACACAAGCATTATCTTTTCTCCTTGAACAACAGCATAAACACAGGAGCAACACAAAGATGTACAAAAATCTGATTTTCTTGGTGTGGTTTCTTCGATTTATGCTTGTGTTCTTGTTGGTATAATGGGCTTCTGAGCATCTATAGGAATCTACTTGTATTAATAAGTGGGTTTTAAAATACAGAAAATGTCAAAAAGTGGTAGGTACTTCTTTGCACAGAATCATTCTCTAGAACTGATTTCTGAAAACACTGCACAAAACACCTTGTAGGTGTATTCTGGTATTTATGCAGGGAATAATGAAGATTTATTTCACTTGCACTAAACAGATTGTTAGCTGGACTTTAGAGAAAGGATACAAGTTTAAACTAAACTGTTTTGAACAAAATGGGAAACAGAATGACAAATTGTTCCCAAGTTTATTTGTGGTTTACTTCATATCTGTTCTCCATTTTTTTGATGTGGGCTTTACTTTGGGGTTGGTTGGGGGGTTTTTTGTGTTTTTTTTTTCTCTTTGGTTTTTATCTTCTTTGACTGCAACTCTTCTCAAATTATCTCCCAGCAAACATTCTTTTTTTGGCTCTCACTGTTCTTTTCTAACTATTCATACTACTCCTAATGGATATCTCTGTCTACTCTTCCTTCAGGTTTCTGCATTCTTCATCTATTAACTAGTATTTACTTTTTGAAACTCTGTCATCATTTTTCTGTTACTCCTATTTACTCTCCTTCACTTTTAAATATTGCTACATTTCTTCTTTTTGAGATGTTTTCTCCAATTTTTTCTTCTTGAAATATTTTTCTTCCAGGTAATATTGAAATATATTTGTTGCATCTGTGTGGTTGGGACAAACTTTATCCTTTCTACTACTTGGTGTATCTCAGTATTCAGAAAAGTAAGATAATTCAGCAGAAACAACACAGATATGATGAAAGGAGGTAGGAAATATACTTACTGTAAAATTTATTAACTGTAAAGATTAATCATCTTCTTGTAACAAATACAATAGGAATATACATGCAGTGACTAATTTTTAATTGTGTATTGAATTTTCTTATTTCCCCTCCCCCTTCTCTTTTTTCTTCATGAAAACAATAGTATTTTTGGCAACAAATTTTCCTATGACAATTACTACTTTCTACAATTTTTCTACAATTTTTAGAAAAGTTTGTTCCTTAGAAGATATTTTGCTAAGCCATATGCTTTAAAATAACTCCTAGATTCCTACTATGTACACATGGCTGTTGTATACTGTGCTGCTTTTTTAAACTTAGCATCTTGCTTGAAGATTGAATCTTTTTGGACATGGCAAGATCTAAGGAGCACGTTCTGTTTCACTACAGGGGTTACACCAAAGGAAAACCTACCTAAATTATGTGGGCTTTACATTCTACTGATGGAAGGTATTTAAGCCTAACAAAGCTATCCCTGCTCTTTTCTTAAACTTCCACCCAGGAAAGGTTTAACTTTTAGCTATCTGGATATTGCTGAGTTTATATAATAAAATTTGAGCTCCACAACTCCCTTCCACACAAACATTAGAAAGAATACCATTAAGTACAGCCAAACGATAAAGTCTTCCTCAGGAACTGAGATTCGTAGCATCACAGCGATATATTTGTTGTACATGGCACACCGTTCTTTATACCAAATGCTCAGATATTTACAGGAACAATGATGATTACCTATTTTACTTTCACTGGAAGGTCAGGGTCTATATTTTGATCCTTTGGCTTAGCTTTGCAAAGTGCAGGATGTCTAGTAATTAACTTAGTTATGACTCAGGTGCAAATTACTTCTGGAATTTAATTGGAAATTAATTCTCCAACTAAGCCATTTCTGAAAATCTCAGAAGTTGTTTATATTCATATTTTGGCATCTAAATATCTTTGCAAAGGTAGTACTCAGACACATGCCTAGTAGTTTATGCTCAAATTTATTTACATCTTTGGTGATTAATGCGCATTTAAATGCCTTGCTGAATACCGATTTTAGTATGTACTAAACCATTTTGTTGAACTGGGGTTGACTAGAAGCAGTTTAGCTGTATGCTAAATTGAGTGGGCTTATTCTTTAGCTTCTGCACTTAAAAAGGTGTAAAATTGTACCTGCTACCTATATGTAGGTCCAGAGAAATTTCATTTGTTTTGCTAATGTTGTCAGCAAGTAAATAAAAAAACCCACTGTGATTTTAGATGTAAAGGGTTTTTTTACACTGATTTCACTGTGAACACGTGTAGGACCAAAGTAACCAAACTGCTAGTAAGACTGTTTCAGAGAAGCATTGGAAAAGATTGTATTGGAAGTAAAATATTTCCATCTCAGTGAAACTTAGATTTCTCGGTCTCTTAAACATATGAATAATCTCACATTAAAGAAGTGTATCTGCATTGATATGAATTTTATTCTAACTATTTACTGTCTATCATTCCTTTTTTTTTTTTTACAGTTCAGCAGTTGTTTTTTCTTGGCATAGCCCATGTGATGTATTTTTTGTATATGTATTGAATAATCTTTTCTAAATTATTAGCTGTTTGTAAGTGTTTTACAATTACATTTATTATGAAAGATTTCTTTATTATTCTGCATTAACACTGACAGTAGCAGAAACACTAAAGTTTGCAATATTGTTGTCACTTGCATCCCAGAACCATAATTATGGTATAATGTAGAAGGCTTGCCACTTACATGGTCATGTAATAAAAGCACTTTCGTCTGCAGTACAAAAGCTTAATTCTATTCCGTATTTAAAAGAAAACTAATTCAGAAGCTTCATGTTCTTACTGGCTCTTCTGAGTAAATGTTAGTCATACTGTTATTTAAGGCAATGAATTATTTTCTTGAAAAGGTAGTATCTGTCTCTTTGGTCAGTGATAACAAATAACATAATAAATACATTGTTTGGTATCTACTCAATGCTTGGTATACATGCAACTGAGGTTTTCAACAATCAAATAACATAATAAACAAAAAATGCTCAAACCTCCCAAACAAAGCGTAATAGTAGTAATAATGTTGCTTTTCATGTGGCATTTCTTTCTAGAGATTTCCAAACCACTGTGCGAACTTTGCCAATAACGCTGGCATAAAGACTGGAACAACCACATCTGGTTTGCTGGAATCTTAAGTATGCTAGTGAATATCATCTCTTTATTATATGAGAAGAGTAACTTTAGTACCCATTAGTAATATTTCTGTGTGGGTTATTTGAAGAATGCAACAGATACTTAACCAGCATTTTTTAATATCAACGTTAAACCCCTTTGTCTCCATTTCCTTTACTTTTGAGGAAGGAGTGTTTGTAAGTGAAGGATTTATATTTTGCTATGGTTCACTCACTGAATTGTGATCATTGACAATACTGTTTATTTTATGCATAAATTTTATGCCATATTTGGTATTGGACTCTTAGTGGCTTTCTATTTACTATATAGTATTTGATTCATTACAAGGCAGCTGTAGAAAACACTAAAATAGTTTGCAATAAAGACTTTCATTATAGTAAAGGACTATGTGACATGTTTAACTTGGACTTTTGTATTGTGTGTGCCTCTGTGTTTTCTTAGATTTTTACTATGTGGCCATGGTAAATGGAACAGAAATTAGAGATGAGGATGAAATACCAACACAAAAGTGTTCTATTGAAGCCCCCCTCCAACTCCATTTAGTGGTGCATAGGTGTCTTTATTTTGCCTTCTGGAAATATGCCTTGAGTTTTTATGAATTTTCATGAAAATACACCATTTACAGAAAACCACTCGGAGAAGCCAGAAACACTGAGAAATTAGGCGTGGGCTTAAACTCATCCCGAATCTGTTTTGCCCTGCCAGGAATGGTTCTGCATCCTTTCTCCCTGATCTCAACCTTTCTTTCTTTCTCTAGTGATAGTGAATATGGCTGCTCAGTCATAGACAAAATCTGACCAGAAATATTATTAGTAGTAGTATAAGCATTTGTTTTTTTAAGGGGATTGTAGTGAATCTTTGAGCAGCAGCATGGTTTTAGGGCAGCTCAAGCTTTTATAGTCAAAAATCTTCTTATGGGCAAAAGGGAACATGCTGTATATGTAGAGCTAAGGATCTACTGTTTGTCTAATTATTTTTAACAGCCTAATGAAAAACAGAGAAAATTTATTCTCATTAGTCCAGTTACATAATTGTAACACTTGTATAAGTTCAAAGGCCTCATACCAGCTAACACTCTCATACCAAAAATCTTCCTAGTATCTACCCCTTTTCTCTGGTGTTACGCTAATTCCTTTTGGGTCCAAAGGTCTACAGTATCTGTCTTCCTCAAGCAGAAAGGTGGAGCTGATGCAGCAAGTCATCAGCCTTCCAGGCTCTTCAGCAAGAGGAGTTCATTGCTGGTGATGCCAGTCTGGGGTTATTTTTACACTTTTTGTACCACAGTCCATTTTCTGTTCATTAGTTTCCAGCTAAAGTTTGAGTGCTACATTGCAGCCTTCTCTAGCCCCCATTCGCAGAACAGGCTACTGTTTGTTACACAGTGATTTACTAGGTTTCTTAGATCTCAACCATGTATAATACCCACAGAGTGAAGCTGAAAAAGGTTAGGCAGTAGTGCCTTGACCCTTAGATGGTTGTTATCGCAGCTAACTCCAGCTCACGGCAGGACAAGTGCAGATAAGTCCCAATACTCTGCACTGTCAGGTTAATATAAAGCCTGTGGACTTTTAGCAGTAACAGCAAAAATCATATTTATTTCAGATACAAAGTTGATGTTGAAATTACACCCTAAACCTAAGATAATATTGAAGATATCCTTAGGGGAAAGCAAAACTTATTCTGAAATGCACACATTTGCACAGCATACCAGATATTAATTAACTAAGAGAAATAGAAAAGTTCATCCTGTCGCAGCTAACCAATAATGTTGCTTTAAATGTTTTCAATCAAAAATGCACTAAAAAAATTAGCCATTAGTAAACAAACAAAAACACATCAGAAAAAAATAGAATACTGTAGTAGAAAACACACTAAATAGAAAAAAGAAGCAATTTAAGAAAAAAAATTGTTTTGAAGACACTGGAGAAGTTATTATAAGTGAGAGGAAATATCCTTTATCTGTAGTTACTAGCAAAGTTGATTGATTTTATTTTAACCGAGAAAAGTTATTGCTATCTTTGACTCTATAGAAGCTTATGTTGGTCTCTGCACCCAGTCTCACAGAAGTTAACAGCTTCTGCTCAGAGAAGTCTTTGCAGGACTTATGATTTATGTTCAGCCAAGGAGACAATACCTTATTATTTACAGTAGAAGAATTTTGTGTGTATATATCTAACACTACTATGCCAGAAAATCAAGGGAACGCTTTTTGTCTCATACATTAGTTACTTTTGAGGTCATCAGCATCATTAAGCTTCATTGTAAGGCTGGTGCTATAATAGACAGAATTGCACGTTATTACACTCTGTCATTCCCTCAAGCAATAGGGGTGAAGAAAGTGGTCTGAGCTAGGTGAGCATTGGGACAATCAAATAAAAGTGACAGAGACTGAAATTATTAAGTCTTATAGTTGCCACTGCCTTTGTTTCTTAGAATGCATAGCCATCTGATTTATTATTTGCTTGCATGCATGATGTATGCACTAGTCTCACTTTCTGTAGTCGTTTGTTTGTGTTGTCTACCAATGTGTCTCATTATTTACCTGGTGGCTTTTTAAGAGCATTGATCTTCAGGCTGGTAGTTGAAGTCATTGGTCATTATACAATTACTTAGCTAGAGCAGCATGCGCACTAAGCATTCTGGCAAATGACCAGATGAGATAATCAAAAATCTAATACTCTATAAGAATCTGAAAATCTTCTGTTTTGGATAAAGAAAACCTTTCCATTTCCAGTAAGTGGGGTTGAATAACGATTGGGTGTGTGGTAGGTGGGGTCAAGAGAAAAGTTGAGCATAAACATTTCGTTTGCAGCAACTTCTGAAAGACTTTTTGTCATGACTGTTTTAAACTTCTCCACATTAATAAAATCTATTCATTTAGAATCTATCTCTTCGGAATATGATCTCTACAGACAAAGATTTATGGCATTTAATATATTTTAAAGCTATCCCATAAAAAGCAATCCATCTTTCTAAAAACATGTTTATGTAAAAATTAAAGCTAGATAAAGAGTTTGCCACACTTTCAATACAGAGTCATCTCTGCCCCATTTTACAAAACCAATCTATTTCTATGGACCAAAACAAACAACCTCAGGGGATTCTCTGAAGTCCATTTCTAAATAATATTAGCAAAAAATATCAGTAAAAGAGAAAATGAATTCAGACGGCAATCAAGGAACAACTACATATTTATCAACAGAGTAGCTATTGATGAAAATTAAATCTTTGCTTAACCAGGATCTCTGAAATCTACTAGACTTTTCAAAACAGTGTGTAGATATTTATGAGACTTAAGCTATTGTCAGCTTGTCTCCTGCATTTCTCTGACCCAGAAATGCAGCTAGTTCTGGTGTGTTTTAAGTGCCCTTTAAGAAAGGAAGAAAAGGTGGAATTCTGATGAAACAAAGTACAGCTCTATCCAACACCTCAGCCTAGGTAGAGCACCATGCTTTTCTAGTTCCTAGTAAGCTTAACACAGTCAGGGAAGCACCATAGCATGTCATGGGATCTCCTGAGTGTCAAGCAACCAGGAGCTGGAGAGGTAATCCCTTTCACATAAACTGCATTTGTAGCCTCTATTCTAGTGGAATCCAAGTTCCAGAAACTCATTGAAGCAGTGATTTGACCTCTTCAACCATCACATTCAATATTTGAGCACATAGCTTTAACGACTTGAGTGTTAATCCCTGTAATTTGTGGTCCTCTTTGACACTAGATGCTAAATTTATTCCTGTGTTCCTTGGAAATTAGCCACCTTCCCATAAATTAGAAAGCCATCCTGAAGGCTGGGCAGCAGGAGGCAGCAAACGCCTGCAGCCCAGGAGCGGCTCCGTGCTGCCTGGTGTTTCAGCAGTTTTCCTGGAGGTCCCTCTTCACATCAGGCGAAGGTTTTGTGTGCATCCCAGAGGCTCTTCTTGTGGATATACGACTGTTGTGGTTCTTTCCACTCGGCAGTGCTGAGGGAAGCTAGGATTAAGAAGGTTTAGAGATGTTTCCAGATGTAAAATGTTCCTTTCATCATATGGAAGTCTTCCAAAATCTCCTGTTCTTTGTCGAAAGAATTCTGGTGCCTTTAGGAAGAAGTTTTAATTCTGTCCTTTCAAAGACATTAAGGGTTCATAGAATGATAGGTTGGAAAGGACCTTAAAGATCATGTAGTTCCAACCCCCCTGCCCTGGGCAGGGACACCTCCCACTCAACAGGCTGCTCAAAGCCCCATCCAGCCTGGTTTTGAACATTTCCATGGAAGGGGCATCCACAACTTCTCTGGACAAGCTGTTCCAGTGTCTCACCACCCTCGCAGTAAAGAATTTCTTCCTGATATCCAATCTAAATCTACCCTCTTTCAGTTTAAAACCATTACCCCTCATCCTATTGCTCCACTCCCTGATAAAGAGTCCCTCCCCATCTTTTCTATAGGCCCCCTTTAGGTACTGAAAGGCTGCTATAAGGTCTCCCTGGAACCTTCTCTGGGGGCAGAGATCATATATGTGGAAGCTTCCTCCTGCTTTGTGAGTGCTCTCAGATTTTATTTGTCCCTGATTTTCTGTCCTGTGTCCATGTTTTCCTGTTTCTTCATCAGTCTGTGCTCCATCCTTTCCTCCCCATCTCTAAAAGACAAATCAGAAGAAGGGGCTGGAAGCAGTTGCCTGCTTTTCCTTCGTTATCAGAAGCTGCAGCATAAGAGTGCAAAGCTAGGCACTAAGAGGGCAGAAACCTGCTAGACCTTTAGCTGTCTGTGCACCAATGGAACAAGACCAAATCTCTCCTGATCACCTGAATAAACTTGTAATCACTTTGACATGGAACTTAACAGAATGGGTTAAGGCCAAGATGGGATAATTAACAGGTACATACAAGCAAACTTTATTCAGTTTCTAACTATTACCCTAATGCTGTTCTCAGCCTCTAGGCAAAACAAGTTAATGAGATATAGTATAAGGTAAAGCAGTATGACTGTGCACAATGCAAAGCTTTTCTTCATTCAGTTGTTACTTTCAGAAATCCTTTCTGATTAGGTGACTATAAAAGCATCACTTTTTTTTTTTCTTCCATTAAATAAATAAAAACCACCCAGTAAGTACTGGCCTAGTAGTATACTGGCAATAAAACTGAATTCAAATCTTGATTTCTTAGGCTGACAAGGTCATTGATCACCTGTTATCTCTATTCCCAAGATTTTCCTGGCTCAGAAGAGGCTTTAAATTAAGGGCTTTAACTGAAAACATGTGCTGCTCATTATCTCTGCTACTGGCACACCTGTGCTGTTCTCCTGTTTTTAACAGGTCTTTGCTCAGACCAGGCTCCTGGAAATCATTATATTTTCTGTTGCTGTAGTGACTAGGGGGTTTCTCTACTGTTATTGGTATTTCTCTCCTTTAGTTTAAGGAGGCTAGAGGGGACTGACTTGATGAGCAGAAGAAAAGGTCTGTTAACTTAAAAGGTGAGCAAAATGAATTGTTTGTGACTAGGTTAATGTTTGGGAACAGCTGTTCTTTTAAAATGGGCATCTCCTATGAAAGCTTTGTGAAAATCTAACTAGGGGCTGTTCATTTTTTCTCAAGTTGCCTGGATTAAAGAGGGCTGCTTCATTTTATGGTTCTGAGTATGCCTGTATTTTTTAGATAGGCTTTCTGGCTTGAAATATAGTTGCTAATAATTTTGGCTTGCCTATGGTCTGATTGCTCATGCTTTGAAAGGAAGTTGGTATTTTCACCTTCTTTGTCTTCAGTGTTCTAAGTGTGAAGCCTAGATATCTAGGCTTTGTAATCAATGGGTACGTAGCTCTAGATGTTGACTTATCATGTCCTGAAGAACTTGTTTGAGTCTGGAAGCTCTTGATTATGTACCCTCTAGACAATTAAAGTGAGTTATTTTATTTACAGACAGTGAGGTCTGATGAGCCCACTGTAAGGCATCTACTTACTGCAACCAATGAACTAAAAACAGCTGTAAAAGGAAGGTAAATGAGAAGATGGTGAAAGAATCTAGCAGGTGACACCTCTGACTTCTATCTATTCACTGAGGTAGCAGTATGCCTGATGTAATTCATCTCTTCTCCAACATGCTTTCTTTTAGGAGTAGGGGTGGGGAAGGAAGAATATCTTGGTATAAAGCTGTCTTTATCTATTCCTTTTTGGGGAGTAAAAGGAATCTTTTAGTAACATTGATACATGGAGGTTTTGTGTGTTTGTTCTGCCTGCTGTTCCGCAGTAGTGCTTCGATTCTTCTGAATTATTGGTATGCTATATTTAGCTTCCCTCTTTTATGCCCTATTTTCTTCAAGGGGATGAGAGAGAAGGGTGAATATTTGAAATTAATGAAGTTGCTTTCTTTTTCTTCCTTAAGGCACTTCTTGATTTTTTTTTTTTTAAATTGATTTTCCTAAAACATTCAGGAAAAAGATTAGCATCAGCAAAACTTCCCATCAGGATGGGACTCTTAGGGCTGGAAGGGTCTGTGGAAGTAGGTGGCTGGTACTGTTTAGGATAGGAGCCATATACCAGTGCTTCCTATGAGAGGCTATATCATAAGGTCAGATATATTATTAATCACTCGAGAATCTACAGAGAAAATAACTGTAAGTATCAGACGTGATCTGGTACAATTAATTTGCTACACAGAAAGTCTATTGGATTACTAAAGCTGGTCTTCGTGTAATGGTACAGTAATTACAAGGGCTGTAGATAAGACTCTTCAAAGTAACTGTATGGAGAGACAAGGTGCAATGTTCTATAAAGATATGAATACTTACCTTAAATCAGTTACTCTGAAAAATCTGGTTCTAGGTGTCTGAAGTCCTATGCATCTTACTTTTTCTTTGCCTCAGTTCCATGTCTGTAAAATGGGATAAATATTTTTTCATCTCATGAGTCTTTGTAGCCACTTTTATTTTTTGTTAAGTACTTGGATGCAAGAATAATGAGAGCTATAGAATCTATTAAGGGAATTAATTGTTCTGTCTTCATAGCAGAACCTGAACAGCAGCTAGTAAATAAAGTTTGAGGTCACAAAATGAGTGATGAATAGGAGGCAGAATACTGGCTAGTCAACCAGGATGCAATTGCTGTCCTTTTGGTAATGTGCTGCACTGGGAAAAGAAAATAAAAAAAAAATAATAATTAAATCCTCTGGGGAGGGTGTGTGGGGAAGACAGGTACTGCACATGGCTTGAAGTACAGATCTGTTTACATCAAGCAAATAATTTTTGCAAAGAATACCCTCATTGCTGCAGTTCCATATTGCCCTGTTGCATAGCTCTTGGATCTGAAAGCAGCCAGGAAAGCATAGTTTGACAGAGTGGAACAATGCTGTGACAACAACAAGATCAGGTGCCTTTGTTGAAACTCATGGAAAGTGACTGATTGATAGGTAACATGGGTAATCTGCTGCTAGGAGTTCACTCACATCTGCCTGTGGCAACAAAAACACAGCTGTTCAGCTCTAGCTAGGGTGGTGGTTCCCTGGCAAGGCTTGTTTGTATAGTGCTGTAACAGCCTTTGAAGTATTTAAGATAGATTTGTATACGTGTGCATTTCAATGTGGACTTAATGTTCTTTCTCTCTTGTCAAATGTCCCCATATGTGTATACGCACTAAGTAATTTACTTGGTTGCTATAATTGACCTTATCCTAGGAAATGCATGGAGCTGAACTCTAACTAAAAACTCCCTCTCCAAATCTGTGCACATCATGACTTTGGGTTCTACAGGTATTATTACTCTCCTTAGTCTAGTTATAATTCAGAGATGTATTTTGAATACCTCTTAATTCTTCTATTCTGTTCCTGCATATCTGAGGATATGTATATTTTCATCCCTCTTTCCCTCCCCACTGTTTTTTTTCTCTTCTCTTATTCTCACTGTACTTGTTTTGTACTCGTTCACCCTCTTTGTTACAGTTGAAATTTCCAGAACAACTTGTGCTATGGCTGAACCTTATGTGACGTTCAGCCTGCTTATCTGCATCCACAGGCTTCAATGCAAGTAACAAGTTGTGTCAGGAAGAAAGCCTGAGACGGTTCTGTTCCACAGCATGGCTTTGGCTTGCTTTGTTGGTAGGTTAGGTACAGATTTATGTGCTCTGCCAAGTTTGTTTCCAGGTATGGTGTCTTGTAGTTGAGACAAGTTGGCTGAATGATCCTTTTTAAGGGGTCTGATATTGTGAGCAACAACAGCAAGGGTGCCTGTTGTGCATAAGTTCCAGCTGCCTTGAGATCAGGTGGTCATGCAGCAATGAAGCAGATCGTTTATGCACAGAAATATATGTGTAGAGCGGGACATACCATATACTGTTCTTGAGCCTCCTTCTGTGCCTATAGTCTACCAAGCTGTACACACTTTGTCATTGGGAACAAACAGGGAAAAAGAATATGGAGAAGCGATTATATTTTTATAATCCAGATAGGCAGGTGATGACAGTGGTAGGAAATAAAAAAACTTTTTACCAAGATGGCTCTAATTGTGAACCTTCATTCGCTGTTCCCTTTGTACAGATGACTGATGTTTATGCATACTGCTAGAGGCTCTTGAGAATCCAAGCTCTGTCCTGCCCCCGGCAGTCAGAAGTGTTCCTGGCCTTGGTTCCCAGTGATGAGTAGTCAGTTATGACTTTGGATTAAATGTATAATCCTTCTGCAGTAACTACACACCTGAAAATGTTACCAAGACTATAAAATAAAATATTAGAGCAATAGAAAAAGAGAGACATATTTTATTTCAATGAATCGTTTAATTGGGTATTTGTCTAGATATGTGATTTATCAGGGAAACTAAAATTTTTCAAGTAGCTTAAGTGTGTTTTCCCATTTTATTCTTCAGGCAGGGGAGTGAACTGAATTTGGCAAACTCCAACTTGTCACTAAATCTCTTGCTTCTGCTTCCTGAAGTACCTATTCAGTTCTGATCTTCCCTTTCAAAAATACATCTGATGCTTACTTTAACCATTATTCTGCTCCCTGCTGCTGTCTGAGACAGCAAAACATATTTTCTTGTTAATCTTCACGTATGCCTTCCACAAAGGTGAGGGCACAAGACGCCTGAGAAACCTATCTAGATTTATAATTAGTCTTTCTGGGTTTTCCGCTGCTCCAACTCACTACAGTTTAAATTTCGGAAACTGTGTTGGCATTATTACTGTAACAAAGACTTTGAAGGTTATTATATGCAGGCAAGTTTTTTCAAAACAACAGGTTCATTTCAAGGCTCTGCCTGAGACATCTTAAAAGATCCCATTTTCAAAGTGGACTTCTTGTGTGTCCAGTGAATACTCATGCATTTTCAGCTAAACACCTTAGAATTACCACCTAGTTTTTAAATTTCTTACATAAAATTGTCTATGAAAATGTAGATCTCATATTTGTACAAATGATGAGCTCCCAATTTCAGGAACTGGGTGTATACATAGCCTAAAGTGACCAGAGAATGATTTTCAGCATAATAAACCATATGGAAGGTGGAAGAGAATGGAGGATTATGGATTTTTTTTTTTAAAGAAACGGAGATGAAAAGGCAGAAAACTGTGTACCTAGCTGAAGGAGGAAAAGGTTGACATGGGAGCATTGTGAGTGCATTCATTCTGCATGTTTATACCGCTATTGAGAGAAATGGGACTTCAAGTATGTGTCAGTAAATAAATGAATTGCGCTGAGAATAAGCCTGTTAATTTTTTTCCACAATTTCCGATCCAGATGGAACCAACCCAAAAGCCTAACATTTTTGTAGCAAAGGGTGATTACTAGAAATAAACAGTATGCAAAATAACAGTAAAGTTCCTAAACCAAGCTGTAAAAGGACAGAAAAATCTAAAAAGTTATGTTGTATTATGCAAATAACCGTAATTCTCTCCTGTTATGTGTATACATTATGATACAGTCTATGATAATATCAGAGTTAGTGTTGTTGGGTTCTTTTTATTTTTCCATTGGATAGATTTTTATTTTCTGCACAGATGTGCAGAGATGCTGAAGACTATCAGCTGCACACTTGAACAGACTTTTTTCTAAATGAGAAAAATAAATAGTTGCACCCATTTTCATTCTTAGACATGACTGACTGATTTTTGGCTTAAGCTTCCTAAAATACCTTTCCTGAGGCACATTGCCAACATGGAAAATTTCACCAGAACAATAGAAACATTAGCACAGTTAAAAAGACAAACTGAAATAGGATACAAATATTGTCTAGTGAACCTCATTAAGAGGACAGATAGATAGCATGCTAGCTATATTTATTGGAAACAGAGAAATGGAGATATTGTCACCATAATGAAACTGACTGTAGAAGCCAAAGGTAACGCAGGAAGTCGTTTCTATCTGTATTAGACCAACCAGAAATAACAAGCAAATGGTTTCAGTGAAAATTTTAACTCTTGCTACCTATCCACTGTCGTTAAGTCCTTACTACAGACAAAGTGCAACAGCATCCTCGTAGTGGATATATAGAGAATTACTAGTTTCTTCTTCAGGTGTTCTCATCTAAGAAGACAAGAGAAAGTGTTCTCCTTTCTGTTAGTTCTGTGCAATTTTCTTAAATTCAAATTGATAGCAGCGTTAGCTCAAATATCCTTCCTGAACATCCAAACGAGAGATTAGTGAAGCACCTTCTTTCATGTGAAAACAAACAAGTGTCTGAAATATG
Source organism: Larus michahellis (assembly GCF_964199755.1). Taxonomy (NCBI): domain Eukaryota; kingdom Metazoa; phylum Chordata; class Aves; order Charadriiformes; family Laridae; genus Larus; species Larus michahellis. The sequence continues at coordinate 81,939,770 of NC_133897.1, read as the reverse complement.
GAGTTGAAATAGGGAGCTGCCAGAAGATACTGTATTAAAGAAATAACCTATCGCTATAGGTTGACTAATAGTTGGTCACTTAGTTCCATACCACCCACAATATTAAGTGTACTTAGGGGCAAGGAAGAAAAGAAGCTTAATCTGAATCCAGATGCAGAGTTAAATTTTAAATACTATGTAATCCATCATTGTTTGTACTTGTATGCATGAAAGAAAGAGGGGAGACTGGAACAGATAGTGTCAGCCACTGCTTGCTGGAGAGCAAAGCAGGGTATTTAGCATATGTTGTCTCAGTTTCTTCTAGCCAAGACCTTTCCCTTTCCTGGAGCAGGGAAGATATCCTCATAGCATCTCAAAAGCCCCTCCCTCACCAGCAATGTGAATATCCCTTGTGTCAATGTAACTAAATTTTTGAGCGTTTTCGGTAGGATATGATTTTGAGTCGGCCTCTGCTAGTTTTGAATTGAGTTTAGTTCGGATGTGGGGTTTTTTTTTCCTTCTATGCACCCTCTCAAAGTTTTCCTTCTACTAAGAAAACAGGTGGGGTTTTTTATTACTGTTAATCTAAAGGTAAAATGATAAACTGTTCTGTGTATTAAGATGATAATTCTGAGGGGGTTTTGTTTTTTCTTTTGATTTGTTTTTTGTTTCTTTGCTTGAAAAAAACCTCAACTTTGAACACCAGTCTAATATTCTGAAATGGATACTTGTTATACCAGATATCAAACAAAAGCCACAGGAGACTTCAGCTGTACAGGAATCATTGAGGAAGCTGATTGAATTGTGAAGGGCACTCAGATTTCTTTGTTTGAAAGTTCTGCAGGATTCTTCAGTTATTTTAACAACCTGAGGCTGAGTTGAAGACTGTCTTTAAAGGATGAAACTTAAAATAATCAGAACTCATGTTTATGAAGCTTAATTTGATATTAGGATATTACTCATGCTTCAGCAACAGAAGAAATTAGACATGACTAACCTTTTGGATATGCTGTATAGCTTGGATTGGACTTTTAACTTTGGTGATGTTCTATTTTTCAGTCCCTGAGCATTCTGGTGCCTGGGATTGGGGCAGGCAGTGGCTACCTCTTCAGTGGAGATTGATTTGACTCACTGGAATACCCTCTCCTGCTGTTTTATTATCCTATTGGTTAGCTATTATTAAAGTTAACTAGGCAAGAATAGAAAACCAATAGGAAAACCCAGCTAGATGTCGATTTTTTATTTTTTTTTGTAAGCTCAAATTCCTCTGGTTAGAGATTCAGGCAGCAAGTGTACGTCCCATATCTGCTGCTGTTTTTCCTTTGCCTGCTAATGAATCCCTGCAAAGAGGCAGTAGTAAATTAATTGATTTCCTGCATGTGTCCCAGGCCTTGCTATTGAATTTAGAAGGAAACTATATAAAAAGGGGTAGAGAGGATGTTGATTGGTTACTTTTTTGGTTGCTGTTTCAGATTTTTGCTAAATGTTTAATTTGTTAAAGTTTTAATTGCTCCCATTAGGCATTTCAGTTTTAAATAGGCACTAGCATGTTTATGCAACTCAAGAGAAGAGGGCAAATTGGAGGGGGGATGCTATGCTTTAATTATTACAAAATGTTAAGGGATGGGTCAATTGACAGCTGATAATGAAATTTTAATTGCGGTAGTACTTAAGATTAAGATAAAATAATAAGCACTAACATGAAAAGTATTGAGGCTTTTTACATAATTACATCTTTGCAAGAATTTACTTAGGATATAGTATTCTCTTGACACAAACATGCTGTGTTGTGTTGGATTTGTTTGCAGGCATGATCAAAATGGGAACAATACCGTCTTTTTTTAATTTGCCATTTATATCAATAGATGATGGCTTAGAGCATTGGTATGTATTATGCCTTAATGCGGATGTAGTGTCTGCTGGCCAGAAAGGGAACAAGGAGTCTTGATTTGGGAGATTTTTGGCTTCCAGCCATGTCACTGACTCAAGTACACTATTGTTGTTTTAAAGCAAATAAAAAAACAAACCAAAACCAAAAAAACCCAACAAAAACACCCCCCCCCAAAAAAAGACCCAAAACTAATTCCCCCAACCCTCTCCTCCCAAAAAACCTCCAACCAAACAAAAAAAAATCCAAACAAACAAAAAACCAACCAACCTATTTCTAGCCGTTAGATAATGATCCTACTCATTTTGTTACACCTCATCTGTGCTTCAGTCCTTCCCCTTCTTCACAGTTCAGATAGGGCTTTTAATTTTGGGATGAGCTTTGCATCAGTTACCTCCTGAAAGGGAATGTAATAGGAACCTGAGTATCACTGGCACCCTTATTAGTGGCTTCCTTTTCCTGTCTAGAGGAAACTGCATTCCTAGTGTTGCTTCTAAGCTCATTCCTTTCTGCGGGATTTCAGTCTGCAGATAAAATGTTGAATACTCAGAACAGTTATCATTTTGTTCTTTTTTGAGAAGGTTTGTTTCAACTTTCATCTGTGTCTTAGAAACGCATTAAAGAAGATACCTAATTTGCAAGTTGTTCTGATCTTAATTCTTTTTTAAATACTGAAAGAGGTTTTAATGTTGCAGACAATATTTATAGGGATGTTTTATTTAAAAAATACTATTTCTTTACATTAGAAAACATATCCTTTACATAATAGAAAGCATATTTCTTTGTCTTCTTTACAAAGAAGAAAAAAGGAAAATACAGAAAAAGCATGCTAAATATACTGTAACAGAAAGAGTCCATATAGGGACAAGATGAGTATGTTGATTCAATATCAGAAATGTCTTTCTGCCCATAGCATAGCAGTTTTCCATAACCATGCTGACATTTTTCTGTTTCTAATTACAAAACTTAAATGAGGTCAAAGATGGCATTTATGGTTACTGTTTGTTGTCTTTAACAAGCACGTTGTAGCAGCTGCTGTTCTGTTTGATTCTTCAGTTTTCTTTTCCAGTGGAAAAACTATGGGAGACGTTAGGTAGCTTAGAATAGAGAGGCACAGCAGAGAAATAGGCAAAGGGACAGGTATAATGGGAATTGCAGCAAGCTAAAACAGCCTTTCATGGGGAAAAAAGTGGTAAGCATGAAATAGAGAAAGAAGATATACCTACAGTATTTTCTGGATCCTGGCAACTGAGGAAAATCAAATGAGTGAGTCTGTTGGTATCTGTCTGGAGTGAGCCATGCTCAGAAAACCAATCTACATGAATGGGGCAAGGACTAGGACTGTGACAGAGTGGAAAAAGCGAGGAGACATTCACTTTACTGTTCTTTGTCATCCTGGCTTTGTTAATAGCAAGTAGAAACAAATGTTAGGAAGGGGTAGAGATGGTAATGAGAAAAGAGTCGGGAACATGAAAGAAAGATCAGATTGTTTACATGCATTTGTTACTTTGTGAAGAAGATTCCTGGTTTAATACCTGCTATAGTGCTCAGTTCTTAGTGCTACAGAGCTGTGCTGTGTAGGTTATTCCTGATATTTTGCAGTCGCATGTCCAGCAGTTATTGAAAATCCTGATTTACCTTATAATCATCTCTGCAAGAGGATCTATTTATTAAAGCAATCATGTCCATTCTCTTTGTTAAGTCAGGATACAATGATAACTAGTCAGGTTTCTTAAAGCAAAACTGAAAAGGGAGTATGTAATCAGTTGTTTTGTTTATTGTGATATTTGGTAGAAGTTGTAGAGCACTCAGTTCAAAAATGATATCCTTCTATAGCTGTCTGAGCAATGGCTGCTCATGACAGGTAGAGATCATGAAACTGATCCACAAAAGAGAGGACACTTAAAAGTATTGTGTATTACTTGGCTGTTTAAAATTACTGATTTTACGTCTACCACTTGTTCTTATTGATCCCCCTACAATCAAGCTTCTCATTTTCTTGTAAATCGTGACCAAACTACAATGATCAGTACTTTTTTGCTTGTTTGTTTAAGTATACCTCTTTTCAAAGGTGTTTTTCTCGAAGGAAACTCTTTCAGTTTATTAACTTTTTGTTAAAGGTTTTAGGTAGGTTAATAGAACTATCACATCTGTTGTCTTGCTAAAAACTGCTTCTTATTTCTGAAGCAAGGATTTTAATGGAGGAAAACTTTAACAAAGTTCAGATAATTTTAATAGAATCTGTGTGTTTCTTTTCCTTTAAGTCACCAAAGCAATGAAGTAAAATAGAGAATAGAAGAATAGAGTGGAAAGTAGATTTGTTTCAAACTCATGAATTGGCTTTGAAAAAATCTTCCATATTAATTAATTCTCTTTTATTTCCCCACTGTACTTCTATTTTAGCCAACTCCTTCACAAGCTTTCTGTAGAGAATCAGAACAGACTTCATCATATCTGCCCCACATCTTATAAACTTTCTTCTAGACTACTGAAGTATTCTACTTAAAGCTACCTTTTAGAAATAACAGGTTAACTTAATCTGTGGTGTTCTGCAGGCTAAAACCTATTTGTCTTTGTCTTGGAAAAAAGGCTGCAGGGACTGACTTGTACTAATTATTGGATTTTCTGTAGGTGTGTCTGTATGGTTAAACCACTGGCTAGCTGTACTGTTAAGCCAGCAAGCCTAGGCTGTGTTTAATTTTGTTCTTTGGAGAACCCTAAAACCTGAGAAAAGCCTGGCCTCCCTAACGTGTTTGAGATCTTTCTTATTCAGCATGGTGTGCCATGTGAAACGTTGGACTGGGAGGCAGAAATGGATTCCTGGGTGCAATAAGAAACATCTGAGCAAGAGTAGCTTCTTGAATAGTCTCTCCGCTATAATTTGCAGGTAGTCCTTTTCCATAAAAATCACTGCTACAGATGCTTTCAATGAATTGTAAGTAAATGTCTGCTGGAGTAGACAAGTGTTTACCCACTCAGATACAACTGATGGATGACTGAACAAGCTGTTTCTTTTTGTTACTGTGTTGTCAGTTGCCATCTCCAGCTGAGATGCTGTTCATTGCTGCTTGATAATTTGCACGCTACAGCAGCAGGTAGGGATGCTTACGAGTTAAAGTTCTGGATCAGGACCAGGACAAAGGTGTTGTAGGCATGTTCTCTGTAATCTGATTACTGACATAGATAGACCTGCTTCCGATAACCTACTGTGTGCGTGTATATACCTAAGTTGATATGAGCTAATAACCAGGGCTCTTGAATTGACTTGCTTGTTTTTCTCTAGTATCACTAAATACAGAAAATCAATGTGAACGTCACAAGGTACAGGATGCTATGGCTATCTTGGTCAGTAGTTTCCTCATAAATATTCAATACAGGGTACAGGTTGCTGCTCAAATGCTAATGTGAAATCTCTTCTGTCTGGATACCCAGCTAAGGTTAGTTAAAGTCCATAAAGCTGATCTCCCAAGATGTAAGGAAGAGAACAAAGTCTGCAGCTTTTTAGCATCAAAACCTTTACGTATTTTAGGGAGAAGTATAGTTGATGACTTTCTTTAATCTTGTTTTATTTTTATGCTCTTGCATATCTCTCACCTATTGGTGGTTATCTTAAGAGAATAATCATAATCACCCCATCAAAAGAGAAACTAAAAAGTATTAAGCCACAAAGATTTAAAAAAAAAAAAAACAATAATAAAAAATAATCTCAAAATGCAGGCAGCAGACCCCCAGCAGAGCAAGGCTTATCCAGTTTGTACAAAGTGCAAATGTATAATGACTGATCCAAGGGGCATATTTTGTATTTGTCAACGCAATGCAAGGATTCCCCAGTACCAAGGGAACAGGCTTGTGCTCTTTAGTTGTGATTTGTTAAATTTAAGCAAATTAGGGAAATGGAGGGGCTCTTTTGGGTGGCTGACAATAAAGCTGCAGGATAGCCTCGCCTCTGTTACAGATGTCTCTGTGCTACAGAATAGGGCCAAGTCTCCAAGATGGAGAACACTCTGCTAACAAGAAGTTTTTTGGATGAGAACTAATCTCCAGCTGAGATCAGTGTCCTCTTACTGAAGACGTAGCAGAGGGGTGGTAACAAGTAGGAAGAAGCAGGTGGTGGTAAGGGGAAATTCAGTGATAGATGAGCTTTTTTTGACATCCAGTAGGACTGCAATGGTAACTTGTATGCCAGGGACAAAAGTAATGGATATGAGAAGATGTCTGCCCAGGAATGTGGGGGAACAGACAGTAATTATGATCTGTGTTGGTACCAGCAACATAGGCATCACAAAAACATAGGAAAGGTGTTTAGGAATCTAACTTGGCTGCTTGGCAGAGACCAGGGTCCAAGAGCTCTACAGGATCATCTGTGTCTTTATGCCAAGCGCCAGGCAGAGATTTGAAGTCTCAATGTGTGGATGAGGCAAATGATACAAAGATGAGCACATGATATAAAGGTGACATTTAGTTATATTAGGAACTGAGGAAACTTTCTGGACAAGAGGAAACTGTATAGGAAGGATGGACTACATACTAATTATAATGGAGTCAGGCTGGTGACACTGAATTAGAAAGGTTACAGAGGAATATTGAAACTTAGAAATTGGGGGGAAGCTAAGAGGCCCAGAAGATCACCTGGTTTAAACTGATGTGAAGAGTGTCCAATGCACTCCTGGAAATTCTGAGAGAAATAAACAATGCACAAAAAATAAAGGAGATAAATTAGTTCGCCTGTAATGCCAAATGATTCAGATGTGCGCTATTAAGTGATGGAGGGAGTGTAAAAGCTTTGAAGTATTTTTATTCCAACCTAAGTTCTGAAAAGTAAGATAGGAGAATTAGAACATATCACATTAAGTGACACCTGCAAGCAGGTATTTTAGAAAGAGGTAGTTCAATGGCACATGATGTTACCAGGCTACCAACTTTACAGGAATCAAAGTAGTTTACACTGACAGGAGGGTGAAAGGAGCAGCTCTCTGTGTGTAAAATTATGTAAAGTGTAATGGGACAAGTTTTAAAGGAAAAGTGAAGTACTATGGAATCTTTGTAGGTAGAATTCCCAGATTCTAACAATAAGATTGTATTGATTATACTGTTCGCACCATAATTAGGAAAGATAATAAACAGTGTTAAACAAAATTGGTCAAATTGCAATTTTAAGGCAGGTAGCAATAGGGGGAAATTTCACCTACTGTGTACAGGTCAGTTCAATTTTAAAATGCAATAATTGACTGCTTCCAAGTGAAACTACTCAGAACAACAAGAAAATATGCCTTTCTAGTTTAGATTGAGTGCTGCTCAACACCCAGTTCTGAGCTGCTCTGTTGTAGTTACCATACTACGATTAAGTTTAATGTTGGAGCAGGAGGCAACAGGCAAAACAAACCCAGTGCATGCATATTCAATTTTAAGAGTTGGAACTATACAAAAATAAGAAAAATTGTCAAAACCAATTTTCTTCCTAAAAGAAGCAGTGCAAGAAAATGCAAGCATTCTGGAGGCTGTTAAAAATCCCTTTTATTAGAAGACCAAGTAAGTTGCAGTTCAAACAAGGAAGAAAAAAAAAACCCACAAAAGGTTAATATAAAAAAAAAAAAAAGAAATACCAGAGTGAGAACAGGAAAGCCCACAAAACTTGGCAGGTGTCATGCTTGTGCTCATATGAAGAAGTTCTTTAAATACTTTGAAACAATAGAACCAGGTAGGTAGTTGGTGGTATTGTTTGATGAGAAAAGAGCCAGAGGTGCAGCAGAGAAGTGAGGTGAATTCTCTACATTGGCCTTTGCTGCTGTAGGTATTGGAGAGATTCTCAGTGACCCATCCTTTTTAACAGAGCAGAGAAGCTAGCTCAATTTGAAGTAAATATATGGGTTATATTAGATCTGATAGACAAGTTGCACCAAGTAAGGCTAGGGTAGTATTCACTAGAGGACTCTGAAGGAATTCAGATGTGAAATTACTGACCTTGGTCTGCAGCCCAACATTACAAATAGCTGCTATACCAGAGGAGTGGAATATTGCTACTGCAATCCTATCTGCAAAAGGGCTCTGGTGGGCATACTGTCAGCTACAGAGCAATGAGGCTGGTAGAATCTTTAATAGCAAATATGAGCGCATAGATAAATGCTGTCTGGGAGTCAGCGTTGTTTCTGTAGAGGGAGGACCTGCCTTGCTAATGAGCTGTGTAACAATTCTGTGAATGTGGTAGAAAGAATGTGGATAAAGGGAATTCAGTGGATATAAAGAAGACAGTCAGTTACCATGGTGTAACTGACTAAACCCCAAGGCGTGGAATGCGATTCAATGAATAAACCTCTATGACGGAAGAATGCTCAGTGGAGATGGGCAAGGGTGATGTGCTCGTGAAGTCCAGAGAATGATGCAAACAGGCTGACTTCTGTCTTCGCTCAAAAGGGACTTGAGGGTGGGTTTTGTTTTGGATGAACAACAGTTGAGCGGATTAACTGGAGGAGTAAATATCTCCCTGAGTTAGCCAGACCAGAATGGGGGGAGTGAATACGTGGCTCAGTCCAACATTGACTATAAAAACTAGCAAAAATATTTTTGAAGAGAGCCACAGTATTGAGCTGGTTTCAACCCACATATTCCTTTCCAGTGACTCGGGATGCCCAGTGTCATGACAAACATATTTTAGACGAAACTGGTAATGGGAGTCACATTGGTGTTGCAATTGAAATTTATACTGCAATTGATATATTTTGCTAAGTGTAACTTACACATGTATTGTGTTTTCAGTATATTTTGTATCACTGCTAAATCGGAAACCTTGTGTGACATGAAATATCTTCAAGTAAGTAAATTTAACATTAATCATTATACCTTCCACACATGAATATCTAAAAAAACCTGATCAGAGTATATTGAACTCTGGCACGTGGCTTTGGGAGAAGGCCTTTCTTGTATTGAAAGCTTGGTTAAAGGAGAGGAAGGGTAGGCTTAGCAATCACTTTTCAGGATAAGGGAGGGGGGATGGGACAGCAGTGGAGTCCTGCAGGGTTGGTGATGGAATTGGTTTTATTTAACTTCAGCAGTGACCTAGAAAAGAGAACGTACAATGAAACTTCCAAGCTTGCAGATGATAGACAGTAACCTCTGAAGTAAGCCAAAAAGTGTGCTGATGATAAGGAAGTCTAAAAGAACCTTATAAACCGAGGTGGGGGGGGGGAAAGGGCAGCAGATGAGCTTCCATGTAGATAATTAATGTAAGCAATTTAACTCAGGAGAGATCCATCTAAAGCATGTCTAAATGATGCCAAACTCAAAACTAAAAGTTATAACACAGCAAGGAGACTTTGGATTGGCAGTTCTGTGAAATGTTTTCTTCAGTGTACCATCTGCTACTCCTACAACAGTGCTCAATATTGGGGTGGTTTGAGGGAATGGAATGGATAAAAAAATGGCCAGGCCTGTGTGATCTTCCTAAATAGTATTTAGGAATACTGTGGAGACAGAATCTGGGCTACGTACTTACTAGGATGTGCACTTGTTTACTACATTTTTGATTACATTCAAATAATGTGCAGTGTTAGGTAGTAACTGGAGACTGATGGTAGTCTCCTTACACAGTGGCACAAGTCCAAACTTTGCAATGCTGTTCCTTCATATCTTGAATTATGAGGTCATGTAACATGGTTGTTACATCTGAACTAAAAGCCAGTTCTTGTTGAAGGATGAATCAGTAAAGTTCTCTGGAAAGAAAAATGATATAGAAGAAAGAATATTGAGAGAATGCCTTAAATTACAATACAGTGTCTGTCTTCAAATGTGGTAGAATAGACTAGACTGGACTATTTCAGTTGGAAGGGACCTACAACAATCACCTGGTCCAACTGTCTGACCAATTCAGGGCTGACCAAGATAAAGCATGTTATTAGAGGCATTGTCCAAATACCTCTTAAATACTGACAGGTTTGGGGCATTGACAACCTCTCTAGGAAGCATTTTCTGGTGTTTGACCACTCTCTCAGTAAAGAAATGCTTCCTAATGTCCAGTTTAAACCTCCTCTGGTGCAGCTTTGAACCATTCCCATGCATCCTATCACTGGATACCAGGGAGAAGAGATCAGCACTTCCCCTCCTCAGAAAGCTGTAGCAAGCAATGAGGTCATAGAATCATAGAATTGCTGAGGTTGGAAGGGACCTTTAAGATCGAGTCCAACATTTAACCTACCCTGACAAGAGCCACTTCTAAACCATGTCCCTAAGTGCCCCATCTACCCTTTTTTTTTAAACACCTCCAGGGATGGTGAATCCACCACCTCCCTGGGCAGCCTATTCCAATGTTTAATAACCCTTTCAGTAAAAAAATGTTTCCTAATATCCAATCTAAACCTCCCCTGACATAACTTGAACCCGTTTCCTCTCATCCTATCACTTGTCACCAGGGAGAAGAGGTCAGACCCCATCTCTCTACAACCTCCTTTCAGGTAGTTGTGGAGGGTGATAAGGTCTCCCCTCAGCCTCCTCTTCTCCAGGCTAAACAACCCCAGCTCCCTCAGTCGTTCTTCATAAGGTTTGTCCTCCAGACCCCTCACCAGCTTTGTAGCCCTTCTCTGGACACGCTCCAACACCTCAATGTCCCTCTTGTAGCGAGGGGCCCAAAACTGAACGCAGTACTTGAGGTGGGGCCTTCCCTAGTCCGGCTCACCACACTATTCCTGATACAGGCTAGGATGCTGTTGGCCTTCTTGGCCACCTGGGCACACTGCTGACTCATATTCAGCTGGCTGTCAACCAACACCCCCAGGTCCTTTTCTGCTGGGCTGCTTCTGAGCCACTCTGCCCCAATCCTGTAGCGCCGCATGGGGTTGTTGCGACCCAAGTGCAGGACCCGGCACTTGGCCTTGTTGAACCTCATACCATTGGTCTCAGCCCATCAGTCCAGCCTGTCCAGATCCCTCTGCAGAGCCAACCTACCCTCAAGCAGATCAACACGCCCGCCCAGTTTAGTGTCATCTGCGAACTTACTGAGGGTGCATTCGATCCCTTCATCCAGTTTGTTGATAAAGATATTAAAGAGAACGGGCCCCAGCACCGAGCCCTGGGGGACACCACTTGTGACCGGACACCAACTGGATTTAACTCCATTTACCACCACTCTCTGGGCACAGCCATCCAGCCAGTTTTTTACCCAGCGAAGAGTATACCTGTCCAGGCCATGAGCAGCCAGTTTCTCCAGGAGAATGCTGTGGGAAACAGTGTCAAAAGCTTTGCAAAAATCCAAGTAGATAACCTCCACAGCTTTTCCCTCATCCACTAAATGGGTCACCTTATCATAGAAGGATATTAGGTTTGATAGGCATGACCTGCCCTTCACAAACCCATGCTGACTGGGCCTGATCACCCTGTTCTCCTGCATGTGCCGTGTAATGGCACTGAGGAGGATCTGTTCCATGACCTTCCCAGGCACCGAGGTCAGACTGACTGGCCTGTAGTTCCCCGGATCCTCCTTCCGGCCCTTCTTGTGGATGGGTGTCACATTTGCTAACCTCCAGTCAGCTGGGACCTCCCCGGTTGCCCAGGACTGCTCATAAATGATGCAAAGTGGCCTGGCGAGCACCTCCACCAGCTCTTTCAATACCCTTGGGTGGATCCCATCCGGCCTCATAGATTTGTGCACCTCCAGGTGCTGAAGCAGGTCCCTCACCGTTTCCCTTTGGATTACAGGGGCTTCATTCTGCTCCCCATCCCTGTCTTCTAGCTCAGGGGTCTGGGTGCTCAGGGAACAACTGGTCCTACTGCTGAAGACTGAGGCAAAGACTGCATTAAGTACCTCAGCCTTTTCCTCATCCTTGGTCACTATGTTGCCGGCTCCATCTACTAGAGGACAGAGATAATCCTTAGTCCTCTTCTTATTGCTAATATATTTATAGAAACTTTTTTTGTTGCCCTTGACAACAGAAGCCAGGTTTAGTTCTAGCTGGGCTTTGGCCCTCCTGATTTTTTCCCCTACATAGCTTCACTACTTCTTTGTAGTCCTCTTGAGTGGCCTGCCCTCCCTTCCAGAGGCCATAGATCCTCTTTTTTTCCCTAAGTTGCAACACTAGCTCCCTGTCACTCCTCAGCCTCCTTTTCTCCGAATTAGACAAGCCCAAAGTCCTTAGCTGCTCCTCAGAGGACATTCCTTCCAGCCCTTTCACCAGCTTTGTTGCCCTCCTCTGGATGTGTTCAAGGACCTTCACACCCTTCTTAACTTGTGGGGCCCAGAACTGCACACAGTATTCAAGGTGAGGCCACACTGGCGCTGAATACAGCAGGATAATCACCTCTTTTGACCAGCTGGTTGTATTATGTTTGATGCACCCCAGGATGTGGTGCCCTGCCAGGGCACACTGCTGACTCATGTTGAGCCTGCTGTTGACCAGCATCCCTGGATCCCTTTCTGCAGGGCTGCTCTTCAGCCATTCCTCTAACAACTTATACTTGTGCCCAGCATTACTCCATCCTAGGCACAGAATGCAGCGTTCTGACTTGTTAAATTTCATCCCATTAATCATAGCCCAGTGCTCCAATCTATCTAGATCCCTGTGCAGGGCATCTTGTTCCTCAACAGCACCTCCTAGTTTGGTATCATCAGCAAAGCTGCTAATGGTGTACTTGCCTCCTGCATCCATATAATTGATAAATATATTGAACAGAACTGGCCGTAGAATTGAACCCTGAGGAACACTGCTGGTGACTGGTTGCCAGCCAGATGGAGCCCCATTCACTACAAGACTTTGAACCTTGCTGTTCAGCCAGTTTTTCACCCAGCACAACATAAGTGCGCTTGCCCCACAGTTGCACAATTTGTCCAGAGGATGATGTGAGGGACGCTATCAAAAGCATTGCTAAAATCCAGAAAAACTACATCCACTACCTTCCCTTCATCCACTTGGTGGGTGACCTTATCACAGAAGACAAATCCTCCGCTAAATTTCAGGGAGCTATACTTCATCAGAAAATAACTGGTGCTGTGCTATTAAAGGAGAAATCTCTTCCTGTGCAAAGAACCAGCAAAGGACTTGTCTGTCTCTTTAGAATTTATTTTAAAATGGAAAAAAATATAGCTTTGAAGAAAAAAAATAAATCAGTCTTCTGGTGGTTCTCTGTAGAGACATGTATTTTATCCTTAAAATATTGAAGAAAATACACCCTTCTGAGAAAAGGCAAAATTAGCATAACTTTTGTTTATAAGTTGAAATCTGGTTAAAAATCTTGCTAGGTTTATACGCTGCATTTCTGTTGCGCAAAAGGTCAGCTGTTGTTTTGACTGACATTCTTAATATAGTAATATTTCACAGCTGGTAATTTGCAGTCAGTAATAGCCAGATGGTGCTTTTTCTAAGGTGAATTTAGGGTGTTTTGAGCAGTTGTAGATGGGAGACTCATAACAGCAAAAAATCCCAGAGTATTCTAGAGCTCTGTCTTTCTGGATTCAATAGCATGCCTGATCACAGCCAAGATAAGGCATGTTTTACATGGTAGGCTGTAATAAGGAACCTATGATAATCAGGCAGAACTAAATTGTTTTATTTCTGACCTCTGTCAGATTTAATCTTCGGCTCCCAGAGCTCATTGCTCTCCTGAGAATGCTTATTTTGAGATTTTCTGCAATTTTTGTAGCTATTTTGGCAGCCTTTATTTTAAATCACTGCATCATTATGCAAGGTATCCCTGGTGCCAGTGCAAAACATTTTATATTACCAGACACTAATGTCATGAAATTTTGGAGAGCTGAAACAGGAGATAAAGGCATGGACCTGAAAACATGTGTATCTTAAATAAAATTGGTCAAAAAAAAAAAGGCAGGGTGGGGTGACTAAGTGTTCACTTTGTGTGTATTTACCATATTCACACAGTAGGATTATGTAATCCTAATTTTAAGGAAACTTGCTAGTGAAGAATGAACTCTTGTTACCATATTCATTTCCAAGCCTGAAGTTTTTTAATGGGCAAAACCAATGAGCTTCATGGATTTCTTGCCAGTTGGTTGCCTTTTCTGAACATTAGTTAAGATTTAGGCTTGACATGGTAATCTGCCTCCAGACTATATCAGGATTAGATCCATTTCAGAGTAAAGCAGACCTTGAAACTAAGGCACCCTCATGTCTCTATTCTTTAGGAACCTTGTCAAGACGTATATATATTATTAAGATATGATTGTTGAAATGAGTCAGGTGAAAAATGTTGTTACTCTTGGATTTCAAGGCAAAAAGTGCTCGCCCTGGTGAAATATATTACAGTCTTCAGAGGCTTTTTTTTTTTGTCCAGTGAGAAAAAAATTTACCAACATACATTTGTAAACTTTCCTTGCAATTGAGCTAATGATGTGTTCAGTGGCAAGAAGACAGAACATTGGACTAAAGCGATCTGGTTGGTTATGGAGTCCAATCTCCCCCAGCTGTAGGCAACGAACCACGTGTATTCTCTTGCTTAGTGGGAGAATAGAAATACCAAGGAGAGAAAGTACTGCCATTCCATCTTAAACAGGACAGAAGTGAACAGATCAAGCAAAATATTTAAGCACAGGATTATGAAAATGATTTACTTTTTTTTCTTGAGAAGGTAAAACTGCACTGGAATTAATATTTAATGAAGCCTGGTGGGGAGTAAGGAAGATTGGTTATATCTAAAGCTGCATAGTACTCTTACTGTTTAACTGAAAGACATGCTTTATAGCTGAATAAAACAATATTTGTTTTGGTATTAAAATTGTTTAGTTGTACATATCCATAATATCTGTGTATCTGTAACTTTTTTAATAAAGGTGGAGGAACTTTTGAATTGTACTTTTGACCAAATGGGTGAGGATTCTTAACTACTGAGGGTTATTATCTGCCTGAGGAGACCACAATTCATGTCTGTTGTCACCCAAAAGACCTGAAGTTAGGATATTTGGTGTCCCCTCTTACATCAGCAGGGAACACAACTCCGTAAAGTGGTGAGAGTGTGCTTCATCTAACAACCCTTTCTGTGTAACCTTCCTAGAACATCTAGTGAAAAGCAAATGCTCAGATAGCAGAGGTCCAGTGGTCCATAAAGATTTTTAGTTTATGGTGCCTGCTTTCCTAGGAATGAGGTAAGCCTGAGCTGCATAAGTCATGCAGCTGACTTTCCCCTGCGTATTTTTCTAGAGAAAAAAAAAAAAAGAGGAGGGCAGTGGGCATTTGGAAATTACTTACAAAAACATTTATATAAGTATATACTGAAATTTATGGATTTTTTTTTTTGTGAGTATCTGCTTTTAAGTAACCTTGTTTTCAGTGTTTCTTTCCTTTCTGATTTTGAACTTTCAGTAGTTATACCTGGAAGCTCTGGTTTTGGTAGTCACAGGAGCTTTCTGTTTGGAATGTAAAGTAGAGCTCAATGATGAAGACAAACATTTTAAATCTGTATCAACACATTCTTGCATGTATATAGATCCACAAAGGGAGATTATTACATGATTGGGATCTAGGGAGATTCTCTGTTCTTGCAAGTTGGCTCAGTGGAAAGCTAGATGTACTCTTAGAGTGTACCTAAATGAGTGATGATATATTTCAACATTCTGAGCTTCTTTTGAAAACTTAAGTGGCTGTAAGAGTTGTTTGGCAATGTGTAAAGGTATCTTTCCCATAAAAAATAATTTTCTAATAAATTGCCAAGTGTTGGAAAAAACACTTTCTTTCCTACACAGAATATCATACTGAGATCTTATGTTCCCCTGTTTTAGCATCTAATGAAATTATACTGTGTCATTTTGCAATGGATTGCTGGAGGAAGATGCCAATAAATCAGGTCATGTCACCCCAATTAAACTCAGATGCCACGTGTGAGAGAGGAGAGATAAAAAAGTTACTGGAAAACATAATATTTCCCAGGGGGAAATAAAATAGCATTGTTTTGTATGACACTTGTATTACTTCCCCTCCTGCCCACTTCCCCTTCCATTTGTGTTTAGACACTGCTGAATGACTGTTTCCTGCAATATAGAGGCAGGAGGAAGAAATGCATGGCTGGAAGACAAAGATTTATAAGCCAAAAACTGCAGGGAACTTAGTGGTTCTGTAAGTAAATGTCTAGCCCAGTGGCACCCCAGCGAGGGTCAGACCTTTGAGGTGAAGCAGACATCAGAATGAAGTGAGTTATTCTACAGGATATGTAGGACAGAGGGAGATTACCAGCAGGAAAGGAACGTAATCTATTTGTACCTCCAGGAAATTTGTTATAAATTTGATCCATTTATGCTTCTAAAAGGCTGTTTAAAACCCTAATTAGCAACAGGAAACCAGAAGGGCTTGAACTGCAATCTATTGTTTTGTTTAATGTGGAATGTGGTGAATCTTGCCCAAAGCGTCAAAGACAGCTATAAGAAAGCTGCTTGTTCTCTGTATAAAGTGAAATGTGTGTTGCTCTTAACCTTAGCTTTTCCCCCAACTCTTTAACTTAAAGAACTAATTTGAACAAGGCAGAATTCATTCATTTTACCTAACTATAGCCTAGGAGGAATTTGGGCAAAATTGCTAATATCCGTGTCTCTAAATGTGGAGTTGCTATTTGTACCAAGATTGCCTGAGCAGAACTACTCTTAAAACTGCATTCTGTGTGACTTACATTTGTTAACTAGAGAGGGCAAAGTGCATTGAGTGGATAACACAAGTTAACATATACTTTAATCTTAAATAAAACTAACAGTACTACCTGGATGTAAAAACTAACTGTGACTAATCAGCAGACTTGGAAGGATTCTATATACCTATTTTTCACAAATGTTTGGCTAAGAAATCAGGAGGGGGGAGTGCAAAATACAAGTTGTTGGTATAGAGTATTTAAAATTTAATTACTGCTCTACTGAACTGGCCAACTATAAAATCATAGACCCGTAGGGTTGGAAGGGATCTCTGGAGATCATCTAGTCCAACCCCCCTGCCAAAGCAGGTTCACCTAGAGCAGGTTGCACAGGAACGCGTCCAGGTGGGTTTTGAATGTCTCCAGAGCTGGAGACTCCACCACCTCTCTGGGCAGCCTGTTCCAGTGCTCTGCCACCCTCAAAGGAAAGAAGTTCCTCCTCATGTTTAGGTGGAACTTCCTATGCTCATGTTTGTGCCCATTACCTCTTGTCCTGTCCCCAGGCACCACTGAAAAGAGCCTGGCCCCATCCTCCTGACACCCACCCTTTAAGTATTTATAAGTGTTGATAAGGTCCCCCCTCAGCCGTCTTTTTTCCAGACTGAAGAGACCCAAATCCCTCAGCCTTTCTTCATGAGAGAGATGTCCCAGTCCCCTAATCGTCTTGGTAGCCCTTTGCTGCACCCTCTCCAGCAGTTCCCTGTCCCTCTTGAACCGGGGAGCCCAGAACTGGACACAGTACTCCAGGTGTGGCCTCACCAAGGCAGAGTAGAGGGGGAGGATGACCTCCCTTGACCTGCTGGCCACACTCTTCTTGATGCATCCCAGGATGCCATTGGCCTTCTTGGCCACAAGGGCACATTGCTGGCTCATGGTCATCCTGTTGTCCACCAGGACTCCCAGGTCTCTTTCCACCGAGCTGCTCTCCAGCAGGTCAGCCCCCAACCTGTACTGGTGCATGGGGTTATTCCTCCCCAGGTGCAGCACCTACACTTGCCCTTGTTGAATTTCATAAGGTTCCTCTCTGCCCAACTCTCCAGCCTGTCCAGGTCTCTCTGTATGGCGGCACAGCCTTCTGGTGTGTCAGCTACCCCCCCCCAGCTTTGTGTCATCAGCGAACTTGCTGAGGGTGCACTCTGTCCCCTCATCCAGGTCATTGATGAATGTATTGAAGAGGACGGGACCCAGTACTGACCCCTGGGGAACACCACTTGTCACTGACCTCCAATCTCTTTGAAATTCTCTTTCTTCGATTAATAGACACTTAAAAGTTCATTCTGGAGATTTTGGAAATACGTATATGTAGGAGAACCAAAGATACTAGTACCTGAAGGGAAAACTGTAGAAGCCAGCCCTTTACTTCATGCAGTGGTTGTGTTGGGTTTGCTTGTGGTTTGGGGTTTTTTTTGGTGGTGTTTTTTTTTTTTTATGGAGTTTGGTTGGTGGGTTTGGATTTATCTATCATATATATATATATATAAAAAAAATAATTTTCAATATACATAAATCATTTCAGAGAAAATGTGTCCCCAAGAAATACACAAGTGGAACTGCATTGGAAGTTAGAAAAGGGTTTCAAGCTCTCTTCACCGATGAAACTTATTTTAACCTTTGCAAAACTTGTGCATGCTATTTGCATTATTTATATATTTATTTTGTCCCCTACAATTTCTCTGTTTTGCTGTAATCCCAGCTGCAGCAGTGCTGCAATGTGAAAACAAGATATAAAAATAGCTTTTCTTCTTGGTGAAGTCAACATGCTAAATGTCATTGTTCAACCTTTTTAGAAATTAAAAAAGAAACTGACTGTTTGAGAGAGATTACACATATACTTTCTAAAGGGAGAAGATTTTTTTTAAAGTTATACTTAAACAGGAAGGGGTCATGTTTTTAATTGTTAGTTAAAGGTACTGGACGATACACCAGGCTGACTTCAAGTCACTGGGGTTCAACATTTGAGCACAACGTTTTAGTATCTCTAGTTCAGATCAGTATGTGGGCATTAATAATAAGATTCTTTAAAATCCTTTCTTTAATGCTGTTTCTGTAATAGTTTGTTGTTTTTTCACTCATCTTATTCATTCAAACTCTGACATTAGAGGTAACAGGAAGACACGATTATTTCAGGTTTTCGCAGAATTTTCGTCTGGAAATATTTCTGCTGAAACAATTGTCACCAGCTTGATTTTTTTTTTTTTTTTTTGGTGGGGCGTAGAGGGGACAGGATTTGTTCTCTCTTCAGCTTCCTACTTGTTTCTGATACACTGGTGATCACGCTATCATGCCCCTGTTTGAAAAAGCATGTTTATTTTACCAAAGCTGTCTGTCATCTTTTACTTATTTGCCAATGGACCTCTGATCCATCAGCATATGCCTGCAACGGGATGTTAAAGTTTTCATCTGTCCAAACCAAAGTGTTACTGTATTTGCACAGAATCAGCTTTCCCCCACTCTAGATTGCTGTTTCTTTTAGAAGTCTAGACAGCATTTGTACATTGATAATCAGAAAGGTCTGCGAGTTAATTGAAAGCTGATAAATGACAAATTTCTTAAATGTGGGCGTAGGTCAAAACAAACCAAACAGTCAGAAATGCTGTAGCTGGCACATCAAGAAGTGCCAAAGGAAACCATTTTCAGTACTCAATAGGGAGCCTAGATTTTTTTCAAAACCTAGGATTAATGCTGGATTTTTTTTTCACAAAACACCCCCCACCATCACCAGCCCATGTATCAACTAGTTACCCTTTCAAAGACACAGACGATACAATAACACATAATATTCCTTGAAACAAAAGCATTCTCTGTGAAGTTGTCCTGTGGAAGCTGTCAAACAATCTTTGATGAATTAGAGGAAATGTTTCTCTGCTGATGTTTGTAAGTATTTTGTTTCATGTATCTGAACAGCCCTTGCTCAGGGAAATATGAAAGGCAGTATTCATAAATATATACATATATTTAATTTTTTACTGTCTTTTGACAGTATGAGTATGTGCTAGAGATGATAGTCAGGCTTCCCTCATTTTTATTTTTTTTTTTTTTTCCCCAAAGGAAAAATAATTTAGGATTCCTTAACATAAGGCTTGTTCTTGCGAAAGAAGAAAAGATCATGATAGTTTGCTAGCAACATCGTTGAGGTACTTTCTGTCATTTTGTGTGGCAAGACTTTTTTTTTTCCCTTGACACGCTTTTGTCACTCTGAAGTTGGATTGTTTTAAACCAACTGCATTACACTTTTGACAATAAGTTAAAAAGTAGTTCAGTGCTCTGTTCATTTGCATGTATCTGTTGGTGAGACTGAAGATGTTGGGTTTGCTTTTTAAAAATTATGCCACTTTATCATAGTTTGAGATACACATAATTTTCTTCATATCATAGCGCCTGTGGTCATCTAACTACTTGAGCTATTTATCCATCAACACCACATCTCAGTCCAGATAATAGTGAGCTAACTGATACTTCATACTGATTTTTATTTCCAAATGACAAAATTAAGATGATTAAAACTTTATTATACTGTTGGCTTCTTCAGTTTGTTCCCCCTTTTTTTTTTTTTTGTTTTTCCAGGTTTTAAAGGAGAAATATCCCTTAGTAGTGCCTGAAAATACTCTAAAAGCGAGCAGTTTATCCAAGGACTAGGGAAGATCTCTGTAAAATAATACCAACTACAAGGTTGCCCTGAAAAAACCTTTTGGAAAGCCTGTTCAATAGCAGGGGAACTGATAAGGTACAGGGAGCCACAAGACCTGATCAAACCCTTTAAAAGAGGGTAGGCTTTCAAACTTGCCACTGCTTGCGCACCCTCTCGCTTTATCTGCAGATATGCTGAATAATGGAAGCTGCTTTTTAAATTTGCTCTCTCCTATGTAGCTCATCTTTGTAGCTGATGACATTTACCTGCTTTAAAAAGTATTATATAAAGCTTTTAAACAAGAAACAAATTTTGATCAGCAAAAACTTGGTGAATGTTTACTAGTTCTTTACAGCCTTGTGCCAAAGAAATAAAAGCAGAGAAATTGATTTGTATAATCCAAACACTGAGGCACTGAACAGTAAGGAATGTTTTTGGTAAAGTTTCAGCTAAGTTTTGGGAAATTTCTCCAGTAGAGAAATAATCAAAGAGCTGGGGTTTGTTTGTGGGCAGGATTTATAACATTGGCCTTTCTCAATGTGCGAAGGAGTCAGTTCAAGGGTTAGGCACTTCTAAATTTGAAGCACTTCTGAAAATTCAATAAGCAATTTTGCTAGCCTACGTTTTAAACATGCACATTTGTGCCATAGCTCTTTTGTACTCTAGGGGCTCTAATTATGATGCTTTGGGGAGCCCACGTGTAACTTATGAATTCAGAACTATTCAGTACTGTATCAGTACTATATGGATACTGTGACTCCTGAAATTCATTGGCTCATCCATCTGATAGGCTTTACATTGTGTCATGTCCTGCTTATAGGACAAAATGAAAGACAACATTAACTTGGAACATACTTGGCTTTGTTATAAAACATGCTTGCCAAATGGAATGAATAGAATATTGGTAATCTTCCAAGATTTCCTGTACGGAGTGGCATTCATAAAACTGAAATTTGTCAGGAGAGAGGAACTACAAAGAGGAGTTTGTAACTGCTGTCAAACTTTGACACGTGCCATCCGAGGTAGTAAACCTTTGATGTCCAAACCTGAACCGACTTTGAAAAAAGTAATTTTCAAGAATAGAAAAGAAATGTTGAAGGCTGCTTGGAAAAAGAGAGCCTTAGACACAGAAAGGACTAAGTGTACAAATGGCACTTAAACAATTTAAGTGTTTTTTTATGTAAGAAATGAGGTTGCACTTGAATGACATGTTTTTGCAATGATAAACATATATTTGCTGTTGTCCCTTGGTAAGCCTTTTGCACTTCTCTGTGTACTTTTTGAATATCAAGAATTAAGCAGAAAATGCAAGAATTTGGAGGGTGAGGAGGAGGTTGAAATGGAAGATTAAAATGAGTGGTGAAATTTAAGAGGGGGGAATGGGTGCTATTAAAGCAGATAGCAGAGAGAAGCCTGCAATGCCTGAATGCATTGGCATCGCACAGGCAGAGTGAGGAGTATGTGGGGGAAACAACCCTATGAACACCAAGGTCAGAGGCGGAGTGGGGAGGAATCTTATTTCCCCTTAGTCCTGTTGAGGATGGAGAGTGAGCGAGTGGCTGGGTTAATGTTGGGCAACCAGCCAAAGTCAACACACCACACAAGGAATTGGATGAATTTTCCATCCTTAAGCCTGAATAATGCAGCCCTCATTCTGCCAAGGAGGTGCAGGGTAGGTAGCCTCAGCTGGACGAAGCAGAGTACGGTGCTTGGATTCACATATACAACAGGAGCAGTGACAATGATGTTGGAAGGTAGCATGGTTGTTTTATTAAAAAAAAAAAAAAAAGTCTCAGTGGCATTTTGCAACACTATTACACCACCACACTCAGTTTTAATGCTATTTCCTTGCTAAGTAGTAGGGGAAAAAATAAATAGACTAGAGGTAAAATTTACATCCTTATGGTAGTTGATGAGGCATAGTTAGGTCCAGTGCAAATTGCCCAAAGGCCTACAATATCTACTACAGCATACAATATAATCTAAGTATAAAATCCAGATGCACTGGGAGGCTTATATAATATTATTTCATGCATAATTTCCTGTTTCCTGCTGTTTTATTTTCCCACTTTCCTGAGACTAGCTATTAGGTTTATTATGAATTATTGGTTTAATATCTACTGTGTATTTAATAGAAAAGAAAAAAGAAGTCCGTTACTTTCACATTTCTATCTCTGCTATAGTTGCGATAGGATTTTATGAAAATTTTTTTTATCATGATATTGCAGTATTTGCAGTTGTTTCTCTTTTTGTTCTTTTCAACTTCTGTTTATAAACAAGTGGTTTGCTCAGCATCAAAATACTGTACTTATTCTACTGCTTTAATTTTCAAATTCTTGCTGAAAACTGCAAAGGAAAATTCAGCTTTCTCTATGGTTTGTGGAAGGAATTATTCCTTTTCATTTTTTAGGCAGGAGGCTATATTGTGGCATTACTTGAGAAGTAAAGGCAGTATAGAAGAGTTAATTAAATGTATCTAACTTGATGTATGTTGTAAACTGTTGTCAAAAAACCTGTTTAGAATGGTTTAGTCAATGATTCCTCCCAAAAGTGTTGAAATCCTACATGCCTCTATGAAAGGGTAGAAATAGGCATTCATTGTTATTTTGTGTGACTAATGTTGAGGCGTTTCAGAAAGGTACCTGCATTCAAACATGTGATTAAGGAACTATTAGCATGACAAAAGTCTCTGAAGTGTAGAGCTGAAGGAGTCTCTTATTGCAGTGGTTGCTGTTAGCTTTCTTCCCTTCAAAACAGTTTTCATAGTTTGCTTGCTGTTTGTGCATTTAGAAACACCGTTACTGCTCCCTGACTTTTGAAAAATGTCTTGGGTAAAAGCAGAATGTCTGCAAAATGAGCGACAGGGGACTTGAAGTGAGACAAAGTATTAAAACTTTTAAAAAAGTGTTTTTTCAGAGTTCAGTAGTTAAATGGGACTGGCTTTTCCGGAGTCACGCTTTTTTCACTCTATTGATGTCCTAGTTCCACTATTGTCCTATCGGTACAATTATCACTTTTTAAGGCAAGCAATCAATAGAATTATTAATAATATATTAAAAAAAAAATCCTCTGTTTTGACAAACTTTGACAAGCTTTGTCTTCATACCTCATGAAGATCATTTTAATTGAAAATAGACTATGGCATCTTTGAAAAACTGTTGAAGGTGTTCGACTCTTCCTCCTACTTCTGTTACTTCAGCCCTTCCTGTTACACTGTCTCATTCCTCTTTTTCTTTTGAGTTGGACTTCATCATATTTCCCCTACACATCTTTCTCTTTATTCAATGCCTCATGCACTCTGCCTGTGACTTTCCTACCTTTATCAACCGTGAGTTCTGTTACAATATCAAAGTGCCATTAACAAAGCTGTCTGTTTCCTTGATGTTGTATCTTTCATTGGTACTCAACCATAGATCGTGGATTTCCTTTAAATCCCCAAGGTAGCTGCAATGAATGGAGCTGCACTCCTGTTGTTGTTTTTCTTTTATCTTAATATTTGATCTTGTACTGTGAGGTCTTTGGAGGAGGCACCCTCTTACCTCTTTGAGATGAGATGTAGCATGTAGCTCTGGCACTGATGCAAATGAATGGTGAAATATTTGTACTCTAGAAGGCTGCTTTAAAGCATTAAGATCCACTGAAGCTCAGAATAAGGGAGGGCTGATTATATTCAAGTGTGTTAACTGTGCAGAAATGCGAGTAGGGAAAACTTAGGCAGCTTGCTTGGCATAAGCAAATTACATTGTTGACAACACAGAAACTAAATGTGAAAGGTTATACTGACCTTGTTTAGAAATTAAATTACAGATGGGACATTTTTGTTAATGTAGAGTCGTAAGCTACGATTACTATTTGTTAGTAATGAAGAGCAAGGTTAAAACAGATCGGTAACAATAAACATTATCACAAGTAATGGAATTTTCTGATGCAATTCCAACAATATGATTTGAGACCAATAGTAATCATACCTAGCTATAGTAATGAATACGGTTAAGTGATGCTTTACAATCAATATGTGCGATTGATAAAATAAGTCATCAAGACTTGTTAAAAAAGGTACTTTCCTTAGTTACGTTTCTGGATTTCATGCAACCTTCCCTCTGCCATGCAATATTCAAGTTGTATGCTTGTTTTGATTTGGACAAGAAATGAATGTTAGCTCTATCTCTGGATTTCTGATTAAGTAAACCTGCAATCTTTTCTTTATATGAGCGTTAACATGACCAGTAAAAACAAATAGAAATAAGGAATGCTGTTGACACCTGACTATTAATCCACTCTGGCAACAGGTAAAGGAAAGAGAAAACCAAAAAAAAGTTGCCTATGGCTTAGTTAATGTACTAATGAATAAAAACTAAGTTGAGCTAATTATGGGATCATGTACTCCAGTCTCTGATCCTTTCAGTGGTCAGGGTGGAACTTCCCTACCTGCTGTTGGGCATTTCCTGGTACTGACATTCGTCTCTTACAGGTAAAGCAAGGACTTCTCAGATATGCTTCTATCTTGTTACACTTAAAGGAATTTCCTAGGACATGGAAGTACTATTTATTCATCCTTCAGTGAGTCTAAGTGCATAAATTGTATTGTAAGGAAATATCTAATTTTCAGTGAGAGCAAATATAAATATTGTCTCTATCTATTGTAGGTTGGGGTGTTTGTTGTTTGGGCTTTTTTTTTTTTGTAAGAAGCAATTTGTGCAATATTTTCATAAGTTTTCACCAGATTAGTAAACAGTCGTGTTATACGCTGATTAAATTTAAAAGTTTGCATGGGAGAGGATGTCCCATGGCTGCCAGTCCTTTCCATACTGAAGTAATAAGCTTCTGTATTGAACTATCTAGAAGGAAGGAAATTCTCATTCCCCTGTTTTTGTTGTTTTTTTTTTTTTTTTAATCCTTCCCCATGTGGCTTCAATGTTCTTTACTTTCTGTTGTTATTCTATTATTATCATGTACTGTTTGTGTATCTAGTATATGTACAGTGTATTTTTTAATTCAGGTTTTGTATTTGCTGTAACTGAATGAGAACCTGATCATTATATGTTGTCTTGCTAATAGTACCTAGTTATTTTGTGTATGTCAATAAAGATTGATGTAAAACCTGATGTAGTCAGAGACAGCAAGGTTACATATTGCATTACAATTTTCAGTCTAACCTATTTTTGTGTCTGGCTGCTGCACTAAGGAAAGACTTTGAGGAAGATCTGAACTTTCTTCTGTTCAGTCCCTCTCCTTCCACAATCATCTAAGTATTCTGTCTGTTTCCACATCCTTTTGTTACTTTTGGTAATAAAATCAGTACTAGAACTATTCACGTGAGCAAAGGTGTATAGGCTGACATGTTTGCTCGTCTGGTCAACTGTCTAGGAACCAACTTTCATCTGAAATAGTTTAAGTAAATAAAATCAAATCTTAATTTTCTCCAACAATAAGTGGGTTTTTTCTCTTTCTTGTAAAAGCTAGACTTACAGCAGAATAAAGTTGATGTATATAATGCAAATATTTTGGAAATCAGAAGAATGGATGCTGGTTTACAATGGTTTCTGGATTTGAAATTGCAACCAGCTTCAAAGGTTCCTAAATGAATTTTCAGTCCCTTCAAGAATTGCTTTTCACTTCTGTAGCATCTTCAATAACATAATTATAAATTCTTTTTCAATGGCTTGAATGTTACTAAATCATAGTCCTGAGTTTTGCAAAGAAGTGAGGATTTGGTGTCTGCTTCTTTTTGTGTACATTGTGTATATATAAGCTCATACCTCAGAGGCAGGGAAAAAACAAAAACAAAACAAACCCTAATTGGGAGACCAGGGTGACAGTCTGGAAAGTGCCGAAAGTATTGTTACATCTTCATCTCTTACAAACCATTCATGACGTTCCGGAAATATAAGTACTGACACTTTTTTGCAGAGTGCTCTCTAAAAATTGTGAGCCATGAAATGAAGTGCTTACAGAGAACAAACTCTTTCAATAAATTGGCAGAGTTTATAAACTTCGTAAACTCCCTGAATCAGCCTATATTCTAATTTATATTGATGTTTTATATGTAAGTTATTAAATCTATTGTCATAAATGGGCTTTTGCAGTATTCAAAATCTCAGCCTACTTCGAGAAATCATAGAATTGCCTAGCTTGGAAGGGGCCTTTCAGATCATCTAGTCCAACCATCAACCTAACTCTGACAAAAACCACCACTAAAGCATATCCCTAAGCACTGTGACTACCCATCCTTTAAATACCTCCAGGGATGGTGCCTCAACCACTTCCCTGGGCAGCCTGTTCCAATGCTTAATAACCCTTTCAGTGTAAAAAAATTTTCATAATATCCAAACTAAACCTCCCCTGGCACAACTTGAGGCCATTTCCTCTTGTCCTATCGCCCCTCTTGTCCTATCGCCTGTTACCTGGGAGAAGAGACCAACCCCCACCTCGCTACAACCTCCTTTCAGGTAGTTGTAGAGAGCGATAAGCATAATCATAGATCTTACTGTTTACAGAGCTTGTAGTAACAGGAAGCAGTGCACGTAGACTTTGTAAGCTATTTTTAATGTAATTTTAATGTAATGCAATCAACACAGAAAAGTTGAGTGAGCAGGAGCTTCTCAAGATCTGTAATCCATACAGGGATACCTTGATATTTACTGGCAAACTACTAAAGTACTTTCAACATATCTGGTATTTTCTTTCTATATGGATATGTCTAAATCTGTGAAAGGACTTGGTGTCTGAACTGAGTTTTAGATGTCTTAATTTTATTTAAGTCCAGAATGTGGATATTCAAAATTTTTCCAACTACTGAAAACCTGTGAGCATTTTTACATCCATAATCATTTTTATATGTAAAAAATTCCTTGTCTACAGCTCTAGAAGCGTCTTAGTCCTGATGCTGTCAAGCAGCTTGGCTCCAATTTCATGCACAAACCCTAGATTGTGGGGGAAATGTATTTTTCCGCTTATTCTCCAGCCTCCTATGACTTTTGCTAGAAAGACAGAAACCAGTTCTCTGCTGTGCAGAAAGACAAGCCATAGGCTTCTACTGTTAAGACAGCAAGTTTAGCACTGACACTTTTACATGGTAGAATTGTCTATAGGTGATACAAAACATGGGGACCAAGCCTGGGAGAGGGATGTCTTTTTAGATCTCTTTCTTTCCCAAGCATTTCCTGCAGCTAGATTAAGTTACACCTGGCCAACTATCAGAGTTGGTGTTCTTTTGAGTGACTTCAAAACCTCAAGTCTTACTTGGAAGTCCCGCTTTTGTCCCCAATGCCTTAACGCCAGATGTTCGAGATAGCTGTGGCAGCAACTTTGTACTATAGCTTTAGCCCTCTTTCTTTGAAGTTTCTAATGCTAATTGCAGAGTTGAGAATTGAGTAGTTTAAAGTAGTTTGAGTAGTTTTAACTGAGATTTTGGGACGGGCTGAAATCAGTGGGGAATATAGTGACCTCTATAGCCAGAAATGTAATCTACTTCTAGTGATCTGCTGGCAAGGGAAGGTTTTTATCCTCATAGACCATTCTGCACCGTGTGGTGTGAGCGAGAGATGGGCCAACAGAAATAGCTTAATAAAACAGTCTTTTTGATAAGAAAGAAACAAAAGAAGACTATATATAGGTAATAAATCCATGACCCTTCAGATTCTGGCACCCCATGTTCGTGCATCATCAAACAGACCATGGATGGATTTCCTACGGCAGGCTGCAGGGATTCTGTCCAAGGAGAGAGATTGAGGGGTTCCTCCTTTCTGATACTTTGAACTACTGTATTTAATTTTCTTACAAGAAAACAACTCCATTCATTAAGGATGCTCTCATGAGGACTTCTGCTGCACTTCTAGATAAAGGTGGGGCCGTGCAGGTGGTATAATTGCAGGTACAGAGTGGGAGCTGCTGGCAGGCTCCTCTGTTACCATGAGCTGGCTGAGTTTGCCTTGCAGCCAAGGCACTGTGCAGCACAGCACAGGTCTGCATGTACTCAGGTGGGCTGTGGTGTGGATCACCGGCTCCTTGAGGTACAATTGCCTCCCAGTCAAATCATTTCATTGCA
This sequence comes from Larus michahellis, assembly GCF_964199755.1. Lineage (NCBI taxonomy): Eukaryota > Metazoa > Chordata > Aves > Charadriiformes > Laridae > Larus > Larus michahellis. Next base: position 81,911,621 of record NC_133897.1, on the reverse strand, counting down.
CCCCTTGAATCTATAGAGATGTTCTAACCTATTACAAGTTATAGATTATATTAGGAAGCTGTTCAATTAACAGAAAGTTTCCTGACAGTCTGGGATGTTACCTCTGTCATAACACCCACCAGCACAGCACAGGCTGGCACAGGGCATGCCAGTGGGTTCCCCTACAGTGACTGCTCATGCTAACATACGGGCTGCTCAAGCCCTAAGTATGAGGATCAATGGAGAAAACGTGGTCTGCTCAAGGTCACTAACTCCTCAATGCAGTGTCTACTGCAAGGCTCCCAATACAGAGAGCAAGGAAAATATCAAGAGTGGCAAGCTAACCTCAAAAATCTTTCCTTTGCTTTCCATTTTTATGAAGATAATTGTTAATCTAGCAAGGACCTGCAATAGGCACACAAAAATACAGGCAATACATACAAAAAAAAAAAAAAAGGTCCACTTTTTTATAAGGCAGCTAACTTGGCACCATAAAAGAGTGGAAACTCAATCCATGTCATCTTTCAGTGCTCAATAATCTAATCTGCTTTAATATTTCTATTTTTATACTTTCTAGTTTATTTTTATTTTCTTCCCCAGATCCATGAAATTATCTAATTGGGAGCTAGGTGAAACCTTTATTGATCTTTTAATTTCTTTTGCGTTGCCAGCGTGGCACATCAGATGAGATATTAAAAGTGTCGAATTTCAAGGGCAATTTTATGATGCTTAATAGTCTTTCCGGTGGTTAACCACAGCACCCTTTCATTAACAAACAAGCAATCATCGTTTTCTTTTTTTTTTTTTCCTTCAGTCATTAAGATGGTAAATGAAATAAATAGCTTGTTAATGCTGGATTGTGGAAGCTTCTTGAGACCTAGTGTGCTGAAAAGAACAGATTAATGCTCTTACCGCTGTTTTTGTATGTAGCTCACAAATGATACACTTGAATCTGATTTGCTGCAAAGCAGTGCAGATTCATGTAAAATAAGCCATACAGATAAGAGACAAGCACTAAAAATAAAAATACGTTTGTAAAAAGGTTTTGTATGGCCTCTAAAAAGGCAAGAGAATTTGCATTACCCCATACGTTCCAGCTTTTAAAAAAGATAACTCCAGGCTCAGCCCATCAGTCAAATTCATTGAAAAGGCAAGAACCATTTATCTGGGAAATGTATGTGACAATAAAATCCTAAAGTTGTAATTACAATTGGCAGATTCAAGTCTGCTATTGGTGGCAGCGGTCTTACTAAGGGAAAAAAGATACATAATTTTTGTAACGTTCTATTGTGCATCAGGCTGTATTAGTCTTGAACATCGTGTGCTTCACTGGAGATGGAAGGAAACAGCATAAAAACTGGTGCTGTAATTTGTTAAAATAATCAAATTAATGATTTGTTTTAAGGGAGATAAAAAGAACCTGGAAACAAAAGGAACAGGGAAAGAGAATTATTGATTTGCATTATGAAAACCACTTCAAGCAGACACTGGAAATCTTTCAAGGGTTGTGTGCTGGCTTGTATTTTCCTTTCCCAAAGTGGAGGTTAAGCGTGCTACTTGAAATTCCCTGGGGGCTGAAGCTGTAACCCCTCAGAAGGGCAAGATGTTACTGCTAAGGATTTTTCTTTCTTCTGTGGATCCCTTGTCTTCTTTACTGCTGCATCTCTCTAAGCCTAAACTCAGCAGGACCCTGCCGTTCTCCACATACTGTCCTCTAGATGCTGCATGTCTCTCTACCCAGCTCCGAATGTGTCCTGTACTCAAAATTGTTAATTCTGATTGGGAACTTTTATCCAAGATTGTGCTCATGTGACACTGTTGTAATATAGAATAAAACAGTGGCCCTGGAAGAGTTTAGTCTGTGTGTTTGAGGCAGCGTAAACAGGGAATGAAATTCATAAGGGAATTAAATCCTGTGTTCAAGACTGTGTTAACGTATCAAGGGAGCCCTGAAGAGGGCCTAATATCTCTTATTGCTCCAGCCCAATGCTTCACTGGCTGCAGGTCGGCTTCTCCAACTCTATTTGCAAGCTGAAGTAAGTGTCTAGCCCTGGCAGTGGTGAGAACACTCTTTATGCATCTGGTCTTGTATATGGCTTCGGCAGCTCTGCTTCACATCTGTCATTAATTGACGCTAGTAGCTTTGTTGAGATATTTACAGTTCCTTTCCCCTGCATGCTCTCTGTTTCTATGTTTTTACTTGAAGATTCTCTTTGGCAATAAACTTCAATTCAGAGATCTGAGTAGTTATAATCTCAGAACACGCAACTTTACCCAACTATCATGAACCAAATTTCTTTATTTCTTCTTGAAAGAAAAAGATACTGAAATTTAATTGGCCTTTGTAATGACTGATTGCTAACTGACATGACTTGATTTTAATCATGGTGGTAGACGGTAACATGGATATATTTTTTTTAATTCAACTGAAAATTAAAAAAGAAACGTGGTGCTTCACTAAAGAAAGATACTTTGAGCTTGAAGTTTCTTGCTTTTTCATTGTCTGTGTTGCAAGTCTTCTCTTAGGCTGCTTGATGTCCTTACAGGTTGCCTGTTCCCTTAGGCTGCTTGATGTCCTTACAGGTTGCCTGTCTGCATGTATCCCTGTAGCTGTTTTCATTTGCTCCATTCTTTTGACTGCTTTTTCCACAAGTATCACATGCCTGGTCAAGCCGTGCACATTTGCTGAGTTCACAAGTCCCATTGCCATTTGGGGCAATATTAGAGAAGATTGTGTGCTGTCTCTTGAGGGCTTTTTGAAAAGACAAGAAAATCCACTTTCATGCTGTTGAAGGCCTTTATTCATAATTCATTTGCTGTCTTTATGCACCGTTTTTGCACCCAACTAAATGAGAAAGAATAATTTATTTTTTTTTTGGGCGGGGGAGGGGTTAGTCTTGATTCTTATTGGGGGGGACATACTTGTCACTCTTTTGCGGAGGGGGTGGGGTGGAACCAACAACAAAAACCCCACATCTTTCTCTACGGCTTTCCTCCTTCATCTGTCTTCCTGTTCTAATCTTTCAAATTATATTTTTCCCAAAGGGAAAGAGAAGAGTGTTGCAGTTGAGCTCAGTCAATTTCTTTCCTCCCACTCCAGTCTCAGTTTCAGCCTATGTACATCACAAAGTACACTAGCCCTCTTGCTTTTATTAACTCATGTTTCAGTAGCTCTTGACTCTCATTCTGAGTCAGCTCTGATCATATCTAAGGCTTGTGGTTTGTTTGTCGCCTTTTGGGTTTTTTTATCCCTTCTCAGCTGTTTTTGCCTGGCTCCCTATTCATCAGAAAATTGTTTGGGACTCTCAAGCTCATGACAAAAAGTGAGCTGTGCAGGCAAACATCATTAATCTTGTGACCTTTAGGGTTTTATTCATCACAATTTTAAATTCTAGCAAACATTCTTTTGCACACTACAATAAATAATTATTAGTTATAGATCTTGAAATTCAGTGATGAAACAGCCCAGTGATTTCAGAATGTGGATGGTTGTGATCTTTTCTGGGTTGTGGCTAAGCCTTCTTTATGTAGAGGAATGATGGAGGGGAAACACCCCTCCTCTCCCCCTCAAAGCAGCAACATTCTAGAAAGGAAGTGACCATCTCAATTTGAAAAGTATATCTTAAAGTGATAATGGGAAGACGAGTGCTGCTTGGGTCTAAAGGGATGCACATAAATGGCCTTCATGTGGCATGAAAAAGTAGCGTGTAATTTAAAGGCATTCAAGGACTTGAATTCAGAAGTTTTCAGGTTACCTAAGGTTCAGTGTTTGTGCTGGGCTGATCTTCAGGAGGAAATGCTCAACAGTTTGACACACAACATGTCCAGAAAATAGAAAATGCCCCCATAGTCATATCCTGGTATGCCCTTGGAGAGACTAAGAACTTGTTACCAAGAAAGCATGTATAATAACATACTTCACTTTTGTGTTATTTTGAAATGTATTACTAAAGAACATAGGGGATTTTAGTTCTTAAATTCTTGTAAATATTCAAAAGTGCAAGAAATTGTGAGTCATATATCTATATTGGGTATTTCCTATTACTAGAGTAGATGTCGGAGTCTTCAGGGAAAATTAGGGATGAAAGACGAGTCTAATTTTTTTCCAGTGCTTTCATAGCATCCAGTTATAAAGTATCTCTCTTCTAAGGATCTTGTAGCAGATAGCCTTAATAGTTGTGTCTTTAATAGGTTTGAGTGTGTATCCATTGTAAAGCTATGTTTGAGCTATTATTTTGAACATAATTATTGTTAAACTGGAAAGACATTTTTTTTGTTTGTACCAAATGCTGATAACTCAAAGAATTCGGTTTCTTCTTTACTTTTGTCTGTGTAGTGGCAAGGTTTTTTTCCTTTATGTTTTTTCTCCATCTTCTCTGCACAGTCTCCTCTTCTTAGTGCTACACTTAAAGTAAGCCTAGTTCTTTACAGCACAGTGAGTAGGTTGGTTCAGGTTGAACTGAAAAGTGCTTGCACGAAACTGTGTTTTTATGAGTGTGATGAATTCCATGAATGTCAACTTCTCTGGGATTAAACTCTGCCTTTTCAGTTCAACCCGTTTTATAGAACAGTAAAAAAAATAATAATATTCAGAACCGAAATTTAAGCAAATATAAAAAGATGCAAATGGGTAATTTTTTTTTTTTTAAATCAGAGCCATAACGCAATATATATGATCACTCGAAACTCTTTCCTTGTCATCCAGTAAAGTGCTAAATACACTTATTTAATTTCTCATTAAAATCTCAATAGATGTTATTACTACTTGGTAAGTTAAATATAAGATAATATCCAAGATTGGTAGCTAGGCCTGTTTTCTGAGTCGTTCTAATCTTACTGCATAAATAACTGCGAAATTTAGTAACTTGCCTTGTTCAGCGTAAAGTCCTCCATTACCCACAAAAAAAATTCAAGCTCAGAAAAAAAAAATAAATTGTCCAGCACCAAGCAGTTGTCCATTAACAGTTTCTGATCTGAGAATTATGGTGATAGGTGCTAGTATCTTCTGGGCCGGTTGTGAGACTGTCTGGTGAAAATGCTTTGTCCCTGCAACTCATATAAGTTTGCAAGTGATCAATGAAAATCCTTGAATGAGTTGTACACCAGGGACACAGGGATGCAGAGGCAGATTTCTAAACCTACATAGACTTCATTGAAACAATTTATTCTACTCCTTATTTGAATGGAGTAAGACATAGCTTTGCCATTTCCTAAGAGTTTTTGTTTGTTTTTCTTTTTAAGATAAAAGTTCTTTTTATTCTTCCTTTTTCACTTTCTAACAGCTTTCCAGAGCAGTAATGGCCAACTCAGTTGCGCAACTTGCTTTGGGCATTAGTATTAAATGGATAGTGAACCTCAGTGGTTGGCAATTGTTTAAGAACAAAAGATCTATGTTTCTATTTCCTTCAGATCAATTCCTGAAATACCTTCCAGTACTTTGAAGCTTCAAGTGACTGGCGCTTCTCAGGTGCAAACGTTCTTACTGGGTCAAATTAATTGTCCCCAGGAAAGTAATTTGGGGTGTTGTATGGGTGTGTGTATGTGTTTACATACGTGTGCATGCAAATATTTGAGTGTATCAGTATGTCTTTACATGCATACATTCTAATTTTAAAGATATAATATAGATCACATAAGAAAATCTGAAAGACATCCCAGGTTTAAAATCTAGTGTGGCTCATTTTATGCCAGCACAGCTCTGTAGAATTATAGATACTTGGGAGGGTCACACGTAAGAGGTGGAAATAGCATAATTTTTCAGAGGTCACCTGGTCAGTTACGGTGTGTCTACATCTGTATAGGAAATTTGCAGATGAGCATGGTTTTCTATTATCAGAATCTTAGTAGGCAGAATTAAAGTGATTTAGATACTGTGCTGATCTGTCATGACTCAGGTAAAGGAGGATTTAATGAGATCACTGGCATTGCTTTGTCCCTGTTCTGTAGCTCACTATTCAGGAAAGCCGTGAGAATTTCAGGAATCAAAAAATATACAGAAAGCTTAAAGGCTCTCACTGGAGGAGGAGGTAGTCAGTGATTTGGTTTTCTGTTTTGTTCTGTGTATCCTCTACGTCATAAGGAGCAGCTGATGTTTCATATTACATCATCTGATAAAAGCAATGCTGGAATTTATTTGAAGAGGCTGATGTTTGGTTTCTGCCCCGTTGTGACTGGTCAATTCCAGTTCTTAGCTTGAATCTAAGGTTCTCGTCATAGTCTGGAATTCAAGATATCAAGCAAAAAGTGCTTGATATCTTGAATTCCTCTGTTCTTAAATTCCTTTTTTTCATTTGATTTTCATAAAAATAAAATAATAGAGTAGGCCATCTTATCTTTTAACACTAAAACTTCAGGATTTTCATGTGACTAGGTTTCTTTATCTAAAGCTAAATATGAATGTATGCTTCATTTCATTAATTTGAATTTATTATATGCTTTCCTGGCATCTGTTATGCTAGATGGTCCAAAAGTTCGTTATAAACTGTTGGAGATAAGAAAAGAAGAACATGGAGGGAAACTTCCTTATGTGCGCTTTTGAGTTGTGGCTCTGTTTCCCAGGTCACCTACTAGATTATTTGGTCACTGTGCCCAAGTCATTTCAATGGGATCTTTACACGTGCTTCAGTCTGGTTTCCAGGTTGACTTCCACCACGCTGCACTGTGGTGCTGTACTTTACAGAATTAGAAGGCTGCATTGCAGTCCCATCTGTTTTGAATTCCTATATTAAATAAACTCTTTCAGATAGATGAAAAATCACATCTGCTACAGAGAATTTTATGTTGGTGTGAAGAATTGTTTGGAACAAATTAGGTGTAATAGTATAACAGCTGAAGGTGGGTCATTAAGAGTTACTAAGTGATCGTTTCCCATCTCCCTCTCTCTCCCTCTTCACAAGGGAAACTTCTGTTTGTTTCATTAGGATTAGTAACAGTCATATTCCTACCTTCACCTTCCTTTTTTATGTATTTCTAATTACTTCTAGTTTTTTTTTTTTCTTTATCAGAGATGATACTTCCACATTAATCAAGTAATTTCTTACATGCATAGCACAGTACTATTTCAAGTAAGGCCCACCAAGGAAGTAGTGTGGTTTTTGTTTGTTTGTTTCACAGGATGCTTATCCATCAAAAATGAAGTTCTCGTTTGTGACAGATTTTTCCTTTTTTTTTTTTTTTATGCAAAGCAGTTAGCAAATCTTTCAGTTAATCAAAATCACATATTTCACAGTACTCGGTTCATTTACTGATTCAAAAGTGCTTTTCATTACAGAATATTAGAAAGTGTTTAAAGAAAATGTTATATGTCTTTATTAAATAAGTTTGCACAGGGTTTAACTTTCAAAATAAAAACCTTCTGTATTATCAAAGCATACATTTCTGAAAAGCTGACGTGATTTTGAATTGTGTGTGTGTTATTTCCAAATGTTTTTCAGGTTCTGACTTCATGATCTAGGCTAAGAAGAGTGTTCAGTATCTCAAAAATTTCAATGGATGGTGGGAAAGGATTCTATGAAAGGAGCTCCTTGATTAGTTTTAGCTCTGAACTCTGTGGTAAAAGTAATTATGACCAAAAGAAAGTAAAATAAGTCATATTTCTTATAATTTATCTGTTCAGGTCTTTAACCGGAAGTGACTCAAATGCTTATTACTATGATTAAGACACCTATTTCACATCACTCTTACCTACAGTGCTGTTTTTCTTGATTCATATGTGTTCGTTATTTACTGATGTGTTTGGGCTGGGGCATATATTCTCTATATTAACAACTATGTCTAACACGCACTGCTATCTTTAGATTCTGCCCTAATAACCACATTTTCCATGAAGAAATTGCCTTTTCTCTGAACAATTCCCAGTGGCCCACAGCAGTAGAAGAAGGTATTTTACTCATATTGTTCCTCCACCAAACTACTTCTCATACTGATATGCCAAATCTGTGTTGATTTAGAATTAGGAATCCTGATGATGGCTTTCACCATTTAATATTTCACTGAAAAAAACAAAGCCTGCTTATCCTGTTCATAGCAGAGTTTGTCTCTGCTATAGAATCATAGAATTCTATACTTTATTCCCGATTAATGTTTTACAGCAGTGAAAAGAAATATTGTTTTTAAAATATCAGTGCACTTAATTTGATTCTTAAATAGGTTCAGGGGTTTTTTACGTGTGAATTTTTTAGGCGCTCTCCTTTTTTTTTGGTCATGCTCTTATCAATGTTAAATAAGAAATTAAATAATCTTTATTTACCTACATCAAAACCCAATAAGTTTATCATTATCGTCTTGTAATTCTGAGAGGCATTGGCAGCAGACTGTTATTTTTCAGGTCAAAAGGTAACTTCTGATTATTTTTTTTTTAAATGTTCCTTGTTTTTGTGTCAACAGTTCAAGTTTTTTGATGGGATTAGACTAAATTTTGCAAAACCTTTTCCTGAAAGAAGGGTAATTGTCAATTAACAGTTTCATTTTGCTCTCTTTTCTAATTCTGTAGCCTTTATGTAGGAAGTTCCACTGTGGAATATTATTCTGAAATGGCTTTTTTTCCTGTGTTCTCTTCAAGTATCTTATAGTGGTTACCATTAGAGGTTCTAGACTGGTCACAACTGGTCAGTATGGCAAGCTTAAAAAAAGTTGCATTATCAAGTTCTAATTTGAAAGTTAATTATTTGACAGGATTGTGATTATGGAAGTGACTGAGGTGAGGAAATTATCTTACTCCTCTTCAGATGAATTCTTTAGCAAAAAAATTAATGAAGTAGGTAATAAGGTATGCTAATAATTAAAAGCATGGATGCAACAACCTTAACCCTGGAGTAATCCACTAACACCTAAACAATTTTTTGTACTTCTAAAAAGCTGGGATTGATGTTTTTTGGGGTTGTTTTGGTTTGTTTTTTTCTTAATGACAGAGCTCTACTCTTAGGGAGAAAGTGATTCAGTTCAAGAAGTCTCATTCTAAACTCCAACAATTTTAAAAAGCTGCATATGTTAGAGCAGTGTTTCTGTTCACATTAAATCAACCTTAAAAAGAGTTTTACTTGAGTGGAAAAATGACATTGTATGTTGCTTCCCCAACACTTTGGAGCTCTGTTTTCTTAACACACAGTTAAAACAGTAGATGTGTGTCTATAGAAGAGTTGGGGGGTTTGGCTTCTTGGGTTTTTTGGGGTTGTTTTTTTGGTTTTTTTGGGTTTTTTTAATAATAACGTAAGTATAGCTTTTTCGGGGAAAAAAGAGAGAAAGGAAGATAACTTCTCCTGCATGATCTTGGGATGCCTGCAACTTTAAAGCAAAATTATTTTAAACAGTCAGTTTGCGTCTTGTGTCGGGAGATTAAAATCAGGCACTCTGGACATAGTGATGCCAAAGTGCTGCACTATGGTAGGTTTCTTGAACAGTGTTGTTTGGTTTGATTGTTGACACACTGATTTCCACTCCAGTTGTCTAATATTGTTTTAGTTTCCCTAAAAAAATTACATAAAATATTTTCCTCACCAGGCATGATTAATTTTTCTGTGGAAGTTAATTTAGAATATAATGTTGAATTTTTTTTTTCCCCAAATACTGGGTAAGAATGTCACCTTTTCTTATATTCTGTATCACAAGCCCTCTTTTTTTTTTCCTTTTTTCTTAACATAAAGCTTTTTTTTTTCCCCACATTGCTAGATGTGGCACAATACTGTGAGAGACAGATATCAAAGAAAACCATTCACTTAGATCTTTCTTTTGTGCTGTGACAAGCATATTGCCAAGACATTAAAGTGCAAGCTCCTTATTTTTATTTATGTGAAAGCTTTGGAGAGGGGAATACAGAAATGATCACTAAAAGAGTTGTAACCTTAAAAGCACAAAATAATTAATATTTCATAGTTGTAACTTTTTCTGCCTTTATTTCCCAAATATGGAGGATATCTCCTGTATTCTATGTTGTTTAAATTGTCTAATTTAAGTCAGAATTGTTCTATTTTGTGCTCCAAACTAAGGTTTATCTTTCAAAGGAATGAACATTCTTGTTTCACTTGAACAATCATGACAGATGCAAGACTGAAGCAAGACTCTACAACTGGGCAAAACTCTACAACTTAGTGTTAGTACTTGCAACTGCATAATTTAAATGATAATAATATAATTTAATAAGAATCATAATCGTAATTTAGTTAATTGACAGCAGAGAGAATTTGACCACAGATTCTATGAAAGTATATTGACTCTTTAGGGAAATTGGATTCTCTCTTAGCATGAAGAGTATATATTTTAAAAATAATAGTTACTATTCCGTATATAAATATTCTTAAAGATAAATATGGTATCTGAAGATGATCTACTGTGTTTAACTCAGGTGAGAATTTAGTCTGTATTATCAAAAGGAATTTTAAATAATTTATTTAGTACCAGTAATGTGCTTCTCTCCTTGGGGGCTGAGTGTCTGTCTGGAAATGAAGCTGGGGGGGTGGGGGGGGTAGGAGGGGGGGGGACCACAATAAACCAAAAAACATTTCTCCTTTGAGTATCTACCTGTATGTCCCTTTGTGCCAGCATCGTCAAGAGTTAGAGCATTTGCCTTGCAGACAAAGGCTTTCCCCTCTTGCTCAGGTACTTTCACCTCTTAAAGGCTTTATACAGAGAAACAGAGGAGGGAATAATCACCTTTCCTTCTCAGTTTGTTCCAGCAGTTCACCTGAAGCTAAATTCTCTCCTCCATTTTCCTTTACTATAATTTAAGTTTCTGTGTTCCTCACTTAAGCAAAAGTGTGAACTTTTTAAAGCAGCCCCTTAAAACACATATTAGTAACTCACAGAAGTGGTTTTATAGCTTAACTTGAAGCTGATTAGTAAAGTCACAACTCTGCAAGAATGGTAACAAAAAAAAAAAAGAGTCCATTTTTTTGACTGTTAGATGATGGGATCCCCACTAAATTCCCTTACCATAGCTTTCTGACACAGAGCCAAAATGAGTGGGCAGGTGCACTCCCCAAACTGGCAAAGTTCCCATGTTTGCCCGTAGATCGGTGTGGGAAGAGCAGAGGTCCCTGGCTGCAGCTTGCTTCGGAATGGAAACCCTTGATCTGAAGGAAGAGCAGACCTACTAGGGACTTTCAGGTCCAGCCAGGAGAGGTTTGTTTGGGCCTGCTCCACATCATTCTCTTCAGCACTGGGTATTCTGGTATTCAGCACCTTCTGATGGGTGCTGAGGATAAGGGACCCTCACCTCCTCTGCTCGGTTAAAGAAAAAGCACACTAAACCTTTTGGGACCGACAACACGCATCCTGGTGACTCCCACATGGCATATGTTCCTTTAGTTTCATTATTTTGCATTTTTGTAAGGAAGATGTCAGACGTCTCCTGCAGTGGCACCTGAGCTATAGGTTGTGGTTGCCAGATCCCCCGCTTCTGTCACCTGTTCTGTTGGGTTGCTGATCATGTGATGTGAGCTGCTCTTGCTCCGCACTAGCTGTTAGAGGTTTTGCTTGCCTATTCCATCTCTGTATGTCCTTTGACATGCTGTAGATGACTTGAAAGCCTTGGTTCGTTTACTTTTTCCATTCCTAGCAACAGTATGTGTAGCATGCAGACTTTCCGTACCTTTTGATTATAGATTTTTCAAGCACTATACAGCCTTGAGGAGAAGAAATGTAAATGTGTTTAAAACAAATTTTTTTTTTTAAAATCGCCTACAAACCTGTAAATCTCAAACCTGCAATCTATTTCCTTTGCTTTGGATGAGTTTACCCTGGAGTCACTTAGTCCTGCTGCTTTTTATGGCAACACAACCTTTTCCACGCTCCCACAACTGTAAACTTTTTCTCACTTTGTGACATGTTTTCCAAACATGATAAAACTGACTGCTCATGGACTGGATGGGAGTACTCTTTGCGAGGTAAAAAAACTGGCTGGATGGCTGGGCCCAAAGAGTCGTGGTGAATGGAGTTATATACAGTTGGCAGCCGGTCACAAGTGGTGTTCCGCACGGCTCAGTATTGGAGCCAGTTCTGTTTACTATCCTTATCAACGATCTGGACAAGGTGATCGAGTACACCCTCAGTAAGTTTGCAGATAATGCCAAATTGGGTGGGAGTGTTGATCTGCTTGTGGGTATACAGGGTCTACAGAGGGATCTGGACAGGCTGGATCGATGGGCCAAGGCCAATGGGTATGAGGTTCAATAAGCTCAAGTGCCGGGTCCTGCACTTGGGTCACAACTCCATGCAATGCTACAGGCTTGGGGAAGAGTAGCTGAAAAGCTGCCTGGTGGAAAAGGACATGGGGATGTTCATCCATAGCTGGCTGAATATGAGCCAGCAGTGTGCCCAGGTGGCTAAGAAGGCCAACAGCATCATGGCTTGTATCAGAAATATCGTGGTGAGCAGGACAGGGGAAGTGATGGTCCCCCTGTACTCAGCACTGGTGAGGCCCCACCTTGAATACTGTTGTGAGTTTTAGGCCCCTCACTACAAGAAAGACACTGAGGTGCTGCAGTGTGTCCAAAGAAGGGCAACGAAGCTGATGAAGGGTCTGGAGCACAAGTCTTTTGAGGGAGCTGGGGTGGTTTAGCCTGGAGAAAAGGAGGTTCAGAGGAGACCTTATTGCTCTCTACAACTACCTGAAAGGAGGTTGTAGCAACGTGGGTGTCAGTCTCTTCTCCCAAGTAACAAGTGATAGGACTGGAGGAAATGACCTCAAGTTGTGCCGGGGAGGTTTAGATTGGATATTTGGAAAAATTTCTTCACTGAAAGGGTAGTCAAGCATTGGAATAGGCTGCCCAGAGAACTGGAGGTATTTAAAAGACATGTAGATGTGGCATTTAGAGACTTGGTTTAGTGGTGGACTTGGCAGTGCTGGTTTAATGGTTAGACTTTATGATCTTTTCCAACCTAAATGATTCTATGATTCTGTGAAAACCCCACACGCGTTTGTCATGGTTTTGATCTTCCCTATGGCACTGTTAAGTTCTAGCTGCTCCTATCTACCAGATGTCAATGGCACTTCCCCAGAGCTTTGTGGGCACAAGCCTCATGCTTACTTAAATAGTGGCTCTGCACTACCTTATTTTAGGTATCGCCAGGCAGGTACTGCGTGTAATCACTCTCTGAGGAAATAAGCGTATGGAAACCACTGGGAAGTGGGCTTGTTCACCCCAGGGATGTGGGTTGAATGGGCTTCCCCTAATGCGCTCCTCTTGGCGCTCCCTCTCAATCCAGTCCCCCCTACAGGGGAGGGGCTAGGGTGGAGATGTAGGCAGCGCACCTGAAAGCATGGTACTTACAGGTTTCCTATTCAGAAAGCATCAGAAGATTGTTATGGAAGAAAAAAGATTCACTATGGGTAATATCATTTATAATCTTTTTTTCCTTTCTTTTTCTGAAAGAGAGTGGGAGAGAAAAGAAGGTTGTAGTAGGACCAGGAGACCCTTATTTATAGAAATTTGTCATTTGTAATCAGAGCAGATGAAGAAGGATTTACAAATTTTTTTCACCTATGTTACACGTTAGTGAGTTCAGGTAACTTTTGTGCTATCTGAACGCTAACTTCTGTCACTAGAAAAATAAATAAAAAAAAAAAAGTTCCCTGCACAAGATGTTTTTGTGCTTTCCCTATTCCCTGTCAGGCTGTTTTTTCCCATCACAATCAAATTTTGTTTGGATTCAAATTGTATGCAATTATCACCTGTATGTACAAAAATTAAAAAAAATCTATAAGAAGGAGTATGTGCAAGCTGAAAACTGCTCAAGAAGTTAGAAACATTTTTTTTTTCACTCAGCTTCTATTTGATTTTTTTTTTAAAGTGTTGACCTTTGTCATCAAGTTGAGATGACAGTTTCCTTTTTCAGCAAATGAATTGGCATTAAAAAATCAGAATCAAAAGCAGAATAATTATAATGGCACTGGATGAATATGAGCTGTGAAAAAAAAAAAATCACAGTAAAATTACTGAGAATAAAAGCAATTTAAGAGATTTCTTTGGCAGTATGTGGATACCATGCTCAAATGTATAGAAAACCCTTATGTTTAATTCTAAACCTGATAGAATATTCATGCTTAGTTTTTAAGATATAAATGTTTGAAAAACAGGGACTAAATTATAAAATTATAATCTCTACAAGGAAAGGGAATGCTGGAAAAAGTGTGAACTTTACAGGCTTTTTGTTTTGCGAAGAAGCCATTTTCATAAACGTATAATGCCAACAAAGATAGACCACTGCTTCTGCTTTGAATGTGAACACTAGATAGTGTGGATTTCACTGTCATTAAATGCTTTCAATCAAATGGCAAAACGGTGTTTGGTTTTTTTTTTGTGGTGGGGTTTTTTTTGTGTGTGTGGGTTTTTTTTTTTCTTTTTACTCTCTTTCTTCTTCCAGTTCCTAATTCAGCGATTAAACACTGCACCAAATGGCTCAAATGATACGCTTGGTAATCTCATCCTTTTCCCTGCCTGAACACACAGCAAACCAAACCTGTGTCACCAAAGATGTGGCTGCCAGCCTTTGCTTTGTGTAGTCTGTGGATTTGGCAACCAGGTGTTTTGGAGATCAGGACTGAGAGAAGTTGTCACAAGCATGGAGTGAAATTTGCTCCAAACCCCTCGTTGTCATTTGATTGAAGCTGTTTTCACTTTTTTCCTCACTTACACAAGTTCAAGATGGACTCACTGTTTTAAAATAGCAAGGAAGTTTTGAACGTGGTTATTACCACTGTGTTTTGAAGCCATGGGATTGAAGAATTTGGAAAGATTATCTCGGTATTAAATAAGATCTCTGACACGGCCAGTGGTAAAACCACCATGAGTTCATTAACGCTGACAGCAGTAAATCTTTTCCCAAACAATTTGTCAATATGTTTCAGCTCTAAGTTTGATCCCTAAGCAATGGGTGATTTATCTGGTTTAACTTAATTTAGTTGGTAGGTTTATGTTAGGAAAAATCATGAACTTACCTAAATTAAGTATCTATATGTTTCAGTACTGTTTACAAAATCAGATCTTAAAGAAAGTATAAGCTGCTTTACTGTTCGGTGTTCTCGTGGGTTAAAATTTGAGAATTTTTTAATGTAAACTTCTACTATAAATTGTAATGCTTTAATACATTTTTCCAAACTGATTTAAGTGCTAATGCTACCTTTTAACTACTAGTAAATTAAAATTATTTTTTTTAAAGTTCGGCTTCATATTTTTAAGATTTTTTCCTGGTCAAATGTTACATACTCCTCCATGGCTTATAATACATGTATACATGTTTAGTTGTGTACTTTTTCTTTTCTGAATAAAATACCTTTGGATATTTATATTCCATTAGAGAAGGTGTATGATGGTTCTTATTAGACTTAGCATTAATATGTGTTTTAGACTATTTTTTTTTATTTTTATCAGTGTTTTTTCATCCTTTGCACCACTCATATTTGCATATAAATTTTATATATTGAAAGTGATTCTCAAGTAGATAAATATCACTAAATTGTGTTCTAATTTGCCTATTTATTCCCTGAAAGTTATTGGTTATGGTAGCAACATATTTAAAATAACATTTAATAGTACATACATAAAAATTTATAAAATATGATAATGTGTTATGATACAAAACAGTTTGAATATATGAAAACAAGGAATATGAAATTGCACTTGATTATCAAAATTTAGATCTTGTTTAGTTAATCATTGGTATATCTATTTTATGCTGAGCTGAGAATAGGCATGATTAGCTGTTATGCTTATATAACTAATTCGTTATTCTCCTAAATACAAATCCAAGTTTATACTTACCTGGCTTTTCAGCTGCAGTAAGACACAGCTTGAACGTTTGAAGCAGTGGTGACATCTTTCTTTGGGCAGGATAAAATTATAATGGATATTTTATGGATATCTTTTATTTTTTACATTCTTATTGTTTACTTTTGGAATAAATCAAGTGCATGAATTTAAATAGTATTATGAGAAAGTTTCTGTTGCTAAAGCACTGAATGGGGCTTTAAGACACCGTTCCTTGTAAAAACGAAACAAAACCAAACCATGAGCTGCATACAGACAAAGTTCAAAGCAAATTTGTTAACCTCTGCACCTCAGATTGTCCCAGCTGTAAAACGGGAGAATGAAAGTTCCCTACCTCATTGATGTGCTGTGTAGATAAATGTGTGACATGTGCAGTGGACAGACGTCACAGTTCCATATTAATCTTTTGTCTTTGTGTGTAAGTGTTGGTCTGGCGCTCTCATAATCTAAGTAATCCTCTATCGTCTCCTTTGTCTTTTGATATTTGCTTTTATTATTCATTCTTTATGGGCTGGAGGTGGGGGGGTGTTTTGTGGGCTAAAACTCATTCTTTATGGGCTAAAAGTAGGGGGGTTTGCCTAGGTATTCCTACTTTTTCCAAGTCTTGTTAATCTACTTTTTCCCCAAGAAGAGTGTTCCATGAAAACTGTTGGTTTATTATGTCGTTACTGCAGAAATTATCTCTTTCACTCAGTACATCTCTTCCCATTTTGTGTCAGCATGCATTCAAAAATAAGACGTTAAGACAATCTTGTGTACTATGAAGTGCTTAAACAGTTCGTTAATAAAAGCTGTCAGTAGTGTATTTTCTAGTCATTCTGAGCTGAAACCATGAATTCAGGGTGAGTCCTTTTCTTTGGGTCCAGCATCTGTCAGAGAAGGTTCTCTTGGATTTCTGCTGTGTAGTGAATTTTCTCTCTCATAGAGGGATCCCTGCTCCCATTTGCTTCTTCAGCTCAATTTAGAGACCTTGGTGACCCCAGAAGTGGACAGTCTCTCTTTACGGCCATGTCCTTCCTGGCAGGAAGTGATCTTGCTTTTTGGAGAGGCAGCCCTCTAACAGAATTTCACATTTTATACAAAGACTCTTGGGGGAAAAATCTCAAAGCATTTTGTGAAGTTGGACAAATATCACTAACTCGGAGGCACAGTTCAGTTGAAGGAGTTGCCTACAGTCACAGGCTGACCAAGGCAGCTGCTCTCTGAATATGTTGTAGCATTTGTTCCTACCTGTTCTCATCTTTTGGTTCAACGTGGGTGTTCCTTGGGTCAAGCTGTGAAATCTGCACCAGAAGCGTGCCTCAGCTAACCTGGTGTCTCTTGAAACATCTTTTCAGTTGAATTGATGAAATACTGGTTGGCAGCTCTTCTTACCCCTGAACATCTCTGTTGTAGCTTATTTTCACATTGATATCACAGAAGAAGTTGCCTTCAAAACCACAAAGATATGTAGTTAGTTGTATATTTGGATTTTCCATACACCTTCTGGTCTTTTTCCTTCTCTAGAGGAGTATGAGATCTGCATATGCTGTTTAAGGCTAATGCTTTGCCTTCCCCACAGATTCTTTTTAACAGAATAGCTAAAAGCTTTTTGTGCTTCAGACCAAAGAAAGCACAATGTTCTATGAGCTGGTGCAGATTTTTATTTTTCCAAAGTATCAACTGGTAGAAGGATTTTTGGTTTCTCCTCTAAGCAGCAAACAACTTCTAAGCTGCCCAAACAGTTGATTTCCCCCCTGCAAAGGGGGAGAGAGAGAATATCTTGATGAGGGATGTGCTCTTGCCAAATGTTCTGAGCATAAATTTTTATTAACTAGGAAAGCTCAAAACATCTTAAAACACCATTAAAAATGAAAGAAGGGGAAACTCTGCTTTGCGAGAGACATGATCCTATTTATTTTCCCAGCTATGAGGAACACAAAAAATGGCAAATCTTCTGGGAGACAACTGCTCATGAGCAGGATGCAGGAAAACAAGGCAAAACAGCAGGAGTTCTGGGGACATTTATATTAACTGGAGAACGGGTATGATGAAACAAGTTGCAGGTGTCAGAATGTAGAAGGAATAAAAGAGAGAAGTGTCCATTTGTGTCAGCCTTGCAGACATAACCCTGTGTCCCTGCCACTTCCAAAGTACAATGTGGGTTTATTAAACTCTCCTTTGTGTAAGAAACTCTGTGATTGCACTTGTGTTTTATATTCCAGCCCACTCCCAGTTACAAAACCTGACACCACTAAATTTCTTTCTCTCATGGCATTTTCCCAAAGAATCAGAAAGAACAGGATTTCTTTCACAAACTCAAGAATTTAATATGATCGGTGAGAAGTAAAAAAGGATTGACTTCTAAACACCAGGAAAGAATCATAGTTGGAGGGAATGGTGATCCTGGCTGCTGCCAGCCCTAAGCCATGAAGCTACTCTTGATACTGCTTTCAAACGCAAAAAAAGAGGTAACATGTGGTAACATTATTTTGCTTGGTTTTAGGACATGGCAAGATCAATTCTTCTAAGGTACAGAAGAGGTGAATTTATGACTCCTGTGCACAGCTGGTACAGGTAAATGATGAAGTAATTGTCTTGATTGGCTCTGACAATGCGACTGTATGCAAAGTCACTGTCTTCTCAACATTGAGAGAAGATTTGATTTCCTGACAATAAGGACTGCTTTGTTATTTTCTTTTTTCTTTTTTTTTTTTTTTTTTTCCCCCCCTCTGCCCTTTTCTTAATCCGCATGTGATTTTCTTCCACCACCTGGAAAAGAGAGACTCTACAGGCATTAACTTTTTACTTGAATGAACATCTAGATTCAGACAGGACATGCTGCTTTACATTTTGCAGAAATGAGTTTGATAACTAAAAGTGTTAGGGACCACAAGAAGTCACTGTCGTTGTGAGGATGAGTAGGTATTTTCAAAGCTTCTTAAAACCCATAATGAACAATTACACAATAAAAAGCACTAAAATACAGTTCTTTACTGCTAATAATTAGAAATTGTCTAACTTTTAAGGTTGGAGGGAGAAGGGAGCTATATCCCTTACTGTAATACCCAATTCATTGTGTTTGTGGTGGATCCATTTGTCTACATGCTCATTCTTTTCTGAATTCTACTGAATCTCTGAACTCTGTCTTTCATAATGGCATTTTGTGAACTATTTAAATCAATAATTTTTAAATTTCTCTGTATTCAGTCTTTACTGAGTTTGTTTTTCTGAATGAAGATGGTTAAGTTGGTCTGGGTCTGTTTTGTTTGACACTCATTAAATGCCTTTAATCTTTCCAAGTGACTTTGCACAGAGTCAGGATATAATGACCCTTCTAAACTTTTTTAATTTCTGAATTATTCTTTACCTACCTCTGGAGGTATTTCTAAATCCATCTGCAGCTTTCCAAACTTCTGCAGTATTTCACTTTGAGTTGCAGTATATAGAATGGAACACAATAGTATCTGGGAGAATATAATTAATATTCCTCCAGCAAAATATTTTCCATTATTTTCCATCCATCTCTTTACCCACCTTACCATTTTGATGATATTTCTATTATAGCTATTTCAGCACTATTAATGTTTTCAGTGTGCTGACTTGCAGTGACATGTCAAGACTTTTGCCTGAGTAGACACAGTTAATTTAAAACTCAACAATGCATATGACTCATGCAAATTTTCACAGCGTGACTTGACTTGCACAATTTTAATCTGCCATTGTGCTGACAAAGTGCATAATATTGTTTGGTACCTCTGGACTTCACTAATTTAAAAGACTAGTGTCATTATAAAATTTTGCAACATTGCTATATATCCTACTGTCCAGAGTATAAACAAATATATTCAGCTGTGGGTTAAAAACCGTGAGATTTGTCTATGATGAAAATTGACAGCTTATTCCATTTATTTCCATTTTATCTTATAATATTTTAACACACAGATAGCGTTTCAGGAATGTTAGCTAACTGCCTATCTGTCACCATATTCTTTCCTCATGTACCTGGGGCGGCTAGTGTTATCTCTGTTTTGCATGTAAGGAAACTAAGACAGACGCGCCAGAATAAATGAGACATCTCACAGTGGGATTTTGCATGAAAAAGAGAGTAGCAATTCTTTACCTTTAATTTATGGAAGCTTTCCTTTCCACTTCTGAACTAGTTTTTCGGGAATAGGTTCTGAGCAGAGATTTTGTAATCTGCAGGACACTGCTTGAGAGAGTATGCAGTGACCCTCATAATAGCCCTCACGATAACTTAGAGTCCTGTTGGAGTTGTACATATATTTTTACAATAATCAGCTCTGAACTATCTACAGTAAGCCCATGGATCTTCCTGTCCTGTGTAGCCTTTAAAATGAAAACATAAATAAGCACATAAAATCACTGTACTGTTCACGGCTCTTCATATTATTTTTGTATTTGCACTTT
This sequence comes from Larus michahellis, assembly GCF_964199755.1. Taxonomy (NCBI): domain Eukaryota; kingdom Metazoa; phylum Chordata; class Aves; order Charadriiformes; family Laridae; genus Larus; species Larus michahellis. The sequence goes on along the minus strand of NC_133897.1, from coordinate 81,891,471 downwards.
TGCTCATATAGAAACTGTGTGCATTGGAAATGGAGGTTTTTCGGTCTGTAGGGTTAGTTTTATGAAGTTGGTGCAGAAGGTTTAACATTGAATTGTCATGTTCTGCTGTAGTTTAATGTATTTGTTTATAGTCTGGACAGGAGGATATGCAGCAATGCAGCAAAATTTGCTAATGACTTAGTCCTGACAATTTACGTATGCTGACAAGGCATATGTAAGCTGTCTTTGAATTGCTTTTTGACGTCTACTCCAAACCAATTTCTGTACTGAGAAAAGAGAAAGTCTTTTGTTAAATATCTAAAAACTAGGAACTTCTCTGTCTGCTTATAGTTTTCTTGATTAATCCAAAACTCTTTGGTTTTCACATGTAATGCTTCTCAGGTACAGCCTGTAGGTTCTCCTTCCTCACAGTCATGAGTTTGGTTGATGACTACTGTTTAGATTCAGTCCCTCCATCCCTTTCAGGTCAACTATAGCAGTTTTAGAACATGTTCTGTGGTTATTAAGGAGTATTATTACATATAGAATAGACCATGTAATACGGTTACTATTGTTGAATGCATCATATCCGTGGAAATAAAAAGTTAGTAGGAGGATGATCATCTTGAATTATTGCATTTCTTCAACTTATAGATATCAACAACGACCAAATAAAAAGAAACAGAGCTTTGGTTTTCAATTAATATTAAAAATCTGTATATTTTTAGCTAGTGCTGCTGTGATGTTTTTGAATGTGTCTGTCTTCTAACTACAATGATATTTGATAGTGAGAGTTTCCAGGGAAGAGTGGAAGTAACACAGTAAGAAGAGTGTTTTCCTCCACTGGTGATAATTCTGTGAATCCTTTCAGTATCATCCAGTATCCTATTGTTTTTGTATTATAATGCTGCCTGAACTGAAGTACTTTATTGATATTCACCACACTTATTATTACAATAGTAAATTGGGAAAAATTCTATGAAAGATGATGGGATTATACTACTATGAAATGAATGTGAATCGGAAAAGAACCCGGTTTGATATTTATTGTGTTTCCTTAATTAATTCTCTCATCTGAATGTTTTGAAACGTATACTTCCATTTGAATTACAATAGATTCTCTTCTTTGAAACAATTTCCTTTCCCAAGGAAAATAGTCAATATCTTAGACACCCCACTCCTCCACAATTTATAAAGTTGTATAGACTGTGAGAAATTTGTAACCTAAAGAGTACAAAAGGTTGATCTGAAATACATCATCTGTCTCTTCTCTGTTACAGGGCTTGTAGAAGTAAGATTTTAATAATCACCTGAAGTTTAAGTCTTTCTATTTTATTTTTTTAAAAAAGAAAAACACCCAACAACGATAATAACAGCACTTGCGTAGTAATTATTTGATCAGTGGGTGGTTGTAGAGAGTTTTTATGTTCCACCTGTGTTCTACTTTTTAATTTGATTGCACTTTTGACATTAGCTTCCCAAATAAAATAGATACATTTCTCCTTTTGCCAATTTTGTAATTATATTAACGGAAGGTAGAAGAAGAAATGGGTACGTAGGTTTGATTCATTGTTAGGGTACATTTTTGCAAAAAAATCTACAGCTAGGTGGTGAACAATAGTGTATTTATAGTGTCTTAAGTCTGTTATGCTAAGAAACTGTGTCTGAAAATGTATCTAAAGAGGTGGTTAGAACCATTTTTTGTTGCCGATTTATTATTTGAAATTCATACCTCGTCCAGTAAGAGTTCTGCTTAAAACACCATGGCATAGGATGCACGATTCTTTGAGCCAAAAACCTCAAAAGATCAGAAACTTTGTAAAATATTTTTGCTGTTAATCTCTTTGTACCTGAAGCCTATCATGGAAGAAAATGGCAATACCGTAGACAAACATTGTACGTACTGCATTTGGACAGCTTTCTGAAAATCATTACGTACATTTACTTTCTATGTGCAATGTATTATTAACTTTATCTCAAGAACTATACAAAATTTGCTGATTGCCCTGGGATAAGTTCTATTTTTGAATTGAAAACACAAATAAGAAATATTTCCATTTTAAAGTCCTTTAAGAACTGATCTTGCAAATACTGGTATCCTTTAGTGGGGATATAATTTCATTTCAGTGGCCAAATTTCAATTCCAAATGATTTGTCTTAAATCTTGAAACCTTATTTACAAGTTAATTAAATAATAGATCTCAACTTTGTTACAACAATTGAAATAAGCTGTTCTAAAACTTTGTTAACACATGTTTTTTTAATTAGAGTAGTGTCACTGGAGCTACTAAATTTGCACTGCGCTAACCAAGATCAGTCTCCAGTCCAGGATTTTTGAAAAATCTGAGATGAAAAAAAGTGTTAAAGGAGGCTCAAATCAGGTTTCCTCCTAAAAAAAAATAAAAAAAATAAAAAATTGTTGGATCAAATATATGAATATTTGAAGGTTTATTTGACTCAGAAATCCCGAAACTTCTTACTTGCATCATACCGGGACATGTGATTTGAGTAGTTATAAAAGGGCTGATGCAGTACAGTGGCCAAATAGTTGTCCTTATATCATCTGAAGATTTTAAATTTACATTCTTATTGTCCTGTGTCGAGTGCATTGTCACCTTGAATGAATGGCTGAATAAAATTTTATAATGCTCCTCATTTTCAGCAGAAGAATGCATGCCAAATTGCTTGTCTTTCTGTCTCCAGCCTTGCAGCCTATAAAATGGCAAAAAGGATTAAAAAAGAAAGGGAGTGAGGAGACAATGTCATCTTCTCTTTTAATGATATTTATATATTTAAACCTTTCTTTTTTTTGGGGGGGGGGGGGGGGGGGGAGGGGGGCTGCGGAATCCAATATCATGGGACTACAAAGCCATGAATGCTTTCGGTTGTTCTGTTTTGCCATTAGTTATTCAGTGTATCATTGTGTCTGGATGAACCTCGTTATCTATGATGGCCAAAGGCAATGTTTCTGTAATAAAGGCTTAACTATGTAAAGTGACCCAGAGTTTAAGGAAGGGAATATTTTTGTGTTAAATTGCTGCTGCACCTTTAAGTTACTTTTATTCCTAATGTGAAATGTTATAAATTGTGTTTGAAGGAGGATAAAAATGAAGATATAATGCCATGTTACCAAGATGAAGTGAGCATTCGGTAGCATTTCAGAGTACCACTAGGAATATCTATTATGTTTTGTTTTGATAATTCCCTCAGATAACTACAAGTTTCCTTTGTTTTCTCATCTCAGAAGCAGGATATAGCTCAACATAGCACTTTCTTACATCCATCTAGGAATTTAAGCGGACTTCTGAGGATTCCCACCATCTGTTTTAGTTTATTTTTTACACTTTATCATAAAATATATATTTTCTACTTCCATTTAGTAACCTGAAAAATATGTCGTATGTAGGCATACGGGACATAGGGAATGAACTGGCTTCTGTCTCTGGAATTGCTGTTTTGCTTGACACAAGGATCAAAAACTTCTATTAGAGTAAATGCAGGTCCTAAAACAGACCAGCTGTGAGTACAGTACCCAAAAGACATGTTCCTAGTACAAATACATTCTGTAAAAGACCTGTTTTTTGAAATGTAATGTCTTCGCTCTAAAGCTGAATACTAATAAAGGAGTCTCTCATTATATTGAGAAATGACATTTTCATGAACTCAGTTGAGCAAAGCAAACCTTGCTTAGTATTAGAAATTTAGAAAGGTCTTTATCTGTGAAAATATTAGTATAAAATCAGATTTTAAATGAAATTGTAGAAGTAGTGTTGCAGCTAGAATGGGTGAGGGTGGTGTGCATGAGAAAAATAAAAAGCCACAAGAGTTGAAAGTGGTAGTTTATTATTTTTTTTTTTTCAAAGACAGTAACAATTAAGATATACGTTCTATGTTTCAAGAGAGAGAATGAGACAGAAAGAATACGGATAGGTAGTACTATGCATGGTACAAGCTGTCCAAGTAGACATACGGTGCAATTACTTTATTCGCATTTTATGAAGAGCAGGAGCAGGTTAGGAGGTAAGCTCACATCCTTCAGTATGTGTCCCTTCCACTGTGTTGTACTTGAATGGTGCTTGTCCCTGGGCTGCGCTGCAGTGTTACAGAGTAAGGCAAGGCTATGTCATTTTCCACTTCTCCAGCAGTTACTGCAGATAGTTCCTCCTGCTCTGAAGTACATGTGTTCTTAAAGTTGAGTTCAACGTTTTCTTTAGGCAGCTGTTATATCAGCTGAAAATATCATGGGCTTCAGCCCACCTGGCATGACTTGTCAGTGTTTTGCTGCCAAAATTTGCATCTCTCTCTAATCCCATTTAGTCAAAATAAACTGAACTAGCAAAGACTGTGTAATCTATTTCTTATCTCTTTTCATTAAAAATAAGCTAAAGTGTGTTCAGACAAGTAGTTTGGAAGGTATGTCTGAGGAGGTGAAGATACTATGGATAAATGTGGCATGTAGCTGCTAAGAGTGGGCTGAGAGGAGAAATGTCCTTCTGTCAGATCTTTATCTAAAAGAAGATACAAGAATAAATCTTAATTCAATATTCAGTTCTCACCACATCCCTCTAATCCAGAGCCCCTTCTCTTGTTCCAGCACTTCAGATCTCTTTTCTACCTGTGTATATTTTTTCTTGCGATACAAATTGTCAGCATTTCAAACAAGCAGACTGGATTGTAGCAAACATGATACATGCCCATGTATTTGTATATTAGGTAATACTTAGACAAAAAGTCCTGAATAAGCGTGTAAAGGCTGGAAGCGTGTAAGCCTAGGAGACATTCCTGCTGCAATCATATGGCTTTTGATGTTTTGCAATCTGCATTTTTCATAAGGATACCAGTATTTGAATATAATGATTTAAAAATTAAATATGAGATGTACATTAGTATTTTTGGCAGTATATTATAATTCAGTAGCAATATCAGAATCTCTTTTTCTTCTCAAAAAATGCGTATTTTAGTCAAATTATAATACCAGTTTGTCTTAATTTGTCTTAAAATAATATGCTGAAAGAGCTGCTGATGCAATGTGGAAGTTGCAAATATGATTCCAAATTTGTTTAACCTGTAGAGAATTAATGATGTGATGACAATAAGATGGAGTAATTGCTTTAAGTTGGTAATTTACATAGTTTAAACAGGGCAGCCTCTAGACTTTAAATCAGTAGAATTAGCACATCATCTGCTTTTAAAAGTGGAAGGTTCTATAAACTCACAAAGCATGTTAATTGTGCAAGGATAGCATAAATTCTGTTATTTTTGGCAGTCTTTCAAAAATTACCCCCTCTAAAAACTATTTGTTTAATTATGTTAAGTCTGTATTAATATGTCTTTTATATAGACCTTTTTCCTTTTTTTTTTCTCAGCAAAGCAGGAAATAAGGATAGATACAGTTGTTGAATTAAAAAAAAAAAACGCTCATGTGATTTTAAAACATATTTCTGAAAACGTTTTCCAGTGTGTGATGGACTTTAGGTGTGTATTTCTTTAGGTTACAATTTACAAAACTAAGGTATTTAGGTAATATTGTCTCCCCACACTGACGTACAAGGATAAATTAAAGTTCTAAGACTGGTTTTAAGTCTTTATATTAAAATTGGACTTTCTGAAGTGCAATTTTTCTTGCATTTCTTGCCTTTTCAAGGATCTATGAAATAAAACAACTGAACTTAATATTAGTTTAGTTGGTCAGGTTTTATGAGGAATCTAATGCATGTATTTTTTAGTTTGGAAACTTCATTTTGGATCAAACTTGTCCATCCCAGCTGGATTAATTTTTCTGAGGCTATCATCTGACATGAGGTTTGGAATTTGGCATTTCTGAAAAGTCAATCTGGGGAGTTTTATTACTGTCACTGCATTTGCCACCACTGGAGAGTTTTGCATTGGGTTTTTTTTTTAAAACTTTTTTTTTTTTTTGGTACCAGCAAAGCATGAAAATCGCTTTGATTAGAGTATGTTGTTGCTGAAATACTTGCAGCTCCAGAGCTGTCTGGCTAGTCATTATAAAAGTGATCAACCAAAAAAGGACAAATAACCAGGTGCAAAGTAGTTAAATCAAATTATTCTGGCAATTTGCCATAGAATCATTATGTTGATTTCTTCTTTGATACTTCACTGAGACTGAATAACTCTTATAGCAAATGAGGCACGAAATATTTTTAAAACCTCAGTAGCCACAAATATAGAGAAATTCAATTTTTATTTTATTTCAAAGGTTAAGTACTGCCATGTGTTTCCAAAATCCTGAATTATCTCTTTACTGTCTGGTACTTGTTCAAGGGACCTTACTTTAATGTTTTCTTCCAAAATGACCTTTCCTCCCATCCACCTCTTTAACAGCACTATGGCTTGTTGAAGAAGTAACTTTTTAGAGAGAGGCAGAGAGACTTAGCAAAATAGAAATGGCTGGACTTTGTTACATGCAAAAGAGAGGTTTTCTTAAAACTTTTATATATGTTTGTGTATGAGTGTGTGTATATTGTGAGTATGTGCTATGTATATGTAATAATTTTATGATAAAATATTGAGTCCAAAATTATTGGCTGCTTCTCTCAATTTTGTTTGTAATTACTGTATTACAGAATTATCACTGTGGAAGTGAAGTTGGCAGTGATGAAAATTTTGAAGGCCATTAGTCCAGGAGATATTGTTAATTGATCAAAAGTCTGTTATTCTTTGTTTTTCTCTTGCCACACTAACTTGCACATAGAAGACAGGAGAAAGCCTGTTGAAAGTCACGCAAAGGTTTTAGTAGGAAATCCATTTGAAAAGTTCCAGATGTGTCATTTATGGTTCATGATAACTGCTTATCTGTTTAAGAGTTTAAAATATGTCTTCTAGCAGATATTTCTGTTCTGCTCAGTTCAACTTTATATGAAATACTTAAAACTCCTGCTGGCCTTTGTTGTTCATAAGTGACATTGTAGCCAGAGATCAAATTAAGCTGCTTGTCCCTGATGGAAACTGGGAGTGCTGATGGATTTTGTTTGTGTGTTATACAGACTAAAAAAGCTCTTCCCTGGGACTGGATCCATGGGACACCATCAGGGCTTTAAAAAGTGTTCTAGATAGCTTGCATAATTATCCTATTCACCCTTTCACCTATGTATATGATATGTATGCATGTATTTCATTTTTAAAAACGATAATTTAAATGACTGGGCGTTGATGTAGATGTACCTAAACAAGGCAGGTAAGTTTCTGGTAGAAGTTTTTAAGATAGTTTTGACTTCAAGGGCAAGTATTTCCCTCACTAAAAGGAAAGAGGTCACTATAAGAAATTCAGCTATGACAAGATATTTTACAGCTTGTTTTACTATTATTGGCTTATCTTGCTTAGTCTCCTTAATAGCAGAAGGTTATTCAGACAGCACATTTATTACTATAATAATTATTAAATTTTTTATTACTTTTTTTTAGTTGTTCTTTGTCTTGAATACAGTGCTTTAGGTGTGAGCATTTGCTTTTTTTATCTTTTTCTTTAAAGACAAATTGATTTGTGAGTGGTCTGGAAGGACTGAACGTGTGCTGTGTACCATGCCCATCTATTTACACTGTGTGTATTTGAATCGCTGTATTGCATAATAGCCAGTGATTTAATTACACAACCAAAAAAAAGTAGTAGGTACAACAGGCATGATTGCCTGGTTGCTATGGGAAGATGAAATAATTTTGAATTTAAGCTGCTCATCTGAATGGGAGAGGAAGTGGATTAGGGTCATTGTGTAATTACAGTTTTTAGCTCAGGCATTGCAGCATGAAAAACAAACATGTCCAGTCTGCTTTGCCAAAGGCATTCTCTAGACCTATTAGTATCTACACAGAAAGAGTAATTTGAAAAATTTGTTATTTGGATAATTGTTTTAGATATTAGGTTCTACAAAACAAAGCTTGTATACTGGTTAAATGTGTGGTAATTTATTAAAAAGATTGGACAACTGTGTCTGCAAACATGCCACACAGCTACATCCAAATGAATCTGCGGAGTCGATGGGTTAAGTCCTTTCAAGAGCAGCAGAACTGTTACTGAGCAGGTTACTGTTAGCACCTTAGAGGAAGATGTAATTGTAAGGGGGTGCGTGATGCTCCCAGTAGAGAGTAGTGTCATTGCCCTGGAAAAGATGCTTTTTAGTTTACCTGTTCGGTATTTTCTGAAGTTGCGCTTGTTGATAACAGGCTATGATCTAGTAAAGCACTTACCACGTGCCTTCTCTTTCTAAAGGAAATCATCACAACAGTCTGTGTTTTAGCATGCCGGTTAATAGCAGCATCCCCAATTAGCGGAGACTTCTGATTTACTGTATTGTGGATGCAATGGAAACAAAACCACTTGTTACTATCTTTGTTTATTATAAAGCTTCTACCACAGTGCTTATGTCTCTGAGAGATGCAAATTTAGAGAACTAATTTAATTGAAAACTGTTAAATTAGGAAGTCTTATGATCTGTTTCATAGATCAAAAACTCAAATGCAAAAAGAGAAAAGCCAAATACTAGGGCATTTTAGTGTTGAGGTAGGGCAGCAAGTAGTTTCTAGAGTCACTGGTGAACAGTAAATTCTCAATTTTTAGATAAATAGACAGATTTAGGGCAGTTACGTATCGCCAAAAAGAGATTCTGAGGAAAACCTTGTATGCCACTCATATTCTCTGCATTTCAAGCCTGGATTCATTTAGATGATTAAACCGACTTCTCTCTCTCTCTTTTTTTTTTTTCTTTTTTTAACAGGGAATTTTAGTTTTGAGCCTTTTCTGAGAGAAACTGCTGAGGTGATCTAGCTAAAAGGAGGAAGCAGGGTAGACTAAAACTGCAAATTTCTTGTAACCAATTGGTTGCTACTTGCCTGAGATACGGAAGACAACTGTCACATTTTGAAAGGATGTTGAATCCTTATTCCAGGTGAGGACCTGATTTCTTAACTGGTGCGTGTACAGGGCTAAGCTTTCTCATTGGTATTGCTTGACTGAGTATGAATAATTTACTGACTCAGAGGGAGAAAGTGAGAGAAATGGTATCTATTCTCACCAATTAATTTCATCCCTCTCTAAGGTAAAACACGAACTCACATTTTCCATCAGCAGTAGCTACTTGAGTTTTCTGGTTTTGAGTAATGTAAGATAGTTCCTCAAGGAGAATTTGAGTTATTCGGATACATCCATGGAGCAGGGCCTTGAATTCACAGTAAGGAACCTTAGTCAACCCTAAAGTAAATGGGTTTTATATCAGGTCACATATATATAAGTCATCCGATACAACAAAGTGTCCTAGTCACTAGGAGACATTGGTGTAAGTGTGTTAAGTTAAGCAGGTGGCACATGGTAGTGACAATGATGCATGACACTGGCAGTGACGTGGGGAGTGGTTTGAACATTTTATTGTCCTTCCAGGATGAATAAATCTACCAAACACAAATGAGAGGTATATTATCTTTCTGTTGTTATGACGTGCACCCACTGAGTTGTGTAGTAGGAGGGAGACTCTCCCACAGACAAATTTCCTGTAAGACCTCTTTGGTTTTGCAGTTAGTGACTAGCTGAATGTTAGCCAGGAGCAGCACAAAGCAATCTCCTTATTTTGTCTCCCATATTGATTGATGTGATGACTTTTTTTTTTTAATATACTAGAATCTGTATTCTCAACTAGATTGCAATCGAGCTAGAGACATTGTGTCTAGCATTACTTCATCCGCATTCTTTCATTGTATTGTAAAGTGTATTTCAAGCCTGCAGTTGCAAAATTTAGGAACACTCCTTCAACATAGTGATGTGAAGGATATAGTCCTGAATCCCTATAGAATTACAGTGCTGGTGTTTGATGTATATTTGCTTTTTATTTGGAAGTTCTGGAGGAATTGCTGGAGGAGATGGATGACTGGAGGTTACCAGTGGTGGCCTTACTTTTCCCTCCTCTGGATTCACCATTGCAAAGCACTAAACTTATATTTAGTGCAATGACTGAGAGCTCCTATTATGTAAGACTAGGATAAAAATAGACTTATTTTGCGAGGTATGCCTTTAGCACAAGAACAGGCACAATTCCCATTGGTGGTGGGATTTGGAGGGGCTGTTTTGTTTGGGTTTTCTAGGGATCACAAAATTAGGTAGAGTAACAAAAGAGATAAATGAGTCTTTACTATTACACTGATGTAATTATTTCTCTTTTTGGACAGAGCTATTTTCAGTTCCCTTCCTTTAAGGGCATTAAATGCGTGATGGCTCTTTAGACCCTAGGTTTCTTAAATCCTTTGAAATTAGGAAGTCATGCTTTTGTTTGTCTTCAATGAGAGACATCTGGGCATCTATATCTTACTATTTTAAAAACTCCAATAGGTATAGTCTTTTGCTATCATTAGACCAGTTCTCTTCATGTTTGGTCCCGGGAGTTCATAGCAACTTTAACAGGTCAATTTGCTTTCTCTTTCAAATCTCCTGTCTTTCGTAATTATGAGTTGAGATTGGATTTTCAGTGACATCTAACTCAGCAACGTAAGTTCTGCTGAACTGCACCAGAATTTGATCCCCTAATACATTAGATGTATTTGAGAATAGCATCTTATGTGCTGAGGAGGAGTTTGCAATTCTTGCTTTATTCCTTGGGGAAAGCATAAAGTGAAATAGAAGTCTTTCACATTTTTGTAAAAGAAAAGAATATATGACACTGCTTTAGCTTACAGACACAAACTTTTCTAGCATTGCTTTTGGAAACAGGGGCCTCTTGAAGCACACATCACAAAGACAGACTTGGTACCCGTTCATCAAGCCATATTTTTAAAATTGACCCATGCTGTCTATAGTAACTTGTTATGTTGGGACAGATATAATAATAAATAATAATTTTAATGACATTAAATAAAATAAAGATGAAATATGAGTGAGTGACTCTGAAGCAAATGAGTTGCCCCACCCCAACTACCCTCTATTTTTCTTTTTTTCCCCCTCCTAAGTCCACTCCCCATTACTCAGTCATTCCCTTATGTTCAGAGTTCCAAGTTACCTTCTGGGTGAAGTTTTCAAGTGTGCTCTTTATCATCAGTTTTTAAGTAAGGGAAAATTTGCGCATATTTATTGCAAGCATTTGAAACGTAAGAATGGGCAGCAGCTTTATCAATTAATTTTAATCATTTACGCTGCATAATAAGGTAAATCTATGCACCTCAGCACAGTGCATTTGGAATAGAGATTCACTATTCAGTGCCTTTCTTTAAGGATAGAGTTTGTGTTCAAAGGTGCAAATTCCTGAAGGTGCATGGTAAAAGCACGGTTGCATTCTCAACAGTGAAATTGGGAGCTTGTAGATGTTTAAGGAATGTGTTCGAGGGTTTTCTATCAGCCCCTAGTGTAAAGAAATCTGAAAACAAGCCAAATGGTACTAGATTTCTGTTCAAATCTGTTGTACATGCCTGTATATATGTGTGAAATTGTGACTTATTACTACTACTTAATTTAATACTTGGAGACAAAAGAAAAATTTATTCTCAATACAAGGTTGGAAACTAAATGGAGCATTTTGCTTTAATATGCTAAGGCAAAGATGGTACCAAATTTTCTGTACTGGAAAAGATACCAGTTTCTACTTTCTGCTCCTGCATTCTCACAGGGTGTTCTGTAACAGACTAATTCTTCCCTAGGCTCACTGTCTACTCAGTGACCCTACTTCTCATTCTGACAGAAACCGTAGGTTAAGTTAGAGCCCCTTCAGGAGAACAGAGTCTTTGGACAGCAGATAATGAAACCTCCTTAGAGGAGATGTCAAACAGGAAAGACCAGTGGTGGCACGTAAAATGGGTGACCTCCTTGTCTTTGTTCTTCAGTAATCCAATGTGACTCTATGACTGTCAGTAGGTAGTGATTTCTAAGAAAAAATTCTATAAACTCCAATATGTGAGCTCTATAGAGATCATTAACCTTAATGGATCTTCATTATACATTATGACAATGTATTGGTCAGTAATATCAGGAGCTAATATTTCCTTGATTTTATAGTAATTAATGATTTTGTATTATGCAGGGAAATGAAGTAACCGGGTTCTATCCACAACCTTGATTTTTGAGCTCTGCTTTTTCTCAGCAATCCGGGTGTCACTCCAGACTCTTCCTGAAAATTTCACTTCAGTTGCTCTCCACTTTTGGGGTGGATTCATAGCTAAGACTGTTTCCACAAGGAACATACCATGTAAGTGATAAACATTAAGGAATACATTTTAACAAAAGCAAATTAGTAAATCGAATGAATGCAGTGAAATTCTGTCCCTGGGAAAGTTACCTAAAAGATCAACTTTTCTCTCAATTAGGCCACTATTTTATTTATTTTTCTTTTTTTCTGCATCCTTCCTCCACTAGTAAGAATGATGACCATATCTACAGCCTAGTTTGCAGCACTGATTTCCACCTGTCAGTGCGTCCTGGTTTGAGCGACACAGGATTGGTTTCTCTTTTGGTAATTTTGCTTTTTGGTGGGAAATGCTTGGGAAAAATGCATTTCTAAAAGACTCTAGTGTCTCAATTTGTGAAAATATTTACTTTAATAGCCAGCTATGGTATGCGGGTTTCGAGGTCTCGGTATTTTGAGTTAGCCAGGTGCAGGGATGAGGAGGAGCAAGACCAGGGCACTTGACGCAAGCTGACTGACAGAATTATTTCATAGCATGAATTCAATATAAATTAGAAAGTTTGAGGATTTTCTCCTCTTCCTTGATGGCTGCAATCCTGAGATCTTCTTGCTCCAGTGCTGGACCCTTGAGCCCTTCCCTTCCTCCCGAAGCCGTAGCACTCGCAGTGTCTGACATTTGCTGTCCACTGCTGGGAGTGCACAGCTTCCTACTGATGTAATTGTCTGACCATAATCCTCGTATATTTTATATTGGTATTGGCATCAATATCGGTTCTGTAGTATTATTAATGTTAATTATTTTGTATTATTCTATTAAATCTGTTTTATTTCAACCCTTGTGTTTCCTTTTTCCAATTCCATTTGCCAGGTACAGGGGAGTCCTTAGGTGATAGAGTAATTGCCTAAATGACAATAAATCATTGTGGGTCCTTCAAACCATAACATAGCGTATGACCTTTTCTTTTCTTCAAAGTTTAATTGTTGTAAATATGTAAAAGGCTTTAAAAAAATCTTAAATTTTCCATGTAACTAAAAAAAAAGGTAGAGATGGTGTAGCGATATTAAAAGACAGCAGAATTAGTTACTGAACACTGGTACACTTTATTGATAATTACTATGCAATTTAAAATCACTTCTCAAGGGATGTAAACCACAGACATTTGCAAAGAGTTTGTTTCCTGTTCAGGTGCTGCTTCACTTTAGAAGTGTTATAGAAGCTGTCAGTGCCTTAGTAATTCTCTGGAAGGACTAGTTTTTCCAGTTCTGTGTTGGTTTATTTCACTACATTTCCATTTCTTTCTAATTGTTCTGAATGTGCAGGAGTTATCATGATTAACAGTTTTCAGCATAATTGGTTGTACAAATGCCACCATCTTATAAACATTGTTGCTTCTGATATATGAGTCCATAAAATCAAAGGGTAACCCAAGCATTTCATTAGAAGCCTAAATTCATGGGCAGTCAATGTCACATATTTTCTAATAATTAAAAAAATAAAATGTAGAGAATCTTCTTATAATGAGTGCTAATATCTTTATTTTTAAACTTTTTATCTGTTCCAATCATAATTAATATACTGACTCATAATACTGAGATTCCTTTGTAAAATTCACTGGAAAAGCTATTTCATTATACTAACGGTTTTCTCTTGATGAAAATAATTATCAGAAATTTAATTTAAAAAGATAAATTTAGTTACATTTAATGCAATTAATTGTTTTTTAATTAAAAAAATCATTTTCTCTTTTTTGTTTTCTTCACTTTTCTGTGCTCTATATTTGCTTTTCCTTTAAAAACACTTCCTGCTAACTACTACTGCTTTTTGCTCTTCTGAAAACATGTACAACATCACAAATAGACATTTTATTGATGGCCGCCCTCTTTCATGTTTAATATTTGATGAAAATTATTATTACAAACTTTGTGGTCTTCCAAGTTTTTTGTTGTCTTTGAATTTTAATGTGTGAGAGGGGTATAATTTCTTACAGGTTTGTTTAGAAGAATAAAGAATAAAATAAAGATAATAAATATAATAAAAAATAATAAACCCCCTTACACTTAAGTTTTTAAAATTCTCTGCTGAAAAGACTGTATCTGTGAGAAATAATACCCCTCTCAGATATCACTTATTACAAGTTGCATATTGAAAGATTTCTAGATATAAAAATCTAAAAATTTATATAAAATCTACATTTATATAAAAATCTAGATTTTTATATAAATGTAGGGTCAGCATTTGAGAAAGGGCCATTTCTGGAAGAAGGTACCTCAACAGTATATTGGCACAGAATGGGAAAAAATGTAAAGAACACGTACGGCTATGAGAAGAAAGATATATTGCAAGCATATACGTATAAAAAACCTTCAGTCAAAAGAACAGAGAAGCGCTACATCAGCAAGAACTACTTCATAATCCTGTATTTAGAGTTTTAATCTGGAAGTTGACATGGTCGCACTGTAGGATAATGAAAATTGATAGGATTACAGCATAAAAGATGGAGGTGTAGAGTGGTAGGGAAAGGATGAATACTTTAGAAGCTCAAGACACTGACAAGAAATCCATGAGCTAATGAATAAGTATATGTTTAGGAGTCACAAGCCCAGATTCTGTGACTGATTCATGTGACATTACGCAGGCTGCTTAATACATTTGGTCTTTGCTCATTCGTGTTCAAAATGGAAATAAATGCTTGTCTCTTTCTAAAGCACTTCCAGTCTCGGGATGACAGTGTTTGCACTTGTGTGCTGTCGCTAAAGCTGGAGTATTTCATCGACAATATCACCATCAATAATGTGTGTAGTATACAAAACAGGAATAATTTTCTGTTTTCCTTTGGCACAGGAAATGAAGTGGTATATTATAGTATGTATTTATGGTTTTACATGCCAAGTTAGTGTCTGTTTTTCTCTTTGATGCTGATCGTGTCTCAGAGAGTGGTACCTGAAATGCCAAATGGAAAGAATAGTAACAGACACATGAATGTTCATTCTTTCATAGTTACGCTTGGAGCAATATATTCACTTGGCTTTGTGGAGTCCTAAACGGTAATTTTTTTTTTGTGATTTCAAATTTGGTGATTAATATCTAAAAGTTGTTATGTTTTTTTGGTTTTACAATATATAAAGCAAGCAAACAAACAATATTAGAACAGTGGTTGTCTCTGTCTTCTCGCTCTCAGAGGGGGAATGAAAGGAAAACCCTCCCCTGTCCCGATCTCTCCCTCTGCACACTTTTAATTCCCAGCATTAGCTAACTAGTAATGCAAAAGGAAGAAATTTGAAATACATCTTCCTCTTCACCAAATAAAAACATCATAATACTTGGTTAACTAATGAAATAATTTGAATAATCCATATTATAAATAATTATATCCCTTTCTGTGGTCACTTACATACATGCCAATTTATTTTCAGTGTCTACGGGTTCTCTAAAAATTGCAGAAATTCATATAAACACACACTAGCTAAAACAAAGCAGAAAAACAGTTTTTATATTCCAAATTAGGGAGTGAGTATTTAAAACACCAATGCATCCTACCTGTGAGATTAGAGCATTGCCTATGCTAGTGGACATAATTTTTGTCGGGGATAAATTACTCTGGAGGTTTAAACTGGAAAAAGCAGAACCTTGACCAGTGTTAATTTCCACAGTCAATGAAGCTGTGAAAGCTTAGACAGACAAAGGCATCGTCTGCCCTCAGCCCTGTTCAGAGTTGCCCTTCATCACACAGTTCAATTTATGCTACACTAAAACCACAAAAAAAAAGTGTCCTAATGGGCTTCCTTACAGAAAACTGTGTTGATTAAATGCCTTTTTTTTTTTTTAACTTCTTGTTGCCTTTTAATGGCTTTCTTCCTTTTATTATCAAAACATGACCATGTGAAAGTGCCAAAAGAACACCTGAATTCCACTATGGGAAAAGGTAAACCTCTGCATCATACAGCAATTTTTAGATGTTATAGTAGAAATTAAAAATAAATAAATTAAAAAGAAAAGGAAAAAAGGTGGAAAAAAGGAAAAAATAGAAACATTTAGAAATGACCAAGATTTTTCTTTAGCTTTTATACAAAAAAACAATCTACCTAAGCTTTTTCATTCTTCATCTCTAAAAAGAAATCATATATAACGCAGTATGTTATGAGAACTATAGATTCCAGCCTCCCTGCCCCAGAAGAAAATAGAGAAAGACAGTGTATTCGGGTTGTGATTATAAATGTCTATGCTGAGTTATGCAAATGAAGATCTAAACATCACTACTGAACTCAAATTGTATTGCTTAATTGAGGATGGATAGGACTAGGATTCTGGCTTAGGGCCAAGTTGAGATCTGAAATCTGTTCCCTCCTTCACCTAGTTACCAAGAACAAGTTGCATGCGTGTAGTTTTGTCTGTGAAACAGTTTAAACATTCAAATTCAAAGTTTAGATCCTCAAAACACTATTGCCTTCAATGTTGATTTTCTTTCCCCCCCCCCCCCAGACTCCCCAGTCACCTAAAATTTTTCTTCTAATGGTTCCTGGTAGCGCTTGAATGTCAATGTTACCGACTGCTTCTTTGCTCACAGCGAAACCTTGTCCAGTGATATGGCTTCTTCCACCTGCATCAACCTGGAAGAGTCTAGTTATGAAAAGAAAGAGAGAGAGACTTTGCAAAACCAGATCGCTCCAAATCCCAAGTTATTTTTTGCTGTCTATAAGCAGAAAGCCATAAGCATCATCCATACAGTATTTTTTGCTGTGGGATTCTTCAAGAAGTTACCTTTATTTAAGGCTGTCATAGATTTTTCTGATATTCTGAACAAAAGACACAGCTGGCGAGGGAGTCAGAATGCTGAATTGATGCTTAAGTGGTTGATCCAACTAGGACATGGCCTGACCTGTTGGCGCCCATATGCTGATCCATAGAGCCGGCCTGCCTAGCATTTTATACAGCGTGTGCTCCATGTGAAAAGCCTACAAGGACCCAGCACATAAGGAGCTGCAGCCACGTGTGATCACAGTTCCTGCGTTAGGAGACTTTCTGCATAGCCTTGACTCCTGGTTACTTATGAAGTAATGAATGTTACGGTCTTAATTATCTGCAGGCATCCCAAAATGTCACAAGCATGAAGGCTTAGTAACGATATATGGTAATCCTTAGTAGCATTTAAAGGCCAAGGTTTAGAAAAAACAATTACGCAGTTCAATTCAGAGGTGACATATTTTCTAATACATTCCTAGTTTTGCCTGATTTCCTAAAAGTGATTAAAGGAACTGAATACGATTCTGTGTGCTCAGCTTGTCTGTAACATGCATGTGCGCCCCTTGTAGAGATCATTCTCATGGAGATCGGACTTGTAGAGACCATTCCACGTTTTGTCATTGTGCCAGCAGCTTGCCAGAAGCACCCATACAACATTTTCAGTGTTGTTGGTGAGACATGTGGCACATACTCTGCTTTCCATCTGAAAAAAAGTTTATCCAGCCAGTCATTTTTTTTATCCAGCTCTCTTTCTACGTTAAACATCTTTATCAGCAGGGTCATCTTCTGGTCAGCATCTTAAACTGCTGTGCCTCTTCCCAACCAGCGCTTCACCGGGGCTGCCTGGGACAACTGCCTTTCACAGCAGCGATTCCTCATGTTAACGACGGCAGAGACCTGCGCTGTAACCTCTGCTGGCCTTCCTAATGACAAGCTGATTAGCGCACAGCTTCTGTCAAGGAGCGGGTGATCAGCCTGTTGGAAGACAGATTTCCTTAGAAAAGGGTAGACAGCTGATTTCTAGAGGTTTAGCAGAGCACAGCATCCAAGACCTGAAATGTGCGTGAGGTATGTTGAATAATAAATATCTGTGTTTCCATAGAAATGTTGGTGAACAGCAAATCAGATGAATTTACTCCATAATCAGCAACTCCCGGAAATACCTGTAAAAATAATTGTGTACACAGTAATAATTACAACTATGTAGTCCGGTAAATATGAAATCTTTCCTCTAGACATCAAAAGCTGTTGCTCATCTACCTTTTAATGGGCTTTTATTATAATAATTAAAATAATTGCTCCTCATCCACAGTTCGGAAAATCAGGTAAAGATTATTTTTTTACACACGTAGGGATTGAGACATGAATCTGATGAGCTGCAAAATGCTGGGGAAACAACAGTATAATTTAATTCAACTGGCATCTATGTACATCATATTGAGCCAATGAAAAACAAATATAAGTTGATTTTCAGAGGGAATTAAAAATTATAAAGTAATATCTCACGATGTCAATCACCACATTTTTAAGGATAGCAAACAAATTTGGTGTTTTGCTTCACTGAATTACAATTTCTTTTGAGCAGTGTTTCTGTTTACATTTACTTTTCTTGGTTTATGAAGTATTTTGTTAAGGACTATGCAGAATTCTGATGAAAAACAATGATTATAATCACCATTAAGTTTTATATATATATATATATGTTTAATAGTTGTTTTTTTCAAATCTGATAAATAGATCTGAAAATAGAAGCATGTAGGGAATCATTATTCAGCCAGAGCATCCTGGCAGGCTAATCAGAAATCCATTTGCAGCATGTTATTTTTGTTAATAGTTTGGAAGTATAAATAAAATAATTGTCAGTAAAAGTTACAGATGACAGAAATTAGTAGGATTCTAAATCTGCAGAGAAATCTTGCTTAAAAAACTAACCCACTTTTATCTTCATAAATCCCAGATTATTTTTTAAAGTTTAGAGAAAACAAGCAAAAATTCTTATACTATTGCAGGAAAAGGACTATAGGATGAAGGAGTGGAAAATTGTAGATCTAAAAAGTATGTGATGTCCTATATTTTATTATACTACATCAATTGTTTGAACATGAAAAATTGTGATCCTTGATGTGAACACAAAGTAGAAGGTGACAAGGGTATAACTTCAGTGACAGCTGAATATGAGCCAGCAGTGTTCCCAGGTGGCCAAGAAGGTCAACAGCATCCCACCTTGTGTGAGAAATAGCATGGCGAGCAGGACAGGGGAAGTCTTTTTGGCCTGTAAAATCTGTTTTCTTATGGACCTTCTGGAATAACAAATAATGATTATTTAGTAGTTGGAAGCCTTGAAATGTGTTGTTTTTCTTACAGCTACTTTCAGACATCTAATAACTGTCTCTAAATACTTGGTAGAGGTAAAAATTAAGAAAAACATGTAGCTCCAGGTCGATGCTGTAATCAATGAAGGATTTCTTATAATCTTGTAGGATTTTTTTGGGCCACTGTTTCTCAGTGATCTCAGCTATTCTAAAGAGTTAGTAATAATTTCCATTTTCACTGTCTGTATGTGCATAATATTCTGCACCGTATCAAAGGCTCATCTAGCCCTGTACCCTCTCCATCAGTTAAATGGAGTGCTTCTCTACTCACTGGCAGATGCTGGGGAAAAGAGTACAAGAAAGGAACAAATAGAGCAATTTAGGAATTATTAATGAACAAACAGAAACCAAAACAGAAGACAGCACTGTTTGCTCACATCTTGAATACTTTTGGTAATTCTGATTTCTTCTGGAAAAAACAAAAACAAAACCAAAAACAAAACCCCAAACAAATCCACAACCGAAAAACCTTGCAAAAAAACCCAACAAACCCCCGTTTTAAAACGGCAAGATTCAGAGTTCTGATAAGGAGATATACTTGAAGATAAGGATTATCTTCCTAATTAGTCATGACAAATTAAGCTAAAATACTCCAGTCTGTGTTTCATGGGGCTGAAAAGAAGCCGTATGGTAGGTAACTGTGAAAATAAGTGTTAATGGGATGGTGAGGAGGGATTGTGTTCATTGGTTGGTTTGTTTTACTATCTATTCTAGTACAATGACTTAGGTGACATCAAGTGAAGTGATCAGAGGAAGGTCAAAGTAAACATCATCTCCCATGTATGTTCTCCCAATCACTCATGATTTGGGAGATCTATGTTGTTCCCTTTCCCATCTATTTTCTAAAAAATGTCAGAGTTTATTTACTCTTTTGTTCTATTAAGTTGTTCCACATTTCTGACAGTCCTTTTTGCCTCTCTCTATTTCTTTTTCTATTTCTGTTTGTTTCCATTTCATTCAGAGATCATGACTGCATGTAGTATTCCAGACAGGGGCATATTAATGTTCTGTATAATGGTATCCTATTTTTTCCTGATCTTTCCTGCTAAATCCTTACACCTCACTTAACTTTTTGAACATGTTTCCAGAGATGATCTATCTATGACCTCTTATAAGGGAATACTAACTACAGCCGTACATTAACTGAGATTTTTTTTTTGTCTTATGTATTAAAACTTATTATCCCTGAGTTTTATTTGCTGTTTTATTTCTCAGTCATTCAGACCCTTCACACATCTTGACAGACAGCTTTGATAACTGATGACGTTAAAAGTGTGCAAAAGAGACTTGGCCATTTATTTTTTATCCTTGTTTCTGTATCCTTTATGAAATCATTGAACAACTGGCATCCCGCTACTTTCTTTATTTGTGAAAATTATATATTTATTTTTTGATTTGGTCCTTACTTTTGACGATGTGCTAATTCATAACAAGTATATATGAATGCATACTTTCTACATATTGTGTATGCAGGTGTTGTCAGAAAACAACTTAATCTGTTAATTAACATCCTGGTTTTGCAGAAACAGGGAATAAAGAAAGGAAAGAGAAAATCAGTTTCTGGGCAGTTCCTGGTTATGATTTGAGAATACAAATATTTGACAAAAATGTAACTCACATTTGGGGTTAGTTTTATGCAGTAAATGTCTGACATCTGATCTCTGTACAATCAACAAATTTTAGAAATTCTCCTGGGTTAGTATTGATTGCAGTAAGAAGTCACTTAGTTGTTTTTAATTTATTTATTTTAAGATAGTTCCTGTGGCTCCACTTTTGCTTGTCCTCTTGAGCTGGGCATCCATAAGAGCAAATACATTCTTTTGACTCTGTCTAGCTTTCCTATGCAGTCCTGGTGACAAAAAAAGTAGTATATAAATTTACATTCTCTTTTTAGAAATGTATTCCCCCCTCCTCTCATTGGGTGAACGTTTGAGATATTTCTCATGTGTTTCCCATCACTAGCAGGTCGATTATATTAGTCCTAAGAGTCCTAAGAGAATCCTTCCTAGAGAAAGATTCAATCTGCTTATCAATCTAATTTAGCCTCTATACATGCAATCTTTGTCATTGTCTTGTTTTTTATTGTGAATGTCTTCTGTGTGGCAGACGTGATTTAGCATAGTTTTAGTCTTCCCTGTTTCTCTTGCTTTGAAGCAAATTGGAAGTGCTCTCTCAGATAGTGAAGACTGGAAACCAATAATGTAAGAGCAGTATTTTTTTACATGTTTGAAACATATAAGGGAGTGATGTTCTGATTAAACCCTAAATTTGCTGTAATACTCTGTGAACTCAAACATACGTGATAAAAATAAGTGCGACTGTAAGGGACAGAATGCAATTTACTCAGTCTTCTTCCATACATGTTTTGTTTTAAAATGTTTCTGAGACTGACAAATTAACATAAATTTTGTTGACAAAGTCCAACACTTGCTGACTGAAGTGGTTAGATTAATTGAAAGAGAGCATTTTTATAGAAATATTTTTTCCTCTGTAAATATTCCTAAATTTAGATATGCTGAATTAGTTTCCTTAAAAATGGTAGAGTTCCTTAGAATTGTATGAGAACTAGACACAAACTGAGTAATTTTAATCAGACCAAGGGTTTGTGTAGAACATTTCAGAAAGACAGACATAGAAAAAGTCTAATGATTTTTTTCTGTATATGTGAAGTCAATTTGCAGAAAAAATCGAAAGCCAAATTAAAAAGCGAAGCAGTAAATTCTGAACAAGTTTCTTTTTCCAATTTATTCTGAAGCTTAAAAGTAACAGGAAAGTAAATGTTGCTTGAAATAAAATCTATTTCTTGTGCCCATTGCATATGACAATATGCAATTGTGTGTGTATTCCAGTAGGATACAGGCAATAAGCCAATAAAGCAAATTTTATATATTTGCTAAAATAGTATCATAGAATGATAGAATGGTTTAGGTTGGAAAGGACCTTAAAGATCATGTAGTTCCAACCCCCCTGCCATGGGCAGGGACACCTCCTGCTAGACCAGGCTGCTCAAAGCCCCATCCAGCCTGGCCTTGAACACTTCCAGGAATGGGGCATCCACAGCTTCTCTGGGCAACCTGTTCCAGTGTCTCACCACCCTCACGGTAAAGAATTTCTTCCTGATATCCAATCTAAATCTACCCTCTTTCAGTTTAAAGCTGTTAGCACTTGTCCTATCATTACTTGCCCGTGTAAAAAGTCCCTCCCCACCTTTCCTGTAGCCCCCCTTCAGGTACTGGGAGGCTGCTATAAGGTCTCCTCGGAGCCTTCTCTTCTCCAGGCTGAACAACCCCAACTCTCTCAGCTACAATATATTCACTTTCAATAAATCTTTTTGGTAGTGACAAATGAAAAAATGATACTACTTGATCACTTTAGAAAGCTTTCCGGTCTGTTACTTTTTTTTTTTTTTTTTTTTTAAATCATCGATTTCAGCAGTGATTTCATGCATATACTGTGCCTTTGTGTGTATCCACATGTGCATATTAATATTTGATTGATACATTAACAAGCAGAGTTAAACAAATAGTTTGGTATTTGTCTCGTCTTGAAAATAGAACGAGATCTATAATAGATAGTAAAAAGCAATAATACTTTAGAGAAAGAACACAAAAGCGTTATTATGCCATGGCTTTCCTATACTTTAAGGTGTTAGATTTTTGTTGCTATAGACAGTAGGGTAGCTCGAACTCAATGCTTAGCTATTGATGAATATCCCTGAGTAGTTAAGTAGTTACTTTTTAAAACTTGGTAAATCGCCAGTAAATTGCTTTGTGAGCACTGCAGGTAGAAAATAAAAACAACTGTGAGATTATGTTTTTCACATGAACCAAAATAGAAGCTTATGGATATTGTAAGCTGCGTCTAAAGTAATGATTTTAGCAGAAAACGTAGTAATGGACAGATAATACTGTGTAGTATTTATAGAAGGTATACTGATGGTAAAGCTAATTAATTATCAAACTAACCAGGGCTGACTTGACTTTCAAATGAGTTGACCAATAAACAAATATATCAAACTGCATTGCATAAACATGCTTCTTGACACTTTGCAATTAATTTTCCCTTCAGTTTTGGAATGATCATGCACATAATCCTTTTCAACTTTTAAACCCTCCATGATGTCAAAGGTTCCGCTCAAATCTTTTTTATTACCAGGACCCTGTAATGACCAACGAGAGTGATGCTACAGTTTAGATGATATTTGTGGAAACTCTGCAACAGAAAGGAGATTTGTGACAATGAAAAAAACTCAAAACAAACAAAAAGGAAAGGGCAATTAAAATGCAGCAGAAAATGGCTATGTTGTAATTATCTTTTTGTCTACTGTAGGTGATGGAAATCAAAAACTTTTAATACATTCAAAAAAGGTGGTTGATCAAAGTAAAGTATTTTTCAGAGGTAATATTTTCAATTGTTGATATTTCTACCAAAAATAAAATTTTGAACCAAATTTCTCTCTTTATTATTTAATCTATTAACTTCAGGACTTATGTTAAAGGACTTCAAATAGATCTTTGACTGGTGAGCTTTTTTGTCCCTGAATTATAGTTTTGTATATAATACTGCTTTGAATTTCTAAGTTTTGCCTGATCTAGAGCAAAAATCAACTTCATTGTACTTCCAATATCAGAACTGCAAAATTTCGTACAAACTCAATTTTTTTTTTGCTTCCAAACAATACTACAGATTTTTACTAGGGCAAAGAGATGTGCTAGAGTATATAGTTTCAATAATGAGAAGATACTGAGAAAAGTCTGGTGGGGAAAAAAAAAAAGAAAAAAATAAAAAAGAATTAGCTATCATCTATTTCCACCCTTTTCTGTCTGTTCCACTGTGAGAATGGAATTAGGCTGTTGCAGGTGAGGTCAGCAGGATGATAGGACTTGCACTAGAGATTAATCTCTCCAAGATGTATTTAATTTTGTTTTTAAGATAAGGGGAATGGTTTGTTATTATTTTTATTCACCGGGTCCCAAACATTGCAAAACCAGCATGACATCCATGGCATCAGTCAACAAACAAGATGAGAATGGTGGTGCTTCTTCCCCAAGTCGTATGAGTGACAGTGAAATCTTTCCCGCCCACCTTGGATAAAGAATGAGTAACGTGGCCTGAGAGAGAAAGAGGTATGCAGGAAAACTATCATGTTCCAGGAAGAAACTCGTCAAAAAATAGAAACCTAGAAAAATAGGACTTGTTTGGCACCCTAAAGAAAGCTTTTCAATTCCAGTCCTGCAAATCTATTTCCTCTGATTGCCATATTTATGGGAATTAACAATGCTGTTTTAGCTTGGCCACGTACGTATTCAGCATTAATAAAAATGTTGTGTACTTTTCATCTATGAAATATTTGGTTAATTCTAGATAGAATATTTTGCTACAGAAAAACTTTTCAGGTTTTTCCCTCATTCCCCATTTCAGAACATCCCCTTTACAAGGCTGGCTTCCATCTGTTCTGAACAGTTGGTTCTAAGTAGATAACAATTAGACTGGTTTTTTATTTTCTTTTCATTTTGGTGATGCAGTCTTTTTAATTTCATTCTCAACTAAACAAGCATTAAAGTACAATTTTGTTTAGGTAAAATTATTATTATTATTACAGGTAGTTACTTCTAGCACTGCATTCCAGGGTTTAGAGCCATCATTTAGCAAATGTCAGTAGTAAATCTGACCATTTCCAATTTGGGTAAATTGAGAGTACTTCTTTTCACTTTCTTTGAAAATAATTTAATTCCCCAGTGTACAAGAATACTAAAATAATAATTCCAGAGAATGAACAGCATCTTATTCTTTTATTATCTGCTTCTCTGGGGTTTTTTGTTTTGTTTTCTATTATTTTTCACTTCAACACCAGGAGAGAATTCTGTATCACGCAGCATGGGTATCATTCATTCAAATATTCTGCACTGTTGCGAAATAGTGGTCTTATAGCTGTTTCTAGCAGCTCTGTCTCAAGTATCTTTCAACTGCATTGTAGGTTTGTTTTACTAATTGTTTTTGATCTTTTAAGTCCATTATTCCAGATACCTGAAAACTCTCATCTGCAAGTTTTAAAAAACTAACATCTATTTTTTTCTGTTATCCCCCACTGTTTGCTTACCTTTCCCATCCTTCTGCAAAGTTCCATCACCTTTCTCTAACAGGCTCTGGATCTTAAGAATTACCTCTAAAAAGTTGCCTAAAGGGCAAACAGAAGCCCCATTAACTCCCAAATATATTGTTTGTTTGACAAGTTTTCATAAAATACAATAGATTATTTTCTTGCTCTGTACTGAAGCAGTGCTATTCTCTGATTTTATGTCTACCTAGAGGACTAATTATACAGTAGGCAAGCCTCATATAGAGCAAGCCTCTGCAATTAAAAGATTTTGCTCCCATTCTTTGTGTGCTCCAAAGAAATAGATATTACACACTACATAAGAAAACCCCAGTATGTATCTTGTTAACGTAAATGAGACTGAGCAGGCTGATCCAAATTCAGAAGCAGTGCATAACATAGTATGAACAGGGCTCATATTTGCTTGTATTCCCTTAACAATTCTGTGTACTTCATGGCTATAGGTCTAAGCTGATGTAGAATATCCACTAAAGTAGCATGGCACTAAATCTGTCATAGCAGGGCTGCCAGTGACTTTGGTATTGGATATTTACCTGCAGTTTTATAGAACAGAGGAGTGTGTTGAAGGCAGCAGCGTGCATGCAGCCAGGAAGCACGGATCAATGATTTAAATGCTGCAACTATGTCTTAAACTCAGGTTTTGTGCAGTATTAAAGAGAAGATACCTTTAGATATGAGGAAGAATTATAAACTATTGAATGCAGTGTAGGGCCAGAGAAGGGAATAAACTATTCTGTTTTCTTGCTATAAGATCACCTAGACTGGAAACCATCTCTCTAGTCTGTGTTCTACTTGGTAGACCGTCTCTACTTCGATAGCTACAACTACCTTGCCTCGTCTCTGAAGCTGTCTCCAGAGTATCAGTTGCTTTGCTTTCCACTTTTTTCACTGTAGGAATTATTGCTTTAAATGCATCAGAAACATCTGTTGCATCTTAAAAAAATAAATTAATGGAGTGAAATATGCATGAAAGTAATCACTTGCACTGGATTATCAGGTAGAGTCTTTTCCTTCAATACCCATATAGTTGGAAAATATATTCCTAAATAAGTAGCCTTTTGTTTCCTATCAGACATCCTAATATTGTTAAGTGTAACTTCAGGCCTTTGACATATCCTAGAAACGGTTTCAGATCAGTTCCTACCAGTCCAAGGAAGAGGCATGTTATTCTGCTTAAGGTGAGCTCTAAAGTGTGTGGAATTTCACTGGAGCAGCTAGTTAAAATTCTCCTTGCTGGTGCAAGGCTAGGACAGGATTAGGAATTTTTGTGACTCAATAACGAAGATTTGTTAAAAGTAAAATGAAGGTTTTGAATTTCCTGGGGAAAAAAATTAGAAATTCAGACAGTTTGGTTTGTGCTGAGGATGGAAAGGTCTATTGGGCTCCAGAGTACTGAAGCTAGGGAGTGAAAATCTGGCCTTCTGAAGCTTGGGTGGGTAGGTACAGAAAAAAGAAAAAAAAAAAAAAAAAAGAAAAAAAAAAGGAAGTTAAATAAGACAGAGAAAGGTAATAGGGCTCTCATACAGGTTTCATGAGTTTTAAATAAATGTCACAACAACTTAAAAATTCATATGGCTTTAATCTAATGCAAATCAAACTTGTGCAGCTGTGAGCTGAATCAGCCATAAAGCATTACAGGAACCCACAAAAAATGTTCTTACTCTTATTCCCTCCTTTTCTGATATAAAAAAATGGACAAATTTCTTGGGAGAGTATATGTCCAACTCGACAGTCAAATACTGGATATGTTGAAAAAAAAGAGCAAAAGAAGGAAACTCCCTTATCTTTGCAGCATCCATGTTACTATGCTAGTGTAAGATAATATTTTATAGCCTGCTTTTTTGAGTATAGTTTATACTGCCTTCTGTTCTCGAAAGTGACACATTTGGATGAATACTGGAAGTGAGGGTCCTGATCCAGTTTACAGCTCTATTCCAGTAAGCTCCAATATCTGTGTAGCACTTCTTGCAGAATTCTGAATCAAATAATACGTAGAGGTCATAAAAATATTATCCTTAAAATTTAGATTGTTTCCTCTGTAAATATATAAGTAAGTGAGACAATTCGGTTTGAACATGAGAAATATTCTGAAGGACAGACCGATGATTTCACTTGTAAAATAAAAGGGTTACGCACATTAAAATGTAATCTAGGGGTCAATTTAAAAGCAAGCTTGGTTTTGCAAACCCCAGCTTTTTGAGAACTGGGACATTGCATTCACTTCTTCTTTTTCCCTTTTTTTCCAAAAGACCGAAACAGACTTGCTAGGAAACAACAATAAAAACTTCAACAACAACAGCAATGCACACAGACAAAACTCCAAAGAAACCCTCTTACTGATAAGCAGGGATGTTACAAGATATGGGACCAGTGTATATCTTCAGAACACTTTTGGTCAGATATCCCGCGGCCTTTCCTTCTAATGTTTGAACATGGGTTTGCTCATGAACCTGTTTTTGCAGTGCCATAAATATATATTTTTTCCTCAAAGGATAAAGTACTGTAGAAAAACTTGTAAATAACAAAGAGCTCACATATTCAGCCAGTCAGATCTCAAATTAACTCTAATTTTGATTTACCTTGCAGCATGGAAAATTTTTTTCATGTTGCACGTTGTGAAAAGTAATCTTCAAAATGGTTGGAATTTCAGTTCAAATATCGCCTTGATAACAGATGATTATCCAAACTATCTACATCTCTTGATGTGGAATTTAAATCTCACAAGAATAGAGAGGTTAATGAAATTTCTGGGGCTTTCTTTCTCAGAGGTCAGAGATACCACAGTAACATTTTATCATTATATTTGATATTTCTGTTCCACTTGGACCTGAAATTATAGTGGAAAATACAAATGAAATCTTAAGTAAAAGGAAAAAGCAAAAATGACCCTAACTTTCTTAAGCATCAAAGAAACTCTCATCAAGTTCAGGTAATCCTCATTTTATTGGAGCTGGTTTAATTATTTTTTCTCAGAGCATTATGAATGCTCTGAAATACACTTTTTTTAATCACTTATAACAGCTGTTTCAGGAGCTGTGAAAAAATTAGATCAGGAACCTTGAAAAATGCTTACAAAGAAGTTGCCTGGCAAGTCATCTCTTGTAATATCAGAAAAAACTTCAGGTAATGAGATGCCTTGAAAAAGAAGAATTTAAAATTATGTTACACGAAAATTTCCATAACTTGCAGAAATTTACCAAAAAAAACCCCACTCATAAAAGGATAATGATTAAGCATCCTCAAAACCTGAATTTGGCACCCGTGAAAAGAAGTTTAATAAAATTTAAATAAGGTATATATTCTGGGATTTCATAATTTGCCTATGTTTTAAATTAGAGCATAAACT
Organism: Larus michahellis; assembly: GCF_964199755.1. Taxonomy (NCBI): domain Eukaryota; kingdom Metazoa; phylum Chordata; class Aves; order Charadriiformes; family Laridae; genus Larus; species Larus michahellis. The sequence continues at coordinate 81,862,805 of NC_133897.1, read as the reverse complement.
TGAATGTGTCTGTATGTCCTGTCATGTGGAAAAAGGATAATATTGAATCAACCAAAATGTATTGCTTTCTTTTCTTTTTTTTTTTTTTTTTCTTTTAAACGGTTTGCTATGAATCTAATTCTATGAAGGCCAATTGTATGAGGTTCAAGAAGGCCAAGTGCCAGGTCCTGCACTTGGGTCACAACAACCCCATGCAGCGCTACAGGCTTGGGGAAGGCTGGCTAGAGGAAAAGGACCTGGGGGTGTTGGTTGACTGCGAGCTGAGTATGAGCCAGCAGTGTGCCCAGATGGTCAAGAAGGCCAACAGCATCCTGCTCTGTATCAGGAATAGTATGGCCAGCAGGACTAGAGTAGTGACCGTCCCCCTGTACTGGGCACTGGTGAGGCCACGCCTCAAATATTGTTTTCAGTTTTGGGCCTCTCACTACAAGATGTTGAGGTACTGGACTGTATCCAAAGAAGGGCAATGAAGCTGGTGAGGGGTCTGGAGCACAAGTCTCATGAGGAGCGGCCGAGGGAACTGGGATTGTTTAGTCTGGAGAAAAGGAAGACCTTATTGCTCTCTACAACCACCTGAAAGGAGGCTGTAACAAGGTTGGTCTCTTCTCCCAAGTGATAGGACAAGAGGAAATGACTTCAAGTTGTGCCAGGGGAGGCTTAGATTGGATATTAGGAAAAAATTCTTCACTGAAAGGGTTGTTGAGCATTGGAAGAGGCTGCCCAGGGAAGTGGTGGAGTCACCATCCCTGGAGGTACTTAAAAGTCATGTGGATGCAGCATTTAGGGACAAGGTTTAGTGGTGGACTTGACAGTGCTAGGATTAACGGTTGGACTCGACGATCTTAAAGGTCTTTTCTAACCTAAATGATTCTATGATTCTAAAGCAAAAGCCATTTAAAAAAGTAAATTTTTTTGCTCAGAAAATGTCACTGATTTCTTTCCACGTTTTCAGAATCTTTCCAGTGTTCAAAAAATCTTGTAAAGAAACCAATGTATCAATATATTTTGATACTGACAGAACTGAAATTTTGGATGAAAAATGGTTCTGTCTTATCGGTTGTATCTTTTCTGATATGACTGAGTATGTCTCTTCTGATATGAGAAAATTACTTATTCTAACATAGAGAAAATTCAGTTTTGTAAATACCTTTTGAATTGGATTTGAGCCTTATGACAAAGTCTGATGAAAGTTGTAATGAACCTGAAAAAGATTGTGACAGATAATGTTAACTTAAAAAGGCATTCTTACTTTCATGGCATTTCCTGCTGCATTCATTCAGTGAATAGAAACCGAACTGAGGTGTCCTATATAGTGTAAAAAACCTCAACTTAGAGTAGCTGGTTAAGCACTCAGAAGCAGAAATCAATCAGATTTATCTCTGGAAAATACTTGGTTTCATTTGCAACTTTGCAGCTGCTATCCTTGGCTGTAGTTAGTGAACTACTTAATCACATATCTAACTGGCAAGCAGCAGGACATGGGAAGGTGCCTGACTGCATGCTAGAGGACTTGGTGGATTGAGGGCTGTTTTATACTGAAAATATAGAGTCAAATGTCATCATTGCGTCAAGATCGTTTTCTCACAACAATACACGCCTACTAAAGCCACTTTATGTGGAAACAATCCCTTAGCCCCTGTTTTAGAAGGAAATGGTGGCTGTCAAGTTAAAAACTGCAGTTGGATATCTCCAGTTGGCTTTTGTTAACATATTTTTGAAGGCAAGTAGCGTAGCCTGGATTAAGCAGAAAAGAAAAAAAAAAAAAGGAGGATAATGAAGTGACAGGAAAAATCCAAGGGAAAATGACATACTAAACCAGAAATGTTTTGTTCCCCTCCTTGAAACATATAGTTCTCCTTCAGGAAGGTGTGATTCATATTTCACTGAATATATGATAACACTATACCTTTTAGAATTTTCACGAAACAGGTATCTGATACCGAGCTGGTTATTATGTTCTGCTATGATAGTGCATTAGACCTAGTTCTGAAGATAGAGAAAGTGGAGAGAGAGAGAAAGACTAAAAATAAAAATTACATTTTTAATCATAATTAGAATGTAAGTAGCTGCACAGAGAATAAGACAAAATTACATAGTTGTATTTACACACTAACTACTTAACAAATGTATCATGTGTCTAACAGGGAAAAATTTCATCCAAGTACCTAAAAAAAAATATAATATTGTGTTTATGAAATTATGTGTTTATTTTTCCTATTGATTAATAATATATGCTAAACAGATGAATCTACACGCAAAACTCTGATTTGTATTGTTTCAAATGTAAATAAACACATACTTTAAAATTACACAAATTATGAAGTGTAGTATGTGTATTCATTTATGCATTAGGAAAAAACATCTACTTTAATCTTTAGATTAAAAATGAAAAAAGTTGAAAGTGAGTATGCTGCGAAAGCACCAAGATAAGTTGTTCAACCTTAAAGGGAAAACTGGTTACGTTAAGAATTTTCTGTCAGTGAAGAGCATTTTATCAGTTCTTAAGCGATTTTACACTCTTTGCTGTCTCTTTTCTAATTAATTGTCTATAAATTATCTACTTGCCCTTTAAGAGATAGACACGGATTTTCACACTCGTGCTAAAACATACCTGGTAGCTAGTTTTCTTTCACAAAACTTACATCTCAAATTACTTTTGGTGTAATTGAGGATGGTGATATAGCAGACATCTCACGCTAATATTTACACAAAGAGAACGAATGCTTTTCAAGAAAGAGACATAATTATAATCATTTATTGAGTATCTTCGTTCCAGACGGATTGCCTTAGTAAACCACACAAAAGGCTTGTGGCAGCACATATAAAGGATAAAAATGTTTGATCGATTTAAAATACTTTATGGTTTGAGAGATCCAACATAGTGGTGGTCCATTTATGTTTCCTTAATAGATTAAAGTATAACAGTAATAAATAGCTGCCAAAAAAAAATAATAAAGATTGAAGTTAAGTTTTATGTGTTTCCATATAAAATGTTTCTAAAAGCATTTGTCATTATTACATGGCATTACAGTTAAGAAAACAGTGGTGCATAACTGAGGTTATTGTTAACACTTCCAGGGTTCAGCGGATATTTAATATATCCATAAAGTTCTGTAACTGTTAAGTTTTAGTTATTTAGAAGCTTGTGTTTCTGTTTATGCTTTCTATTTCAGCTTGGCCATGCTTCTTAGTACAGCTGTAGATCCAGGTCATGAACAGTGTTATGTTGTTTATATCTGGCTGATGAAATGAGATGAGGCATGCTATTTCTGTAAGCTTGTGATTGCCAGGGCAAGGCCAAGCAGCTGGAGCTAGTAAGAAGAATCTGGCTGGTATGTAAATAAATGTGTTTGAAGATCTAGTTGATGGTGCTACTTTAAATGTGATTCACTCTTTTAGCTTGCCTTTGTTTCCCATTTTCTGCTGAAATGGTTCAAATATATTGAAATTAATAGAATTTGGTTCACTTTAACACTAGTGAATTGGAGTCTACAGCTTGGGGGCAGAAGTATAGCAGAGATGGTCCTGAAGGCCAGTCTGAGCTGTCGCATTCCCTTTAGGCTGACCTGGTGAATTGACCCAACGTAGTACCTTTTTAGCATTATATGACATGGGACCAGCCATGGTACATATGCTGCGCAAGGATTTCCAGAGGAGCCCTTCCAGCTGTGTACACAATTCTTTATTGAGGAGCCTTCCTTAACTTACAGCAGAAAAGTAATGCTCTCTGCACATTGCTCTGGTCCTTCAACGTTAGCTGTCCCTCTCACAGATGGAACATGTGTTTATAAATGTTTTACTGAAGACACTTTCTTTCACTTGTATTTTAGCGTCTATGTAATGACATGGATATTAACTTTTTTTTTCCACAGCACATACCGTAAGTAATACAGCCCTGAATTATTATTATTATTATTAATCATTAATAATTATTTTTATTAGTAATTATGATAATAATAATAATAATGCACATGGACTCATAGAATGTGTTGGGTTGGAAGGGACCTTTAAAGGTCATCTAGTCCAACCCCCCTGCAGTAAGCAGGGACATCTTTAAGTAGATCAGGTTGCTCAGAGCCTCATCAAGCCTGGCCTTGAATGTCTCCAGGATGGGGCCTCCACCACCTCTCTGGGCAACCTGTTCCAGTGTTTCACCACCCTCATGTGAAGAACTTCTTCCTAATGTCTAATCTAAACCTACCCTGCTCTAGTTTAAAACCATTGCCCCTCGTCCTGTTGCTGCATGCCCTTGCAAACAGCCCCTCCCCAGCTTTCCTGTAGCCCCCCTTCAGGTACTGGAAGGCTGCTATAAGGTCTCCCTGGAGCCTTCTCTTCTCCAGGCTGAACAACCCCAACTCTCTCACTCTGTCTTCATAGGAGAAGTGCTCCAGCCCTTGGAACAACTTCATGGCCCTTCTCTGGACCTGTTCCAACAGGTCCATGTCCTTCTTGTGCTGAGGACTCCAGAGCTGGACACAGTACTCCAGGTGGGGTCTCACGAGAGCAGAGTAGAGGGGCAGAATCACCTCTCTGGATCTGCTGGCCTCGCTTCTTTTGATGCAGCCCAGGATGCAACTGGCCTTCTGGGCTGCAGGCACACATTGTTGGCTCATGTCCAGCTCTTCATGCACCAGTACCCTCAAGTTCTTTTCTGCAGGGCTGCTCTCTATCACGTCATCCCCCAGCCTGTATTGATAATGAAGATTGTCCCAACACAACCTTGCGCTTGGCCTTGTTGAACTTCATAATGTTTGCTCGAGCAAAACCTTATATTCTATATAAAATACTGCAGTAGTTATTAAACAAAGTGTGGGATAGGGGAGACAAAGGGAGTTACATGAATCCATTATTCCTCTCTTCAAGCACCTGATGTTGCACTTCCTAGGGCAAGAGAGTGGGTGGATTTTCCCCTAGTATATCTGATTAAATGTTACATGATTACAAGGATGTATTCCCAAAATGTAGTTATGCAGTATATTTTCTTTGGTGATAAGCCTGGATTAAAAAAATTCTTTAAAAAAAAAAAAAAGAATTCGTACCCTGACTCTGACTCAGGATTACTCTTTCCTGCTGCATTTACAGCTTGCCATCCCTCTGTTTTTTTCCCCTACGTAGCTGTTTGTGAGACTGTGCTGCAAACCAGATCACTGAAATGAGCCAAGTTAGAAGGAAATCTACAAAATGTTTTTGGTAACATGTTTGTGTGTCTGTGCATTCCACAAAATTATTTTTGAAGAGTGCCCTACAAGCTGTTGTGCTGGGAAAACTGCGTCGGTGGCACACTGAAGCGCCAACAGAAGTGGGAGTGCAGGAGCGCCGGCAAAGACACCTTCATGAAGTTCCATTGAAGAAAATGTATACCTGTCCCAGTAGTTGTGGGTATGGAATGAGGACTTGCTGGTGTCTGTCCCTTGTATTTTATTTGCAATTCTTCTTGTGCTAAAAATGTTTTAGAAATATACCTCCTAGAATTTACCCTTAGTTTCCAGACACAGTAGCTGTATGTTTACACATTTGACTGTCCAGCATTTTCAGGTTTTTTTAATGCTCATTTTGACAAAATGTTTTGCTAGGCTTTGTCTAATTTGGACATATCATTAAAGAACAGCTATGATCTTATAAATCCCCATATAAATGTGAATTACACAGGGGGAAAATGATTTACATTTTGCATCAGCTTGAAAACTGCTTTGATTTCTCTGCAGAATGTCAGTGGTTAAGATATTGAATTTATGTGGGTGCTCATTTTTGTTGTTATAGTTGTCTTGCTTTTCCAATCTTAAGCATCACCAGGAGGATTTAATGGATAGTGATTCATTCCTTAGCCATTTTAATTAGCACATGGTTCCTGAACTTAGCAGGTGTTGACAGCTAGTTCTTCCTGTCTTGTACTGTGTGGGACCTCGCTACGGCGATGCTTCATCCTGTCTGATGCTGACTGATGGACTATTGCATCTGACTGCTACCGTTCTGTTACTATACGACACTGTCCTTTTGATCCATGCTGCTGACTCGGCTCTGCCTTCCTGACCCTCCTCAGCTCCTGCACTTCTTGCCACTTACACCTGTCATCCCACATACAGGAGAGGTGAAGACAGCTCCAGGCAGCACCGAGTCAACACAACAGCACGCACGACGTACACCTGCCGTATTACTGCTCTGTTCTGATCTGGGCTAAATCATTAGAAGTCAGTGCCTAACATTATTAGATAATATTCACTCTCAGTTTAAATTTGGATGGTAGGTATATGGATGTTAATAGACATATCAATAGCATGTATATGCACATTAATTTTAATATTAGAAAAAGATATAGCAGGGAGGTACGGGGAACAGTATATAGAGTCTGGAGACAAGGGGTCTTGGGAGTATCTGAATAGAGTTTTCACTGTTAATACTCTAAAACTTCAGAATTGCACTTTTGTAGTTGTATTGTAGATTTACTTAATTTCAGAAAGCAATATAACATTATAGGAAGGATACGACTCCTTGACCTATAAAAGTCTTTGAAAACTTTAACCTTTAGTAATCCTAAAGATTTACAGATTTCATGTTGCTATTACTGGTGATTTATTAGTTTTTTAAGTTACCATCTTGTATGACATCTCTTGGGGAGCGTGGTGGGGTTTTTGTTTTTTAAACAACGTACAGGTTGTTACAAGTTTTCACAATTTGCCATACATGCAAAAAAGTGACCATATATACTTTAAACATATCTAATTTTCACAGTTTGTTAAAACAGAGCCCTGGTTGTAGTGGCATGACCCTTTCAGTCTATTGCTCTTTAAGCTGAGAGTTGAATTGTTCCTAAATTAAACCACCTTTTATATCTGCTGTAACTAATATACTTTCTCTAAAGATTTTCTGTCTTTGTTATGTGCAGCATGTTTCACCAACAGCTGTAATAGCATCCTATTAGCATCCTGGAGACTCCACCACCCAGAGAGGTGGTGGAGTCTCCTTCTCTGGAGAGATTCAAAATCCGCCTGGACGCATTCCTGTGCAACCTGCTCTGGGTGACCCTGCTCTGGCAGGGGGTTGGACTACATGATCTCCAGAGGTCCCTTCCAACCCTATGAGTCTATGATTCTATGCAAATGAGGTAATCTAGTTTTGTTGAAAAAACAGTTTTGTAATCTTTTTAATCTTTATAATCTTGGGCAAAACCCACAAAGATATAAAATTATTTCAAAGTTTGTAATAATCTATTGGCATAGTATAATTTTGGGTATAGCAAAATATTTATTTTGCACAATGCAAAAATAAGAGCTTATATTAGCCTTTTATATGTTACAGTCAGGGTTTTCCCCTCCACAAAATATATACACAAGCACAGTATCTTTTTTCTTTCTCGCTCAATTTGTACCCTTCATCACAAAATATCAGCTTTAGCCTGCCACACAGTCATTTCTCTGCTGTGACAGAATGGAGGAAAGAGCAAAGGGGTAGCCAGCTAGGGAAATCCCTGACACCAGTCAACTGGCTCAACAGAGCTCTGCTTGCAGACTGTGCCGAAGAAGATGAATTGTTTGCACAGAAGGAATGGACAGAGAAGGTCAGAGAAGCTGCAGAAAACTTACTAGACTTTTGTCCTCTCAAAGCAGGATGGGAGGCTGCTATGCAGATCTTTCAGGGCATAAATCTGTAAGGTACCACTGCAACAGCTTTCAGAGGCAGACTAAGCCATAAATTTTGCAGGACCCCTTATCTATCAAACACTAGGGAAGAAAAAAAGGCACAGGGAGAGCATGTGTGTGCTATAGAAGCAGCGTGTAAGGTCTGGTGTGTACTCTCAGACTGCTGATTTTTCAACTGTGTGAGAAAACACGGTGCCTTTGGATATTTCTCCTTGCAAAGCAAAACTCTGCTCTAAAGGACTGATAATAATGTGCAATGCGGGTAAAATAATTTCACAGGATGAAAAGTTTGAAGAGTTGAGGGGCCGTTATTTTTATCATCTCACAGGCAGCACTCCAGACATTTCTCTAACTTTTTTCTTAAAAATGTTTTATCCAGAAAATGCTGCATTAAATAAAAACTGAGCAACATAACAGAGGTTTTGGTTTGTTTTGGTTTTTTTTAATTCCATCTGAGGGAAATGAGATAAAAAAATAATTAAGTAGGTTCCTGTTCAACAGAACAGATGTAATTGTTAACTATCTAGGAAAATAAAAAGATTACAAGAAGCCAAATGAAAATCTTTATTATTGCAATTAGTATGGGATAAAATCTGGTTTGCACATCCATCAAAACTCTTTGAGATTTATTTTTTTTTCTCCTTACTTGGAGAAATCCTTAGAAAGATTTTATCAGAAAGAGAGCTCTACACAAAATGACTATTCTGGTTTCAGAACTTCTACCTGTGAGGGGCAGGGGGAACTGCAAAAGTTTTTTAGGTTCTATGCACGCTAGGTCACAAATATGCCAGTTGAAGAGCTTGACAGGCAATTAAAGGTTTTTGATTGCTGAACTTTTTATGGAAAAACTCCATTGAGAACTTGTAAAAAATTTCTTTATAAGTGTTTTGCTAAAAATTAAATATATTGAAAATATTGGAAAATATTCACAAAACAGAGTTCTTAGACAGCTTTCACTGAAACATGTTAACTATTTTTTTTTGTTTTCTTGCTAGCAACTAAATACTTTTGCTTAATGTCTTGTCTTTTTTTTTTTCTTTTTCACAAGGATTATGCACTTTTTAATTTTTATATTTTTTTTACAAACTCTCACTTTTTTTTCTGGTAATTTTTTAATTAGATTTTTGTCTCCATACTGCACAGTAATATATAACATTTTGAAACAGATGGAGTTTCTTAATGTGTATTTATTATTGTGATCTTAGAAGCTTCATTAGTAACACCAATACTTATAACAAATTATGACTTTAAACTTGCCGATTCAGTGTCTGATTTGCTGCTTTATTTTGATCTCTTGGTAGACCCATCTATTATTTGTTCTTCAGCAATGTTATTTCATAATAAGATCTAAAAAGGGTAAAACAATTATTTTCTTATCTAAACATTCCACAGAAATTACATTAATTGTAAATGAAATTAAATTGGTAAAGATGAGGGAAAAACATCAAAATGCCCTGAAACGGAATAGCATCCATATTCCAAGTGCTATAGCATTAGCATCTCTGCAAGAAGCTTATAAATATACATATTCAAATATAAGATCTTTATTCTGGTTTAATGATTTCTTATCTATTGATATTATTAAATAAATTTAGAGCATGCAAAATAAGTGAGGATGGAGACAATGGGATAAAGATCTAGAGAGATCTGCCTGGTTTCAATGAACATTCATATTTAATGAGTAGTTTCTTGTAGTTACTTGCTGTAAACATCACTGTGTAACATTTGGGTTACTGATTCTTTATTTCTAAGCAAACCATGAAGTAACCTTTCATTTCAGGTCAGGTGAGAAAGGTCCCCAGGGCTATACAAGTTCAACTAGAAGCAAAGAGGGTTGTAGTCCGCTTTGAAGCAACATTTAAAACGGCGAGGGCACAAACGGGCCGGGTACCTAATACTGCCTGGCACTGTCTGAATATGCCTCGTGTCCACCACGCTGAGAGTGGAGATGGTGCTACCTTATACTTTGCTGTGTTTGTATGGGCAAATACACTCACGTCGATCTTGTACACCTGCTTTCTTCTCCGGTAGAAGTATCAGCTACCACCTCTATGCTTCCTTAAGGTTAAAAATGTCAAACTAAACATACTCAATAACTGAGGCATCCACAGTCAATAATAAGAGAGAAGTTTACTCGTATATTAAGCTAAGTACAATAGTTAACAACATGAACTACCTTCATGTAGAGTGAAGTGAAATCTTTGCTTACATGCTTACATTTAAGTTCATTGTTCCGTCCATTCTTCATTGCTTTTGAAGCACTATTTTTTATTTCTTCTCTGTGGTTTCGGTAACTGTAATAGTAATGCCCTTGAATTGTGTCTTCCTGGTTATTACAGGAAACTGCACACGCAAGCTAGTTAATGGGTATTGGTGCAGCCGTTGTCAGGGCGTTTCAGATGTCAGGTTACCGTGATATGGATTAACTCAGTAATCAGCATCCAACAATGTACAATAAGTGCTGTAACAATGCTGGCAAATTAGCTTTGAAAACAAAATGTAACACACTAATGTGATTATTAATCAGAAATTTCTAGGCATGCTTTGCGTAGTGTTAATTACTGAAGGTCTGGCATGTGTGGCTGTTTCCATAAGGCAGTTTGTCATATTTCAACACTTTCGAAGCAAATGTCAGATCTGGCACCAAATAATAGGAGAATAGAAAACGATGCTTCTCTCTCTACATTTGAAAACTGTATTTCCTGACTCGTGGAACATATTCCCATTGAACTTTCCTTTGCTTTCTGTGCAGCATCTTATCGCTCAATGACTGGCAGGTGCTATTTACAGTCCCTGCTAGTTTTGTATGTAAGAGCCTAGTCATTAAAGAGACGTACCGGTAAGCTCGCTTTCTGTGGAAGTAGGTTGCTTTCCAAGGAATGTAAGAAAATTTCAGAGGCAAGAACAGAATAGACCTGGGGCTGACATACAGCAGAAAATAGGATAAAAGGCATATAAAAGTGAGGAAAAGTTCAGTGAATTTCAGTAGGTCCTTGTCTAAACTTAGTGACTGCTACAAAAGTAGCAACGCTACTTGTATCTAAGCAATGCTGTGGCATTTCATATTCATTGTCTCACAGCAAATTCTGTGTCTGTTATTGGGTTCTGGGTTTCACACAAACACTCCACGTTTGGGAAACGAAACTGGCACTTACTGCAATCACTTACAGATGTGCAACTATCATTCTGGGCGAATGCGTCTTCCTCAGGCTCCAGTCCCCATCTCTTCCATCGAGCTGCTGCAAATTGTCAGCTCTAAGTTACATTCAGGCTGAAACAATTCATTTTTCATGTATCTGTTTTGGGTGTGAGTTAGCACTTTCCTGCTTTTTGGGAGCAGCAATTATTAATGCATGCTAATGATACTTCTAGGGGTATGACTTTTACCATCAACCCACAGAGGCCTGTTAGTTATCATCACACTTAACTTCTAAGATTCTTGTTTCCAATTTTTTTCCCCATATTCTGTACTTCTCTCATACCTTGCTTTATTTTTTTTCTCTCCTAGTTTTTGGTTCTTTCCATGTCCTTATGGTCCCCCTCTCAGCTTCATATTTCTTTGTATGCCCGGCATCTTGGAACATCTGTTCTTGTTTTGCTTCGCTTAACTTTAGCATGCGTATTTCTTCTGCTGCTGCTCTAGAAACTAATGTTTCGATCACAACCCTACACAGAGTATGTGCAATTGTAATAGAAACATTTCTTTAAAAGTAGACCTGCTCAATTCAACTATTTTAAAAACTGTTTGTCCATATTAAATATGTAACTTAGTTTTTGATAAGGGAATGTTTAATATGTCCACAGTAGAATGTAAGGTTTTTCAGCTTTGTTCCATCTTCATTTTCTCAGTTATTAATTAAACAGTAAATAACTCTATTAGCATATATTCTTATTCTAAAAGAGGGTCAAAAATATCTAGAGTTCCTGTGCTTTAAGCACTTTTGTTTCTGGCAAAAATGTCCTATTCTTATTTCTCATAGTTTTATCTTTTTCTTTCTTTTTCTTCCAGCATGGTTTGTTGGTTATTTTTTTTTTTTTCATTTCTAATCTGCATGATCTTCTAAGAATAACATTTTACTTATGTTAAGATCCCATGCTACTGAAGTGACTTTATTGGGGGTGTGCAGTATTCTCTTTTCTTTTCCTCACTGTTTGATCCGTTTCTGTGTGTTGTTAGCCTTTCCTTAATCTTTGCTTTTATTTGAAATTTGAGTGTTACAACAGTAGCAGATATAGCTTTTTTCTCAAATGATTGCCTCAAAACGATAGGATTATAGCCTCAAAGGACTTTATAATGGGATTAGAGTGTATGTACCTGGACAGTTACCATACAGCATCTGCTTTGTACTTGCTATATTTGACGTGTGTCTAAGCCCTAGGCCTACCCCTAGCCCTAGGTGAGTGGTGGAGGGGGCACTCCTGTGGGAGGCGAGAGGTATGAATTTCAGCTCATTTTGCATGAGAAGGGCATTGACTTTGGTTTCCTTAGAAACTGCTGTAATCTCTAGTCTATTTTAACATTCCTTTCTCCTCCTCCTCCTTTGACAGACAGGTTTTAAGTGAAAAGAGTGAACCAATTTTCCATAATCAAAGGAGTTTAAGTGCAGATGGGATTCCAGGCTGTGAATCCCATTTTCACATAAGCACATAATTTGGGTTGCACTTAGGCACTTAAAAGAGGGAGGCAACGTTGCAGATCATCTCTATCTATGACATTTTTTGTTGGCTGGCCCATGCGTTTCCCTGTTTAGAAAGCTGATTACTTTGAATCCTACCCCTGGGCACCCATGTTTCTGTTCATTTTACATTGTACTGAGGCATACAGCTCTGGTTCATGAACTCCCTTCACAGGTCTGGAAGGAAAGGAAAAAAAAAAAAATGTTTGGCCCATCATCACTACATATAGTTCCTTTTGAGCATGTGAGATTTTCAGCTTGGCTTGTTAGAAGTGTAGACAGGACGCAACATGTATATATTTAGGATGTAAATGTCCCTAATCAAGTTAGGAGGTATAGCACATCGAAAATCTCAGTTAGTGCCCAGTCACCTTCAGCAGTCCATGTGTTAGGAGCTCTGTCCTCATTTAGAAGATATTTTAGGCTTCTAGCTACCAATATGTTTTTGCTTACCAAAGAGCACGGGCTTTTTAAAAACGCTTAGACACTTCCAAAATGAAATTAAAATTGGTTGCTTTAGAAAACATGCATTTTCTTCTTCTCTTAAATTCATTTTCCTACTTCCTATTTCTAAAGAAATCTCTCTTTTTAGGAACTGCTGTGATACTTCCTCAAAAATATGTATTTCGACAACAGCCTCCAAGTAATAGCAGTATTTGTGGATAATTTCTAGATAATTTCTATTTGCTGTCTGGCTTGATGGAGCTCTTCTACATTACCTGTTACACTGCATAATGATCTGTTGTGATAGGGGGTAAGCGAAGACTAATTTCATTCTCTTGGCTTCTGAAATTTAACCAAGTTGGCTTTCATAAAGGCCTCTTTTTATAGCTATACTTACTTGGTTATTAAATGACAGTTTTCCTCAAATTTTGGAGGCTCCCTGAAAGTCATGTTGCAAACTTGCCTCTTGTGTGCCTAGAATGCTTGTCAAACACAAGGGTACTATCCTGATTTTAATCCCCCCCACACAGGGTTATTTTAAACCCGACCCCTTCTTCCTCCTGTGACCCAGTTCATGATCATCAGGGAAATACTTAGTAATCTTGCTTTCAGAAGTGAAAGAGAAAAATCCAGCTATTGTATTAATGCAGTCTCAACAGCTGGGAAATAAATCGCAGTGAATCGTTTTTCCCCTGTATTGTGTTGTTTCCTCATTTGCAATCCCAGGTAAAATTTTCATAAGCACCTCAGTAGTTTAGGCATCTGAATCATACTTTTCAACACAAAGTAAACAGTTAACCTCTGTCTCTTTATTACCTAAGCATACAAGAAAGATCACAATTCTTCCCTTGTTTATCTACTTCCTTTGTTAGTCTTTGGATTGTGATTTTTATCATGTATTTGTAAGTATTTGGCATAATGGGGGATGAACTTTAATTGGGGCCTCAGGCATGATTGTAATACAGGTAATAAGCAATAATTATAGTAACAGATGTTGTCAGCTTTTAATTCCATTCTCAAAGAAATTCAAACTCCTTTATTTGAGAATGCAACTCTTCAGTAGGAGTTTTTATTTATTTGTCTCTTATAAGCGTTTATCTCCTTTTTGAAAGCAGAAATTACCCCACACAATTTTTATTTGCTTAACATCCCAATCTGATTACATTGTCTTTAAGTCACTTTGTTTTTTTCGCAGGTTTCTAAATACTAGTTTCCCTTCAAGCCATACCACCCTGGTTGCCTTCATCCTAGCATGTTCAGAACTTTATTTTCTCCCTCTTGTGACCCCTCTACATCTGCAGGATGCAGCAATAGCAAATCCTTTGAAAACATCCACCAATTAACTGTACTTATCTATAAAACAGATTCAGTCATTTCATCTACTTCCTAAGACTTATTTTTTAAATCCTGTTGAAATCACCTAGCTTTCTCTTTGAACTTTGCAAACCAGTTCTTTAATGTCACACCTATTAATTTAATTTCTCATAATGCTCCGCCTTCTTCGGATACATACTTCATGCTGATATTAAAGCTACGGCATTCTGGGCTGTCTCATGAATACGTTGTGTAATTTCTCAGTTTAAATTGAACTTCTCATTGCATGCCTGCTTCTACTTTTTCTTACATTTCCCTGGCCCTTGATTTCACATCAAACTGTTACAAATTTTGCGTTGTCTCTTGACCCTGAGTAGCTACTTACAGCAGCTGAGTAGGAGAGCAAATAAAAATCAAAAATCACTTACTATAGGCTGGATCCTTCTTCTGCCCCACGTTTTCCCCCAGATATACAAGCGTAACTCTTAGACACTGTAACAGGAATTGCAAAACAGTTACTCAGGAGGGAATTAGGCTATTATGATGAACGTGAGATTCAATCCCTGCCTCTGAAAATAGTTGTGCATGAGCAAATTAGCATCTGAATATCAGCTGATGTGGTCTCAAAGAAGGTCATATTTAGTCTTCTCCATGCTTTTGCTTTTGTTTTGGGAAGAATGAAGAAATATTTAATTTTCCTCCCCAGTGCTTCACTTGTGCATGGTACAGTATATATAAAGATTCCAGCAAGCTCAGAAAGTAAGTGGGTTGTGTTAAAAATAATGTAAGGAAGGCTTTCAGGACAGTTAACAGTGGATAACTGCAGAAGTCAAATGAATAGATGTTCTTGTTAGCCTAAGCTTTCAGACGATTTTGTAGAGGTATGCAGTATGTATAATATAACTCTTGGATCGCTGCATTGTAAATTCTATAAACATTTATTTAATAAGGTATTGAGAAAGTGTGTTGGGAGCTATTGAACTAGTAATGAGATGAGAGAACGAGCTAGAAGTGTCGGGCAAGAAATAAGCTTGGCTAAACAGAAAATTCTGATGAGGAAAACCAGCATCTTAGACATATTAGATATATTTTTGGAATTGCAACTTTGTTTTCAATGCTTGTTCTACCATTTGGTCATGTGCATTTGTCTTTAAATAGAAGGCTATAACTCTTTGTGTTAAATTATGGAGGCCAGTTTTGAAAGATACCTTTTTGTGTTTAGGTAGAATATTGCATGTTTAATGATTTGACCTAATACAACTTTTAATCGTAAGAATTCATCATGGAACCAGTGTTCCAACAAAACTAAAATCAGGCTTCAAAAATGTGACTTACTTTATAGAATACTAGAGATAGTATTTGTGGTTCTTTTGCCTTTTTGCTTTGAGAAATTCCATGATTTATGAATTGCTTTCTAATATCTCGGTCTTTTTACTGGCATTATTTTGTGTTCTCTAACCAATGTGTGCCATTGTCTCAATCCATAGAAGAAAAACACTATAGGTTGGCAAGGGGAAAAAAAAAGATGGTTATACCTGGAAGTATATACTAGGACAGACGTTTCTTAGCTTAAAATTAGCATGAGAAATGAAGTATATAATAGTACTAGCTAAAAAAATGCATGCCATACAGAAAAAAAAACCCGCCAAATAACAACTAGATTTACAGATGTTGACTCTATGATACACAAAGAATGCATCTTTATTATTCTTGTACTAGCCTGTCATTCTAATGAAAGGTTTTACTCTTAAAAAATGGATGTAGAAATCAAGAATTACTCTTCCTTTCCATCCCCTCATCTTTATTATTGAGGATCTGTATTAACATTTAGTGAAATTAGTCCTTGTCTAATACTAGATTAAGTAAGAACTGAATACCAAATAGTTCTTCATTTCAGAAACCTTCAGTTTCATAAAAAATGACACTTACCAGAATTCTGAGTTCTTTATCTCTCATGTGTGCTTAGCTTCTCTGTTTCTGCCACGTACATTTCTTTAACAAAAGCCCCAAGAACACATATTAATCCTTTGCTTTCTTCCATGCTTGCCTTCTGTACAACTTGAATGACAATTTATTACTAACTCATCCCCCTTTTTCTATCACTCCCTGCTGTAGCCTGTAAGCACACATTTCCTCTGGGACCTTCTGGAGTTCTGCAGACCCACAAACACGAGCGGGACATGCATAATTTATCCCAGAGGACCAACACATTCTGCTGTGAGGAGTCCAAGCCAAAACTCTTAACCTGAATTGTTCAGATCTTTAAAAATCAGCTTTCCCTCCCCCATTTTATTTTATTTTTTTTTATATACCCTTGGACCTGATTACTACTAATGGTCAAAATCAGGTTTTCAAAACTGTGATTTTTCTATGAATTCTGAAGCCTGAGAATTTGTTTGTATTATGCCATGTGACAATTAAATCTTTGCCTTCTAGGTATGCTGTTAACTCCTGTTCATTATAGTGAGAATGGTGGATGCATAAGAAATGACTAAAGAACATAAGGATCCCAGTATACTAGTTTGTTAAGTATTTACTGTTCACCTAAAAATGATCAGGAAATGGAAAAGGTGGAATCAGAAAACTCTTCTAGTCCAGTTTTATTTTCCTTTTCACATGCTGGGTGAAATATGGCACTAGTGTACATTGAAACTTAAGGTATTTGCTCACACGAGGCCTAGAGAGGCAGCTGAAACTATGTGTGGCAGAGCAGATTTAACACACAGGGGAAAACTACTCTCCTCACAGAAGAGAACTACTACGTGCTTTTGATTTGGCCGCAGTTCTTTCATTTCTATTTGTGGTTTATTCCTGCTTTGAATCTGATATGCAATCCAATTCACTCAGGCCATGGTGTTCATAAAGTAGCAAAGGTGATGAATCCATTCCATATTTTTACTTCAAATTGTACTTTGGCTTACTGGCTATAGCAACCATTCAATCTGCAGATTCCTCAAGAGAGTAGACTGCACCATATGTATGTGGCACAGCAAACTCGGCTCCAGGTTGGGCTTTTGGGTTTGTTTGTTTGCTTGCTTGCTTGCTTGTTTTAGAGTAGTGGATAAAAATACTAAGATCCAGTGTATCACAGTCATTGGCTGGGTTAAACTCTTGAGCTTGTCCAAGTTCAGGGAGGGTTTTCATGTGTGTAGTAAGAAATATAACTATGAAATTATTATAAATCATTGAGGTTTCCATAAATCTCTAGGTGTTTTCTACTGTGTCTGATCCTTGGTTTACCAGAGATGAGTCTTTCAGACATAACTGTTCTTCACGTTTAAAGAATTTCATTCGGGATTAGATGGCAGAAAGTACCTCATGAATAATATACTGAGAAACTGGGTAATATAAAGCAGTTCCTAGGTCCCCTGATGATCACATGGATGACAGCACACAGCTGTTTGCTTTGTAATTGACTCTTTTTACCAAAGCATTGACATCCTAATTTACTATATTCATGGAAAATTCATGCACCTGTTTCTCTATATTCAGGCTGAGATAGGACATGGACTTGGCTTTTTGAGTTTCCCATGAACTGAGTGATTTTGGAGCAGAAGAAAACTTCAGATGAACCTCTCTATTCTTGGTGTCACCATTTGGAGAGAAGCATACAAAAAAAGATTGCAATTGCTATCTATCTAACTATATTGTTTACTAACCTAAGGCACATAAGGCATGCTGTCTTGGCAGTGGCTCCCAGTTGGAAGCATTGTGGGTTCGCCCCTGTTGCAGTCGGCTTCCTTTCCTGGGCTTCTTTGTCTCTTGGCAAAGGATATCCACTGACAGAAGAAAGGAAAGGTTAAGTGGTTAGTGCTGTCTGGTTTGTTTCCTCCCTTCTTTCAGCTTTCCTTTCCTTCTTCCTTTTCCATCAACTGTTAATACTGAATATTAGTTGCCCAAGAAGGACAAAAGAGAAAATGCCTGGTTTCAGCTCTAAGCTGCAAGCAAGATGAATGGTCCTTACAGGATGTCCTGAAGACTGGAGCTAAAAGGGAGTATCTATAAGAGCTAATTTACATCAGAAAAGACCAGCACTGTCTTCCTCTGGAAGAATATAATGCAGCCATCTCTAAACTAGAACTCTAGGATTTGTTATTTGTCCTTGGGATGGCATTTGAATGGATAAATTTGTCTAATATTACCTCTGTTTGACAAACTTAAATTTCCCTAACGGTACAGAAGCATTCATTCTTCTCCTGGTAATTTGTTGATTGATGCAGCCAAAAGTATGGTTTGTACCACGTGCACTTTTGAAGGACAAGACAAAATCTCCGTTGCAGTTACATCACTGAGGGTGAACAACACTGGTCACACGGTGTCCTTGTCATTCTCCATTCCTAGGTAGCCTTTACTAATTTAGAAAGTATTGGGTGGATGGATGATTACAGGTAGAAATACTGTACAAACTTTGAAATTGGAGGGAGACAAATAAAACCAGCAGTTTCCAAATGAAATATGTATTACTACTAGTAAAGCCCCCTAGAATACAAGCAGCTTGAAAGATGTTTATGTTCAGATTATAGATTTATGACTTAGTCTTTCCAATATTCATGAATGCAGAGAGTATTTGCCTTAGGCATGTTTTAGTAGCAAAGCCTTGAAACCGGCAATAATTGCTTAACACTCTGAACAACATAATTATATATTTTTGAGCATTTTAGCAATTGATTTAAGGATGTATATGTACATTAAAAAAAAGCAAGTATGATCTTCTCAAGGAGTAAAACTGCTCTTTCATCATTTTACATTTGAAAGCTGGTTTGCCTCCAAACAAATCACATTGCTTTCATTTTACATGCATATACATTTTACAAGTCTTATCGTTAGTGAGCCCCACGCCGTATGGGCTTAAAAGTTTAATCAAACTGAAAACCACGGTCCACTGATGTTCTATAGACCTGCTGGGTTTAGAGCTGTTACGAGAAGAAATGTTCCCTTTGCAGCCACAGAAAGTCAAATTAATTACGATGCAGTGATTCCTTCTGAAGAACAGAATTGCTTGGGCAGACTTTAAATATGGATGTGTAACTGTAGTACCTCCAGTGGATAATTTTTGTTTTGTTTTTTTAACTGCTGTTGTCTGTTTCTCTTTGTCAAGACTCTGTGAAGAGTACTTCATTTGAAAATGATTAAGTTATTTCATTTAGTATTCAAAGATGGATATTTGTGTAAATAAAAAATAATTCAGGCTTTGGTGTGAATCAAACTTCTATTTATGTATTTTTTATGAGTAGCAAATATTCACGGAAAGGTTTGAAAATGTTTGACATAAATAGCGTATGTTTATGAATTTTTTTTTAACTGTTTGGTCTACATTATTCATGGTTCAGTTCTTCCTCAGTAAAAAGGAGCATGGGATAAAAAGTAGATATCAAGTGTGGTTCTGTTAGTATCTAATTATTGGGGGAAGCATATTATTATGGTGCAAGTTAGCAAAGGAAAAGGAAGGAAGGAGGGCCCTACAACATAATAATGTACCTGCCATAGGAATATTAAAAATCTTTATAACTATTGTATTTTTTTACTTTTTTTTTTCTTTTTTTAAACCTGAAGTAAAATATTTAGGCATGATAGCAGAGGGCAATAGTTGTGTCTGTCACTTCTTCTGAAGGATATTTACTGCTGTAGGGATAAGGATTATTTCCTGCATTCAGGAAGGTGTGGGAGAGGAAAAAGAATGAGGCTTTTGTGCAGGATGATGTAGGCAGGAAAAGATTCATTTTTCTTACTGGGTAACTTTTCAATAGCTGTAGCTTTAGCATCTCTGGAACTAGTGAATTGTTGTACGGGTTCCTGCTTAGACTGGCTTACCTCCTCCAACCACTCACACTCACATGGTCACGCGTGCGCAGACCCATAACGTCAGGGACCTGGAAAACCCTGTCCATGTCCTCCACTTTTTTAAAATAGTTTATGGAAACAGAATCCATTCAAATAGATGGCATCTGTAAATATTTCTGAAAAAAAGTGCAGCAAAAAGAAATTACATTTTCAGTAATCAAAATACACTATTTTAAATAACTTGAATTATATGAAATTGGATATTTTCCTCAATTTCTGTCCATGCTGGTAGATGTGAAAATGTCCCATTCTCAACTCCTTGGATCTTTAAAATGTTTATTAAAGCTAAGTAGTAAATCTTATGTATCTCATTGCCATCTTGATAAACTCTCAGTGCTAAAGGGTCTAATAATAATGTAGATTGTAACAGCTGCTACACTCAGTGTTCTTTCCAACCTCAGATGATTTATTTTTGAAGTTTTATTTCTAAAGGCTTTCAGTTAATTGCTGTGTGCTTTAATTGGGCTTCGGTATGCTCATCTTTTGATCACAGTGCAAACAGCAAACCATGCTTGGATAAATCTTGAGGGTGTCTGCAGCTTGACGGATTGTGTACGTGCCTCTGTCACTCATGGGTCACACAGGATGCAGATTCAGTTATTAGGATGGTGCAAACTGCAAGCGAATCACAGAACCTAACAGTGCTACTAGTCAATCTGTGCTATGTCATAGCTTAAGCATGGCTTTAAAGAAATGGGGAGGAATAATAAACTCACTGCCCAGACAGCATTTAGTTTTTAGTCCCCTAGGTAAAAGCTGAAGCTGAGAAACAATAGTGTGGAAGTTAATTTGCATTCTCAAGGTGTTTCACCAGATAATTATATCCAGTTCATATGTCTTCTAAAAACTAGATGGATGTCTTCTCATTCTCATTTCTGTTTTCAAACTCGGAATAAAAGTGAGAAAACGCTTTCATCCCCTACTTTCCAACAACATGAACAAGTTAGATTAGCTGCTTAATCTTTTATGCTGTGCTGATATTGTGAGATTATTCTGAACAATATTTGCCTCACTTAATCATCTTTGTGTAGACAATCTTATGGTCACACTTGGTCACTTTATTATTAGTCACTTTATTATTGGTCACTTTATTATTAACATGTTAGTGGCCTTACCATTAAAATGAACTGAATATAATTGAATTTTTAATTGAATTGTTTGGGGTTTTTTATTTCTGAAAAAATTTACAGCTTTCAATGTACTTTTGAAAATCAGAATTATCAAATGTAATATCCTATTATAGAAGAGTTTTCCCATAGCATATGGGTTTCTAAACCCATACTTAATCTTGCCCTAATGGTTTATATACCATAACTGTGTTTACTCTAACCATATAAATGCCTCATCCTTTCTTATTTTTAATTTATTGGCCAGTCACTGGATCTAGGTGATATATTAGGCAAGGATCATTACTGATTATTTGTGATGTCAAAAATATTTCTTTTATTAATTTTAAATCTGGTTCTTTGGTTTTATTTAGTAGCTCCTTGTGCTGGCATTACAAGAAAATGGAACAGGTGATCATTATTTAGCTCTTAATATCCTTTATTATGGTGTATTCTCTTTTCTGTCATCCTCCATTTGTGTTCCTTCTACAATCTTTTCAGTCCTTCACTCTGCTGGAGCGACCCCATGTGTTCAAATGTTTTTAGTTACCATTACTTGACGTTTCTAATTCTGTCACTTTTTGACATGGCTTTTTCTGTTTTGATGACATTATTTCAGTAAAACGCACATGCATGTATATAATGACAAATATATACAGATAAAATATAACCATATATGGATATGTATACAAATATTATATATGTATATTTTTATATATATGTGCACGTATACAAATAATAAATATATATATGAATATATATGTGAATATATATAAACATGTGCATATATGTGTACATATGTACATCCACATATATATGTGAAGATATATGTGTGTATATATGTGCATACACACATAAATGTAAATCCACATTTAAAAACATACATGTATATCATATATATTGAAAATGCATAGCATATATATGATGCTATGCATTATAATTCTGTAGACATTGGCTTTTTAATCTTTTTTTCTTATACATAAATATTTTTCTTCCTTAATTTCTTTTTCTTGAAATGCAACTCTTTTGTAAAAAAGATATAAGTAACTCAGGAAATGACGTATTATTCATAGAATCCTAGAACGGTTTAGGTTGGAAAGCACATTAAAGATCATCTAGTTCCAATCCCCTCCCATGGGCAGGGATGCCTCCCACAAGACCAGGTTGCTCAAAACCCCATCCAATCCGGCCTTGAACACTTCCAGGGATGGGGCATCCACAACTTCCCTGAGCAACCTGTTCGAGTGCCTCACCATACTTGTAGTGCAAAATTTCTTCCTGATATCTAATCTAAATCTGCCCTCTTCCAGTTTGAAGCCATTACCCCTTGTCCTATCACTACATGCCCTTGTAAAAAGTCCCTCTCCACCTTTCTTGTAGGCCCCCTTCAGATACTGGAAAGCTGCTATAAGGTCTCCCTGGAGTCTTCCCTTCTCCAGGATGAACAATCACAACTTTCTTAATCTGTCTTCATAGGAGAGGTGCTCTAACCCTCTGATCATCTTCATGGCCCTCCTCTGGACCCATTCCAACAGATCCATGATCTTTATGTGCTGAGGACTCCAGAGCTGGACTCAGTACTCCAGGTGGGGTCTCACCAGAGCAGAGTAGAGGGGCAGAATCACCTCTCTCAACCTGCTGGCCATACTTCTTTTGATGCAGCCCGGGATACAGTTGGCTTTCTGGCCTGCAAGCACATATTGACAGCTCATGTTGAGCTTCTCATCACCCAATACCCACAAGTCCTTCTCCCCAGGGCTGCTCTCAAGTCATTCTCTGCCCAGCCTGTATCTGTGCATGGGATTGCCCTGACTCACATGCAGGACCCTGCATTTAGCTTTGTTGAACTTCATGAGATTGGTATGGGCCCACCTCTCAAGTCTGTCCAGGTCACTCTGGATAGTATCCCTCCCTCTAGGCTGTGGACTGCTCCACACAGCTTGGTGTCATCGGCAAAATTCCTAAGGGGACACTCAATCCCAACATCCATGTCACCAACAAAGGTGTTAAATAATACTGGTGCTAGTACCAACTCCTGAGGAACACTGCATCACTGCTCGCCACTTGGACATTGAGCCCTTGACCGCAACTCTTTGAGTGCAGCCATCTAGCCAGTTCCTTATCCACCGAGTGGTCCATCCATCAAATCCATGCCTTTCTAATTTAGAGATCAGGATGTCGTGTGGGAGTATTAAACACATTGCATAAGTCCAGGTAGATGATGTTGGTTGCTCTCCCGTTATCTACCAATGCTGTGGCAACATTGTAGAAGGCCACCAAATTTGTCAGGCACGATTTGCCTATTGTGAAGCCATGTTGGCTGTCACCAGTCACCTCCTCATTTTCCATGTGCCTTAGCAGAGATTCCAGGAGGGTCTGCTCCGTGATCTTGCCAGGCACAGTGGTGAGACTGACTGGCCTGAAGTTCCCTGGGTCCTCTTTTTTTCCCTTTTTAAAAATGGGGGCTATGTTTCCCTTTTTTCAGACAGTGGGAACTTCACCAGACCGCCATATAATAAAATATATAATAAACATATTTATAAATATATATCATACAATAAAAATATTTCTAGGATTTCTACAGAATAGTTTGCTTACATGCAACTTATGTTACAGACTATCCAGAAGTTTATTCAGCCTTTTCAGAAAATAAGGATAATATTGAGGTGAATTACATAAAAATATATTTTATATTTAGAAGAGATATAAAACTCAAAGTCAACTACTTTATTCCAAAAATTAGTCTGTCATATAACAATCTTTGTTGAGCTTCATCTCAACAAAGGTGTGTAGAGGTTTACTGAAATTAGAAAAAATCCACCGCAGTTTAATATTGTAAAGACAATCCTTAACCAGTAAGAGCAAAACTTCCTTATTTCCGGCTCACCCATAACTCCAAGTTTACACTGTTACATTGTATTTAGCCATAATTTTGATGTAAATTTGGTTGGATCTTTCTCAGTAAAAAGGCAGTCTTCCCAAAAGAAAGCTCTCATCTCATCTTAAAAAATGATACTGGAGAAACATTCTTAAAGCATTTGAACACCCTAATCTTTGAAATAGCTTTGAAAATCTCAACATGTGAGTTAGTTTGATACATTAATATTGATTTTACTGTTTGGTGAAAGTTTTTTTTCTTGTTTTAAGATTCTGATAAAATTGGAACAGGTATGTTTAACAATTGTTCTTATATAAACAAAAGACACAATGTTAATTTTTAATGGTAAAATTAAAAATTAAAACTAAACCAAAAATGTTTTAATATTTGTAATTTGTATATGGTCAAGTAGCACATACATTACTAGTTCATGAATTATGATGTATTTCTGTATGTTTACAACTATTGGAGAGTTCGAATATATTCATGCACACAGATGTATGTGACCACAGAATTACGTGTATGTATAAATATATCTGTATGTGAATACATAATTGAGATTGTGAAATAGGTTACTTTGGTCATGATTTTGCTGTCCTCGATGCCTATCATATCTACTGGGCAATAATGCAAAGTGCTTTGTGTAATTCTTAGTTCAATGCAATTGCACCTGCAACCTGCTGTTGATGTGTTTTATGCTAAAGCTTTGTTCCTGCTCCTAAACTAATTTTCTGACCTCTTTAAAGGAGCAATAAGCACAAGATGCACACTATGCAAGCACAATAAGCACACTACATAACAGCTTAAAATACAAAGATTAACTGGCAAGCTAGAAGAGATTAGATTTACTAAAAGAGACTTTTTTATTGAGGGCAATATCGATACAGGTTGTCTCAGTTTCTCTAGGAATATATAAAGCATTTATGGCCAGAGATTGTATTAACACATATTTGTTGTTTAGCTTTATAAAGATGAAACTCTATATATGTGGCAGAATAAAGCTAGAGGTACAGCCTGCAAGATGTAGGCATATGTGAAGAAAAGTTCACATTTTGTGAACCTGTGACCACACCTTCTGCTATATATCCTTATAATGTACACATACATGAGTCATGAGAGAACTCTGTTGAATCTTCTAGCATATTTTTTCTTTTTCCAGAAAAGTTATTAATTTTCTTGGTATTCCTATTAGCCATTTTGAAGTTATATCTCTAAACAGCTATGTGAAGTCACACAGAAAGTATTTTTATCAAAGCTTTGAAAAATTAGTCTGCACGAGCCCAGCAGTAGATTAACATGCAGCTCAGTGAGAATATGAAGCCATAGTCACTTTTTCCTTCCTGGAATCTTCTATTTGTCTACTTTTGCTTTTTTTCTTTTAATGTTTTTTGTTTGATTGTTTTTTAAATTCCTTGTTGGATGTTTAAATGAAGCAATGCTTCATCTCCCATCATATAGCCAAAGTTCTGCTCTCTGTAGTAGCAGCCCCTGTCACGTTCTTTTAAGCTTGCCCAGAGCTCTGGGCTTCTTCATTACTGTCTTTTTGCAACCAGCATAAATAAATTCCATTTGGATAATAAATTTAAGGTTGTAATAAAGGATGAGTCTTACTCTTATGCCAAGTTTTTATGCCTAAGAATATGTATACAATCACTTTATTGAGTAAGGGTTCCTTCAGATTAGTTGCACTAAAAGAATACATTTGTACAACAGAAAACGTCCTTGCTGGCCCTTAGGAAAGAGTCTGCAGAAATCAGCGTGATCTCTATCTGATTCCTTGAGAGAAAACAAGGCTCATTACAAAAAGTAACAGTCAAAAAGGGCATCCCTTCCACCTGTTCTGGTTGGTTGCAGATGCTTACTTATTAAGTAAGATTAATGCTATCTACCCTGAATTCAGTAATACCATTCACTTTATTTTTTGGGACCTAAAAGTTGCATAGTTACTAGATACAGGTCTGAAAAAATGCTAACTTGGGGATTAGATTTCAGTTTTATAACATCCTGATCCGAAGAATATGTTCCATACCTGTTTAGTGTAAACCTTGGAATTTAAAACTAAACCCAGAACTGAGGTACTTATCTTAGCTACACTTTTGTCTTTAATGGACGGACAAGACATATTTTTCAAGATGTGTATTCGTGGTTTGTTTATGAGCTAAATAACTTCCTATTTAGAGCAGCATAAGGGAAAAATACCTGTCAGTGTAACAAACACTGGCTCTCACACGGTGTACCTTTCTCTTCAAAAGTGATTAATTTTGAAAAGTAAATTTTCAAAATCCAAAATCCAGCCTCAGCGTATAGTACGCAAAGTAGCAGCGTTGAATAAAGTGGACGATTGTGAATGTGCAATGGGAAGAACCAAGAACCTTAGACCTGTTCCATTTGTTAAGAAATTAAAACAGCTGGAGCTCAGTCCGGGCAACGTTTTTGAACAGCTGTCCGGCACCTACTCATGGCTAGCCAATGTAATATTCAGAGAAACTCCAACGGTTTGCCTACCTGCAAATACATTCTGCATGGACTCTATGAAACAGTCATTCATTTTTTGTTGCTTGCCTCTTATCTGACATTATAAATATAGGAAAGTCAATTAGTACATGCTTTAATAGCGGTTCTTGCCACTTTGATAAATGTCATTATAAATGAAAAATGAATAATTGCAACCTTACATGCAGCTTGAAAAATTAACCTCATGCCCCCCATATGGAACCGAATAAAGAAAAGTTATTTGAAAACATGCTGCTGGGAATTAATCTAGTACGTCAGTCGGGCAAACATTTCCTGTATGGGCGAGGGGAAAAAAAGTCCAACAGTTAAGCTGTTTTCAGTTATTGTAGTTCTACCTGACAGGCAGCCCTACCTCTCTCTTTGGAGTAGGTGGCAGAAACTACTTTCTCACACTCAGATTGTGGAGTTTATTTCAGCTAGTGCTACTCTGTTGTTCTGCTCTTGCCATACCACCACACCTCCCTTGAAAATGGGACAGTACCGTTACAGCACATGTCACTGGTCAAAATGTCCATGTGTCAAGCTTGGGAGTCACAGAGATTGATAGGAGAAATAGTCTAGGATCATACTGACAGCACCAAAAGTGTTGCAGATTCACTGAGGAAATGAAGTTAGAGTTTACTAGAGCACCGCCATCTACCTGGTACCAGTTAGGCTATCTCCCTGCTGAGACCATCTCGCTTGCATCAGGTCTTCTCTTCATCACCTCAAACTGAGGTGGCATATGTTTCCTTCAGCTGTTTTGTTTTGTTTACCATTAAAAAAAAACCCCTAAATTACTGTTTAGTGTTTACCCCCCGTCTTTTGCTTTCTGTCTTTTTTTTTCCTCTTCCTCTTTTTTTTCCTGAAATAAATGGTTGCTAAAACTGTTCATGATGATTGATACAGAGTGTTTCTGAATGCTGGAAACATATCTAGTAATTACACTGTTCAGACATGAAGATTGTATTACCTCAAATTGCCTGGAATGATGTCAATTTATCAAACTTCCTGCGAGAAGTTCATCTCTGCTGTAAAGTGATCACTTCTCTCTCTGTTAGCTTGCTTTATCTAATACAGAGGGTCCAGAGGGGATTTATCCACTCTCTTTTTCAACCTCATCCTCTTTTGGATTCTGCCAGACCAATGGGGAAAAAATGAGAGTGTGTTTTGTGACTGCCTTGTTTATTTTATCGTCTTTCAGTGCAGAGGAGGGAGAGGATGTATAATTTGATTTGAAAGCCCAAGACAGTTAAGCAACAGGGCTTCGACAGAGCAGCAGTAATCATGTCTGCTTACTGAGGTAAAACATGGTCTGTTTGTATTCCAGACAGAAGATTTCAATTATGCCTGTTTAAGACTAACAGATTAAAAAGCATAAAGATTCATTTCCTATTAAGCACTGTTTTGGTGAGTCTTTAATCCAAGTATCAAAGCATCCTAACTGGGCGTTTTCTTTTCTTTTTAACACTTCCAGAAGGAAGAGAACATGTTTTTAACATTTGTCTGCCCATTAACGATCAAATGGTGTCCTACAAAATGATTTTTACTCTTTGGATTATCAACAACAGAATAATTTACTTAAAGCTAGGTGTGCAAACATAGCATTCTTAGCCTTTTTTCTGTGGTGTCATTCCAGTACTTTCAGATTAGCTGACCTAAAATAAAAGTAAGGTTAATAGGAGATTTGTCTCATTTGGAGGAGAGTTACTCGGTGGCAATCTAGGCAATTATCACTCAAAGACTAAAATGAAGCATGATTTCTTAATAACACAAACTGGTATTTTTTTATGTGTTTGATTTCAGTCTTCTGATAAGGGCATATGTTTTTATATGTTTTTCACCCTTGTCATTGAGATCTAAGTTCTGTCCATTGTGAAGCAGGTGATTTCCCAGTGTAGCCTGTTTCTCATTAAAATGCGACCCAAACCCCAAGCTTTTAATCTTATTTCTGTTTGTTCTATAGTGCTACATAAGTCCTAAATAGCTTTAAGAATGCCATGGTCACACAGCCAGACAAATCAAGTTAAGCAACAGTAAGCACTAACTAAAAAAATAGTTCTGGAATTTCTCATCTGTTTACAAGTTTCTCATTAGCCAAAAGAATACAGACAGCAAAGTCCCCAGCTATATTTCCTTAACTCATCTTAACCTTCAAAGAAGCAGCATAAACCGGGCTGCTCCAGCACCCCCAGAATCCCTCATTTCCCCCTCTCATGAGTGGAACCAAAACTGCCTTTAAGATTTGGAACTTACCTGGACTCAACTGCTTCCAATGTTTCAGCTCAAGGAGGAACATCCAGCTGGGAGACTGGAAAAGCCTTTTGGGACTTTATTAACTTTACTTACAATAAAAGGAACGCTTCTTGGCTTTGTATTTTACAAGGACACCCAGGCACTTCAATCCTTGAGGTAGTGCATCCCTGTGATTTAACTAATTAGACAACCCCAATGATGTATCGCTGAGTAAGTCTGGCAAAACCTTCTACCCTGGATGTGTAGTCCAGAGCACCAGAGAAATAGCACAGCAAGAGCACCCATCAAAGGTCCTGTTAACAAGGTGCTAAATAAATCCAAGCCAGGTTTAGTATCCTTTGATAACACTTCATCTTGTAATTTTCACACTACATTTCTGCTATTTCTATATCCTACACTCCCCACATTTTTTATACTGTAAGGATTACATTCTTGATATGAGTGATTTTATATTCATAACATTTCTACAGGGAGTAACTCACGGAATAACTCAAAGAATTCCTGAATTATTTTTAAAATGTAGATCCTTAATTCCAGGTTTGACTTAAGCTTACTGATTA
This sequence comes from Larus michahellis, assembly GCF_964199755.1. Classification (NCBI taxonomy): domain Eukaryota; kingdom Metazoa; phylum Chordata; class Aves; order Charadriiformes; family Laridae; genus Larus; species Larus michahellis. The sequence continues at coordinate 81,833,600 of NC_133897.1, read as the reverse complement.
GTACATGTTTTCAAAGCTCTTCCTCAGAAAGCACTATTACTGATGTAGACCATAATCTTTGAACTGCTTGCAACAATGAACCATCTTTTTATTATATTTACATGGGCAATTACAATGATCTCATGTCCATGTCTCTTAGGAATCACTCTAATAATACCAGTCCACAGTGTTACCTCTTGCTTCTATCACTACCAAGCAGTTTAAAGACTATTTCATTATTTGATGTCCGGAATTTTTTGCATATGTTTTTTACTATTTCTTTTTAATGACCTAATGGACTACTTCAGACATCTCCAGTACAAACTGTCTTTTATTGTTCCATGCCAGAAAGAAAATCTACTGCTACTGTGCCTGCTGTCGCTATTAGATTACATAGCATAAAAATCACTGTCTATTGAGGAAGATCACGTTGTCAGCACTGTCTGCCCAAGCGACACTGAACAATTTAGGTCCTATCTCCCACTGTGCTGTGCTCCAGGAAGGCATTCAAGGAAAATAAAACGACCATAGCTTGCTGTCAGGCTTAAGAATGTGTTCTGTAAAATATGCCATGAATAATTCTCCTCTTCGCCATTTCTTTACAACTCTAAGTCTCCTGGGGAAAGATGTGTATAATTTGACAGTATTTTGCTATTGTGAAATAAGAATTTTATCTCTATTGTCAAATTGTGTGCATGAATATCTGTTAATGTATCCCTTCTTTAAGTAAGTACAAGAAAACTCTCAATCCCTAATCAAGGAAAAAAGAAGTCAATAAAGACCAAGGCCTTTCCTGTACAGAACATCTCCCTGCCCACTGCCACTTCATACAGTTAAAACAACGTAGACATGATAAAGATGCTGATCTTGGAAAAAATCTACACACGCAATTAATTTTATGCATACAGCAAGAGCGCAGTTACTAGTGAGGTTTTTGATATCACATTAAATAATAATGTAATGCGAAATATATCCCAAACTATTTTTAAATATACATACCTCTAAGGAAGGCACAATCTTTAGTTGTTTTTTTATGGTTGCTGCTGTTGTTGTTCATAACATTTTTACAGTACGGATTGGCTTTTAATGTACTTGGATTGAATGTCATAATGTATTCCAGGCTGAAACTTTTTTCAGTGGAATGGATGTGTTTAAATTCCTGAGAGAGATTTTTCAAGGGGCAAGTGTCATCGCAAGGTAGATTTGATACAGCAATTGGAAACATGACACTGCTATCCTGTGGGAATTCTTTTTCTTCTTTCCTTCATGTTGTGTCACTTCCTCATCTCTGAATTTCAGTAGAATTCAGCTCAAAGAGCACAACTGGCTCTCCGCGTATACAGATTCCTAAAAGGCAAAAAACCCACGGGGCATTCAGTTCCTTAGTAATATAGGAACTGGTTGGCATGGAAGTAGTTTTGATGAAATATTAGTTATGACTGTTTTCTTGCTTTTTCAGCACGGCATAATTCATAGTCCCTTTTACACAAACACAGAGATGTTTATATAGCACTCTAGAATTAAGATTAGTGAGATAAAATGTAAGCTCCAAGTTGAGGGAGTGTAGGGCAGGAAATGAAGGAAATGATAATATGATCCCTCTTGCACTGAGGATAGGTGGTGGCAGCAGCAAAACTCTTTCTACTTTAAATTCAGGATTTAAAGTCCTCTCTTGATGGTATATTGCTAAAGAGGCAGCTCAAGGTATTCAACGGTATGTCTAAAATAAATTTAACAGCAGTGGTATATAGTGATAAGGGAGAGGGTGGTGATTTCCAGGGTAGTAGAACAAGGGGGCAAGTAGTTGAGAAAAATGGAGAAAGAAGCATCATCAGAGGCTGTGAGGAAGGGATGAGAATCAGGGGACTTATGGGGAATTTAGAAGGGCAAGAAGTCTTTTTTTGTTTGTTTATTTTTCCCCCGCGCCAACCCCTTCCTAAGATAGCTTGCAACCCGCTCACTGATCTGATTTTGAAGACCTAATTCAAAGGTGTACTTCAGGATTGTCCACTTTTCCCTTCTGTTCCTGACTGCAGCCTGTTCACGTACCTGAAGCTCCCATGCTGTTTTTACGTGACAGGGAGGAAGGGAGGAGGGAGAAAGGGGGGAAATAAGGTTGATGGCAATTAAGACATGAAAGGGGAAGGAGTTGTATGCATGAGGGGCTATAAATTTGACAGGGTAGTGACTGCTGCTCTTCCCTCTTTCACCACACTCTCAGCAGCTTTCCCTGTTGTCTCTCCTATGACAGCAGCTGGACCCAGGCATCATCTCTACCACCATGCAAGTGTTCTTGGGGTATTTAAATTTAATTCAAGGGTTTAGAATTGCTATAGTGTGGTCTGGTGCAGTAACTGTACCTGTTTGAAACATTTGGACAAATGTGATGTGATTCTGAGCTTCAAAACTCTCACCAAATCGCTAGACAAGAAAACAAACAAGAGGGAAATCTCCCTATTGTAGCTTTTCCACCAAAATTTTGCAGAGTATATGCAGAAAGAAAGGCGGTGTGAGAGAGGCTGGAATATTTTGGTTTGTTGTCCCTTTCTCTTCTTTAGCATAAAAATCAACATTGAAGAATTTGGAAAAGTCTTTGAAGTGTGTAAACTTTTGGTGAGGAGAGAAAGGATTATTTTTAACAATAACGTTCTACAGTTATAACCACCTGGCATCACTATTCGTTTAGTACCTGACATACAGCAAGACCCACTAACAGGTAAATAGTTCCTGGGGAAGGAGGGGGAAGAAAGAAGGAGCAGGGGGAAATCGATGAACAGACATCTTTGTGGTGACATTCTCATCATATGAGCTGGAAACTGGAAGCTTGAAACAGTCTTTGCACCTTGAGTCATCAATAATTTTCAAACATCATCCTCAATAAAAGATGTGGGCCTGATGGATGGTGGTGGAGTGCTGATTTTAAGTCTCCTCTTGGCTGAATTACGTGTTGGTGCTGGCATACAAAAACAAATGTAAGTGTCCTCTGCACCCCCACCCCATTTTTTTTAACGAGTAAGTATTCTAGCATGAAGCTTTTAAATATTTTATATCTAGAGTGCCTTTTTCATTAAGAATACACTTTTATTTCCTGACATTGAGAAAATGGATCAGGATCATCACTTTAAAAAATTTTGTTTAAATGCAGATTTTGAATGGCTGCCAGGACTGAATAAAAAATCCCTGCAGAACAAACACTATAAAAATCAATAGTGTTCCTTCCAGGGAAGTATATTTATCTGGTCATGTCTCCTTGCACTTCACTGTGGTACTTTTTGTGGTTTTAAGCCTTTTTTCTTTCATAAAAGCGATGCCTCGTACCTGGCTTAGCTAGAATGAACTGTTGCAATCTGTGGGCCTTAAATAAATTACTGATCATCATAATTAAGGATCTTTTTAATTTCACACTTTCAATATTGCAAGGAAGAATTCCAAATTATCTTTAAATCTGTCCTTTAACATGTTATTGGTTTATACATATGAATATAACAACTCATGCACAACCTCAGTTTTCTCTGCATTCCCCTATTCTCCTCTTTCCTTGTCTTTTTTTTTTTTTTTTGAGTGAAGGAGAACTAGTCAAAACAAAGGATTAATTTTGTCTGAGAGGCTTGACAGACTGTCGTTTTCTACCTGTGCCTTCTGGAGAGATCTCTGCTTCTAACCAGACCTAACCTCATCCTGCTGTTTGCGACAGTTCATTCAGATCTTTCAGTTGAGATGCTCTTGTGTTCATTTGTTAACATGTTTCAGGTTAAAAGGCCTACAGTTTAAGCAACTAGCTAAGCTAATTTTCACTGAAATGGGTTAATATACATGTTTTCAAGTTCTAGGAGGTAGCATCTTCTGTAATTGCTGAAAACCAATTCTTGAGTAAGTGAAGAAAAAAATACGCAAGATATAATTTTCATCATAGCCGTTTGTTGTCCAAATGAAAAACTTGCAATGCCAGAGATAAAATACAGTAGAGTTCCTAAGCTACCACCAAGATATCCTGTCACGCAACTGACATTGCTCCATTGGGTTTTAGAAATGATGCACCTCTGCCAGCTCAGATGCAGACTCAAGACTCTTGCTATTACGAAGTTTTGCCATAACACTCTGAAGTGCAGCAAGTATGTTCTGTATCAAATAGGAACATATTTTAAAGGACTGAATTCAACTATCCCCGTATTTTTTTTTTCAGCTCTCATCAAGTAAATGCAAAAAACTGTTGGATCATTCTTATAGTATTACAAATTTGGTTTGAAAGCCATACTGTCAATATTAAGTGCTAGAAGAGATGGTAAGCTTTATGATTTTTGTCATTAATGATATTTCCACTTCTATTTCATCCTCTAGGCTTAGCCAAATACTGTTATTCATGGAATCCACCTAGTAAAAGAAAAGCTTTGAGTCTGTTCAAGCATCCTGATTGTGAATGTTATTTCGGTAAAATTAGATTGCCAGAGCATGACAGCAATGTCATTAGTTTACTATGTTTTGAAGTCCTTTCGAAACATATTTCACTTATTTTCCTTTGTTTGTTTCTCCTTTCCTCTTTTTTTTTTTTTTTTCAAATCTGTGCTTCCTGGCAGGATTCTTTGTTTTGGGCAGGATAAAATTCATGCTGTGCTGTGATCAGCATCCCCCTGAGGCTTGGTACAAATGACCAAATGTTTACAGCCCATAGACACAACCAAAAGCGAAGGGATGCAGAGCTACCACACGAAGGGGGCAAGTCAGAACTTGTGTGCCTTTGCTCTGTCACATTCTGCTGCAGCTTGTATCCTTTCTAATTCAATGGAATCAATCCACAACCACAGGTCAAGGCGGAACGTGGCCCATAACTTACAGGGAAATGAACTTTTTGTCTATTTATTCTAAGATATATATCTCAATATAAACTATGAAGTTCATTTAAAAAAAAATGGTCACCAACTGAACAGTGCATGCGTCCTTCAGGCATGTGAGACAGAAACGTCTCACAGACAAGGCAGGTTTGAAGTAGCAAGGCAGGTTAGATAGTTCCTGTCTCCTCCGCTGTGTGAATATTACCTCTTATTCGATACGCAACAGAATATCAAAAAACCCCAAGTTAGTCTTCAGTAGTCATGCTTATAGTGTAGATCCCCAGAAGCTGTGGTGGCACAGCCAATGAAAAGTAACAAACAGACACAAAATAGTATAAAAATGTTACACCATGTCTCCACAAGCATACGTCACTACAATAGCAACCTTTCTTTATGTAAATTTGCCTGGTGAGTAAAGAAATAAATACATTCAAATACGAATTTAACACGAGCATAAGATTTGACGTGCAAACCATGTCAGAGTAAACATAAATATCAGGCTTAAAAATTGCATTTGGCTGTAAGCCTGGAAAGAAAATACTTACAGAAAAGTTGGGCAGTGTGGGCCTAGGGAGTATTCACAGAGAAGATCTGACAGACGTTGAAGTGACTGTGAAAGATTTAGAGCCCAAATGGAAACTCTAAGAAATCTCCAGTACATAACAGCTTACTTTTCTGCTGTTTATTGTCTCTGGTGGCAAGTACAGTCTTGCGCTAATGCTGAACTGTGAGGTTACGTTAGCAAGGAAAAGTAATGTTTTCTGACTTGCTCAGATGAACTTGCGTCATGAAGTTAAGATTCCAACTCGAACACACTAAGCAAATGAATGTTCTGGTCCAGGGAATACAGTCATGACATAAAAGTCAAAATAATTTGCACAGACTTTTTTTCTTGTTAAACTTTTCATATTTTTAGAGATACTTAACCCTTAATATGCTAGGCACTTACATGTCATTCTTTTGAAAAATAATTTTCACTAGTCAAGATGGTTATGAAAGCACCTGCTTTCATTTCAATGACTTCAGAGAGATGTAAGTATGTAAGAAAACACTTAAGCTCATACTTGAATAGTTTTTTCCTCAAGTGAGAAAGTTAATTAATAAGTGTTAGATATGTTCACGAATAAAATTAGACATTTCTAAATTTTTAATGAATAAGTTAATTGTTCTTTGATATAGCAAAATGATCCATTACTGAAACTTGTCCCTTGTGTACTTTGAAGATTTATATTTCAGCCTTTCACAATACCAGAGCATTCTAAACATTGAATATGTTTTATACATCACTTTCCCTTTTATTACTAGAAAATCTTTCTGTCAATTTGGGAAAAAAAGACCTAATGCAAGAACGATCTTCCTGTCAAAGTACTCATTCATAAATAAAAGGATTAAAATGATCTTTCTTTTTTTCCAGAGGACAACAAAATGTAGGCAATATTCAAACTTTCCTCTTTTGAAAATAAAGACATAACCGAGCAAAAGCTGCTTTATATTATACTCAAAGCTATGAAGACGACATATAAGGTAAACAGTAACTCCTATTTGCCTTATTTTATATGCAGGCACACAATCCGAATTTCAGACATTAAAACTAACAGACGTGTTTCAATATTGCTGATGTGTTATTGTGAACCAGTACATTTATATCTACATCGAGTTAAATGATATAATTTGAAATGCTCTGAATAGTTGCTATCTTGTAATTACTACTTCTTTTTTCATCAAAGAAATCCCTTAAAGAATCCCTTTAAGTTCCAAAGTACTTTTAAAGTTATCAGGGCACTGAAACATTTTTATTGGGTTGTTTGCTCTTACAGATTAAGATCTATGTATTTCATCACTACCTCTAGAAAAAGAAAACAACCCTGTAGTTCAGCATGTGTATTTCTGTGTTTATTTATAATCACACTGAAACATCAGCCTGCGAGCTAATTTTCTTTAAAGCTTGTAGTTTTACAACCAAAATCTCTACTGTTATCTGTGTGCTTTTCTCTAAAAAACCCAGACACAGTAACTAGAAAGTGAAAGAAAACACATGCAAAAAATCCACTGATTTTTAGGAACAGTGCTAATATTTACTAGTGACAGAGAAAAAAAAAAGTGTATAGGTAGTTCATTTTTTGTCTTCTGATGATACAGGCAGGAATTTTCAAAAACGTTATTTCTTTTGAAAGAATACGTCAACCATTTTAAAATGGACATTTGTACGCATGCATGTAGTTTGTACGCATGTATTATTTTACTATTACTATCATTCCTATTGCTAAGAAGGAACTGGACAGCTCAAAAAGGCTAAACAAATAACTTTGAAGAGTACAGGACTTTAGTTAGATGTAATAAAAGATTAGAATCTTCTAAAAATCTCAAGATAGATTAATATATTTGAAAGTACAAATAATGAGTAAGCAGTGAATCCATCAGCTCTTCGCACACAGTAAGAGCGCCGAGGAACACAAAACACATCTAAATTAAGAAAATAAAGGCCAATTAACACTTGTGGCTGCACTACCTAATTCATAGTAGCAAGCTTCAGAGAATAAATTTATTGGGAGCTGGGATCAAGATGAAATTACTGTCCATGGAATACCACTCTTAAAAGCATTATGTGGAGGTTATGCTTTACAGGGTTATGTACTACCAGAAATACTCTACTGGATTAACTGACCACTGTTGTTCTGTTCTAGAAATCCCTGTGGTCTAGGTGATGGTTACCTCAGCCATGATGCTTCGCAACACTATTAGAAAAAGTCTAATAATGACTTTGCTCTCCTTTCTCTACTCTGCCCGTCTGCCATCTAAACTGTGGAAAAGTATTGTGACACTTGAAGGAACTCCTTAATGCAGTAATCAAACCGGCAACTTGTTCAGCTCCGAGAACAGTCACCTAACATTTGCTTGGGTATCCATGCCTACTGATTCTCTTTTTTTGCTCTTTCACTGAAGTTGTTTATGGCAAGTAAAGTGTCTGCTAAGGTCTGCACTGAAAGACATTCTTGCTTTAGGAGACAGCTTCCCTGTCTTTCACAAACAAAAAGGACAAAAAAAAAAATCTTTGAACTCTCACGACACTGCTGCATATGCCTTCTCTCTAAGTGATGTGAGTATGACTGAGGGTTAAAAAATTTGGACCGATCGTGTTCCAATTAAAACAGGAACCTAAGAAATATCTCTTGTGAGAAATTAGAAGAGGTCTCCATTGAAAAACAGGCTAATATATATAACTCTCGGAATCAACAAAAGAATAAGAGAAAAAATTCTACCTAGAAAATCAGGCATCCAAACTAGTCTCCCAACATCTGGATCTTGCTGCAGTCTCAGGCATCAAAACCATCATCCTCTAAACAACTGCAGTTCCTCAGTGTCCTTCAGCTTATTCTTGAGATGCAGGCACTACAGATGCAGGCACTAAAGATGCAGACACCAGAAAAAGAGAAAAATCAGACCTTTAAACGTCAGGCTTTCAGTTTTGGAATACTTTTCTGGTCTCCACATTTTTTGTTAGTTTTTGTTAAGCCTCTGTGCCTCAGTAACCCTGTAAGGCAGACTGTGGTTATCAGGATACTCCTACATCAGTCTGTGATATAGGTTTCTGGTCATTTCTAACACAGGACAAAATTTATGACAATCTCAGTCCCAATCAAAATTTAAATCACTATCACTACTCATTTATCGTTCAAAAATAGATTTATTAAGAAAATTCTGGTGCAAAAAAGGCTTTTGTGAAAAAAAAAAAGAAGGAAGAAATAAAAGGAGGGAGGATCTCATTATGACAGGCTTTTTAAAGAAAGAAAATCTTGAAAGTTTCTCTGTCAATTCCAGCAGTAATCCTAACTCTGCCAGCATAGTAGTGACGAATCGTTATGTTCTCACCAAGAGTTTCTTTTCAGACATGCTGTCATGGGAATTGGCATTGTTAAAATGCAGCCATTGCGACGGCACTTTTCTCCTCTTACCATCACAGTAGGCTCATCCCTATGTAAAAGCAAACTCAATGGTCCTGGACAAAAACTAAAGCAACAAAGATGCTAATGGCTGCTAATCTGTGCTTTCTGCATGTGGGAGTCTAACCTGCAGCTTCAAGCAGCGAACATTTCTATAAAAAATATTTTGTAAGTTAATTTCTATTCAGATTGTTTGTTTCCCCTTACCCTCTTCGGTAATGTTTATGATTCATGATTTTGAAGGTTAAGGAAACCCAGACTTGTTTGCATGCCATAAATTAAAGCCATCAGTATACAATTCGTGACTCTGGTTTTACACAGCAGAAAAAAGGATGTTGTCGTTGTTGCTGTCCTTTGCAGGCTAGGGTTGATGCGCAACAGCAGGTGCCTTTGAAAGAAATGTTGTTGGCGCTTGTAAAGGCAGACTGCCCAAAGCTGCATCTTTTTTTATTTAGGGAAAGGCCATTGTTTCTTTTGTTGCCAGTCTGTCAGGGGAAATCTTTGCAGAAGAGCTCAGGCAGATTAAATGGCACAAAAGGTTTAAGAAACATGGCTACACTCAAGGGTTCATGGACGTTACAGGTCATTGGTCATATTTAAATATAGTCATACTTGAACACTGTCCTCATGATTGTCTAAACCTGGCAATCCTGAAATTGTAAAAGAAACTTCAGCTTTATCACTGGGGTTTTTTTGGTGTTTGTTTTTTTTATTATTTCTTACATGTTTTGATAAATAGACTTATTAACCATGGTATTTTTTACATACAAAGTTTTATGCAATAATTAACAGTTTTGGTGAAGCAGATGGAAAAGAAGAATGTAGCCTGAAAGAGTTAACTCTAGGAATCTGTAATGCCAAATATTTCAGAGCCCTTTTTTTTTTTTTAAGTTGAAATTTTGGAATCAAGGTAGTGTACATCTCTAGTTACAAACTCTATGATTGTGTAACATTGATAGTTCCCACATTTTGTGAGCAAATTTAAATCCTGTGCCATTTCATATAAAGCTGTATTATAACCCTTGCATACACTAGAAACCTGGGTCAGTGAGGTCAATTTCAAGAGTATCAAATGCAACATTTTGTGGAGAGTTGTGTTCTATTTCTGTGTTGAAGCTGATGTCACTAAGCAAGATTCAAGGTAATTACTACTTTTACTTGCTAAATCTGCAAATAGTAGTATTCAGTCTTTTAAGTTGCATCAATTGGAAGGAAGTCTGCATGAATGATTTGAAAACACTAATAGTGAAATAACACTGATGTTGATGTTTTGTATGGGTGTCAGCATTTTATTCCAATAAAATAATTTAATTTCTTCATGACTTTTCCAATATGCTAAAATACGACATTAAACTATAGTCAAGTGCAAAACATCAAATTGATATAAGTTTAATTAAATATTTCAGTCTTGAGAAAATGAAATGTTGTAATGCTTATATAAAATGAGAGATGTTAGATATTTCTTTTTTTCTTTAGAATTAGTACATTTTGACAAAATAAAATCTTCCAGCAACACTCACTTCAATGGAGCAGAAGAATTTGTCTGTTTATAGTTTTTAACTTGTTATCTAAATTATCTAAGTACCTTCAGTCTTAGGTTTTTCAAATGAAGAGGCTCAGTTTTTTTCTTTTATCTGTGCCTTCTGCCCACCATTCCTTTCTGATCTCTCTACATTTGAAATAGTGTTGAAATAGCACACCAGGTATGAATGACTCTTATGATAAACAAAATGTCCGAAGACAAATCACAGCAGACTGTCTCTGTATGTTGAAAGGAGAATGCAGCACCTAGTCCTTTTTTTTTTTTTTTTTTTTTTTTTCTGGATTCTTCTGAATAGATCAGGAGTCAGCTTTAGGCATTATGATTTGTAGAAAGCTTTATTCCTCTTGTGCTGCTGCTGAGCTGCCTCTAACACAAATCGAAACAAAACAAACTCATCTTTTTCATAATTAGGTGGAAAGTCAAAGGTTCGGGGAAAGGGTGAAATATTTATTGGAAATGAGATTGTCAGAAGTTTTTGACATCTCTGTTTCAACAACACTTAAGTGACTTGGGAGACCACTTGAGGAAGAAGAATATTTTGTTTAAAAAAAAAAGAAAAAGCATTAATCTAAATGAATTGCCCCTGTATCCCCCCACATTTGAATATTGACAGAAGGGAGAATTAAAAGAAATATTCGATTTACATTTGATTTGTTTGACTAGCTCCAACCTGCAACAATAAGTGCTTTGTGCTTACATTCAATATTTTAGTTGTCAGCAGATCTTCAAAGGAAAGTGCAGTTCCCTGTACATTGTAGCTGACATCGGGGAGTATGTTCATAGTTATGCAGAATAATATCAAAACAAGAAAGTGACATACTGTGATTGCAATTTGCCTATCATTGCACAACATCAGGCCCTAAAAGACGCTGCATTTGCTTGCTGATATATTATACCTCTCTACATAAGCTGGTAAAGTGTGAGAAGTAGGTTGCCTGGTATATCCTAGGGCACAGAAAAAAGTACGCAGGGAGGTGTTCAGATATCCTTTCTCTGCTAGAGCTAGCAGTGCATTTAAGATTATTTTCGGCACCAGTCTTTCGTTAGTTAGAGTAAAATATTTTCTAAAGCTGACTTTTCTCCTGAAAAACGCACTGCTAGCTGGTAGCTGTGTTTCGTTGTGTAACAGCTGGTCACATGTTGTGGCACTTTCCATAATCAGAATCAGGCAACAGATTACCATAATTTTAAGACAAATCTGTGGAATAGCTGCATCCTGTATCCAAGAGTGAAAAGGGAGAAGAGCAGTTGAGTGTGGAGAACCAGTCCCTGGGACAGCAAAAGCAAAAGTGCAGTCTGTGAAGTGATCTAACCCAGCTCAGACCACCCTAACTCCATATTTTTACTGTGGTTTTCATTTGCACTGTTTTGTGTTATCTATCAGATCATGCGTTATAATCATACAGAAGATCAGTTTCTGTACGTGACTGTATTCCTGAAGGCATTCTGGTGAAACAGAAATCAGAAGCGATTCTGATCTGGTATTTTAAGGATTTGGAAGTTGACAACCCCCTGGAATTCAACCTGGAGTGCTTAGCACACAAGGAGCACTCCTGCTGCACGCATCACTGCACAGCAGCTGGGCATGACAATGATAGAGGCAAACAAACGTGGGGGGAGGGATTAAAGAGTATTGCGCTGGTAGCTCAAGATAACTGAAAACACGGCAAAACGTTTGGACAAATACTTTGGGATGATTTCAGGTGGCAGCAGCAGAGAGCCCAATCAGATAACTCAAACGAAGGGCTGAGATGTCTGATCTGTTTCTGAGCTCAGCCACAGCTCTGGCTACGTGCCTTCTCCGTGGGCACTCAGCAGGCTGCCGTGCAGCCCCCATCACTGAGTACTGAATACGTGAAGAAAGTCCTGTCCTGCGGTTAGGACAGGGCCATGTGCTGTAGAGCCAGAAACCTTCTTTTTCCCCAGTAAGCTTCCAAACTGAGTCTAGTCTTGACCCTGAAGATCTTCGTTGTGTGGATATCAAGACTGGTTCAATTACAAAAGAACCTTAGTGAGAACTACAATTTCTTGTGTAGCTGATTAGTGAAATCCAAGGCTTTTTGTGAATAGAGCTAAATTGCGACACGCTTGAGTTAGAAGACTTCTCTATGTAAAAGGAAGCTGTGTTTCCCACTGTCATTACTTGAAAATTAGAGGCGTCACCTGTTATATTGTTTTCCCTTCCAGATCTGGCTTTTAAAATATTTTTTTCATAGTATGTGAAGCAGTGTGCAAATCTACACATTGGAACTGCTATACATTCTCATGTCTTCTAACTCAAGGCAAGGTACTGACAAAGCATATACCAGACCATCAAGAGAGAAAATAGAGAAGGAGGAAGGGTGAAGACAAAGTACTCACAACTGCATTGCCTCGCATAAGTAGTTCTCTCAGAACAATTTTTTATCACCTTGAGGGCCATGGTAAGTAACTGTAGCATAATGTAAGAAGTAAGTGTAAATATACAGTTTATTTAGAAAATAAATATATTTAAATATGGAAATTACTATAGAGAGAGACACAGAAATAAAGAAAAGGACACTTGACTATTGCTCCTTCTCTCAAAAATTAGGATGCTGTTCACCCTGTGTACTATACAAAAGACAGTCTCTCTGTGGTTTTTAGTATATCTACAGCACTAGTGATTTTATATAAGCATGACAAATCTAGATGTTCTGTTACTGAAGAGGTCATTGATTTAGTCATACATATAACAGCTTACATTGAATATAACCTGAGTTTTTACTCAGCTTAAAACATTCTCTTCACCTAACTGCTAGGACTTCTTTTTTATTCTTAATTTCATTAAGACTTTGTAATACCTATTCTCCAAATAGCATATTAACTCTTTAATATATTACTAAACTGTTGGAACCTGATGAAGTATTTTGAGACAAAATAGTATGCTTTGCCATCTAGCGCAGCTCTTTTTCTGACACTGGGCCTTAAACTTCTATTAAAATGCAGCCTGACCACCCTTTATTCAGCCACGTAAATAGGATTCATACACACAGCTTACTACCTACATGTCAGCTGAGACCAGAGGAACTAGCCATTGATCAATCTGGACAGATGAGAAATTCAGGATAACTGGTTTGTGGAACAGCCATTGAGAGTTACCACTATGATGACAGTGATGGTAATTTTTCCGAAAACAATACTTATTTTCTTAATAATAAGTGGTTTTCTTAAGCCTACAGATGGAATGTAGAACCAAACAACCTGTTCTCAAATGAAAATTCTGCAGTAAGCTATTTAAGAAAACCAACCTCAATTTCAGGCCGTGCCAAATTACCATATTTTATTATGGAATGTAGCAGCCACATTTTTTTGTAGTCAATTCAATATTTTTGTTCAAGTTTAAATTGATTACTTGGAAAATGAATGAAAAACATTTTTTTTAATTGAATTTCAAGGCAGCTGGCTGCTTAACAGGAAAGCTGAGTAGCAGACTAGTAATGCTTGAGAGGTTCTCCAGAATCTTGAAAGCATCCAAAAGTATGATGATTATAAATTTTTACAAGTTTTATGTAATTATGCATGACATTTAATAGAAATCTTCTAAAGTGGCTAGCTGAAGCTTATCTGAGCTCAAGTGAAATTAACCATTACACTTCAAAAAGGAACCCTCCTTGTTTTGCACATCTGATATTACAACAGTAATTTTGACAAAGACAATAAAACTGTAACTAAAATAAGGTGCGAAACAGAAGCTATTTTAATTAGCTATTTGGAAGTTTAGTTTTGTTCTATTTTTTTATCCTCGTTTTGCCTTGCTAAAATCATAGTCTTTGGTGCAGGTACTCTGTTTTGACGCCATTCTCTTTATGCTTTCCTTTACAAGCCTTTGATACATTAAAGCATGTTGGGCTGATCGCATCTTTTAAAAATGGAGCTGTTTTTCTCAGTCTTCATTAGTTTGGTGTCTAAATGACGATGGACCAGAATGAGTCTACAGAAATAGGTTTTACATTCAGTATGATTAGGTAACAGAATCAGAATGCTATTACTTCATGCACATTTTTTGCAGCCAAAATCCCACAAGGAATTTTAAAATAGAGCTGTCTTTATCATAAAAAGAAATATTTAACCTCAGACAGGACCTATCATTTAATGACCCAAAGATACTACATAAATTTAAACAAAATGCCAAAAAATACAAACAATTGAAAACTTTTTACTGATACCAATGTTTAATTAGATTGAAGCAGAGATTATGTACAAGAAAACGTTAGCCTGCATGGAATATATTTGTGAAGATTCTGCATAACCTTCAGTTCTGTTATAATAGAACAAGCTAAACTATTGAAAGCATTCCTGTCCCCTTTCATTGAATAGTCCCATAGAAAATTCTAAACCTAATTACACAGTGTAATTTGTTTATTACAGTCCTTCTTGAAATTAAATAGTAAAAAAAAAATAAAAAAAATCAATGACCAAGTTAAATAACCTAACTTCACCCTTCTACTAGAAAGCTTATTACCTTTGTCTCTAATACCGGCAATAAAGTTAATATCAGCAGTCAGAAGATGTAGGAGTATTAATAGTGGAAGCGGTTTGAAGGTTCACAGAATGGTTTACTGAAGAAAATCAGAGTAGATTTTACAAAATAATGGCTAGGGCTAGAATATGGAAAATACTATTGCTAAATGCTTTGAGGTGAGTGATTAATGGAAGGGATTTTTGGTAATTATGTATCTGCACTAGTGAAGAGAACAATTGTGCAATTAAAATAGTTCTTAAAATAGTACATAATAACAGAGGGGTTTTTTTAGGCCTGTTAATAGCAATGCTAGTAACAGCTGACGCAGCTAGGCTTCCACGTCTAGTGGTGGGGCAATCTGTGCTTGTGTGGGGCACTTAAGTCCTATGCATGCGTCCGACTTGAGGAACTGTGAGTGTACACAACAAGTGTAATGGGACTACAGGGTAAGATTGTCTGCCAAACCCTCCTATTTCAGTGGACCTTGTTACTTTTTCACCTTATTCTTACATAAACTTCCGCGGAACTCTGTTGTTCTGGCTACTTTGTCTATCTACCATGAGAATATGTGACAAATTACAGTTGCAATTGCTGCTTCTAAAAGCTCTTGTGCTGTAATTTTCTTATAACAGCAACCATGCTTAAGAGCAGAAATCTGTCTGGGGCCTGTAATAGAAGTGAGTGACCCTCATTTTCCTCAAGAAGTCTAAAGCCCACATGCAAAACACCATTAATTTCCAATTCAGCATTCTCTTGTCTTCCCTGTCCCTTCTCAAAGTGAAATGGATATTTTCTTATTTTGAAAAACTGTTCTTTTACACTTTCAGGTTTAGAGCCATAAGGACCTGTGAATGTGAATATCAATTAGTGCATTGGCCTCCATCAGTACTGTCAGCAGGCTGGAAGAAAGTTTCTTCCAAATTCCTGCTCAGGACTTCCAAACAGTTCATCTGAGGTTTTTTAATGCCCTGTACAAACTCAAGAACAAAGTCTTGAGAGATTAATTAGTGCCACATGTATACTAAAGCAGCGCAGTTCACAAGTATCTCACTTGAAGCCTTGTAACTTTCATTTAAGGTACTGCAAATTATTCAAATTTAACAGCTGCTGTTAGTAAATACTAAGTAATTTGACTTAAATTCTTCCTGAAATACGTTGGCACAAGTCCCAGTTATTTATTTGGGCCATACCGATGCTGTGGTGAAGGTTAGCCTTCTAGTTTAACATCCCAGACATCATCCACCTTTCCAGCTGTGGCAAATGCTTTGTTTGGTGCGTATTCTTCCAGAAGTCAAATGTTTTAAGTTAATGTAATGTTACACTTACTCACTGTAAAGTCCTTCCATGGAGAGGCTGTTATTCCTTTGAAATAATATGTGCAAAGATAAAACCTAAAACAAGTTTCATATTTTACAGCCACATTTACCTACTTTGTGTGGGTGTTTGAGCAGACTTAAGGCTGTAAGATGACACTAAATAAAGAAAACAATGGTGACATTTTAATGCCAGCTGTTATGCAGTGTGATATAGCTAACACCAATTGGAAAAATGCAGCTCTTACCATATTTCATTGAGTCAACTGTACAACTAAAAGCTTTATAAATGTCAAAATTTAAAATTCAAAATTAAAAGGCAGCCTGGTATCTGCACACTAAGACTGTGTGTGTGGCGGGGTGGGAGGGGGTGCAATATATGTGGAAAGAGGGACTTGCAAACAGAAAGGTCTAATTCTGTAAGGAAGACCATTTTCAGATTTAAAACATGCTTCACTCCCTCTTCCCGTGATACTGGAATGTATTCTATTTTCTGCCCTCAATGTATTAAATTAATTCTTTTGAATGAATGAATGAACTAATTTAATATATCCCATCACAACACCAGGTTTTCTAGGTTAATTGACCCAGGATCTTTTAGACTCCTCTTGAAGAGAAGCTCTGTACACTGATGATCATCGGTGTGGCTCTTCTCTGCTCCCATTCCAGGTTGTGCTTATGCAGCATTGTCCGAACAGTGCCTGCAGTTAACAACACTCCGATCAGGCCATCTCCATAAAGGGACAAGAGGAGGAGGATGCTGGGAATAACTAATTCAACTTCACAGCTGATATCACTGCCTGGCTGGGGACTTCAAAGCAATGGTAAGTAAGCTTGCTAGCAGTGAGCTCAGGTTTAACATTCAGCGGAAATATACCTGACATTCAATACATCTTCCTCGAACATGATGGACCTGTATTATATGCAGCATTCCAGATGATATATTAGGAGTGCCTGCTCCAATGACATTAATACTTCCATATTTCTTTGTGAAATACCTTGCCTGAAAAATCCTAGGATTGCTTTTGACATTTTCATGGCTACTTCACGGAGACGGTTCATAGTAATCTTATAATTGACTAATACACCTAGATCTTGCTCTTCCTCTGACATTTCCAACTAATGACTTCCCATGTGAAGGAGGAAATTCTTGTTATTAATCCCTAAATGCATGACCTTGCACTTTCCTATGAAATCTCATGCCATTTCCTTGTTCCAGTCCTCAAGGTCTTTTTTTTCTTCTTTTTTCAGAGTAAGATTCTGATCTTTTCCTGTATCGACACTATCTCTACTTTATATAATCAACAAAATTATCAGGCTGAATTTAGTACCAGGGTCCTGAATGAGAATGTTTAAGTCAGAACCTAAGACCAACCCTTCAGAAACTTTGTTTGTAACTGCCTTTGAACCTGATATGCCACTTTTTAATGTGGGATATTGTCGTCTCTCATTTAGTTTGTTCCCTTCCGAAGTTAAATAGATTTTCTTAGTCTAGCAAATCCTTATCAAAGAAACGTCCTTGATTTTTTTCAAAGAAAGATATCAGATAAATGTCACAACCTACATGTGCTAAAACCATGTTTGCTTTTTGTTCCGCTTGTCATTTACTGATTCTTTCTTTCAACATTTATTCTGTAGTTCTGGATACTCAATAAAGAAGTTCATAACGTCCAAGATCATTTCTTTACCCTTTCTAAGACATTTTATTCTCAGAATGTAAGATATAATCCGCAGTGTGATCTGTTGTCTAAAAATCTTTGCTAGTCAGTTTTGCACAGCTGGGTGTTGAAAACCAGGGGCACCCAAACCGTCCTGCAGATTGCTTGCACAAAAGGCTACTTTTGTGCAGAAGTCAGGCTGGCCCAGTGCTGGTAACTCCTTTTGAGGTAAAGGCACAACAACTTTGCTCAGGCAGTCGTGGCACTTTGTGAGCACATGGAGGTGGGCTAAGCAAACTCCTTTGCTCCCAACCCCCGAGGGGGTAACCGAATAACTCCCTTTGCTTAGGATGTTTAGGAAACCCCGGGCGGAAAAGCACTTTTTTCACTCGCCACACGAAGACCTATTAAAATTCCATAAAATGTTCAGCTCTTTTAAAAGATGTGGATGTTCTTCAGAACTGTATTCATTATGCGTACAGTTCCTATGTATGCCCAAAGGATACGTCTTTATGGCAACGAGATTCTTGACCATTCATATCTTTCTCTTACTGTCAAAGGAAAAGGAAACTCTGGTGCTTAGCCTTACCACATAGAGGTCAATTTAATTGGTCCCCAGATGATATTACACGATTCAAGATGAAGTGGAACTTGTTTGCACTGCAGTTCATCTGGAATCATGGTATTTGTGTGAAGTGAACCTGAAAAGCTAGGTGAAATGTACAGGTTGCAAACTGTAGCCAGCAGGCTCTGGATCACTAAAATCACACCAGTTGAAGGTGGGCATCACATTAAGTTATACTATACATAGAACTTACTTACTATGCTGCTGATTAGAAATATTTGTATGCTGTACCCCCTTTGGTGGGAAAAAAACCCCAACACCTCTGTATTCCTCCACAAGCTATTTTTTGTCAAATAAAATTGGTTTACAATAAGATTCTGAAGAGGCATTATTTGTAAAATGTAATTAGACAGAAACAGTCTGATGAAGATACGACGTCAGCCGGGGAAAAAAAACCCAACCAAACAAGAAACCCCAAAACTATACCTCTTCAGAAATCAGGCAGCTATACAGTATGCTTCTTTACAGCTTACATAGGTTCTGGCTGAGGCAGAATTTCTGAAGAGAAGAAGGAAGACTTGAGTTATCTCTAATTATGATTTGGTATGTAAGTAATTTAAATATCTGAGCCACTCTTGTGGTTTAATATGACTGTTTTGGCAGATAATATACTCTTTCTCTAGCCACTGCAGTGATATTACTTAAACATGAGTTTTTAACATAAGAAATGCAATGAAAGGGTGCATATTTCTTTACTATTTTATTTTAGAATGTTAAGAAAGAATAAACTCCTACCTATATTCATGGAATGAAAAAACGGCACTTGCTTTACATAAGTATAGCCTGAACAGGCTTTCTACTGAGTAACTTTGAAATATTTTATGTTCTTTATTTATTACTGTAAGCTATGAAGTTTTTGTTAAACAGCTCAGAAATGTAAATGTACGATCTCCCCCACCCCCCTGCCTGCCCCAAGGCATCTATGATTTTTTTCAGGCAGATATTAGGATTATGGAGAATGACTAAGAAAATTAATTAAAAATTGAATATACACCAAGGGTTATAATTTACAGCCCATCAGGTTCAAAATATTTTCCTTAGTTCATAACATGTTCCACGTGTGTTAAAATTCAAGAAAATTAGTCTCAGCCCTATATATTATATTTCACTTTTTCATTAAAAAGTTGCTTAAATGCTTTCATTAAGAGGAACATTTATTTAGATATTAAAGGAAATTATGTTGAAAATGTAAATGATCTATTTGACACCAAAAGGGGAAAGAGGCAGTAACAATTTTAATTAAAAATTCAATCCTAACAGGGTTTGCCCTCGTCAACTTAGAAATATTGCACAGACACTTTATTAAATTACAAAGTATCTGGTTAAAAGCTATTCACTATGTTATGTGCTAAATCATCCTTCTCCACACCAGATCCAGTTTCTATGGAAGTAGTGGCAAAACTCTGACTCTAGAAGGTAACAGATTGAATTTATGACTTCACAGTAGTTTCCTCAATGGGATAAAATGATGTGGCTGGGCTTGCTTGGATCTACAAGGGAAAAGAGGAGTACGTACACAGATATGCCTGTTGTCCCTCTGTGCCGATCTCTGGCCATCCCTACCAAGAGTATAAATGGGACAAACCTGCTTTTTTCCCCCCTCTCCAAAGCAGGCAGAGGCAGACAGAAAGTGGAGCAGCTAACGCGCATTATTTTCCACTTATGCTGTAATGGTGTTTGTTTTGCCTGTCTTGTTTTAGAGGAAGGAAATACTTGCTTACTGGAAGAAGCCATCGGCAGCATACTAATCTGGAGTTAGCAGAGGAGGATGGAGCAAACCGAAGAAGCTGTGGGTAAATTTGGAGGCGTTTGAAATTTCAGGGTCGGAATACAGTTAATGGTTGGTGCAGGAAGGGATCTCTGTCCCTGCTTATGTTCACGTGTGGCAAAAGCATTTGGACTCAGTGTGAATCTCACGTGGCTAAGACTTAAAAAAGCTGTTTCTCTCCCTGTTTCTGCCGTTGACCTTGGCATATGGTCTTGTGTAAGTACTTTCACCTCGGAGTGGATTTTTTTTTCCTGTTCCTTTCTCAGCCTTTATCTATCTTACCATTTGAACTGTAAGGCTTAGGAGAAGGAGTGTCTCATGGTGGGTGTAGTTACACTGTAAAATGAAACACTCTTATTAGATAGGACCTATATATGGGGCTGTAATATCAATAATTAATAATAAGCAACCCTGGTTCATAAGCTGTGCCAGATTCCTGATTCATTAGAACTAAAATTTATCCTAACTGGGTCCTGAGATCCCTGTAGACAGGCCATACAAACCTACTTAACAGCCCTACCAGCCGTTTGACTAGTTCATATTATCATCTGATTTAATCTTTCCAGAACTAAATGACCTCGTGCACATCAGCAAAGGAAATAGATTGACATCAGCAAAAACTAGGGCAGTATGAGCTGTACCCTAGCTGGTAAAATATCATCCAAGGAATTCTTAATTCCTGAAGCAGTTCGTAATGCAGTATAAATTGAATAAAATTGTCACACGACATGGAAGTGACTCTCATTTTTGTACTTTGAAGGGATGAACCATTCCTTCTGTATTCAGACAGCCTAAATACATGGCTCTAATGCTTCTTTTTTTCTAAACTTCTTAGCAGCAAATCCAACAGCTAGGATACAGTGGAACAGAATGTGGATGTCTATAATCAGCCCGCCTGCCTGATACTCCACATCTTGACTTGGGGAAAACTATTCCCCCCCCCCCCCCAATTAAAATAGTTTGGACAGTGAGAACACCCACACCCCCAGCCCCTTCTTTTCCCAGTTTCACAGCTCGCAGGGCTGTTTCTCACCCGGTTTCCCTCAGCCCTGGCTGCCGGGCAGCGTTTTGCCCTTTCTGAGCCAGGCTTTCCCCGCGGCGCCCGCCCGTGGCTGAGGGGCTCAGCTGTGCCCTGCGCTGGGGCCGTTGGAGCCGGCTGGAACCGGCTGTGTCCGGCACGGGGCAGCCCCGGCCCGGCAACACAGGGGCCGCCCCGCAGCACCCGCCGCCGGCACCGGGACACCCGCACCCGGTACAAAGTCGAATTCTGGGGGGGGGAAAAAAAAAAAAAAAAAAGGTTAAAACAAATCTTGGCTGGTGGTGTGCTTTGGATAAGCACCTCCAATTCCTGATGATTATGTTTAATAACAAAACACACTGCTGTTTTGGAGGCCTGTGCTGTGTCTTTTTTTCTTTCTTTTGCTGGGGGCTGTTATTAAAATACAAGTATTTTCCTTTCTCCTTTCCCTTTTCCCTTTGCTTTCCCTTTCTTTTCCCCTTCCCCTTCCCCTTCCCCTTCCCTTCCCTTCCCTTCCCTTCCCTTCCCTTCCCTTCCCTTCCCTTCCCTTCCCTTCCCTTCCCTTCCCTTCCCTTCCCTTCCCCTTCCCCTTCCCTTCCCCTTCCCCTTCCCCTTCCCCTTCCCCTTCCCCTTCCCCTTCCCCTTCCCCTTCCCTTTCCCTTTCCCTTTCCCTTTCCCTTTCCCTTTCCCTTTCGTTTTGACTGCTTTTCATTTGATCTTATTCTGTGGAAGGTTTTAACATTGGGAAAGTCTTTTTATCTCGACCCAAGGAAAGGGCAACATGAGAAAGTACGCGTTTTGTTCTTGGAGCGGAGCCTGTGCTATCAGGGACTGTGCCATTTGGGAGATAACCCTGTCTTTGCTTCTTGAGCTCCATCTGAAAGGACAAAGTAGAAGTCTGGGTTTTTGTGTGAGCTGAGCTCGTGCAGCCGGGGAATATACCATCGGGGAGCTGCCCACATGCCTCCTTGGTACTGTGGTAGCATAGCTGGAGACCCAGTTACTACCTTGAACAAATGTATGTATTTTGCTTTAGTTATCAAACCTGTCCGGCCCTGTCAGAAGGAATTCTTGAGGTGGCTGGTTTTGTTTTCCTCAGAAGTGTAACGTACAAGCAAAGCATAAAACACAGAGAAAATAAAAATAAAACCCCCCCAAACCCATACATAGAGCCTGATTCCCCATTGTGCCATATTTTGGGGCAATAATTTACACTGAGGCAATGTGGATTTAATTTCTAGGAGCCTGAAGCAACTGGGTCTCTAAGTAAGCGACTGTAGTTCTTCTTCGCCTGAGAATTTTTGAAAACAGAGCCAAAGGAGTGTAAAACAATAAACCTAAATTGTGTAAATTTACTTTGTAGTACTTTTCTCTAGTTGCAGGTGCTATGCGTAATACAATCATTATTACATATTACATCATTATGGCTTGTGTTAATTTAGCACTTTAGCACTTAATTTGTATTAATTTAGACTGTGGAAATGGTTAGTGTTACCATTCTTTTTCTTTAAAATTTTGTGCATTATGAAGAAAATTTCTAAGTTTACTAAAAGTTCAGAGTTTACAAAAATTCAGACCAGGAGAAAAAGCAGGAAAGCTCGTTTAGATCAAATTAAAAAAATGGCCTCCAGTAGTTAATAAAAATATGATCATTTTATACACCAGTGTCCAAACAAATATCCTAGTATTTATATTATTTATAATGCAGTTGAAACAAACAAACAAAACCAAGACTTTAAGAAAATCTGCTTACTCCTGTAATATTTCTTTGCAGAAGGGAGATTTCTGGAAAGAAAAAAAAATTCCTGACTTCTGTTCCTCATGGAAACAGCATTGAAATTCTGTGCATTTAGAGATCTTTCTGCCACTGCTTATTAGAGCTGGTCAGACACTTGATAGATGTTCGAGTAGAAAACCAGAAATATTAAAAAGTAACTGTCAGTGCAAGCACAGCCATTTAGCTGCTGTTGTTCAGTCTTTTCATAGCTCCCATTTCAGCATTTCAAAATGGATTTTCATTATGAACTGGAATGAAAAGGCAGGATTTGGAAAAATCTGTTAAGAAAAAAATTCAGAAAAACATTTGGTGAAGGCATGAAGAATTTTCATTTGTGTCATGCTTAAACCTTCTAATTTATTTATATAGCATTATATATTAATGCATTAAACTTTTATTAGAATAAAAGTTAAAACATAAGTACTCTAAACTGCAGGATTAACACAACAGATTTGTCATGAATCCAGTAAAAAATCATAATTATTCATTTGGAGTCTTTTCCACAAAAGATTTCATCAAGATGGTGATCCAAGAAACGCTTTCATGTGATAAAACTGCACTGTTCAACTTTTGCTTCAAGAATATTTCAAGTTGTACAAGCACACAAGCAGCACTTGAGGATGAAAATGGCTTGGCCTATGGGAAACACCTTGTCTCATATTATTGAAGCGAGAGCAGAAAATTAATGTCTCTCTCAGCAGTAACCCAGTCAGCAATATGTGCTCTAAATGAAGTAGAAGGGGGAAGGGAGTATATGCCATGTATCATATTGATTGCACTTTTGTGTTATGACTCGCTTCAACCTCTGTGCTGAAACCAACATATATGAAATCTACCAATACTGAAATGGACTTCTTTTCTTTTTTTTTTAAACGAGACTATAATTACACCATCTAAGCCTGATATTATAATTACAGCAATTCAACTCCATTA
Source organism: Larus michahellis (assembly GCF_964199755.1). NCBI lineage: Eukaryota > Metazoa > Chordata > Aves > Charadriiformes > Laridae > Larus > Larus michahellis. Next base: position 81,809,733 of record NC_133897.1, on the reverse strand, counting down.
GGAAAACCCGTTCATTTTAACTTCAAGATGGAGTTAAACTGAGTTAACCTCACCAACATTCAAGAAGTGAACTAGAGAAAACTTAAATGTTAATGTCACCAGGGTATTTAGGAGACGTTAAGTTTTATTCTGCTGTCAATAACTAGCTAACAATTTTTGCATGTTTGGGAGTACCCAACCAGTAAATCCATTATTCAAGAACACTCAGTGAATTCAGTAAATCAGATTTTTTAAGGCTTTTTTTTTTCAGTGTCATATGGGCTCAAAAACATTGCAGTCATTCTAGTCATGAGTGGTTGTTATAAGCCACTGAACAATGAGAAAGAAAGGTGTATATGCACAGTTCTTTGCATGCCAATACACATAATCGAGTTCTTTCCATGGAAGATGAACTTGAGCCAACTCAAAATCCAAAGCCATAAGCCATCATTATAAAGATGCAGCTGGGTTAGCAGGGAGTTTCTCCCCACACACCTCGTGCTTATAGAGTCTATAGACAACTCATTCCCTCTATCTTTTCTGGGAGCAAGGAAGGCGGAGATAAATCAGACAACTCCAGCCCTTCTTTGCTCTTTAGTATCTGTCTTAAGACTGTCTGTGTCTTTTAGAGGAGTATCCAAGAAGAAGGAAAACCACTCACTACTTTTCCCCTGGTTCCCATGTGCTTGGAACAGCCTAAGGAAATTGTTCATCCCTAATGGCTGCAGCAGAGGCAAGACAGATGTACCTGCCCTTAGACAGACTGTGACTAAATCTAGCACATATTGGAGTGTTTTGGAGATTTTAACAGACAGATGTGGACTTTGAAAAAAGTACTACCTACAGGGGCCGATACCCATAAAGTGTAACAAGTTTAAAATAGGCTTTAAAGAACAACGCTAGTTTTCATCATTTGAGAAAAGGCGTAAGATTTGTAGTTGCCTTAGTTTGTGGATGAAATCAATTCTCTCATGTGATGTTAAGTAGATGTGAACTGAGGAATGCAATGTTTATTTTCTTCCTAGGCGATTATAACATTAAGCAGCAGGGGTAGCTTCCTCACCTCCGATGCCTCTTAGTAGTCACACAGAGTTTGCAGAGACTTTGTTGTGCTGTTATAGAATCATAGAATGGTTTGTGTTGGAAGGGTCCTTAAAGATCATCTAGTTCCAAACCCCATGCCATGGTCAGGGATACTTTCCACTCAACCAGGTTACTCAAAGCCCCATCCAACCTGGCCTTGAACACTTCCAAGGCTGGGGCGTCCACAACATCTCTGGACAACCTGTTCCAGTCTCTCACCACCCTCATGGTAAAAAATTTCTTCCTAATATCTAATCTGAATCTACCCTCCTACAATTTAAAAAAGTTACCCCTTCTCCTGTCACTACATTCCCTGATAAAAAAGAGTCCCTCCCCATGTTGCCTGTAGGCCCCCTTTAAGTACTGGAAGGCTGCTATAAGGTCTCCCCAGAGCCTTCTCTTCTCCAGGCTGAACAACCCCAACTCTCTCAGCTGGTATTCATAGGAGAGGTGCTCCAGCCCTCTGATCATCTTCATGGCTCTCCTCTGGACCTGCTCCAACAGGTCAATGTCCTTCTTATGTTGGGGGCCCCAGAGCTGGACACAGCACTACAGCTGGGATCTCACCAGAGCAGAGTAGAGGGGCAGAATCACCTCCCCTGACCTGCTGGCCACACTTCTTTTGATGCAGCCCAGGATGTGGTTGGCTTTCTGGGCTGCAAGCACACATTGACGGCTCATGTTGAGCTTCTCATCACCCAACACCCCCAAGTCCTTCTCCTCAGGGCTGCTCTCAAGCCATTCTCTGTCCTGCCTGTATCTGTGCATGGGATTGCCCCGACTCACGTGCAGGACCCTGCACTTGGCTTTGTTGAACTTCATGAGATTGGCATGGGCCCACCTCTTAAGCCTGTCCAGGTCCTTCTGGATGGCACCCCTTCCCTCCAGTGTGTGAACTGCACCACACAGCTTGGTGTCATCAGCAAACTTGCTGAGGGTGCACTCAATCCCATTATCAAAGTCACCAACATGTTAAACATGCACCAGTCTCAATACCAACCCCTGAGGAATGTCACTCGTCACTGGTCTCCACTTAGACACCAGGCTGTTGACTGCAACTCTTTGAGTGTGGCCATCCAGCCAATTCCTTATCCACCATGTGGTCCATCCATTAAATCCATGTTTATTCAATTTAGAGACAAGGATGTCACACAAGACAGTGTCAAATGCTTTGCACAAGTCCAGCTAGATGATGTCAGTTGCTCTTCCATCATCCACCAATGCTGTAACTCCATTGTAGAAGGCCACCAAATTTGTCAGCCGTGATTTGCCCTCAGTGAAGCCATGTTGGCTGTCACTGATCACCTCCTTATTTTCCATGTGCCTTAGCTTCCAGGAGGATCTGCTCCATGATCTTGCCAGGCGCAGAAGTGAGACTGACTGGGCTGTAGTTCCTCGGGTCTTCGTTTTTACTCTTTTTAAGAAAGGGTGTTATGTTTCCCCTTTTTCAGTCAGCAGGAACTTCACCGGACTGCCACGACTTCTCAAATATGATGGATAGTGGCGTAGCAACTTCATCTGCCAGTTCCCTCAGGAACCACAGATGTATCTCACCAGGTCCCATGGACTTGTGCACCTTCAGGTTCCTCAGATGGTCTTGAACCTGATCAGTGGGTGTTTCCTCATTCTCCCAGTCCCTGCCTTTGCCTCTGTGACTTGGGCAGCGTGGCTAGAGCACTTGCCAATGAAGACTGAGGCTAAAAAGTCATTGAGTACCTCAGCCTTCTCCATATCCTGGGTAACTAGGTCTCCTGTTTCCTTCCTGGAGAGGGCCCACGTTTTCCCTAGTCTTCCTTTTGTCACTGATGTACCTGTAGAAGCTTTTCTTCTTGCCCTTGACATTCCCGGCCAGATGTGACTCTATCAGGCCGTTAGCTTTCCTAACCTGATCCCTGGCTGCTCAGACAATTTCTCTGTATTCCTCACAGGCTACCTTTCCTTGGTTCCACCCTCGGCAGGCTTCCTTCTTGTGTTTGAATTTGTCCAAGAGCTCCTTGTTCATCCATGCAGGCCTCTTTGACTTCGTCTTTGTTGGGATGCATCACTCCTGATCTTGGAGGAGGTGATCCTTGAATATTAACCAGCTTCTTGGGCTCCTCTTCCCTCCAGGGTTTTATCCCTTGGTACTCTGCCAGGCAGATCCCTGAAGCGGCCAAAGTCTACTCTCCTGAAGTCCAGGGTAGTGAGCTGGCCTAAGGATCTTGAATTCCACCATTTCCTGGTCACCACAGCCAAGACTGCCCTTGAGCTTCATATTCCCCACCAGCCCCTCTTTGTTGGTGAGAACAAGGTCCAGCATAGCACCTCTCCTCGTTGGCTCCTCTATCACTTGGAGAAGGAAGTTATCATTGATGCATTCTGGAGTGGCTGGAATTCCTTTGTGCTGCCCTCCAGGTGCTCTTCTGCTGACCTGTGGTCCTCCTCCAGTCTCTGTGCATCTATTACTGGCACTGGCATCAAACTGGTAGTCCAATGGTCTAAGTAGCTGAACCCCTTGTGGCACCAGTCCTGCAGCCATTTGTTGACTCGACAGATTTGACTGGCCCTTTCAAACCCCTTCCCTTTGACTAGGAGGATTGATGACACATTATAGCTGTTATTTACAGCTATAATGTCAAGCACCTCCACATATGCAAAGTTGTTTATATATATTAAACGCATGCCAGCAGAAAGAAGAGCACACACAAAGGCAGTTGAAAGCCATGTTTTATTCCTCTTCCCCAGGCAGTGCTTCTGTCATACTGAAAGGAGTAGAATAAGATCAACACTGTTACCACCATTGTACATGATCTTCAGCTGTTTGAGGTGCCACAATGAAAAAAACAACTATTCCATCAAAAAAGTGAACACGTAAAAAGGTATTTCAAGTTTTCCTCAATTCTGCTAATGATCATGAAATGTCAAGCATGTTAATGTTGCTTAATGTAATTTAAAATAATAAATTTGTATAATCAAGCACCATATTTCTATGCCATTAGATTCTCTGGCTGTGCCTTTATCATTAGCAACAACATTTCACTCCCATAGAGAATATAGGTGAAATGTTTGAAAGGCTGTGGCTGTGTCATTTTTATGTTACTTTGTAGATTATTTTGAAGCTCAACATAAGAATGCATGTGCTTATGGGCAATAGACATATTAAATTTCTTTCCTTCTGGCTATGCCAATTCTGTAACTGGGTGACTCTTTCACATCATATTTCTTCTTGATAGTCTAATGGGGACAGAATTCTTTTTTTTTTTTTTTTTTTTAATTTGATGCAAGTTCGTGCTCATCTGTGTCTCAATATTTATTTCTCCCTCAAGTTTTTCTCCATAAAGAAATATATTATCTCTTTGACCTTCGCTGTCATTCAGGTTTTTATTTTGTTTTCTGTGTGTTTACTTCTGACAGTTGTTCTGCTTGGTACCTTTGCTGTTCTTTCTGTTTCCTTTGTTCTCTTTCAGTCCCCTTTATATGTGTGTTTTAGTGCTCTGGAAAAATGCTCATCTACAATACTCTTAAAGCTTATACTGATGCTACAATTCCTCTAACTTTGAGATTTTAGGAGTTTAAAGATTTCTAGGAGGAGATTGTAATATATTTTTAAAACATTTTATCAGATCTCCTTTTGCCATGCTCCCATTAACAGCTGTCCTCCTGTTTCTGGATTCCCACTCATTTTGTTAAATTCATATTTTTTTTGACCTCACCACATAGCTTCTTTCAGCTGCTTCCCATATCTCACTTAGCTATTCTCATTAATTCTGAACTTTCCTTCCATTATATTGAATTCTAAAAATACCATTCTGTAATTTCACTGCCTTGGATAAAAATATTAAATGATTTGAAATTATCATGTATTAAGGGCAAAGGATGATAAACTGCTGTGCTAGATAGAAACTTAGTACCTTAGTAAAATAATGTTTGACAATAGATGATGTGTTTGTAAGTATATAATGATTTTCCTAATACCTTTTTGTAGAGATCTGGGAGACTAGCTAGGAACATTTGTGCTCATGTGTGCATATCTAGGAAGAGGTATATTGGTATGATTACAATGTATTTTCCTATTAGAACAAACGAGTTTACCTTTCAGCAAAAAGATATAGAAAAGCAGATTTTCATCTGATGAAAATTAGATATTTATTTTGTGTAGATTTTTTTCCCTGACCCCTCTTTCTAAACAAAAGAATAGACAGGGAAAAAGAAACCAACCAAAGCCCAAACCAAAAGCTGTGACGCACAGTAAGCGATGCTGCCCAGGCTTTTTCCATTCGTGGGTCCATGGTATATCATTCTGATTTTCCACTGTGCCCTACTGAAGGCACAGGCATCCTGTAACCTGAAAGAAAAGCATGCCAGCACTTTGTCTTGGCCAGCACAGCGCCCTCCTCTCTGTCATGAAACACTGCATAGCCTCAGTAAGTGATGGGTAGGAGTAAGTCTGCCGCGTGGAATGCAATCTTCCCTTTGATGTTAGCTACAAAATAAAACGTGCTGGGTCTCCATCAGGTAAGGACGGTATACAGCTGTGTGAATGAAACTGCTATGTTAGAAAAGAAGCTGTTCTTGAGCTTTTGCCTGGCATAGAAGTTACCTTGCACTGTAGTGAACTAGTTTCTTGTAGATTCAGAAGTCTTATTCCAGTTTAAGGAACATTATTACACTACCAAAAGTATTTTTAATGCTTATGCAAACTGTCTCTCTCCGTAGCATACAGCATACTCCATTTATGCACCCAAGGCCTTGCAGCACATTTTTCCATCATTTATTTTAAAGTGTGATTGACTCCTTTTTAAAGAATAGCACTAAATTACTGGTTTTATAAAAGCATTGGACATTGAACTCTTATATTTATCCTTGGGCTTACTGAGATTGCAGGGAGGTTCAGAACATCTCTATCTTACCCATGATTCAAACCTGATCTACAGGGATTGTCTTTTCTTTCTGAGTGAGAGATAATTCAGTCTGCAGAACGGAGCTTGACAGAAAATTTTTTGTCGATTATGTATGAAGTTTTGAGATATAGAATTCTATTCACTAGGGAGCATGGATAAAATCCGCAAAATTCAATTGCTTTAAAGATCTTTAAGACCACAAAAATTGGACTGAATTCTTTTCTGTTGAAAGCCTAAAACTTCATCCAACAATGTAGCTCAACTCACATTTGTATTACAAATGGTTTATTGTGGTAAAATTAAATATATTTATTTTTATAAAAGAGCAGGAATCAAGTTATTTCTGGAGTTATAACCACTTCTTCCAGCAGGACTTTGATTATCTGGGGGAGTTTTTCCAACTTGTTGATTTCTGTATCAGACCCCTTTCTCTAGTCTTTGTTCTGTGCAAGAAGATGCCAGCAATCAGTAAAGCTTTTAGTTTACAGTCCTGGAGACATCTATCTCTAGTGTGAATCACAGACATGGTAGAAACAGAAGAAAAATCCAGATCCTTTGATATGTGTGGTTCAGAGCCCATGCATTCCTGTGTTCCTGCTGTAGTGACTATGCAGGGACTGTATTTTCTTGCATTAACTTTTATCGAAAAGGAGATAGATCTTCATGTATTTTCTCCCTCAGTGGTGTTTTAATAATAGAAAGCAAACTAAATATGGATGTCTATTTTTAGGTAAGAAATGCTAGCAATAAATAACTCCTCTCTATGTATGATCAGAGTGGTGGGAAAAGTACAGTAAGACAAAGGGCATGAAAACTCCTATACTTTTTGAGCTTCCAAATCAATTATGGAGAGACAGTCACAAACAGCAGATTAAAGTAAATTAATAACAAAAACCAAAATAAGCTCTGACCTTTCATACAAAACCTCCCTGACATGCCAGGACTCAGGCTGAGTCAGGAGATAAAACTGGTGTAGCCCTGTCTTCTTTAATTACTGCAGTGTCAGTTCAATGGTTCTGTGAATGAAAGAAGCTTTTTTTCTTTTTTATTTTTTCCCAAGTTAACTGACATATCATCTTCCTTGGCCTGTTCACCCTCAGCAGAGAAAAACATGTTGGAGACTTCATGCATGAAGTGCGTGACATTTCGATGTTTTGATCTGACTGCTGTACACACAACCGGTTAGGGCAGAAGTGAAACCTCTTGAGTGTAGTATTCTAACAAAACAATGTCTGTTGTGCCTGTGAATATGTGTGCTTATGTGTAGATGAACATATGCATTCATATGTACATACTGTCTTTATAATTTCAATGTCTTTTATTTTTCTTTTATTTCTCACATCTCAAAAGCAGCTCATATATTTTGGATCACTATCTATGAAGTCAAGTCCCCTTATGTGGCCCTTTGCCCCTCTCAGATTTTCATTGACACGAATTTTTAAAATGATGTATAAACTTTTAGAGCAACTCAAGACTGGTGTATGAACTGTAGATTTCACCACTGCCAATTTATCATTTTTATACAATTTCTGCAGGTTACTCCACTGACACATTGCTTAAACACAATCCTGCATAAAAGCATCTGTGCAGAAAGTTAACAATAAATGGAGAAAGGACAAGAACTTTTCAGTCTATTGTATACTAATGGAGAGAAAGCGGTGAGTAATATTCACCCCTCCACACACACCCCTGTTCATCTGCCTGGAGCCTGCAGCTACTGAGGAAGTTCGTAGTTGAAAGTCTTCCTAAAAACTGTAAAAAAACAGCACAGTCATGATACATTAACAATTTTTCAGCTGCATTACCTGCATTTGATATATGGTCAATATGAAGTTTACAAACAGACTTCAAACAGTATTATATACATTTAAATTAAACTAGAACTAGAAAATGTCTTAGATTAAGCATGGCTGTGTTGGGACCTGCTGGTCAAACTAAAAGGCAAGAAGGAACTGCACAGGCAGTTCAAGCAGGATCGGGTGTCCTGGGAAGAATAGCGATGAGGTCAGGAAGGCCAAGGCGCGGCTGGAGCCGAACTTGGCAAGGGATGCTAAGAATAACAAGAAGGGCTCCTACAGGTACGTCAACCAGAAAAGGAAGGTTAAAGAAAGCGTACCCTCCCTCATGACCAAGAGTGGCAAACTAGTAACAACAGATGAGGAGAAGGCTGAGGTTCTCAACAACTTTTTTGCCTCGGTCTTCACTACCAGCCTCTTTCCTCACGCCTCCCAAGTTGAAGGATTGCAAGACGGGGACCTGCAGGACAAAGTCCCTCCAACTGTAAGTGTAGACAAGGTTTGTGACCACCTGAAGAACCTGAAAGTATACAAGTCTATGGGACCTGATGAGATGCACCCTGGAGTCCTGAGGGAACTGGCTGATGTAGTTGCCAAGCCACTCTCCATGATATTTGAAAAGTCATGGCAGTCAGGTGAAGTCCCTGGTGACTGGAAAAAGGGAAACATCACACCCATTTTTAAAAAGGGTAGAAAGGAGGACCCTGGGAACTAGTGCCCAGTCAGCCTCATCATGGGAAGATCACGGAACAGATCCACCTAGAAGCTATGCTAAGGCACATGGAGGACATGGAGGTGATTCAAGACAGCCAGCGTGGCTTCACCAGGGGCAAGTCCTGCCTGACCAACCTGGTGGCTTTCTACAATGGAGTGACTGTATCAGTGGACAAGGGGAGAGCAATGGATATCATCTACCTGGACTTCTGCAAGGCCTTTGACATGGTCCCCCACAACATCCTTCTCTCTAAGTTGGAGACACATGGATTTGATGGACTGGTGGATGAGGAACTGGCTGGATGGTCACATCCAGAGGGTAGTGGTCAATGGCTTGATGTCCAGATGGAGAGGGGTGACAAGTGTGTCCCTCAGGGATCCGTATTGGGACCGGTGCTGTTCAACATCTTGATCAGTGACATAGACCGTGGGATCAAGTGCGCCCTCAGCAAGTTTGCTCACGACACCAAGCTAAGTGGTACGGTTGGCAGAACAGAGGGACAGGATGTCATCCAGAGGGACCTGGACGAGCTAGAGAGGTGGGCCTGAGCAAACCTGATGAAGTTCAACAAGGCCAAGTGCAAGGTCCTACACTTGCGTTGGGACAATCCTCATTATCAATACAGGCTGGGGGATGATGTGATAGAGAGCAGCCCTGCGGAAAAGGACTTGAGGGTACTGGTGGATGAAAAGCTGGACATGAACCAACAATGTGCGCTTGCAGCCCAGAAGGCCAGTTGCATCCTGGGCTGCATCAAAAGAAGCATGGCCAGCAGATCCAGAGAGGTGATTCTGCCCCTCTACTCTGCTCTGGTGAGACCCCACCTGGAGTACTGTGTCCAGCTCTGGAGCCCTCAGCAGAAGAAGGACATGGACCTGTTGGAGCGGGTCCAGAGGAGGGCTATGAAGATGTTCCAAGGGCTCAAGCACCTCTCCTATGAAGACGGGCTGAGAGAGTTGGGGTTGTTCAGCCTGGAGAAGAGAAGGCTCTGGGGATACCCCGCCACTTGCCCCTGGTGAAGCTTTCCAGTACCTGAAGGGGGCCTATAAGAAAGCTGGGGAGGGGCTGTTTGCAAGGGCACGTAGCGATAGGATGAGGGGCAATGGTTTTAAACTAGAGCAGGGTAGGTTTAGATTAGACATTAGGAAGAAGTTCTTTACTATAAGGGTGGTGAAACACTGGAACAGGTTGCCCAGAGAGGTGGTGGAGGCCCCATCCCTGGAGACATTCATGGCCAGGCTTGATGAGGCTCTGAGCAACCTGATCTAGTTGAAGATGTCCCTGCTTACTGCAGGGGGGTTGGACTAGATGACCTTTAAAGGTCCCTTCCAACCCGACACATTCTATGATTCTATGATTAAATCCGAGTGTGCTCCTAGGGAGACGCTGTCTCCCATAACATCCTTATAGGTAAGCTTGGGCAGTGTGGGTTAGAGTGAGGTGGACTGAGAACTCGCTGAATGGCAGAGCTCAAAGGGTTGTGATCAGCAGCACAATCTACTTGGAGGCCTGTAACTAGCGGTGTTCCCCAGGGGTCAGTATTGGGTCCGGTCTTCAACATATTCATCAGTGACCTGGATGAGGGGACAGAGTGTACCCTCAGCAAGTTTGCTGATGACATAAAACTGGGAGGAGTGGCTGATGCACCAGGAGGCTGTGTCGCCAGCAAGTTTACCATGAGGCAGCAATGTGCCCTTGTGGCCAAGAAGGCCAATGGTCTCCTGGGGTGTATTAAAAAGAACATGGCCAGCAGGTCGAGGAAGGTCATCCTCCCCCTCTACTCTGCCCTGGTGAGGCCACACCTGGAGTACTGCGTCCAGTTCTGGGCTCCCCAGTTCAAGAAAGACAGGGAGCTACTGGAGAGGGTTCAGCAGAGGCCTGCAAAGATGATCAAGGGGCTGGAGCATCTCTCTTATGAGGAAAGGCTGAGACACCTGGGTCTGCTTACCCTGAACAAGACTGAGAGGGGTCTTATCAATGCTTATAAATATCTAAAGGGTGGGTGGCAAGAGGATGGGGCCAGAGTCTTTTCAGTGGTGGCCAGTGACAGGAAAAGGGTCAACAGGCACAAACTGGGACACAGGAAATTCCATCTCAACACGAGGAAAAACTTCTTTACTTTGAGGGTGCCAGAGCAGAGGGACAGGCTGCCCAGAGAGGTGGTGGAGTCTTCTTCTCTGGAGATATTCAAAACCCACTTGGATATGTTCCTGTGCAACCTGCTCTAGGTGAACCTGCTTTGGCAGGGGGGTTGGACTAGATGATCTCCGAAGGTCCCTTACAATCCCCACCATTCTGTGATTATGTGTGATCCTGTAAATCAGAATAATCTATTAAATGGTTAATGATGATCTAAGGCCCTCAGCATTAGTAGCTTATTCCTTTTAGCTAAAACACAGCTCTCTTATCTCTGAAATAAGTAGTAGACTTTTATAATCTTATGGCTGGTGACTAAAGAGAGACATTGTGCAATGCTTTAGTATCTATTAATAATATTATTAGCATCATGGACACTTATTAAACAATTGATGTGGGTAAATATATTTTGGAAGAACTTAACACACAGCTTGCATCTGAGCCCATACAGGTTATCACAATGTGGTACTTTCTATTAGAAAATATTTTGTTTTGAATTGAGACTTTAATTCTCAAAGTTAAATAACATCAGAGTGGATGCCCTAACTCTTTATATATATGTTAAATTTAAATTTAAAAACTAAGTCAAATGCAAATATTATAGCCATGGCCAAAGTAAGATATAATTAGAACTATATGAATAAAGAATAAGAACAGGTTTTTATATGTTTCAGACATATTCTAAAATTCAAAGGGCAAAAACTTGGTTTCTATCTGCAATATAGCGATCATGTGCAAAACTGAAGAACAGAACCAATTACCACGCTGGCTTGCACCAACTAACACACAGTTGCCATTTTAAGGAACTAACCGTTATTAATCCATCTTTCTAGTTGTCTCCTTTAAATTTGGCAGAGTCACACAGCAGTTACCTGGAATTGCCTTTTGCAGTTGGCTGTTGTTTTCCACTTAATAAGCACTCATCCGTCGATTAAGTTTTCTTTCTCTTGCTCCTAAGGAAGATGGTAATTCTAGCACCCTAAAATGGACAGGCATGTGTCTCAGAGTCAACACTATTGTTTACAGAATTTTGTGACAGTAAAAGCAGTGATGTTCTGTTTCCTTTAGTAACAAATGACTTATGCCGGGACATTTTAATAGCTTTGTATTACCTTCTGACACGAGATCTATTAAGGTGCCACAGCTGCAGCTGTGTGCTTATAATCTCTTTCACCTCACTTTGTGTTTTGGGGAGGGGGAGGATATTGGATCAGATGCACTCCCAGGGAATGGGATGAATTTGTTATTATCGGTATATGCACAGAAGACATTTCATTCGTTCCTTGATCTTCATCCTATTGAGGTCACTAGAAAAACTTCTACTGACTCAAGTGGTGCTGGATCAAGCTCTCAGAGAGCTGATAAATGTTATCTAGTCCTTGTCAAGAGTGAAAACGGAGAGCAAGTGTGAGGTACAAAAACCTGAACTACTTCTTTCTGTGAAGAAAATGTCTGCTTCCAACTTGTTTGAATCAGGGGAATTTTTCAGCAACCAACAACAACTAGGGAATAATAATAAAGAAATCCTTTTTCTTAATTGTATTTTTTTGCCTATTTTCTCTTCTTGATGTTTCTTATTGAACGTTTCTTGCTGCCTCTTTTCTTATTCACTTCCCAGAGTCTTCAGCTAACTTTCAGGCTCCCAAACATGCCATTCAGTACTTTTTCACCCTTTAAAAAAAGAGTATATTCCCTTCCCACCTTGACCCTTCTTCACAGCTTTTGTTTTTTGTTTTTTTTTTGTTTGTTTGTTTGTTTGTTTTGTTTTGTTTTTGTTGTTGTTGTTTTTGGTTTTTTTGGTTGGTTGGTTGGTTTGGTTTTGTTTTTGCTATGACCTCTGTCCTATCTGCTTCTACTGCTAGTTTTGTGTTAAATTGGCTGTCCTTTCTGTCTCAGTGGTAACATTGGGTCTCAGGAATGAAATGCCTTTGGAACACTGAATTTTTCAAATAATTCTGTAGGTGATGTAAAAGTTCTGCAACTTCCACTCACTACTAAATCATTTTCCCAAACTGTAACCAGACATAATAGACAGCATCCTTTTTTAGTCATCCAATGAAAAGAAGGTATCCAGAAACTGGGAAATATTAAGAACAAATTCCTTTTTGTCTTACAAAAATAAATGGGCTTTTGGTTCTCTGATAATATATCAGACTTAGCACTGTAACTATTAGCTATGAAAGTGAATTACTACTACTTCCATTACAATTTCGTTTACAGTAAGACATTCTTATGTCTTCTGTTTAGTCTAACCTAATTTCCAGTGAAACCTTGAGTTGTACCCTTAACCTGAGCAATTTTTTCCAGTCTGCAATGGTTCCTTTGTCTTTCAGTATCTACTGAAACATTTGAATGAATGTTACAGACCTGTAACTCAAAGGTACTACACATAACAAATGAATCCACAGTGTTTAGCTGTGGTGTTCTGGGAATTATTTTGGTATGCACAGATAACTGGCCACAAGTTAACCTGGAGGATGGTCAGGAGATGACCTAGTGCCATTAGCTTTAGTTTCTTGCAGCCACAGACCATTTGCTTCCAAAGAAAAACAGCAAGACTTAAAAGCATACCATTACAAGATCAGCATGAAAATCCTATTAAATCTCACAGCATGTAAAGATTATATGAAGGTTATCAAGGTGCATATTATCATTTTCTATGAACACACACACACATACACACACAAACACACATACAGAGGCAGATACATAAATTTGTTCTGAAGGACATTTGTTCTACACTAAGCAAAAAAGGGAGAAATGGAAAAATTCCCTACTCCCCTACCTCACAACCTGTAACTTTCTGCATTACCTGCCATCACAAAATGGCAACTGGGCTGCACGCTGAGCTGTGTTACCTAGCTTTGGATGCTACATTTTCAAAACAATAGTGTATAACAGTAAGACCCAGATTGCTCGACTATTGTTCTGTTGAGGTGCTGAAACACTTCACAGTCATTGATTTATCTGCCTTCAGCAAGTGTTAACATCTGTAGATGTGTGCCTAGCTACAGGAAAATAAAGTTCAGTTTTATGCTGAGTACCAGGCATGTACCTTGTCCCATGCGAGAGCCTTGGTTCCTGCAGGATCCATACTGGGAAGCTGTCAGAGCATGCTGCAGTTCCCTTCCAATCTTGACAGACAGGCTTTCTTTTCTACTTTTAAAACCAAGGTACAGGGATACAGAGGAGGGAGAGGGGTGGGGAAATGCCTGTCCGGGCTCCCACTTTAGATACAAACTTAAGTATAATCTTGGGGATTCAAATCAGGTGACACAAGAAATGTGGAGTATGATGGGAAATCGGATGGGTCTCAATTACACAGCTAGCCTTCCTTCTTCTCTGGTGTGATTCTCTGTAATGTTCTAATAACAGAAAATAATTTAGTGTTAAAATACATTCACAGACTTAAGTTTTTCTGCCACATTATAATTTTAGGCTAAAGTGAGAAGAATTTCCTACAAAAGAAACACCTTTGTTGTCAATTTACCAGTTTGTTATGAGAACAGGAATGTGAGGCTGCCCATAGATGCAGCATCAAGAATTTTTTTTCTTCACTGACATTTGACTTTTTAAGATATTTCTACATAGGGTTAGTGTTCATGAAAAAGAAGAAATAGCAGCGTTCAAAAGTTTGTTGCACAGTTCTGCATGCGTATTTCAATCCTGATCTGCACAAGATGCTCTTGGTTATCTGTGGAAGAGAATCAGCCAATAGCATCAATATTTTGTGACAGCTGCAAATGAAGGCTGAAATGAAACCATCAAACTGATTTTCACTAGCAGAAACTGAACACAGACATCCAGAATGTAACAGCTAGTGTGTTAATCTTCTGCTTAACATCATCCTGTATGTGTGTGTGTGTATTCTTGTACTTATGCATATTTTTTTTTAAGATATCAGCGTTCATAAACTTATCTGGAAACTAGATAAGAAGGCAGATCATGATAAGCAATGCTTTGGGTGTCAGTGATAGAAACTGTGTGTGCTGCCAATATAAAGGTATTTAGAGCCTGTACACCAGTGCAGTGCTTGTTTTCCTCCCCCAAGAAACAGCTTCACGTAGCCTTAGATTAATGGGAATGTGAAAACAACAACCTTCAATTTTACGCAGCTAATGTTTTATAAAATATCAAAGCAATTGATGCAGTATCTAATGAACTACAGAGTACAGTCTTAGTTACTTTTATCTTTGTATACACAGGAGAAATTAGCAAAACTTTTCGATTACTCTAAGATAAGTCTCTTCCTAAAATGATTCAACAGTGCAATATGTAACCATCTTATGAAACTCATTTAGCACTGTTGTCCCTGAACACAGAATGAATTTCAATCATGTAGATAGAATGAATTCATTTTTAACTGTTGTCATGATTACAGGTCTGGCTGCACATCTGTTGTCCTTTTGGTCTCTGTAAGTGCATCCACTGAAGTACCAATTTTCAGGCTTTTACCAGTCCTAAACCAGAAATTATCTTAAACACAGTGCATGCATATCTATTGTACTTACTCATACGCGGAGGCCTGTGTGCAATGAGTGCAATGATCGGACAACAGTTTGTAACCAAATGGCATTTGTTTAAGCGAAGAAAGCAAGCAGATAAAAATGACCTTAAAGAAGGAGGCAGCACGCAAGGCTCTTTAAATTGTTGTTTCTTTCATAGTGACCGGGAGTGGACTAGGATTTTCAAAAAACCTGTAAAAGCCTTTGTGGGTGTGTCCCCATATTTCTGTCTATTATTCACCTACTTGAGAAAAAGGAAGTTGTCTTTTAATTTCAAGTGCTTTAAATTTTTAGTGCTTTTGTTTTCGCTGTTCTGGGACAGCAAGTGGGACAACAGGTAGATGGATGGATGGGGACAACTTAAAATTATGAAAGCTAAGAATAAATCAATTTGCTTGAAAACTGGCTTACCTTACCACTATTGAGTATTTTCCTGTTAGCTTTCATACATCTCAAATTAAACCACCTGAGTAATTTAACCAGCAGATGGTTTTCATAAATTTAGAAAGTATATACTTAATTCCATGACGGCTGTATTCTTGAATATAGGTTATATTTTCTTCAATGTGTTTTAGCTAGATCCCAAAACAGTTGTTTTTTTCAGAATAGGTGGTAACCATTGAAATTTTAACAGTGTGTTGTACATTATTCCTCTATAGATCTTTACTGCACTTTGAGAATATCTTAGTGCCATGTTCTAGACAATATGGATAGAAATTGATGCATCTGCACTCACTTCAAAGTACCATTGATTTTATTTGGTTTTTTTTTTAAATTCCCTGATCCTCAAAGGACTTAGGTACGTGCTTAACTTTCTCCTTTATGGCCATGCACTTTCAAGTATGTGGGACTATAATGTAGATACATTTAAGTACGGAAATTTTTGTCCCTGTAGTTGGGCCTTGTTTTTCAATTGATCCAGCATGGAAACTTTGGTCTATTATTCTATATCATGATGAAAGCACTGATCAGAAGCATGCAAGCAAACAATGGAATATTGCTTAGTTAAATCAATTTCCGTGTCGCTCTTGATTTTTGTCATGTTTGGCAGTTAGGTTATCAAAGCTATTTACTTGTCAGCAAAGATTCGTTTCCTCATGACCTGTCTTATCCTCTTCTCTGACTTAGAAAGGAACACATAATACTGAATTACTTTAGGTTGTGATGTTCAAAAGAGCAGGATTAGGGTTTAACTACAAGATCGAGGAGGAAGAGAAACTGGGCTGAGAAACATATTGTATTACATGAAAATATCAATACTGCCAAAGCAGAGCAGAGAAGATGCATCCACCATATGTGGAGCTGAATATAAGGGGAAATGTAATTTATGGTTTTTTGAGTTTTCTGAATAAATCCACAGAGATCAGGAGGCAGCTGCGTAATCCACCATCAGTATGTGTTATCTGCCATCACTGTGCCCATCAGAGGGTGTGACTCATTGCAGTCATACCAAAAACCCTGGCTTTTCAGCTTCTCATAGTTTCATCCCTTGGAGTCTTCCACCGTTAAGCCTTGGTATCAATCAAGTTGATAGCAATTAAAACCATAGTATCCTAAAGACTATGGCACGGTAGATGCTTCTTTCTAAAACATGCTCTGGATTTTATTGTTGAGAAGACCCAGTGTGTGTGTGTGTGAGTGCACACATGTGTGCGCACACGTATATTCCCGGAGAAGGTAAAAAGGGCTTTATGTATTTTGTGGTTTGGGCCTCAAACCAGGACAATGTATGAGAACCAGAAGAGCAGAAGTGGGGGTATTAGCAAAGCAGTAGTGCAAGGGAACACCTCAGTACTACTTAGTATTCAGCACATTTCAATGGACAATTAGATATAAACTGATGGAAGAAGTTACTGACTCATATTTGTGGAAATTAAATGACATAAATCTGACAGAGAGTGGCTACTGACAATGGGAAGAGTTTCTTCTGTGATCCCCCTCACTCTTAGCATATTTGCAGTTTGGGTGGTGACAGATTTGCTCATTCTTATCCCCACAGAATTTCTATTCAACATTTTAATAATTAGGCTGTGAGTAAGAGGTGAGTGAATGCCATTATTACCGCAAATAGGCAAACACAAGGGAGTGAACTAAAGGCAAAGTTTCAACCATAATACGAGGAGCTTGGGCTGAGCTTGTGACAAATTTGTAGCTACACAGGATGATGCTACCCTTGACCTTTGGAATTAAAACAACGTAAAAACCCATGGACTGGTAAAAATGTTTTGCATGGTTTAGATGCTATGCGAATTTCTGTACCTGTATAGGTAGCCATGAGCTGACTCAAACTTGTAGAAAAGATTCAGATCAAAAGCCGTACCAAAAACAGAGGTGAACAAGATGAAAATGAGTCCATTTGACTTCCTCCTTCTCCTTACTAGTGCTAGCCAAACTCACATGCATTCCTGAGCCATATGTAGTTATTGAGCCTGTCTTCCTTCAGTCATCCACTCTGGCAGTGCAGGATCTCATAATTGTAATCAGGAGAAAATTAAGTCTTCCTCAGTGACTCTTTAGGCTATGTGCTCCACAAAAAAACAATAAAACAAAGGGCAGTGCACCTTTGTGGGTATGGATAGATGAGTGATTTGACAATTGTTACTGACAGCTTTATCATTCTACAAAATCTTTTAGGACACTATAATTTTCTGTTCATTGATCGAAAAACTTCATATATAATATATATATATAAAAAAATATTTTTTTTGGTATTGTGACACAATCCAGAAGAAGGTTCTCTGCTACCTGTGCTTGGTTGTTTTCTTCAGACTGCTTACAAAATTCTGATTAAAAGCTCCAGAAGGTTTCAAGAATTTCCACATCATGTAATTCCCCCAAAATTTCCTAAGAGGTAGTCCTTTCAAAAATTCTGTTTCAAAGAATAGGACTAATGTCAGTCACTGTCTACAGAACATCAATACATTTCTTTAAAAATCACTCTAAATTTCTTTATACATTAGAAATGTACAGTAGCCATAGAATTTTTAAACTAACCTCTAGATCTTAATGGATTAATAAAATTCTGCTATAGTGATCAACAAGTTCAAGGTACTTATCTTGTCAGTAGTTTCGGTAGTATAATTTTCTGTAAGGAAGGCGTTAGATGGGCCCTCAATTTAAAAATATTAAAGATAAAAATTATGCTATCCATTTAAAGTATTAATGTGGGGGTTTTGTGGGTTTATTTGGGGGGCAAGGGGGTGATATTTTTATTTTGTCCCTTTCTGGACTAGATTCAATCAGTTTTAAACCTGAATTACATGTTACTTTTTTGTTTCTTTCCTGTTTAGTGCTCCTTTTGGAATTGATACTGCTTGCTTAAATGACTCTAAAACTGCAGTTAGAAAATACCTAAATATAAAATAGATGCATGAGTGCATCTTGGGAAGGTGGTATTATGGATGGAGAGCTGTCATCACATCCTTCACAATTACATTATCATGTGCTCCTGTGGTGTACACCTGTGGCTTGTTGGCAAGGCATTTAATTCTAAGGACTATTGAACACCATGCATTTTCATAGTGAATCAGCGCAAAGTTATTTAACACAGGTGTTTCTGTAATTGTGATACATTGGGAGATTCACAGTGTTCAGTAGCCTTCAAAATTATACCCTCCACCTGTGTGGTGAAGTAGTTTAGCAATACCTCACTGATGTCGGTAATAAGCTGTGTGTGTTAAAGTTAGGCATCTGCTTGCATTTATACTGAGCCATGGTTCAAGCATGTTATAATGAAATTCCGTGGGTTTTTTATATTAAAATAATATTCCCAGCTATTTCTTCTCTTAAAGGCTCAGTACCTAGGAGCTACTAGGTGAGTCTTTTCATTTTCTTTTAGAGGGATGTTGCAAGTCCTTCTGTCTGTGGACTTTAAGAAGTCAAACAAATTTTATCACATTTAAGAAGTATCGTATCATGAAGCAATGGTGGGGTGACTTTAATTCTCTGTAAGAGAAAATATTTTGACATGTATATAATTATGGATTATAAAAGTATCAGCAATGTTAAGACTGGAGGTGCTTGTGATGGTTATGCGTCACTTTTTTTTTTTGTTTAATGTAAACATCAGTCTCTTTCCACTTCTACTGTGAAATGTTTATATTTGAAATGCCAACAGGAGTTCAAACAGAGCCTCAGCTTTGCAAAGAGGGAAAAAAGTGTTCCTCCTGAGATCCACCAGGCACTGCAGAGGGGCCAGTTCAGATGGCAGGCAGGATTTGTGAGAAACGGGGTCCTAAGACGTGAGTTGGTAGCTCACATCTAACCCCCTGGGAAAATTAGCCGTAGGCCCTTGCTCCACAAAAGATGATGCTGGTCAGCTCTACTTTGCTTCTGTGTAATGTGCTAGCTCCTACTACCCATGTGTTTGGAAACATATCTACCTTGAGCTTTTCCTTGTCTCAGTTATGTAGCTTTTGCTCAGTATTGGCATTGGAAGGGATAGCCTGAATGATGAGTTCCAGAACATACCATTCAGTCACTGGAAAATTGTTTTTTTGCCACCCTTTACAGTATCTGAATGGATTTTGGAGAGAGCAGTAAAACTGACATCTGATAAACCAATTGTATGTCTAACCACAGTGGTGCTAAACTTGCAAAGATGTTTGTGTGAATTTCTTTTTCACCAGAGGTAGAAATGTTTGAGGTTTGGCAAAATTCTATTTTACTAAGCAGTAGTCCATGAGAAGTGTTAGGCAATTATAAGAGGTGGCACTAAGATGATTTGTTGCTGCGTCACTCCTGTTTCACAGTTGTGTAACTTTATTGATTTCCCTGTAGCTATCACAGTAGCCAAATTGAATTATCTGAAATTAAAATGAAAGAAAACTAAAAAAAAAATAAAAAAAAAAAAACAAAAAAGGAAATTGAAGCGTACTATCAAGAGCTAAAATTTCAAAGAAATGCAGAGAATCTGGTCTAATGTGAGTGCTGATATTTCAAGGACTATCATAGCAAGCATGGCAGACGGCCAGCATGGATCAGCAAGGAACTCCTGATTGAGCTCAACTAGGTAAAGAAAGAACACAGAAGCTGGAAGCAGGGATGGGATAGCTGGGAGGAATACAGAAGCATTGCCCAAGCATGCAGGGATGGAGCTATGAAAGCCAAAGCTCGGCTGGACTTGGAACTAGTAAGGAATGTGAAGGGCAGCCAGAAGAGCTTCTATAAGCACACTAGCACCAAAGGAAGGTGAAGGAAATGTGGGACCACTTCTCACTGGGGCTGGAAAGTTAGTGACAAATGACATGGAGAAAGCCAAGGTACCCAATATTGGTTTCCCTCATGTTTTTCACTGGTTAGGTTTGCCCGCAGGCCTCCTACATCCTCAAGTCTATTATCAGAGTCTGTGGGAGAAAAGCATTACCATACAATAGAGGTAAGATAAGTGAGGACGCAATTAAGCCATATGGACATATGCAAGTTCAAGGAACCAGACAAGGCACTCAAACATGCTGGGTAAGTTAGCAGCTGTCTTTATAAGGTTGCTGATAATGGGAAAAAGGGAAATGATACCACCATCTTGAAGATGAGGAAGATGGAGGATCCACAGAACTACAGGCTGGTCAGCCTCGCCTCGTGTCCTGAAAAGTTTTCATTAACAAACTGCACAGAGTGCACTTTACATACATTTCTGGAAATTTCTGAAAAAAGGCTGGAGGGCAGAGGTGCTGTTCAAAAGACCACACTAGCCAGAGAAAAGGGCTGACAAAAACTGCATGAAGTTCAGCTTTGGTAAATATAGACTTCTGCATCTGGGATGGAGTAAACTCATGCAGGACTAGTCTTGGTGCTGGCTGGATAGTATGCAGATTTGCAGAATACAAAACCTGGGGTTCTGGGTGCAAAACTGGTTGGACTGGAGGAGTCAGCAGTGCACTCTTGCAGCAGTGAAGGCCATCTGCATACTTGGCTGGATTAGCAAAGGACGGCCAACAGTTTGAGTAAAGTGAATCTTGCCTTGAAACTCAACTCTTGCAAGATCAAATATGAAGTACTGTATCCAGCGTGGAGCTCTCCAGTACAACAACATTGGCGTACCACTGGGCCAATATAGAAAGAGCTGTTCTCAGAGGCACGCAGTCAAAGCAGGAGAGGCAATGAACACAATCTGGAACGTGGAGAAATTCTGCCTAGTTAGAAGGAAAATGTTTTCATTGTAACAGTGGTCAAACAGGTGGAGCAGGTATCTGGACAAGCTGTGGGATTTCTGCTCTTGAAGATACTTAAACTCAGCTGAACACTATCCTGAGCAACCTTATCAAATTGTGTGGGGGTAACCAGCCTTGAGTAAGGAGCTGGACTGGGTGGTCTCTGGAGGTCCATTCCAACCTATGTTTTCCTATGATTCTGCAGAAATGCTGAAGACAAACTTTATATTCTATGGAGGACAATGGTGATGGTGGGGGGGAATTGTACTCATAGTGACAAGGATGCAAATTTGCTTTAATTCTGTTGTAAAATGTATCTACATTTTACAGTTAGTAGAAAATATATCATAATTCTCTTGAGCAGAATGCTACACTTTAACTCCTAGATAGTATAAAAATCTTTCCAGCATGAAGGTCTGCTAAGCTCTTCCAGAATGCTGACCATCTAGAAATTGGTTTCTGTATAGAATATAATTGTTCCAGTACCCTGTGTGATTTTTTTTTTAATAACGCTTTACCAAATACACTGTAAATAGAATTTAAATTTAAAAGAAAAAGAAAGAGAAGGTATATCTATCTAGTCTTAAATGATGGTTTACTAAAAATACGTATAAGCAACTGCCATAGCAAGGAACTAGGGTCATAAATGAAGTCTAAAATACAGAGCCGTAGCCAAAAGTGTTACACTAAAAACCATAAGTATACCTAAACCACTGCCTAAGCCACTGACATTCCTAGGCCTTTTGGGGCAGGAAGAGAGAAAGGTAAGCGGTGCATTTTTCATGGGAATGAGAATTATTACAGAGCATTTATTCAAGTCCTTAGAAGTTCACATATATAAGCATAATCCTCTAAGATCAGAATTAATGTTGATGTGGTTCAGCTGAAGACACTAAAGTTGCATCAAGGAACGATGGGTACTTTCTTATAGCACACTATCCAGTTGCTGCTTTTCTAATTTCTTCAGCCTGTTAAAAACAACAGTCCTGACTACTGAGCCTCCTCTAGTGTCCTAAAAATAAAAGCAAGTCACAGAATCATTGAATGAGAGAATTGCCTATGTTGGAAGGGACCTTTCAGACCATCTAGTCCAACCATCAATCTAGCACTGACAAAAACCATCACTAAACCATATCTCTAAGCACTATGTCTACCCATCTTTTAAATACCTCCAGGTATGGTGCCCCAATCACTTCCCTGGGCAGCCTATTCCAGTGCTTAATAACCCTTTCAGTGATGAAATTTTTCCTAATATCCAGTCTAAGCCTCCCCTGGCACAACTTGAGGCCATTTCCTCTTGTCCTATCGCCTGTTACTTGAGAGAAGAGACCAACCCACACCTCTCTACAACCTCCTTTCAGGTAGTCATGGAGAGCTATAAGGTTTCCCCTCAGTCTCCTTGTCTCTAGGCTAAACAATCCCAGCTCCTTCGGCCACTCATCATAAGACTTATTCTCCAAACCCCTCGCCAGCTTCATTGCCATTTTCTGGACTCGCTCCAGCACCTCATTCTCTTTCTTGTAGTGAGGGGACCAAAATGACACAGTACTCAAGGTGAGGCCTCACCGGTGCTGAGTACAGGGGGACCATCACTGCCCTAGTCCTACTCACCACAGTATTCCTGATACAGGCCAGGATGCTGTTGGCCTTCTTGGCCACCTGGGCACACTGCTGGCTCATATTCAACTGGCAGTCATGCATACTCAAATCAAAGCAAAGTATGGAATCACTGATGAAATGCATATCTTGCCAAAGAGGTATTGTTAAGCCTATTTTTTTTTTCTTCTTAATTTTCATGACGGAAAATGAAAAGTTCTAGTTTGATTCCCATCCCTATGTGTTTTCCTGTGTTTCTGGCTGGTAAAAGATGTAATAGCTCAGTGTTGTTTTTCCACAAACACTATCAACAAAGTTTTAAATATTATAAGAAGTGAACAAGCAAATTCTCAACTCCACTGTTCTAGCTCTTAGCAATTAGCTAGTTACATTTATCTTGCGCATATCCATGTAGCAAAACTGAAGAAACCAATTATTAAAGAAGTTTATTGTTTTAACCGGGTCTATTTGCGAAATTGCTACTGTAGTATTTTAGTGATACTTTATGTTTTTAGGCAATTATTTCAATGAATAATCTGTCTGATTTTGCCAGATACCTTAAAAGTGTATCACACTTCAGCATCACACAATTTCTATCAGACATCATTACAAACCTCATCAGTGTTTTAAAAATTTATTTTCCAGTAAGTTGTATGGCAGTGACAGCAGTATTGGATCAACACATATTTTTATGACCATTCACTTTTTACTGGCAATTGTAATTATACTTCTCATTTATTTTCCTTTTTCTTTTTAATTTTATTTTTTATTTTTTAACATATGACTTCAGTAGAAAAGCACTCAATTTTTCTTAGATCAGCATTAAGTTTTATATATATATATATATATTTACATCATAAGGAATTGACATGATAATTATAAACCTTGCTTGCTCACTTTTAGTCTTAGTGACAAAACCCAGAAAGTATGAGGGACTGTGTTTCTTGGAAAATAAGGCAGGTTCATAGTCATCCATGAATGTGTTACGTTGTTCTAATGACTTTGTTTGGGTGAGGACTTCTTCAAAAATCCATGAAAGTTGATAAAAATACTTTTTGTTGTATTCTTTAATTTCAATTTTATATCTGACCACAGATGCCGGTTTGGACTCTTATATGACTTATTTAAGTATAGTATTTTACTCCTTCAGGCACAGAGGAAGGAAATACAATTTTGCCTTAATTTGAATTTAGAAGAAATTAACCCCCTTCCCAAATCCCACATCCAACTAAGGAACAGCATAATTATAGAGCTATTCTCCCTTGCTGTACGGTGGGGAAATCAGTATTAATACTGCTGAAGTCTTTTCAGACAAACCAAAGAAGGAGTAACACCATGTAATGTTTAATTAAATAATTGTAGATTCATATTTCTCATAACAAAACTGCAATTTACCAATGCAAGAATTTGGAGGGGCTTAAGTCCTTTATCTTATCCTCATATGCTGGTATTAATAATACTAAATGTTTACTTTTAGTCTACTTTCATGTAAAAACTGATTCGCTAAAGTCACATTTAGTAACAAATAACAAAATACCAAGTGCTTTTTTTTTTTTTTTTTGGTTCCCAGGAAAAAGGAGGGAGGAAGAAACATATTCATTATGACCTGATATGAAGAGGCATCTGAACTGAAAATAGTTCACGGTTAATGAAATGTTTAGTCAAGGTCAGAGTAATGCTGTCTTTTGAGCCTTAACTATGATGAATTTACTCCTCCTTTCCATTTCCCCCCAAAAGCCAGAAAAGGCCTTACATTACCTTGAAGTAGCAATGGGGTTAGCTTTAAATACCAAACAAAAATTTTCTCTGTTGTGTTTGAATTTCAGGCCAGGTGGCCAAAAAGACAATATGACAACTTCAGGAAAGAATTTCCTACTCCTTCATGCTTTCTGAGCTGATTCATTCACTCCTCCTTAAAAGCTGACAGGCAAAACAAGAACAATCTTGGAAAAAAAAAAAAAAGAAAAAAAAAGGCTAGGAAAAAAAAGTAGAAAAGAAAT
This sequence comes from Larus michahellis, assembly GCF_964199755.1. Lineage (NCBI taxonomy): Eukaryota > Metazoa > Chordata > Aves > Charadriiformes > Laridae > Larus > Larus michahellis. The sequence goes on along the minus strand of NC_133897.1, from coordinate 81,784,894 downwards.
TTTGATGCAACATGGTGTCATATCAGAGAGAAGGCTTTGGTTTCAAAACCTAAATCCCAATATGCCTGGGGAGGGGTGAGGTTTTACACTTTAGGAAAGATTCTCAGACTGACTATGGAGCCACAATATCTTGTACCTGCCCCCAGAGAGAATTGGAGGAGACTAAGAAACGCCAAGGAGTTTCATACTCATAGTCTGTCTGATTTACAAATTTAAAACTTGGTATTCTCTTTGAATGTCCAATGCTTTCCATTTTTTTCTACCAGAATTTTTAAGTATACTTTATAAATTTTTTAGCACTGTGTAAAACTTTCCACTGTGGATGGAAAAATAAAGAATCAGCTTTTGCTTAAGATACTGTTAGCAATTTTCCATCAGAACAAATTCACTAGAATTTATGTGAGGCAAAGAAATTTGAGCCTTCCACAATACCGCTCAGAAAATTCAGAGGCAAAATTGATGCTTATTTTAAATATGGTTTCAGATTTTCATATTTGTGTTTCTCTTTTAGCTCACAAATGGCTTGCAAAAAAATCACCAGATTTTCTTTCCTAGTTAATGTTTATTTGTTGCATTGGGTACTATCATGCCATACTTCAACAAGTGATTTTTTGCTGGTTTTTGTTGGGGTTTTTGTGGTTCTTTAACCATGGAAAAAGGAATAGCAATATCGAGTATTTAACTGTATATTTCCAGCATGAAATTCATGAAAGTTTGGGAACCTAATAGTAACATTCAATTTGAGAATGCTAGGTTATTTAATTTGGAACCAAAATGATCCATTGGTCAAAGCATGTGAATCAAGAGAAATGGATCTGAGCAAATTCTGCCTTTCCTGTTGTTTCTACAATATAAAATAAAGAAACCAACAGAAAAATGACCCAATGTATGTGGTATGCATATTTGTTGATGTACCTGAGAACTGAAAATGAAAGAAAATCCACAACTCTTATCAGTGTCAATCATATGAAAAACACTGGTTGTTCTTTTACATCTCGGTAGGTATTGATAAATTATGGTACTGCTCTGAACTCCCTTCCACAAACTTGTGGCCACCCACATTGCTCCTACTTTGTACCAGTGGAATACAGAGAAAAGCCAGTCCATCTGTTCCGACAGCTATTTCCCTGGCCTGTTACAATGAACACAAATCACTAAAGATAAGTTTTTCTGAAAACTCTCAGTGTGTTTCTTCGTTCCATTTTTCCACACTCCTGCTTGCTTTTCCTTTATTACTTGCTAGAAAATTGCTTATTTGCTGAGGTTGTTTTCCTAGAATTTCTGTGTTTAGGAGAGCAAAATCGGTGACGATATAAAACAGAGCAATGAGACCCATCTTTATTTCAGTGGAGGTAAAAGAGAGGAAACACATGAGTATGAATTGCTTCAGTAAGTTTGTGGCAACTACATTCTCACCCTTCTCTGCTTATGTGGTCATCTGGCCGACTGAAAGAACTCGGGGAAATGCAGTTAGTGGGATACTGGATTGGAAGGAAGGGGGAAGGAATAAGCTACTCAAGGCAAATTATTTTCAATTAAATATCTTTCAATATCATCCGCTGTAGTAATGGATGCTGATGACTTCAGCTTCCACGTACAAAGGTAAGAGCTCAGCAGATAGGGATATTATAGCTGTGTAAGAAAGGTAACAATGCTGTTAATTTCAGGTGATACGCTGGGCTGAGACAGCAGAGAATATGTTAGCCTTTTGAATTTGACAAAGTAAGGAACTTCTATTATCTAACTAAGACTACATTTTCTGCAGCTATGAAATCCTGTCACCTGCAGAGATACATGCTGTTTGTGCTGTCTTAAGCTGCTGTCCATGCTTTGGGCTTTTCATAGTGGAGAGGACAGATTATTAAATAATTAGATTTTACCAATCCTTTTGTATGTGAACTGAAAGCAAGGAGCTATGCTCACATTGCCCAGTTACAGGAAAGGTCAGCTGAAGTTTGCTTCTGTTGTTTGAGCAGTGCTTGGCATTCTCTTCTTACCCTCTCTCTGCTCCATAAATCATCGCACACAGAAAGGTCAGGAACAGAGAGAAAGTAAGATACCAGGCTAAATAAGGAACAAAAGATTCCTCTCCTCCTGGAAATTGTCAGAACAGAAAGGGAATTTCTAGAATCCTTTTGGGGTAGGAAAGAAGACCTGAGATAGTTGAGATGTTTGGAATACACACTGCAAAATTCAACTGATTGGATTCAGCTCACATCCTTGTATAAATAAAGGAATTAACTTGGTGTAAAGCCATCCAAAGCCATGGCATAGTTACAGCTGACTTTTTTTTCTTTTAATGCGTGCTTATTTCTACTTACAGCATGTGGATTTTTCCTACCTGCTCTCATTTCCTTTATCCGACCTAACCTTTACTTGTGTTCTTGAATATGGGAAAGGACAGAGGGGAGTTGATAAAAGGATGGTTGTTGCCATTTTCTTCACCTGCCACAATAATTCTAAATCAAATATTTTTAGACTTGTAGTTTCTTCAGAAAGGCTGAGCCAAAATTAACCTCTAAATTCTCTATGACATAGCAAAAGGCTGCATTCAGAAAAGTGGCAAAGTGTCTGACACAGTGTTGATTTTCAGAATTGCCTAAAGAACTAATACCTCTCAGCAGCGTTCACAGTCTCCTTTGGGTGCAAAAGCGTCAGTAAGCAAGTGTAATTATATTAAAGACGCTGAGATGAAGGGAAAGACAGGACAGAAAAAAGGAACTCTCTTCCTCCAAAAAACCGGAAACGAGTCATTAGAAGTGGAGCTGTGTCAGGCAGAGATGTTCTGTGTTTTTCTCCTTACTCATTTTGGTAAGATATTTCAGATTCGTGAAAAGTTTACTAAGTAATGTTGTTGGAGAGCTTGAAGCAGAAGCTTGTACCAAAATCAGGATGAATTGACTGAAGCTGTGAGCCTGAAATATTTTGCTCGTACAAACTGGACAGCTTCCTATACGTTTTTGCAGTGTTATGGGGAATCTGGCTGATTTCCTGACCTTTTACCTCACAGACATTGCTACAGTTCTAGGAATAATAACAAAGTGGTCAAATAAGAGCAACTTTAAATAAATTATGTCTAATCCATGCTTTTGTGAAAAAGAATACACTACCTTACACATCTAAGTTAGATACAGCTGCAGCCTTTTCACAGTAATTTTTATGGGTAATCTAACCTCATATCCAGCAAATACCAGTGTAACCTTGACTAAACATTCATAAGCTAAAGTCCAGGGACTTTAGAAGACTTGATCATTCCATTCATGGTGTTATACCTCTTTGTCATGGAGTATCTTTAGCACTACTCAAAGAATTTATGTGGTGGAGGAAGGAAACTATTTTTAGTATGGCTAAACTGTGATGGCAAGGCTGGAAGTAATGAAAGGCCTCTCTCTGTTCACATCATGATGACAAGTGCCCTATCGTATTGTTTTGGAAAAAATCTGAAACACTGAGAAGTCCAGGTGAGAGGCCCTGTGATGAATTTTTTTTATTTGCAAATATTCCAGGAAAGTGATTTCTCATCAACAAAAGTTATTCTAATGATAATATGAATACTTATTAAAAACTTTTTTCTTAACTTCAACAAAATAATTACTGTTACTTCAGAATATAAACGGCCTGCAAGAGTCCAAATTTGGAACCTGTTATGCTCAGTGCTGAACAAATGTGCAATTACAGAATGAGACCTATACAGGTGTTCGCGCAGAACTGGTCCAATAGTGTGTGTTCTTACAAAGACCATGCACGCAAATGAAGTACTTTAGATGTATACATGTACGGATTGGTAAAATACGTTAAGATACATCCTAGGTAAATTTAGAATTGGCACCGATGAACACAGATTGTTTCAGAAGATTGACTGGGATTTGGAATTTATCTTCCTGACATTTCTCGTTAGAAGAACTTCCTTAAAGAACAACAAAGACTCGTAAAAAAATAAACCAAAATAAAAACAACACCAGGTTTCATTAGAACGTAAGCTGGAATACTGAAATTCTTACACTGAGAAAACTCAAAATGAGTAGGTGATGTGAAGCAGAAAATTTGAAAATGAAAACTTGCAAACCACTCTCTTCTTTCCTGCTTTCTCCTTGCAAGTCAGGTTCTTACTTTCAGACTTAATACAGTAGAATTTTCAGATCGGATCAAACCTTCCCAGCACTCTCTGCCCCCAGAAAAAAAGCTCCTTTCATCCCTTCTGACATGCAACTGTAATCCCCTTGCCAAGCTCCTTGTCCATGGGCACCATGCTGCTAGGTCCTAGATGAGACTGTGCTTTTATCTACTCAGCACCCGTCAAAGCTGGAAGATTCTCTCCCAGAGGGGCTTTTGCCTGCCCTACCATCATCAGCAGCATCACCACTTCCCTCCAGGGGCATCTACAATTACTCTGTTGAGAACAATCTGAGAATAAAGAAATGAATCCACTAATACATTCCACTGTAGACACAAACATATTTAGGAAATTATTTCCTTACTTTGTCCTGGAACATGAACTCAGCAGAACTAAGTATTGTGCACCGTTTACCTTTCCTAGAGGAGCAACCATTTCTTAAAGGCACGTGAAATCCGAACTCAAATGAACTGTCCCTTGTGGGTAGTCTTCTTTAACAGGGTGAGAAAAAGTTAATTTCCCATTCTGCAGAACGTGCTTAGTGAATATCATGAAGAAAATACTTTTGTCACTGCTGTTTACACTTTGTGTTAGGTGAGAAAGAAATGGTTTTGTAATAACATTCAGCCTAACGAGCAAATCTACTGACACACCATTTCAGGTATCTATCTTTCTTTTAAACAAGAAAGTTGCACAGCTACTGAAATAGTCACAATATTATTTTAGGGAAGTTCTGTTCATTGGTTTGTTTGTTTCACTGGCAAGCAATAATTTAACTGCCAAGATATGCTGCAGAATATAAAACAGTGCAAAAATTCTGGAAGAGCACAGATGCCAGTGCTGTGGGGCAAGTACAGTGATTATCAGATACTCAGCTAAATGACTGAGGGTATTTCTGCTAACAAAAAAAAAGCCAAATTATAGTCCCTGTATTTGGACTGGAAAAAGGAGAAACAGCTAAGCATAAAAGTTGGAAGGAAGCTTTGCGGTTCTTATGTCCAACATTGTTTTCAATTTCCCCCCTCTTATAGATCTAAAATACAAAAAAATGTTAAACTTAAGCCTTTGAATCAGCAAAGCGTGTGTGACTGCTTATCTTGGGGGGAAAGAGGATGCAACAATTAGGCAACTCATTTTAATCTTATAAGCTAAGATCCTTTATGCAAAGCCCTTGCCCAAAATGAATTTTCAAGGCTGACTCTTTAAAGATTAGTGGTAGTTTAAAATGACAGAGCTGGCATAGCACTTGCTACAGAGAGCACTTGAATGATGATACAAAGCTAGGGAAAACTGAGACCATGCAACGACTTTTTAAACCAAAACAGAGGAAACTACAGCTTGAAATAATGAGGAGTATGTTTTAATGTTTTTTTCTTTACATGATTGGTTTTTTTTCACACAATGCAGTGCCTTACTCTTCCTGTGCTGTTGACAGAGCACAAAACCAGCTCAGAAGCATGGCATGGCCCAGAGTATCCTGACTGCTAGCCTAAGCTTCATAAGGGCTTCATAAGGGCTGAATCAGTAAATTGATCACCCCCTTCTGGTTTCTTTGCACACTCATACCTCTTACATTAAACAAAGATCTAGTGTGGGAGAAAATGTTCTTTTTTCCATTTCATTTTCCATTTCATTCATACCATTCATGGTAAAACATTGCACACTGGCAAGCCCTTACACTTTTGCATGGTGACAGGACACTTACATTAACACACACATGCTTGTAGAGACCAGATTTCATCTCTGTGACTGTGCCATGGCAGGGGTCCTCTGAAATCAGCTTTCTCTGAAGGGATAATTAGGGAAGAACAGCGGCATTTTTCTACAGATCAGTGGTATTTTCTTATATATTTTAAAGGGGAATTTAACTCAGTTCATCTTCAGAGCAGTCTGAAAATCGTTGGGGTTTATAGTGAGCTCCCTTTAAAAACAATAGAATTACAGTTAAAGAAATTTTGAAATCTGAATCTGTTCTTGTGATTCATTTTATTTACTTACTTTAAAATATATTCTTGAAAATATAGGAATTTTAAAATATATTATTGAAAATATAAGAAACTGGTTTTGTTTGATTTGGTTTTGGATTTTGTATTTTAAAATAGAGAAGTTAAAATAAGGACTGTTCTATTCATGTTCCTTCTGTTTGATCTTCTACTTTAATTCCCTGTAGAAAAAAAAGAAGTATGGTGTTCCCATGGGGAACAAAAGCTTCAAAAGAAGAAGCAACATGTTGGTAATAAAAAAATTAAAAAGGACCATATTTCAGGTTGTGGGAGTGCAAAGAAAATCATTTCTTATATAAAGTGCACATCATCTCTTTGAGTGGCAGCTCAGGAGACTGTGTGTGTTCCTCTCCTACTTCATAGGAATTTTCAAGCAGCTACAAATGAAGGCAGTTTTGATAACTAACCTAATAAAATTCCAAAGAGTAGGGGTGGGCAGCTCAAGCTGACATTTTAACATTTCAGGGGGAGGGTGATGGGTGGAAGGAGGAATGTCAGTTTTGCTATAGACAGAAACTGAATTTCTTTAGTTTGGATGAATTCCAAGCAGAGCTAAGGCATTTTTACAATCCTACTATTTCTTACACAAAGCAAACAGTTTGCTTCTGTTTACTTAAGCACACTGAGACAAGAAAAAATCTAGAGGCTTACAAGATCACAGCTGTCTGCTCTTCAAATACTGGTTCAAACCTTTGATGAAGGGTAGTGTTGTTTGCTTTCTGTGGATTGCAGGTTAAAATGAATCAGGTTGTTAGCAGGACACAATTTCTTTAGGGATGGATCTTCCTGGTTGAATTAAAAGATAAATAAAAATGCATCGTTCATTTTATTTATTTTTCCCATTTTACAAATACTTTCCTATTTCATCTGAATCAGGGCTTGATTCCAGAGACCTTTGAATCAGGCAGTATGATTCTTCAAAATTTTAATTTTTAATTAAGAGCCAGTTTACAGCAGGTTAAGGTCTCTTAATTTGCCGTATCCACATGTTTTAAAGGCCTGATGCTCTGAATCATTACTTTCATCAGTTGTTGTCACCCATGTATGTAGTCCTGATGTAGATGATCATGCAACCACTTCCAGTGTTCTCGTTAAGATGACTTGACCAATTAAGAGCTGCTTACATGAATAGGGCTTGTTAGAGCAGCTTGTGTCACTCACCTCCCTGTTTCTTCCTTCTGCACTCTTTGTCTTCCCTATCCACAAGCAATTCTGTCTCAATCAGCATGGATGTGATCTCAGCAGAGTCCTTTGCAGCACTGTTTATTCACCTCTACAGCCTAGGCTATTAGATATAAGGAAGAGATATTTTACTCTGTGTGGTGAGACACTGGAACAGGTTGCCCAGAGAAGCTGTGGATGCCCCATCCCGGGAAGTGTTCAAGGCCAGGCTGGATGGGGCTTTGAGCAGCCTGGTCTAGTGGAAGATGTCTCTGCCCACGGCAGAGGGGTTTGACTATATGATCTTTAAAGATCCCCTCCAACTCAAACCATTCCCTAATTCTATGATTCTATTTGATTTGCGCAGCTCAGGGTCTGTGCAATAGTGATCTTGAATGAGACTGGTCTGGTATTTGCATAGAATATAGTATTCATTGCTGCAGAAATTAGGTGGGAGAGAGACTAACCTGTCCAAACTGGCCCATGTTTGTGATCTTGCAGAAAAGCTTTTGTATCTTCAGGTGAACAAATGACAACTTGAGTTATGAGTGTAACTATGCAGCTCCAATAAACTTTACTGCCAAGGAGACTAGGCACCCAACAAACAGGTCTAGTTACTCATGGCTCTCTATGGTTCTCTGGAAAAATATTAATGTCATCAGGAGTGTGCATATCCCATACTTCCCTCCTCTCCTCAGCTGCCATGAGAGATTCTCCTCAGTTGAGTTGCTGTGGATACTTTATATCTCGAAGTCCTGTGCTCATAGATATTTTTGGTGTAGCAATAGTAGGGGTGACAAATAGGGTAGAGTTTGTAATGTAATAGCAGAGTTTGGAAGTACTGTCATTTTGTACTGATTTGTATAACAGATGCAGCTGTCATCTTTAAATTTTAAGAAATTCTAGTATCAAAGATATACACCTACATATACACAGACCTACATAGATATTGGCGTATATATTGATGGTATAAGTACAAGAAATGTGCTTGTGAGACACAAAAATCCCATAAATAAGGAGTTATGTAACAAACACTGCACTTCTTTGTACCATTTATCAATAATTATTTTTTTGTTGGGGAATGGTGAATCTGAGCCAGCCATCTGCACACTTAGGAAACCTACATACATTTGTGCTAGTCCTATGAATTGTACTTTTGGAGAATATTGACATTCAAGTTCAGCAGCCATGCTTTTCTTCACACTAAAGGAAGAGAAAAAGTAAAGCAAAGTATAGATTCTGCAGTCTCCTCAGGAAGTCTGTCACTGATGTCTTCAGAACACCCAAAACCCCTCTTTGTAGACCAGCAGATGTGAAGGACGTGTTGTGGATCTTACGTGTGGAACAGTATTTATACCAAAAAATGCTGGGTTGGCTGAATTGATGTGAAGAGAAAGACTTTCTGTACATTTCTAATACAATTATCTCTTCTGATCAGGTTATAATGCAAATATTATCCATGGCTCCCAGCTTATCTGTGGTATTGACATTCCCAACATTGACATTCTCAGGTCAATATACTAAAATTATAATACAGTTCCTGTGAGTAAAGAATGAAAGTGCCATACTTTTTATACATAAAACCTCAAAAAGGAAAAATGGGATATAAAATATAACCCTTCAAGAAGGCAGTACTTGAAAGCAAGTCCTTGGATAGCAGGCATCCTCACACACCTGCAAAGACTCGGGGATACCAAGTTCCTTGTTATAGAGGGAGAAGTCTATGGACATCTATGAGACTATTGGAAGAGAGGAGGAATGCAAGGGGGGAACAAATTTAAGAGGGCTATTGATGAATGGACATTTGAGATGCATTTTCTTTTTCTATAGGTGTTTTCAAACATATATATGGCATACTGCTTCTGAATTAGTTCTTTTTTTAATATATAACATGTTTTAATAATTCTTGCTAATACCTTCCCATCTTCAAAAAGGGCAAGAAGAAGAATCCAGAGAACTGCAGGCTGGTGAGCTAACCATAGTCCCTAGCGAGATTCTAAAGAAAATCTCTCAGAAGCCATGTCTAGGCCTGTGGAAGATATAGTGGTGATTTGGAACAGCTAGCAAGGATTAGCCAAGGGTAAATGATGCTTTGCCAACCTGACTATCATCTTTGATGAGATAACTGACTCTCTGGGTGAGGAAAGAGCACTGGCTATTGTTTACCTTGCGTTTGGGGTATCTGGTCTGTCCCTTTTGGCACCGCCCTAAGTCCCACAACCAGGAAAGTAAATTGGGCACACAGGATATAGTCCAAACTGGTTTATTGCCCTACTGCAGGCCACATTGATCAGGTGCAGAGCTCTTCAATGGTTCATCAGGGCCTTGAGTGCACCAATGGGCTTTGAAACCTTTTGTTTCCTCTCTCCTTCACAGGGTTTTAGTTGCCAGTACTTGAGGCCAACTCTGATTTGATGCGGATGTGGAATCTTGGATCAAACTGCTGGGAAAGAGCTGGAGGACAGAGATTTGGGAGAAGCAAGGGCCTGGCCTGCCTTTGTTTGGGAGCAGCATTGAAGGGTTCTTGCCCAAGCTATATGGTTGATATGTCTGTGCATGTAATGCACGTATATGACTGGAGCATCTCCTTATGAGGAAAGACTGAAAGACCTGGGTCTGTTTAGCCTGGAAAAGAGAAGACTGAGAGGGGATCTCATCAATGCTTATAAATATCTAAACGGTGGGTGGCAAGAAGATGGGGCCAGACTGTTCTCAGTGGTGACCAGTGACAGGAGAAGAGGCAACAGGCACAAAATGGACTATCAGAACATAAGGAAAAACTTGCTTACTTTGAGGGTGCCAGAGCACTGGAACAGGCTGCCCAGAGATGTTGTGGAGTCATCTTCTCTGGAGAGATTCAAAAGCTGCCTGGATGCGTTCCTGTGCAACCTGCTCTAGTTGATCCTGCTTTGGCAGGGGGGTTGGACAAGATGATCTCTGAAGTTCACTTGCAACCCCACCGTTCTGTGATTATGTCTGATTCTGTGCCTGGTCACCCAGTTGATCCTGAGCCTGACCCACAGATTTGACTCTCCAGCTTGACCTTGGACCTGCCTTGTCACTATGGACATGTCTGGTGATATGGACCTTTGGTTGCCTCTGGTTACCATCCCCAGTTCTGCTTTTCTCTTCTTGTGCAAGTACTGTGGGATTGCCTTTGTTGATAAGGACATTGCCCTGCCAGCTTTGTCTCAACTCCCAGTTCCCCTTCCCTTATGCAGCAGTACCACCCTTGCTTCTCCTTAACAACACTCTCAGACAGCCCAATCAAATTATTTGCCTTTCCTATATTCCCTTTTTTTCCTCCCGTTTCTCAACTAACAACCTGCCCTATTTACTCTTTCTTTGCTCAACTGCTTTTGCAGATTTTCCATTCTTACACGGTAATTTTGGTCGACTCCGGTAAACCTGTGCTTCCCTGTCTTTTGGCGTCTTTCATCCAGAAGCAGTCCTGGTATTCCTATGTCACCGTTTGTAATGTGTTGTAGTTTCTTACATTCATTATTACTTGTTTAGCCTCAAGATGGGGTACGCCAATCTCTTTCCCATTTTTGAGTTTTGCAGTGCCCAGCAGTTTCTCACATTGTTATCACACACTTTTGATTTGGGACTGGAATTGGCCATCTGCCTGTATACTTTCCTTTAACAACTTTCTTAGGAAAGGATTTCAACATAGCCTCCCACAGTGTACTTAGAGTTAAATTTGTGAGATATAAGATGGGTTGAAAATTGGCTGTATCTCTGGGCTCAAAATGTGGTGATCAGCAGTAGAAAATTTGACTGGCAGTTGGTTACTTAGTTATGCTTTTTCCAGCAGATACTGAGGCCACTTCTGTTTAATGTTTTTTTGTTAATGACTGGATGACTCTGCACGTTTCCAGACAATATCAAATTGGCTAATTGCCGGAGGGTGGGGCTGACAGGAGGGATCTAAATAAGCTGGGAAAATGGGCTGACAGGAATCTCAAGAATTTCAAAGCGAAATGCCAAGATCTCCACTTGGGGAGGAACAACCCCATGCACCAGCGGAGACTAGGGGTCCAGTAGCTGGAAAGCAGCTTTTTAGAAAAGGGCCTGGGGGGTCATAGAATCATAGAATCATAGGGTTAGAAGGGACCTCTGGAGATCATCTAGTCCAACCCCCCTGCCAGAGCAGGGTCACCTAGAGAAGTCAGAAGACTTAGGTGCATAAACCTAAGTCATTCACAAACCAACAATACACTGTTGCAGCAAAGCAGGTCAACAGCATTCTGGTCTGTGTTAGGAAGAGCATTTCCAACAGGTCAAGGGAGGGGATCCATCTCTGCTCCGTCCTAGTGAGACACATCTGGATTGCTGTGTCCATTTCTGGGTTCCCCCGTACAAAAGACATATGAACATACTAGACGATGACCACAAAGGTAGTCAGGGAACAGGCTGAAGCACACAGCATATGAGAAGATGCTGAGAGATCTGGGTTTGTCCAGCTTGAGATAGAGAAAATAGAGGAGGATGATCTTATTGCCTTCTACTACTACATAATGGGAGGGTGTAGAGGAAACCAAGCCAGAACCTTCTCAGGCGTGCACGATAGAAGGATGAGAGGCTATGGGCACAGGTTGGAACATGATAAATTATGAATAAGTACAATAAAAATGTTTTTTGCTGTGATAGTGGTTAGACACTGTAAGAGGTGCCCAGAGAGGCAGTGATATTGCCATGCTGGGAGTTAGTCAAACTTCACTGAGCATGGCCTTGCACAGCTCCTCTGACTTGACCTAATCTGAACAGCAGAGGTTGACCAGATAATCTCTAGTAGTCTCTTCCACCCTATATGTTTGCATAAAGTATGTCTTACTAAAGGCTATGGACAGACTTATGCTTTCTAATAATCGGTATCTCTCCCATGTGACCTAGAATCATATGTTTTTTTGACACATATTTTATGTTGGTTAATTTGAAACACAGAGATCTTCGTTCTGATTATCCTAGCAGTATGCAATTTTTATCAAAACATTGATAATAATATGTGCATAAAGGTAAGCATCTGTGATACCTTATTCCATTGCAACATACAGTATTATATCTAAATCATCATGTATTAAAACTTGAGCCTGCAAATATTTAGCACTTGTGTAATTAGTAGTCTTCCAGTTCCCCACTTCAATAATAACCTTCTAAAAATACGGTTCTTTTTTTCAGTTTGAAGGTAGTCATGTCTTAATTGCTGAGTATTTTCAGCAGGACAGTACTTAAGCAGAATTATAGCAACCCATGTATTGGCTTATGTGTAGTTCAATACCAGTGCTCAACAGATGTCTGATTTAATTATAGGCACCTCATACACATTTTCATTGATGTCATGAACCTATCTCTATGGCCTCAGCATTTCTAAGCACAGTTGCAGCCAACTAATGCAGTAAAATCACTTAAAAGACCAGTTTTCTTCTGCAGTCTCCCCTGCCCTTCCCCCTCCCAAAAGCAGTAACGCAATACCATGCCTCGCTTTGTCAGCTAGTCAGACGTCCACCCCTGTAACCTCACTCCAAAACATTTTTGTTGTATCGTTAAAGAGAGGTCATGTTTCACTGAAACTGTGGTTGCATTTCACTATTGGATGAGTTGTTGCTAATATATTTAATTTGAATAAGTCACTACATAGATGAGGCTCCCAGTGAGAACACTGATCATTTTGTCTATATTAGATCTTCAAGGTGCCGTACATACAAAACTGTAGTTAATTCAGTTGTCGTTGGGTTCCGTGAGCAGTGTGCTAGGGCAGGAATGGTGAAACTGAGGTACTGTGTTTTCTGCTCTACCTTGAAAAAGCGAGGTTAGCATCTCAGGTTTTCCATTTGTAAAATGAATACTACGCACTTGCCTTTCTCCAAAATAGGCTTGGATACTAATGGAGTAATGGAGTATGTTCATTAATAAAATTCAAGTTAACTAATAATTCAGAACAATTCAGTATTCAATATTCTGAGTTATACTTCAACAGCTATTCCCCTATTTCAGACCATATAATAGTCAATACACCAAAATCCTTCAGGAAAAGAAGAACAGAGCAATATGTTTCCATAGACATAGTTTAATCATGAGAAAACAGGTAAAAGAGATATCACTACCAGAGAAAAAGGAACTACTTATTACTCAGGGAAAAGAACCCACACAGAAACTGCAAAGATGGTGGAGGCTGAGAGGGGAAGAAGCAAATCCTTTTAAGTCCTTTTTTTCAGTTCTCCTGGATAAGGAGATTGAGATTCTGAGCAGTACGTAAATCAGTATTTTGTCCTGACTCACAGTGTCTTACTGAAACAGTAGAAAGAACAAAAAGAAAGCAGAATAAATATCAGGGAAAGTTTATTCTAATAAAAGAACTAGTAGTTATTACATCTGTATTATTTGGGAGCAAGAATTGTGAAGCCCAGAATCTGTGTGGCATGAGAATATGACTGGTTCTTTGCCCTCCCATCCTGTATCCTCTTATTTAAACTTTTTTGTACCCATGTAGTAGTCTGCAAAGAAGTGTGTTAATTGGTTAAAGTGACTGCAGCATGAGAGAATAAAAGGCTAAAGCGTATTATGGTGCCTTGTGGGAGGCTTTCAAAGGGGCAGTCTACTATCTAAAATGAATTTGTGAGACTGTGGTGCGCAGGTATTGGAAAATAAAATGGTAATGCTGCAGTCTGCGGTTCTACGTTGTCAGCTTGTTTTTTGGTGGTGTTTGATTCTCAGAAGACATTGCAGCTCCAACTGATTTCAGCTAGAGTGAACGGAAGCTGCATGTATCTGAAAATTCAAATGACACAAAAGCATGCAATTAAAAATAAAAGGACAGAGAGCCAAGTAAAGGTGTGTCATGTCTGCCACAAATTCTCCATGCGAGTCAGGTAAGTTCTTTAACATAAATTACCCTTCAAAAACAAAAACAAAACCAAAGCAACTTTAAAATGCATTTCCTCCTGCTGTTTCTCTTCCACTATTTGTCCACGTGTATTTGAGCTCTTCCAGTCCAAGACTATCTCCTGTGGCCATTCGAGGTGCTATGAATGAGTTCTCTCTTAAAGCAACTTTAGACATTAATCAAGGAAGACTACAATTTATTATTCCCTGTACCAGCGCTTATAAGACAGCAGTGATGATATGTGTTGAATACTTTGTAATTCTGAGGAAAGTTGCACCAAAATGAAGTATTTATTAAAAGTCAGACAAGGATATACATTTAGCCAGAAGTATCAGGAGAGGTAAAAGGTTGCTTATACCTTATCCCTAAATTACCAATGGACATAAAGATTTATTCCTCTTTTTACTTTAGTGCTCAGAGATTGTAGAAATGTGTTTAAATATTTACTTAGACCACTGGGTTAAAATAAAATAAAATAAAATAAAATAAAATAAAATAAAATAAAATAAAATAAATAAAATGTTAACTTGCATCTGATACCAAACAACCAAGAATTTGCTTAATTGAATTTGTAGGTCAGATCCTTCTTCCACTACAGTCAATTCCCCATTGATCACACTAAAGTGGGGAAGGGAGCGGTGGGAAACTTTTACATTCAGAGTTGTATGGAGACATTTTCACTCAGATTAAACTGGGACTCAAAAGTGGCTATTTATATGCATGAGACCAACACAAAGTGCATATTCTGCCTCAGGATTAAAGCATTTAGTTTTTCAAGAGGGAACAGTTCATTGATCAATGCTTTATGCCCACATTTCTCATTTTGATAGAGTTTTGCCCATGAACTCTCATTAGATGTCCTGATTCCAACTTAAAACTTAAATTTGATTTCAACTCCAGCAGTAAGATGTCATGAAGGAAACAGATTGTTCCATATATTCATCGAAATACAGGTCAAAGCTAGGCATATATCAACAGTATTCCATCATCAATAATGTGTGCCACCCAGAAGAATTGGTGTTGAGGGCTGTAATTTCTAATCACTCGGTATGTTTGCAATTAATTATATATACAGCTAAGTGTATGTGAGTTTTTTTGCAAAGGCAATTTTCCTAAACCAAGCAATTTTACTGTTAAACGTAGACACTGGAGAAGTTGTGCTCATTAACATGGGTAGTTTCCCATGTCTAATGTATGGTCTCATAGTTAACCAGTCTGATAATTTAATTTCATGGTACAACTGCTCCATGTTGAATATTTGATATAATGCAGATTAAAGGTTTGACATTAGAAGGTTCCCCCCCATGACATATTTCACTTTCCCGATCATCTTCTGCCATAGCAATAAAAAATGGCATTTTCCAGTAAATTTTTTCGACAGAGTGCTCCCATCCAATTTACTTTAAAAAAGCACACCAAAAAAAACCCCCAAACCCACCGCAAAAAAAAGAAACGCAGGACTCTTGGTTGCAAACTTCCAAAACAGTTAAAGGGGTTTTCATCAGACAACACTCAACGATTTAATGGCAATTGTGTGGCTAAATTCTTACACAGGTCTGAATGCACTCCCTTCATTATATGCCCTTTTAACAAGTTCCTGCCAAACCTGATCTGAATAAATTGTAGAGCTATGGTTCAGAAACTAATTCACACTCATTATTTTCATGAGTTACAGTATATGCCATTTCACCCTTCAGCAGATGTGTATTTAGATTAGTTTCAGAGCACATTCTAGTCTAAATCCCAAATCTCTCACTAATAAACACTAAAATATGCTTAATGTACCCAATATGTATCTTGCTGCAGTTAGAGGCTCCCTGCCATATTCTAAAAGTATTGGACCTGTTCCCAGAGTAATATTCTCAATTCTGCGGTGAATCACTGCTGTGTGCTGCAGCTAACCCATGAGGTGCTTCCAAGTTTTGTACCAAAGAGCCACAACATTTCACAGGCACCAGCTCTGAAGTCACTCTGACTAAAGTTATTAATCTTGATTCGTTTTAATATTAAGCACAATGTTAGAAATAAGCTACCTTTGAACAATTTTGTAGAAGGTTAAATACTGTAAATAGATCTGTATTTTCAGGACAACAGCACTGCATCATCAGAAACAATTCTGACAAATAAAAAGCTATTAGTCCACCAAAACTGTAATGAGATCATGATTAATAAACACCTCTGAAAGGTCTGCATCAAAGTCAAGGCTTTTCTGTGATAAATGTAAACATTCAGACCTTACTTTGCCAAAAGCTGTGTGTTTCTGTTATCCAGCTCTCCTGATTGATTTGTTCATTACTCTAATAAATAATTTATCACCTTGAAGAGGACAATTCATTATGCAGATAGCATGAACGAGTAACTTTAAATAGCCAAATCTTTAGAAGAATTAGCAGTGTTACCAGTGCCATGAAGTCTGTTTTTGATGCAGAATTGACTGGCATAAAAACAATTAAATTAGTATAAAAACAGATCATTTCAGATAACTTCTAAGCTATGGCCTGTGTGAATTCACAATGCAGATCTGTCAGAAACGTGATTTGTCAGAATCTCTTTACGTCCTTTTAACTACACTGTGTTAGAAATTATGATAAACTACAAGCAGCGTTCTTAACAATAGACACAGAAATAAATTACAGTTTGTAATATACCCCATTTCCTAAACTGGGGAGAAGTCTGTAAGATTTGCAGTGTTGGTTATTTTATTCTTCCATTTTTTGTCCAAAGTGCCTATATGATTTTGCATAACGACAAGTGATGGAAAAAAATCTTATAGAAATCCAGCAGAGTGGGTCATTTCTCCAAGTATAGGAAATATCAATGCAAGAACTAAATTGTAACTCATACTAGAGAGTTGCTTCTGCATTAAAAGTTAAAAAAGGTGGAGATAAGGACACTTGTATCATGGCAACACAGTAAGGATAAAGTAGACACCATTACTCATCACACTATCCCCTAATAGGAACACAAGGGATTATTATTATATGGGCTTTATGGTTTATTTCTTTTTTTTAAACCTTTAAATGGATGTAAGAGTCTCATTGTTGAAGAGACAAAAACCTTATAAGTAAGTGTCTTTGTAATTAAATGTGTAACATGTGCCTAAGAAATGGTATTGTTCAACATCATTCATAAAATTCATAGCACTAAAATTCAGTCATTTAACGAAGTTTTCTGCCTCAGCAATGCACAAGGACAGTTTTTGTTTTACTTTTTTGTTTTACACTATTTTATTTTATTTTCCTAGGCAATATAAATACACTAAAGCTTATGTACTCTACTGCAAGAGAGGAAACTGGGAGCATTTAGGGAACGATCTGCTGTGTTTCATCCACAGTGGAAGTCCTTGTTTTCCCGGGAATTATTACCTACAACAGCAAGCACATCACCAGTCTTGGAATACCAGCCTGCTCCCAGAAGTCTAGTTCGGAACTACAAAGTGGACAATTTTTCTCTCATCACTTACTACATTCCTGAATCTAACAGAGATTTCCTTGAAGCAATGTCTCCATAATAGCATTATATTGCATTCCGCATTGCAACACCTGTGACTGTGATAATCAAAGATTGTAACAGGTTCTTTGAGCCCCCTACTCTTTTTTTTTTGTTTTTCTTCTTTTTTTTTTTTTTCCCCTGAATCATGGATCTGACCTGGGGAACCTGGGGATGGTGAATAGTGCTTTTTCTACTTTGCCTGCCTTTATCCTAGAATTTGATCTGAACATTAAAGTGCAGTGTATTCCTTTTGTTATAGTAGAAGCTGATGACCTAGTTGTTGCATACCCAAAACAGTGGCAAGATGATTCAAAACTAGGATCCTTCATTCAGAGTTGCTACTACCATTTGTATGACTTCCACCCCTGTTCAGGGAGGCTCACAGAGGCAATGCCTCAAAAGAAGATGCTGTAGCAGTGTGATTTGCACAGGATCCAGAATAACAATGTCAGGAGATAGCTCAGGAAGGCAGGCGGTAACACAGAAGCTGATGGTCTCCTTCAGATCCTATGGAAACTTTGACTTTGGGGAACTGAATCCCTACCTTTTGGTACAGGGTCAAGTAACTTATATCTCATGGGATTATTCAAGAAACTTTAAAATACAGAGCACCAGCTTTTGCCAACACCAAAGTGAAGACAATTCCTCCTGTCATGTATCCTTATGGAAAATGTGGTTTCTGGTGATAATGGACCCCATTTGTTTGTGTGGGGCTTCATTGACTCTGAATTTCAGTAGGCAAGTATGGTGCACTAGGCAAGATCTTAAAAGAAAAAGGAAAACATATTAAGTAGCAATATTGTAAAAAACGAAACTATTGTTGTCCGACATAAAGTTATATTTCCTCTGATGTACATTAATTAGTTAAATAGAATAGTTAACATTTTTCCCATAATGACAAAACACTTCTGAATTTGGAGTAACAAAATGGAACTGTGTTTGCCAGGTGGATGTACTGCATCAGTAACATATGTTTTCCATACTGTTTTATTCCCATATGCTACTCTTTACTTATTAAACTGAACCATTGGATGTGACCACGGAATGAGCAGAACAAATTAAATCTGAACAAAGGTTTCCTCCAAATAAGCTACAGTGCAAGCAATAACCACCAAGAAATGGGATACAGTTGATAAGCAGAAAGCTTGCTTTATTGATTTTTTTTCCTCTCCCCCAATTAGGTTAGGTAGATTCTATTCATCTGCTCGCTTAAATAGATATGACTGTGAACTCTCTGAGGTATTCCTAAGAAGTTTTCAGTAAAAATGTTTCCATATCACTGCACTAAGAGGGTTTGGAGGTAGCTGACAGCTGTGGGTATATAAATTAAATGGAAGATTATTGATGTATTTGAAAAAACACCCAACACACTTTTTTTTCTCGAAATTTAGCTTTTCAAAATAGTTCAATGATGTAAAAACAACGTTCAGTTTCATTTTATATAGTGCCAGATTTATGACAGTGTGACTGCTTGTAACTCTACAAACAAAGTAAAAGTTATTTGCCTTTAGAGTGATCTACATACTGTCTTAGGAGTATCTGAAAACCTGTCTCTCCACCTAAGGGATAGTGAGAGGAGGATGAGTTTTCGGATACAGTGAACTTGTCCCTGAACCAAACTGGGCAACTGCCTATAGAAAAAAAATATTATGGCTGTCTCTGGAGGTAGGAAAACCTGGTCAATGAGGCCCTGATCCTACAGGAGTTGGTTGAGGAGCCGGAAGTATTTTGTGCGGTTTGGAAAGTTTCTGCAGAATAGGGCTTTAATTTACTTCTGAGGTAAGAAAGCTCAATAAAGGCTACTGCTGTACCTGTTTCTTGGTGGAAATAGAAATCAGTGCCCTGAGAAATGCTCTGATATCGAATTACGTTACAGTGGGAAAGGATGAGTCACCATTTCTGCATGTAATACAATAGGCACTTTAGATGCCTCTGAACAGCAGAAAGGGGCAAAACGCTGCTCTCGGCGATGCATGTGTGAAGGCAGCTCTGAGAGTTCACTCAGGCTGGCTCGGCTGTAACTAAGAGAAGATGGTGAGTTGGGGAAGGCAGCCCAGTGAGAGCCAGTCACGGTCTGGAAGATAGAGGTTACCAGGTCAGCTGCGATTGCTTTGTGCAGTGAGGCAGACAGCAGAGGTGGGAGGGGGCTCTCCTGAGCCCCTTGGAGTCATGATATTAGGAATATAACTAAATTAGGGAGGAAGAGAAAGATCTGAACGCTGTCCTTGGCTGGGACTGAAATGAAACAAAAAGACTCCCACGGCGAATGACAATATGAGCCCCTGAAAAATGTAAGGGCGACATTTTAGAATTGTGGTCATGGGAACTTTGCCTTTAGGACATAAGAGAAACTTCACTATATTAAATTAACCCCTTGCATTCCAAAGGGGAGAGGGCAGGCTATGTCTGGACAGCTAATCATCTGCCAAGTTGCTCTGGGAAAGCACTTCAACTTGTAGCTTCATAGAAATTTCATGAGGTATAAAAGAAAAGGGGAGAATTGGAAGAATCAGTTTGCAGAATTCCTTCTCCGACCTCCAAATCTACTGGCTTCTTCTGTTTTACATCACCTGCACCTCCTTATCCGAGGGGCACCAAACTCTGCTCTGGTCAGACTGCAGGGGCGACTGTGGTAAGCCTGAAGTGTGATCCATAACATGCAGTGTCTTTTGCTTTTCTGTATGATGAAGTTTGAATCAAAAGAATGCCTCTTCAGTCCCTCTCTGTAATGTCTTTTAATAACCTAATAATAATAATAATAATAACAACAATATGATAACAACAGACAGCTTTTACTAGTTTCGTGGACAGAACAGCTAACTAAAGTAATCTGATGATCATTACAAACCACGCCAATTTACTCAAAATTCTGGGGTGAAATACTCAGTCAAGAGTCAGTGAGGTGAAAGTATACCTGAGCAAAATGCCATAGGCAGGAAGAGAAGGACTGGGATAAAGGAAGAAGATGGGGGCAGCAGCTGAAGGAAAGACTTCTTCCTCCCTGGGAAAATGTTTCCACTTTCTTAGCACCAGCATGGTTATGTTACTTACATAACTTAACATACTTATATACTTGCATACTTACTTAACATCCACATACGCAGTCCAACACATGGTCTATTTATTTATTTTGCAGGAATTATTATTATTCAGAATAAAGAGGATTTTTTTTTCCTTTGATTTGGGTTAGGCTTGGGGGCTTAAAAAGGGCTATGTGTTAATTCTGCATGCTTACTAAATTAAATTTGAAAGTGAGAATGTAGTATTATTCCAGCAAGTTTGCTGTTGAAATGTGATAAGAGGAATGCTGCTCTTCCAGTTATCTGTCAAGGGCTCAGGACAGTAAGAACATGCCCGACCTGCTGTTGCAGAGGCGTAGTGAAAAAAGTAACAGTTTTTTTTTCAGAAATATTTGTTTTAACTCAACGGTTTACACAGCTTGTGGGAATGAAAACACAGAGGTTGCATTCCTTGATGTTCTTTCGTCTCTCAAATATGCTCAAAGCTCCTTCCCCATTCACTTCTTGGGAGGCATTAATAATACCCAGAGAGTGTCTATTATAATCAGAAAACAATACATTTAATTTAACATATTTAGTTTTGTAAGTGCTTATATTTGCTATATTATAATCATGCGTATTATAAATGGATTGCACTGTAATTATATTTACATTTACCAACCACTTGCATTGGATGGGAGACCATGGAGGTCACTGCACTGCAACCTCTGGGTATTGCAGACATTTTAAACATCTGGCACTGCATTATTAGAACTGTTACAGAGAACTAGAGAGCTTTGAGAAACTATTATCATTCATGTAGGTTATGACTGATGAGATGAGATGTGAGTGGGTTTAGAGAGATGTTTTTCTTTTTTTCTTTTTTTTTTCCTGAAAGAATGCAGCACTATAAACATTGTGTACTTTTCCTGTCAATAAAAATTTGGAATTAGACAGGCTTAGAACATAAGATGTTCGATCCCTAACTATAAATAGTACATCATGAGTTATCTGCTGGGCTTTTCTAGGCTGATTCAATAAATATTAAAACTGCATAAAGCAAGTGGATTAAAATCAGCTTTGTCTTTTTTCACCTCATTGCACAGATTTTAGTACCCCAAGAAGACTTCTAGCTTATAGGGAGTATAGAAGATCATATATATATATACACACGTATATTTTTCTTCTATGTGTCGTTGCTTCTTCATATCATGTATATTTTCTTCTTTTTCTCATATATATCATTTTTTTCATGGACTTCCATGGACTCCATAGTTTTAAATGGCTGTTGACTTGAAAACTGCTGCCAGCTTCAGGATCTTTGGCTTTGTTTCAGGGAAGTTCTTAAACAAGTGCTTAATTTTGTACCAGATTGGAGATATTAAGCCTACTAATATAGCTCAGCAGACCTGTAAACAGTCTCTTGAGTCAGGGCTTTTAAGAGCAGTTAATGAGAAAAAAATTTTGGAAAGTGTTTACGGCAAATGTAAAGATCATAGATTTCTATTCCTAAGAGAAATAAATGCATGACAATTGATTACTGAATACTAATGCAATTTAATTACCACAGTTTTCATTTACCTTATTCTTATTCTTCTATTATGTAGTTGTTAGAGCCAGTTGTAATTCTGAAATGAATTGTACAAAGTCTGGTCCTGGCAACAACTCAACTTATCTTTGACCACGGGTTCCAGCCATTATTTCACTATCCAGTTTTCCCTGGAAGGAGATATATATATATGTGTGTGTATATATATACATATATATATATATATAAAACTTGGAGGTAATGGACAATTTATGACATTTTGCATAGCACAGTTTTACCTGAGAATTTTTGTTTTGTGTCTCAGCAGTAAGGGGTGGTAATACACACATGGAAATAGAGATCAAAGAAAACAAAATAAGAGGAGAAATAAGAGATGAAAAATGTTAAAAGAAAAGCATATCCATCTATTTCTCTATATTTAGAGGTTTGTTTGTTTGTTTGTTTTAAAAAAAATATTTTCTAATAATTTTAGTTAGTCTTACGAACTATGAGAATAAATGATTTAGATACATGTGACTGAAGGGGAGAACAGAGTTGAGTTTATGCCACTAAATTTTTGCTATGTCCTATCTTCACTCTTTGAAATCTTTCTATGTCTTTATTGTAATCAACATGAAATATATCATAAAACATCTATGGGATTTTTTTGGGGGTTGAGGGGAGGTTAGGGAAAAGAAAGCAAACAAACCCCCATGTCTATTCCACACCATTTCCCCCTATTCATTCTGAGAACACAACACAACAGTGCCCAACCTTTTCTACAGTGGAGAAAAAAAAGCAAACAACCAAACAACAGGTTAGGTTATCTACAAGTTACAGATATTACAGAGCTACCTACCAGACCGTAGTCTGGGTTTATGGATATTGTGTTTAGCTGGCACAGGCTTGTGACAGATTAAGGACCACAAGATCAAGGGCCAACAATTTGTTGCCAAATCAAAAAGAGCAAACCAGAGAACAGGGATATTTGAAAAACAGTTCATTGTGTCATTTCTGCAACAAATTAGTAGCTATTGGGTCTTATTCCACAGCTCAGTAAAATCACTGGCACTGGGCTTGAGGTCAACATTGGTCTCTCCAAGTAGTTTTCAAAATATGCTGTATCAAAAGATGGAAGACAGTTCACCAAACACAGTACAAGACTGAGAGAATAGGAAAAGATCTTTTATTTTATTTATGCAAGATTTAATTAAAAAGCCCATTTTCTCTTAGAAGCTTCTTTGATGAGATTTCAAAAACCTGTACTCACAAGTTCACTTGTTTCTTATGGATCAAAAGGGATCATGAAAAGAACACACATGCTCAGAAATGAATGGGCCATCCTCCACAGCTGTGCAAAGCAACAAGGGAGTGCAGGGGGCAGACAGGACAGGACAGGACAGGACAGGGGGGTGCAGCGTCCTGGTAAAGGGAAGAAACTCATCACTAGGGATAGGTCATGGCTGCAGACTTCTTAACTCACAAAGCAGGGAGAAATTGTTAGGTAGGATGCGTCTCTCGAGTGCTGTTAGCAAACAAAGGCTGTTTTGTCGCAGTATTAAGCCCCTGTGAGGTGGTGCGTGGGTGCTCCTGGGGCTTTAAACTGTAAATTACAGGGGCATACTAAACTGGTGTGTGTCTACGCAGGTAGTTTCACTTAATTTAACTGTCAATCTAAATCATTTTAACATCATGCCTTTAGTTAAACCACTCATTCTGGGCAGCCTGCCTTTAAGCCCAAGTCTTGCAATGAGTCCCTGATGGATCCTAGTTGAAACTAATGGCACTGTATGTGGTTGTAGGGTAGCAATTGCATAAAATTCATTAAAGGACTGGGGCTTATTTGCATAAGACCAGCTCTGATGCTTATGCTTATGTGGAGCTCTTTACACAAGAATTATTCCTCTTGATTTCAGTGGGACTATTTGTGAGTCAAAATATAGCTCAGCAAGAATTTGCTCGCAGTCAGGTGGAGATGTTTGTTACTTTGCTGATATGCCTCATCCCATTGAAATCAAGGTGACTACTAATGTCTGTGAGGTCACTTGAATAGCGAAGGGTTTGCAGGATTGGAATGTTCTTTTCTTATGTGAATGTGAGATGTTTGTTTTCAGAATACCAGAATGTCAACCACAGAAAAAAAACAACTTAGAAATTATACTAATGTTAACAGGGAAATGGATTCCAAGAGGGGAAAAGAAAAAAAAAAAAAAGAGAAGGAATGGTATATTATGTATCTTGGTAGTATTCCTAGAAGGACTGGGAGCAGCTCATGTTACAATCTTTATTTCTGGGTTAGAAGAAACAGTAATTTCTCTGCAGATGAAACAGGTTAAAAGCCAGACCCTATCCTAGTCTCATACACTTGCATTCTGGGGAGGAAGGTGCGCCTGTGCAGAAATACACACACATTATGACATAAATGCTGTACGGTCTTCTTAAAATTCAGATCTAGGCAAAAAGGTGTATGCTTTCCTGTCTGGGTGCAAGACAATACAGCTGAGCTGATTAACGCCAATACCTAACCTACCCGTTTTAGGAGCCTGGCAGATTGTGCCTTCCCCAGCACTGTTTTGTGGTGTTAACAAGGGTCCTGATTTCAGCTGGGATAGGGTTAATTTTTTTCTAGTGGGTACTGTGTTTCAGATTTGGTATGAAAGGAACGACAATAATGCGTATTGTTTTCCTTGTTCCTAGGTAATGTTTATACTTTGCAAGGACTTTTTTCAGCTTCCCATAGAAACTGAGAAGGAGCATAGACAGAACAATGGAATGGTCAACGGAATATTTTGTAATGTAGACGTCATGTTTGGTATATAAATGGAGGTTGGCCAGGGGATGGAAATTGGTGATCACTGCTTAGGATGGGCTGGGCAACCAATTCATTGGCTGGTGAAAGTGGCTTGTATTGTATGACTTTATCTTGTATATTCTTTTACTATTATTATTATTATTATTTTCCTTTTTCTATTATTGTTCTATTAAACTGTTTTTATCTCAACCTACAAGTTGTTTTTTGTTTTGTTTTGATTTTTTTTTTCCCTTTCCCTTTCCCTTCCCCTTCCCTTCCTCTCCTTTTCTCCCTCTTGTCCCTACCCTTCTGAGGGGAATGGGGGAACTGCGCAAGTGGCTGTGTGGTCCTAGCTGCCAGCTGGGGTTAAACCACAACAACAAGGGAGACATGTCTGACCCTAAGATGCACTGACATATGCCAGTGTAGAAAATCAGAGGACTGTTGCTCATGGAGCAAAAGAGCGTTCCGCTTCAAATACTTTTTGTTGCCTCTCAGGTTTCAGCTCAGCTGCTTGTTGAGTGGGTTAAATTGTAATGAGGAGTGATAGAAAATCGTAATGAGGAGTGATAGAAATGAAAGAAGCTAGTATAAAATTGATATAAATAGCTATGAGAACAGGCACAGAAGAACATTATTGGGGTTTCTCATTTGTATTACAGACCATTAGGCATGGATACATTAAGTCTCTCACCTTTAAATTTTGCATTTCAGCTCTTCTTAGAGTTAGAATGCAGGGATGTCATAATTTACTTAAGTGAGATATATTCTGCTCTCTTTCATATTGGAAAGAAAAAAAAAAAAAGAAAAACAACAGAGGGAATCACATTGAATTCAGTGGAATTATTCCAGATTTGCCCTAAATAAACTAATTCTTTCCATGTTCTACAAATAAGTGGACCTTCTTCATGACAGATGATCTAATCCCAGTATCCCTGGAGGGTGTACAAAGAAAGCTGATCCAGGGGATGAATAGCTCCAGAAGTAGAAATCTTCTGCCTTTGAGAAAGAGGAAGTAAATCCATGTACTGTGATCTCATTGAACTTTATTCTTTGATTTTTCTACCAGTGTATAAAAGCAATGAAAAAATCTGTGGCTCACAAATACTTTTACTTATCATCACACAAAGTATGCTTGATAACGTGTACGGCTATAAGAATTCAAATCTTCAGGATTCTGTAAGCTTTCCTATATATTAAACAAATCTTTCTGTCAAAGACGGATACATTTTCATAACACAGTGAAAGATTTAAACTATCTGTGTCTCACTAAGGAGTCACTTAACACTTTAGAAAACTTATCTCTCCATCATGCTGTGAAAATGAATAACAGCATCAATTTTTAAATTCATATCCTGAAGTTCATTGATCACACAAAGGCAAGAGAAAGACAAAGGGATGATCTTTGATTCCTGAATGCATTTCATGTAACACAAGACGGTAACATGAGATTTCACAAACACTTTCAGCTAGTAAAACACACGTAGAGGAGAAACGATTAAGCTGAAGATGTATCAAACCTGGAGTAGGAGTATCAACATAGAAATTCATCATGGGAATTAATTGTATTGTATGAAGAAACAGAAGGATGAAACATCAAATTGAATCGCCTACTCCTTTTCCTGTAAGAGCAGGGAAAGATGGCAATGCATAAAGTTTTGGGATTCAAGATATCTCGGTTCTTTGCCTGAGCTCTGCTGCAGACTTTCAGAAAAACTAAGTTATTCTGCCACTGGACCTCAGTTTTTCATCTGTAAAATAAGAGTAATTGTCCATTTCTTGTCTAATTGTGCTATACAGGTATCAGAAAACACAATAAGCTTCTTATGTCATCTGGAGCCTTTTGATATTCCTGTAATAAAAATATGAGAAATATTATTGTGCCTCCATTTTGTCTGTTGAGAGGAAAACAGTTTCCAACCAGCTGAGTTGGCATTGTTTGCCTTGTTTTGAATGCCTATCTTTGCTAGACAGTGCAGTTACTATTGGCTCAGTACCTACCTTCTGCTATCTCTTTTGCCCATTTGGACATATAACCACCTCTTCTGTGTTTGATGTTAGTATTTCAACTTGATTCCATGTTAAGCCTGTTTATTCATCTTACATATTCAATGACAAAAAGCCAAAAACTTTAGCAGATGGACGGTTTCCTGTGTATTTTCTATCTTTTCAGAGTGTTGATTTCTGAAAGATGGGAAATACAGGATCTCTGCCTTTCCTGGGGCAGTTCACAGCCAATGGGAATTATCTGCAAATGCTGCAGCAGCAAACACCTTGTTAGATATAGCTGTATTGAACTGAGCCAGGGATTAGTAGGAACAGATTGACAGCGCTGTGCTTATGATAAAAAAGAACCTGGGAGGATTGCAGGAGAGAAGGTGAAGGGAAGAGAAAAGGGAAACAAAGGAGCATGTGCTCTCTCTGAAATACCTGATAGACATTATTTCATGCTTTGTTGAGTAGCTTGTGGCAGTAAAGAGGTAAGAAAGTTTTCTTGTGTTGGGAACTGTCTGAAGATGTTTACCCATAGCCAGGTGTTTGAAAGGACACTCAGATCCCACTAACAGAACAGCTCCCTTACCATTTCCATATAGTGGATTCCAAACTTGAAATAGAGTTTACAGTCTTTCAGAGACCTGTTCCAACACATGGATCCTGGCATTCACAAGGTTCCATGCATTATTCCATACACACACATGAGGAAGAGCAAACACAAGGTAATAGATACTTTTCTAACCATAATCTATGTATGTCATTGCCCTAGTCTGAGTTCTTCCGATGCTGCTTCTTCCCCATACTGATGACTTTCTTCTCAACCAGCACATGCACGGGTAATTTTTTTTTTCTTTTTAAAATCTTGCAGTGTTTTTCACTTCTGAATTTTACCCAGACTTGCTCAGATTATGTTTTTTTTCTTCCTGTAACTGAGGTAAGCAGTAGCACAATGCACTCCTTCCCACTTTGTCATCAGTGAATACAGGGAAGCCACAACTTTCATGGGGCTCTGGCTGGACATAGGTAGATGTTCCCTTGAATTACCCAGGTGATATGAAACATAGCATGGAAGTCCCTTCAATCTGCATATGCGTGATGCAACTTATTTGATTGGTAAGGTTAAAGACTTGTGGTGTATCAAGCATCGTCAGCAGTAGCAGTTTTGTCAGCATTCAGTAAATACAGTATTTCAACTACAGACCCCTGCATATTTTCTTTATTTTACCTGAAATTATAATAAA
The DNA here is from genome assembly GCF_964199755.1 of Larus michahellis. Classification (NCBI taxonomy): domain Eukaryota; kingdom Metazoa; phylum Chordata; class Aves; order Charadriiformes; family Laridae; genus Larus; species Larus michahellis. Next base: position 81,756,684 of record NC_133897.1, on the reverse strand, counting down.
AAAGAAATCTCCTTAAATTATAAGAGAATATGTACATGCTATAACTGTCCAGAGAATGAGAGACCTATGTATTGTGTCAAGTTACAGGGTTGCTGACTGCTACTGTATTAATTGGTGCATATAGTAATTTTTTTTTAATATTTACTTTATTGGAAATGTTCTTTTGTTACTTGTTCAGTAAGTGCAAATGAACTCTCTTGTCTATGCAACTAAAATACTTCCCATGCTGTAAGTCAGCTTAAGTGAGATAAGCGTTGCATTTTTGGTGTTTATTTTCCCCCTACTGATTTTCTCTTCTAATGAGATCTGGTGAGAGATCACAAGAAAGAACAGGAGGAGTGGGAGTATAAAAGAGAGAGAGAGAATGCTGATTCCAAGCAGTATAATTACAAATGTCTTCTTGTAGGAGGAACCTGTCTTCTCTTTGATTTCACGGATGGTTGGGATTTTCCATTTGAGGTTATGGGAACAAATGTGCTGGCTCGTCCAAAAATGTCTATTCCTCTTGACAAGGGCTTTGTCCTAGAATGTGCTAAAAGGACTTAAAAAAACCCCCCAAGATTCTATTTTTGGCTGCTATTTTAAGCCATTACAGATGATCTATCTTGCACCTTCTATGCAGTATGGCTATTATTTATACATGAAAGAAAATTGTACAGGGCTTGCATGGAGAGGGGGATCTTTCACTTTTTCTCCTCTTGTGCTTTAGGTCAGCACTTGCAGCCTTTTCTCCAAAGTTCATTGCTCATATTGTGCAATATTACGTCCTGACCCAAAGCCCACTGAAGTAGAGAAATCTATGCTACCAATACTTTATTTAGTTCCTAAGGATGTATATCAGGTCAGGACCATCCTGTCTTTTCTCCAAATCCTTAGTGCTGTGCCGTACAGGGATGAAATGTGTCAGCTCCCTCTTTGAGGGGGCAACAGTGTGTTCATTGAAAACATTCCCTCTCTTTCCTGTATGTAATTAATTGCTTTTACTTAGAGTGTGGGTGGCTTAAATTGATACTTGAGAGCAACTTTATCAGAACTCCCAGAGATATTTAAATAACAGCCAGATCATTTCTAAGGGAAAGCTGTTTGGTAAAAATTTAATACTAGAGAACAGCCCAAATAGTCTCTTCTTTCTTCCTCTTCCAGTCTTGCTCTCTGTAAGTTTAAAAATTACAGTCAAGATGAACAAAATAGAATTAATAGTCCTTCTAGAAAGGACTAGAGACTCTAATTATAGTTGACATTGGATGATTTCTTTTATGCAAAAATTCTCAGCACTAGTTTTTGAGCACTTAAATATTGGTATTTGCGAAGTCTGCCTGTTTGCAGATGAAAGGAGGCTGGACGCTGATTGCAGAGTGTAAAGCATGTCCTAGTGCATCCAAACCATCTCCCTGCTAGTGTTGTGTAGGGAGATTTGCATTGAATATACAGAAATTGCTACATAGAAATTCCCATTTTGTGGTTGCCTCCTTAGCTTATTTTTCCTTTGTTTCCAAAGGGTCCTTTCCCCATGAGACTAACTTACATTATGGTTTTCATTACTGTCTGTAAGAATAATGTTCTGCACTGAGAAGCTGCTGGGTCTGCAACTGAACATCTTTGCTCAAAAATACCTACAGGAACGAGGCATCCTCTGCTCAGTCACACAGAGCAAAGATTCAAAGTCTATCAAGTGCTTGCAGAATCCTCTTTCATCCATAAAACCAGTAACATTTTCTTTAGGCAGCACTGTTAATGCCATGTTGAAGTCACTGCTATCATTTCTTCAGTTTCATACAAAAAATCAAAATGTTTGTTAGAACACTGCAAGTAATGGCTGCAGTTTCTTCCAAGTGCCCGGCCTCCTTCTAGTCATCAAAATGTTTGCAGGCAGTTTAATATCAAACCAACAAGTCCTTACATTGAATTTATGAACAAAACCAAAAGCACAACCAACCTACCAAACAAAGAAACATAAAAAACCCACGCAACTAAAAACCAAAAAAACACAGATGTTCCTTTGGGTAGGCATTGCCTGCTCTTATCAAGTCAAAACCAGGCAAGAACTCGTGATAAAGAAACCTGAGAGAATCAGAAGGTCAAAGAAGAAGCAAAGATGCAGAGAGATTTAAAGACTTTTCCAGAATCATATAGCAGACTGGTAGCAGAACTGGCAATAGCATCTGGCTTCACACCTCCAGCCAGTCTGTCTTCTAGAGCAACATAGCCAAATATATATTGAGAGTTAAAGTTAAAAAAATATGTCATATAAGTCAAGGAATCATATCTTTCCCGAGTAAAAAGACCAGCAGTAGGTACAATGTTCTGCAATTCTCCTCCTTATTAATTCCTTTGTGATACCATGACCGGAAGTCATCCTTTTGCAAATGGTGGGAATACATTATATTTTTTAGCTTTAGCATGTTTGCAGGTTTTGGGGTGTTTTTTCTTTTTCAGAACAGCTGTATTAAAAGTCTCAGTAAGCCTGAGACTGAAAGCCAGTTGAATCAGGAAAAGAGAGTCACACATCTCTGCCTTATAAACTTAAAACAGTTATTGGTTTCATTTCTAATTACATACATTCAAGAACTGGATGTGCAGTTTTTTGTCAATTTAATCTGCATTTTTTTTTTTTCAATAATACCACAGAAGCATGGTTCCCGGTATTGTCACATTAGTGTATTTCAGCTGTGACGAGAAAGGACAGGGGATATTTCCTTCCAATTTGGTCTTCAATTGGCATTAAATCTGAATCTATCGCAACACTGTGGTAACAGTTTCCTGTGTGCAAATAGTTTAAAGAACAGGGTTTAAGCATAGTATACATTGCCCAACAATCTCACTCTTTACAAAAAAGGTAACTGATATATAGCCATAGTATTGTCCGCTGAAGTCAACTGTCTTATTAGTCCTTTTTTGCAGAGGTTCGTGTTACGATATAAGGAATTTCTTGTTTCTATTAGCCACAGTTTGTATTGTGGTGTGCATGTATAGGTAACATACACAGCTTTATGCATGTTTCTATAAAGTGTCAATTACTTCTATGTAGTACTTTCAGTGTGTGATTCAGAGTCATCTAACCCCAAAGCAGTTTTGTTCCACTCTTTTAAAAAAAGAAACCCAAGAAAGGTCTTCTACTTGTGATACTTCAAACCGTCTGAACTGCTGCCCTGGATTTTTACCATTATTCCCCTTGCCATGCCTTCTTGCTGCTATGTTATCGCAATAGTTCTGAATGAATGGGAGGGAGTCTCAACTATTTTATAGAGAAAGAACTGGTCTGCCTGTATCTTGAGTGTCTGTGTCAGGCAGTAGCTATAGGTCCTCTCTATTCCCAGCTCAGTCCATAACCAATATTCTCGTAATTAGCCTTAAGACTTTTCGACCAGAATGAGGTTGCCAGGGTGCAGAATGAAATTACACAGCCTTCTCCAGCTTTACACAGAAGGAATAGGGCACATAGCATTTAGTATGTATAAATCAGCAAGAATGATGCACCTGAAATGTGGTTTGAAAAGGGCAGCAGCCTCTTAAAAAGCTTTGGAAGCTAACTTTTAACTTTGAAGAGAGCCTTGAAAGTTGAAATTCAGCTTGTGGTATTATTACGAGGATTATTGTACCCATTATCTCCCTTTTTTCCCCCGTGTGTATAAAAGGCTTATAACTCACCAGCAATGTGGCCAATGTTAAGAATATTCTCCAGAGCTGAAAAACTTACACATTCTGTACTATTAAGAATTTTTGTTTACTCTTGAAGAGCCACTTCTTTATACTGTATGTCTACAGATTTTACTTGAATTGGTATATATACCTTGAAAAATTATCCTGTTTATAAAGTTGTACAATAAACCTGTAGTACTATTTAAATTGTAACTGCAGCACTATATAGCGTAAATTTTTACTCTTGTGAAAGCAACTGGTTCCCACGAAACAAATAGGAGGCGTTTCTTTGCCGTATCACAGCACTGACTTAATGAAAATATAATCACAAACTATACCACAAGGTGATTATTTAATGCGTTTGATATGACAATGTATGTGTTATTTTGTAACATAAAAACCTAGAGGTGTTGGTGGCCAGAATCCAATTGGCTTGTTAAATCCACACAAATTGCATAATGGAACAGAAATAGGTTATGCATTTATTCTTAAAGGAATTTATTTTTGTAAAGAAAAAAAATCAAATTGTGTGAAGTTCTTTGAGACCTACTTAGAAGCTGACCAAATACAGTGTCTTTTAGGGAGGAACTCTTATTTTTTAAAACATTTTGGCCACATATGTAAGCCCATTTTTCTGCCCATTTCTTATTTCAGCTGCAGTCATTTCAGTTTTAATTGTCTACCTATCAAATCACTACTGCAAGCAGGAATTTATTTCAATTTCTAGAAAGCTGTTAAGGTTTCTATAGCCCCGATGGACTCTGAAGTATGTTCCTTTTACACTGGAAATTAACTAATAGGTAAGGTTGACCAGTGAAGTTTGAATATTTTTCCTTGGGTTTTTCTTATTTATGTGGAATTGTAAATAAAAAAGGAAGATAGTGAGGCTAAAGAGCATTGGTCAATTTATTAACATGAAAAAAATGCATGCACTAATTCGTATCTTGAAGGCAATCAATTTATTGCATTAATTTTAGCTATTATTAATTCTATTATTTCCTTACTGCTTTTCCCAGAAGGCTAGAGATAAAGAATTTGTAAATCAATAAAGGCATGTGCAACGTATACATATGTGCTACACACACAAATTTTCTAGCTATCATCTCACTGTAACTGTTTATGTCCATGTCTAAGCACCACTTGCTGACTGCCTGTATGAGTACACAGAAAACGAATACAGAAACGGGGGACTGCATTGTTTTGTCACCTAAAGCTACAGGACAAGAGTTTTGATGACGGAATAAAAAGTATCAGCATGGTGGTTAACTTCTCTGCCAAATCCTGGCCCAGGCTTGCATTAATCAAAGCACTTCAAGATGAGTTCAACTTGTAAGCATTAGCTTAAGCCCCTTCCTTTCAGAAAAACAGTTAAGCAGGACTCCCAGGTCCATAGAAATCTGTGCTATTTAGTCAGGCATGCAGAGCTAAGGATCTCCTTGAAGGGTCCTGCTAACCAGGGATCTTAGGAAAGACAGCACAAAAAGCCTGTCAGTATTCTGTCCTTCCTGCTCAGCCTATGGCTCTGTTCATGCTTTACTATGACGCAAAGGATTTTTAACTTTTCTTTATCATCTGAACATCTGCCATACTTCATGAATAAGTCTAGATGTTTCCTATAGTTCTTTAAATGAGATTTTGCAGTAAATCGTGATGCAACCTACAACATGTCTCCATCTGCTAGTTAGAGTCCTTAGTAAAAGCATCCAATCAGTTAATCCAAGATGATTAATTTTACTTTCATTTTAGAATACAAGATTCATTAATGACATAGAAACAAGTCTGCATTTGGTTAATTAGTTGAATGACGGTCATCCATATCTATCGCCAGTGGCAGACAGCTGCAGTTGTTAAGTCCGGGAAAATAAATTCACTCTCAACACCAAAGTATTAATCAGCTCAGGAAGGCTTGTTGAGGTCCTGAAAAGTACCACATGGGTGTGAAATAAAAGTATCCTAGAGCTGTTGGTCTAATCGATGGTCAGATTTAGAGAGTGGAATTCATGACTTTAATGATGGGCAGTAATCTCATGCGACAATATTATTTCTGGGTTTCAGTGGCGTTTACTTATTTGTTTCAGAGAAAAGGAAACAAAGACTTGCATGCTGATACTTTCACACTATCTTCAGCCTAAAGCAGTAGAAAAGAGTCACTTTTCAGAAGAATCCACACTGCCTTTGGATGAATAGCAGTACACTCACAAGCAGGGAATGGGGATTACACGCAGAAGTGCTACTAGGAACAGCAGGGAAGCTGCATGCAGAAACTCTGCAAAATGTACCTTTTTGAAAATTTTCCTGCTTATATGCAGAGTTCTTATTTATTCCTTTCATATATTCTAAAGGCTTTTAAAATCTGCAGAGTTCTCAAACCAGTGTTTGGCAGACCTGATAGCAAACATTACTAAATAAAAAAGCCAAAGCTTGTTAGATTTAAGGATGATCAGAATGACTTAGATTTACTAACTTTTCCACTCTAAGGAAATCTATTGACTGTTTACACAGGTCTCCATAATAGCTTGGTTCTTGTAAGCAGAAACTTATCAATGTGAGACTTAAAGTACATTTTTTATATGCATATGACAATACAACTCTTTTCACAAATACCACAGTGACCATGAATTTAACATATTCTATAAATTTAGCTTAATCTCCAGCTACAAACTAAGCTTACTTGACAAAGAACACATGTGGGTGAATTATTTTGTGAAATTAGCGACACTGATTCTTGTGAAGTGAAGCAAAAAAGAAACTGATATCTAGGGAGAATAATGATACCTAAGAATGTATCTTATGTAAGTCTACTGTATTTGAACAAATTAAAATAATTGAAATGTGAAATCTATTTTTCTTCTGGCATAAATACCAAGGTAGGGAAACTACAATAAATATCTCACCAGGTTCTGGTTCTTCATGCACCTCATCAAATGCCATTGTGATTCCCATAAGCAATTTCATATTGGAGATGGAAGAGAGTAGCCTTAAATATTTTGTAGTGTGACAAACAAATAACATCAGATGTATTTTTTTGCATTTTACCATGCACTACTTAACAGGCCAACTAAATATTTAAATGGTATGGCTATCAAACACTTCATATTGGACAGTGTGAATACTCATATTAAAATCACCCTTTTGAGATTGCTAGCTGAAGCGAACGTCTTTTTTGCACAATAAAGATTCATAGGAACACATGAATTAGATATACTTTAACTCCTTCAGAATAGGAAGAAGAAATAATATGACAAATATTTCTTATAATCCCCTCAGGAGATTAATATCGTCCATGAGCAACTTTTTTTAGATAAACTTATTTGAGCCCAAATACATAAAAATAGTACACATTTAACTCCTAATTCTGTGCTTTACTAATGAGTGATAAACATATGTCTTAATGGATCTGGAATTTAGGAGTATAGTAAGAGAAGTGTTTACTGACTCCTAAACCACTTTTGAAAATTTCACGATGCATGCATTACATTTAACTGTAATACGTGAAAATGCACAATGGTAGAATTGTAAGTGAATTAGTATGATGTTAAATGTGATTCTGCACTGCAGCATTTAGAAATTGTATTTAGACACTTGTGTTTTCAGCTGGAATGTAGTTATTTTTTCTGGTGTAGCAGCTGGTGTAGTGCTACGTTTTGGATTTGGGATAGGAATAGCATGATATTGGTCATTTTAGTTGTTGCTAAGCAGTCAAGGACTGTTTTGCTTCTCTCACCACCCCACCAGCGAGCAGGCTGGGAGAGCACAAGAAGTTGTGAGGAGACACAGCTGGGGCAGCTGACCCCGACTGACCAAAGGGATATTGCCTGCTGTATGACATCATATTCAACGTGAGCTGGGGGAGGAAGAAGGAAGGGGGGGGGACATTCAGAGTGATGGCGTTTGTCCTCCCAAGTAACCGTTACGTGTGATGGAGCCCTGCTTTACTGGACATGGCTGAACACCTGTCTGCCGATGGGAAATGGTGAATGAATTATTTGCTTTGCTTTGCTTCGCTTCGCATGCAGCTTTTGCTGTACTTATTAAACTGTCTTTATCTCAACTCACAGGTTTCCTCACTTTTACTTTTCCTATTGTCTCCCCAGTCCCTGTTGGGGGATACGGCGGGTCCGTAGACCCTTTGACAGAAGAGATAGAGATTGCAGTGTACCCATAAGAAGGCCGCGAGTTGCGTCATACAAGGACAATGTAACAAAAAGGAGAAAGAAGAAGATCGCTTCAGAGAACAAGGAGAGTTAGGCTGTGAGAAAGCCAGATTTTGAGCAATGTGAACAGGATTTCAATAACCAATCATATTGTAGCTACGAGCGCGTGTGCTATGTAACCTAACCAACTGAATGCGTAGAAAGAACGCGTGAATGGAGCGTGAACAAAAGATTAGATATATATGAAAGCCAAGTTTGTAATAAAGAGAGAGCTTAACTTAACTCTTCAAGGAAAGTCTTGTCGTTTGTCCGTCCCGACTGAAACGACAAGTCCCAATCGCGGGAAATGAGCAAGCAGCTGCATGATCCTATCTGCCGACTGGGGTTAAACCATGACAACACAGTCTATAGTTAATCTTAGAATTCCTTTGGGCCTTTTACATGATCAATTCTAACCTCCTCTTTAACACCATTGACATATTATGACACACACATGGTCCCAGAGAAGATAATGCTTCTGTAAAGATTTGGGATGTCCTAATAGAGTAAATTATTACACTAATTCTATCACAGTTCTTATTTGCACTATAGTACTGGGAGTAGCGCTGAGTCATATAGATTTGCAACTATTTTAGCACAATCCTCTCCATATTTTTACACTTCCACTTTTGAATAGAGCTGGAAAAGACGTTTAAGGAAACATTATTTTTAATCCAAACTTTGTCAGCTTCCAGAGAAGGATTCACTATTGTCAGTCTTTAAGCAGCAATTCAAGGCAAATATTTCTTTCATCCAGACAAGTTTACAGAATGACTCTATGCGCTCTGTGAGGAATTTGTTATTAATAATTTAGTGATTCCCAAAATCATAGAATCATAGAATCATAGAATGGTTTGGGTTGGAAGGGACCTTAAAGATCACCTAGTTCCAACCCCCTTGCCATGGGCAGGGATACCTCCCACTAGATCAGGTTGCTCAGAGCCCCATCCAGCCTGGCCTTAAAAACTTCCAGGGATGGGGCTTCCACCACCTCTCTGGGCAACCTGTTCCAGTGTCTCACCACCCTCATGGTGAAGAACTTCTTCCTAATGTCCAGTCTGAATCAACCCATCTCTAGTTTTAATCCATTCCCTCTAGTCCTACCATTACCTGACATCATAAAAAGTCCCTCACCAGCTTTCACATAGGCCCCCTTAAGATACTGGTAGACCACTATGAGGTCTCCTCGGAGCCTTCTTTTCTCCAGACTGAACAACCCCAACTGTCTCAGTCTGTCCTCGTAGGAGAGGTGCTCCAGCCCTCTGATCATCCTCGTGGCCCTTCTCTGGATGCATTCCAGCACGTCCATATCTTTCTTGTAGTAGGGGCTCCAGAACTGGACGTGGTACTCCAGATGGGGTCTTGCGAGAGTGGAGTAGAGGGGGAGAATCACTTCCCTTCCCTCCAGCGTGTCAGCCGCCCCACACAGCTTGGTGTCGTCGGCAAACTTGCTGAGGGTGCACTCTATGCCACTGTCCATGTTGCTGACAAAGATGTTAAACAAGACCGGTCCCAGTACTGATCCTTGAGGGACTCCACTTGTCACTGGCCTCCACTTGGACATGCACCCATTGACAGCCACTCTTTGGGTGCGGCTGTCAAGCCTGTTCTTTATCCATTGAATTGTCAATCCATCAATCCTATATTTTATCAGCTTGGAGACGAGGATGTCATGCGGGACAGTGTCAAAGGCTTTGCTCAGGTCCAGGTAAATCTTGTGCAATATTTCCCTGTTACTGACACAGCTAGGTCTTACCACAAAAAAAATTTCAAATCAAACAAGGCGTAATGGATAAATAGTGATAGCCATGGACAATGGTAGAAAGAATAATTTGGGAAAGTGCTGTGCAATTTATCTTACTATTGTTTCCACGTGCATTGTTAGCTCCAGCTTTACTTCAATTTTAGTAACTGATGTTTTTGCAGTGAAACCGAGGCCTGAAACTAGGAGTACCACCCTTGAGGGCAGTCATGGTGAAGGTTTGTACATAGATGTATGCTTTCATTGAGATTCAAGAAAATAATATTCCCCAAAGTCTGATCCAAAGCCAATGAGACTCTGTTAGCTTCAGCAGGCTTTGATTAAGTTTGGTTTTGAAAGTAAAAAGTCATTCCAGGTAAGAGAGAGAAAAACACAATTTTTGCCACAGAATTCCAAAACTGTACCTGTTCAAATGGTAAGAGTTATCTCTACATATACCTGGGCTGTCTGCACTTATTTTTTTGAATGGGTTACTGAGGACACACTCTGCTTTCTGGACTGGCAAAATTTGCCTTGCAATTCCATATATTATTACAATCTTTACTTGTTGCAGGTAATCATTTTGCCGTCTAATTTGTCATTTAGAAAATCTAAAATGTTCATCTTCATGATCCTAATTACTTAAACCATCTTGCCAAAAATAAAGAAAATTCAATATATATTTATGTAGTTGCAATTGATAAATTCCCCAATGACAATATATTTATCCAGTTACTAATGGGTTTCCAGTAGACATCTTAGTAATATAATTAGTCTATCTCATAATCAAATAAATGATTAATCTTTTTTCCCCAAAGATAATAATTTATAATAGATTTATTTTTTTATAAATTCTTCAAAATAATTGCTTTTTCACTGCTATTTCACCAAGTTTAATGAAGGTGATGAAATTTCCATGTATCATTTACTAAGTTTATTGAAAACAAAGTTTGTGACAGGTATTCAGAGCAGGAAAAGAGTTTGCTTAGACGTTCAAAAGCGATGATGTAATTACTTCTACTTGTGTCAAAAGAAGTAAAGTAGTGTATATGATCCTTTTATTATTTTTTTCTACTTTATAAGAGCAATTAACCATATGCATTAACCATGTACTTGGGTGTTTTGGTTTTACAGAATAGATACATCAATATTTTGGTGCCTTAAAATGAATGGAACCATGTTTGTTGTGTCCTTGACCTGGGTAAATATCACACATAAGAGGTAGAATGTGTGCAATATACACGTACATGCACATTTATGTATTCAATGCATAAAAAATTTACAAAACATTTTCATCTCTGTTCTGAAAGCAATTAAAGTCAAGCCTTAATTCAGTTCATTTAGATATATTCAGTGGTTGAAGTGTCCTGGGATAGCGTGGTGTGCGTTAATAATACCTAACCTGCATGCTTCATCATTTTCTCCAGGAAAGAATATAAGTGAGTAGAAGACACACTGGTAATTCCAAATTTTTTTTATGGATATGTCAACATGTTTCTTTTTAGCAGTGTTTGCATATTTTAATATATGTAAATCAAAGATTCTTGTACACAATTGTGTACAACTACATTTGATCTTTATTTATGTACAAATGGTACATAAAATGAAAAGATAGGTAGAGGGATAATGGAATAGGATAATTCAAATGATATTTCTCTAGGTGACCCTGCTCTGGCAGGGGGGTTGGACTAGATGATCTCCAGAGGTCCCTTCCAACCCTATGATTCTATGATTCACTATATAAGCTCTTTGTGAAAAAGGTTTGAAATCAATTTGCTCTTTTGTCATTGCAACAAGCAGTAGACTTCGCTAGAATTTGATCTTAATACTTTATGTCTGTGTCTATAAAGCAGTGCAGCCCTTGCCTCTATAAATTCCTGCTTTCCTTCCTGACTCCCATTTTCCTTATATGACTGTCTGTGGCCTCCTAAAATGAGAGAAATGGACTCCTAAAATGAGGGAAATGAGGGAAATAATGGTTCTTTTGATGCTACCTTGCCTGTGATGTTTGGGGGACATGAGAAGAGAGTCCTTACCCCAGGAGTTTGGTTCGGAGAATGTAGAATCAAATTCCAATTTCCAGACAAGATGAAATGACTTGCTAATAATAGAAATTAATTATAAATTAGAAAGACTCCCAAGGCTGGTTTCAGACATACTGAATGAACAAAAGAAAAAGGGAAAAGGGAAAAATGAAACAAGAAAGACCTTGAAAATAATAACCTCTCTGTGTAACTTTAAATACTAGATTGAGGGTTTGCACTCTGGGTATATGACAAAATCTTGCTCTAACAAAGCACTTGTGATTTCTTTTCACTTGAATCAAAATAAGATTTTAAAAGGAATTACTCATACTTAACGGTAAGCATGTCTTCTGTTTCCTTGAGTTACTGTGTAATCATACACCTCAACTGTGAGTTCTGTTTAATTTGATAATTACACCAGACATATTAAAAATGTCTCAAATGATGGAAAAGAACTCCTTAACTTTATGGTTTGTGATTTTTTGATCTTATGAAAACAAAGTTATTTATGAAAGACCATGAACATAAGATACATTATTGATACCTTCCTGTATCATGGCTTACAGAATTTCATTTTTATTCATCACAGAACACAAGCAACATCAAGTAACTTAAATGACCAGTTGTGTAATATTTTAGTTAGTAAGCATTTGGACGAAAATGTTCACAAAAAGCCCCAAATTAAATATTATTTTTTTTCTGAACTACATAAGAAATACATTTTTCATGGGAGGACTTGTGAATAATTAAAGAACAGTCAAATACCTATCAAACAAGTGTTTCTTATAAAATAGTGACAGTGAAAAGAATGCTTTCATGTCTGAAAATATCAATATTTTGAACTTTCGTTTGACAAACACAGATTTCTTTTTCCACTACATTATCCAATATGATGCTATATATCATAGCTTATTTACATTAAAAGCAATAGGAGATGAAACTTGAATTCAAAATTCCCATTTGATCATCATTAGACAAATCAAGAGATACATCTAGAAAAGACTCCAGTCACAGTCTTTTTAAGCTGAACATTTCCTAGAAACAATAGCTTCACGTAAAGAAAACCAAAAAAATAACAGTCTCTAGACAGGTACATATTCATATTTTCTGTTAAAAGAAAAGTGAAAAGAACTCAGCAAACTTTCATTGTTTTGCTAACCCACATTTTCATTATTTAGAGCCATTGTTTCTACGACAGGGATAATGGAATTGAAACAAATAAATTTATAATAGCAGTTCGTAATCTGTCTGTTAATGTTGGTTTAGTTATTACTGATCTTAATAAATATGGATAGTAGTATTAAAACATCCTGTAACAAAAAGAGGGGGTTTTGATTGATTTTCAGAAATTATTTTAATAATTTCATGGCACATGAGTATTATAAAATTCTAAATATATATGTAATTTATATTTCATACACTTCAAAATGTATTTATTATTGGTAATGTCATGCTAGAAAAGCGAACTTAAAAATTGAAATTTTCTGTGAAAACCATTGATTGAAATTTTCACTTTGGAAAATACAGATGAAATGTACTGTGCATAAAACACAATGCTGGACTTAAAAGTATGTGTTCCTGGCCCTTCTTTTGTCTCTGTTAAGTCATTTCACTTCACAACACCTGTTTTAAATGGGGGCGATTGGATTGTTCTACTCTGTAAAATGCTTTGTAGTCTACAGAAGGACTAAGAAGGTTTTGATCTCTGAGATTTCCTATGCTGTTGCAACATTTCACTGGACCTGTAATTCAGGTTCTTCCCATTCCCATTCCTTTCTGCTGATGAAATTTCTTGATAGAATTCAGTATCATGGTCTGTTTCTATAGAGGAGTTATTATGATGTACTGTTGTAACTACTCCAAAATTAATGTTATGAAATATTTTCTCCCATGGTGTTTTATAGTTGACAATTTGTTGCTGTTTTGGACACACATGAAACGTCATTTATAATACCATGTAAAATTCTAATCTCTCATATTTGAGAGAAAAAAAATAATGAATGCAGCAGAGTAAAAGACACATAGAAAAGGGATATCATACACACAGGGAAACAGCCAATTAGATAAAAGATGAATCTTCCAAATGAAATGAGAAGGGTAGGGTTTTTTTTCTTTATTTAAACTTAACAAAATAAATTCTGAAAGAAAAATGACTGCTGTCTCCAAATGCCTCAGGTGTATGATCATCAAAGAAAGAGAAGAGCTATTTGAGTAAAATACTGAATTGACAGAAGAACAAATGTGTTTGCACACTGACCCTGTGGAAAAATACTTGTGAGGAAATTGTAGTGAGGGAAGTAATGTAGCTGGTGTTCAAGAAGGTACTAGGTAAGTTATTAAAGAGATAATATAGTTACATTCTATATAAGAGAAGTCATAGACATAGGAGGCTCCTTCCACTTGTATACCATTTGAATTTCAAACTATGAGACTTTCCTGCTGGATGGAAACTATGCTTTTCCAGTAATTCTACTGAAAACTGTTTTAAGATATGGAGGTTTTGGATGAAGTGGTTTCCTCTCTAATTGCAGAAAGAATTTTTCAAACAGGTGTCTTTGCATAGAGAAACCCCTCAAATTTTAAAGTTTCATCAGCTTTTTTCAAATCCCTAATATAAAATTTTACTGAGAAATTATGTAAACAATCAGTATTGTTCTAGTAGCACCTTGGAAACATTTTGCAAAAAGTTGCAAAAGGACTGCAGACCAATGAAGTAATAAATGAGTAACTTAATACATACGAAAAAATAGAATATCGGGTTGTGTTTTAGTACATAAAAATAGTTTAAATTCATCAGGAAAGTTATTGGTTGTGAATTATTCACTGTGATCTACTGGCTGTAATTCCTTTTGCATTTAATTACAAGGGGCTACAGATTACTTAGAGGTCTTGTAATGCATGTGCATCACTGCCAAGACCACTAATGGAAATTGCATGCCATTGCTGAGAGAAAAGTATACACTTCAGTAATTACATGTGGTACTCTAAATGCAGATGTAAAAGTAATTATCATAAACTGGTACTCTGCATATTGGAATGCTGTATTGGCTCAATACATTAGCTTTCACTTCTGAATATCATCAGGACTCAATACATAGTTCTCTCATGAAATAAGATGAAAGGTTTCCAAGTAACTTCCTATTGTTCCTAGAAAAAAACAATGTAGTGTATGAGTAGCTCCACAGGGACTGCTACATTCACTATTACACTAGAGAAAAGAGTGTTATTGGCTAGTGCTGAAGTATTTTGGTAGAATTATAAAGGGCGATCATATAACACATGAATTGAGATACTCTTATTTGTTACACTTTCTTGACCACTAAAATTTATATAGCAGAGCAAGGGAACTTAAATTCACGAGACGTTTATTCACATTCTCCTCCTCTAATTTCAGTAACAGTGAAGCCTTGAAACTATGACCTTGCAAAGAGATGAATACATAAAAACTACAGAAAAGAAAGAAATGGTCTATGTGTCAGAGATAGGATTAGATATCCAGGAGGGCTATGAACTTCAGAAGTGGGTGATTCCATGCTGTAAAATAGTTTAATTTGTGGCCTTTGATGGTGGCACTGCTCCAAACCTGGCTGAAACATTGCAGAACTTCAGCATTTCTCCAATATAGAATTTTAAAGTGAACATTTTTTTCAAAGATATTTGGTCCTCCTGTCTAATCACAAATGGTTAATGCGTTTCCTTGTTATACATTGGTTACCACTTTTAGCCCATTATTACTGCATAGACCTAGCCAGTCTTTTTTATCTTCATTTTGTTCTTCCTATGATATCTTAAATTTCAGATTAACCCTTGACTTCTCTTAACTCTTTACATTTTTTGAAAAGAACTTCAAAGAGCTATTTCAAATTTATGAGCTAGTACTTGGCACTAATGTCCCATATTATTCTTTTAAATTCATGAGGTATGCATGGAGAAATTTCCTTGTTTGTAATTTGCTGTGTAACTTGTGTTTGGTCTTAGTTACACAGTAGACATTTACATATAAAGAAATTAGAAAGTCCACTTTAGAAAAATAATGATGTACAGTTAGGCCTTATCTTTTAAATTCTTCATAGAAGTACATAATTTTAAATATAATACCTGTCCTATTTTTGATGCAATCCAATTTTGGGCCAATATGGCCTTGATCTTTAAATGTAAATATATTTATATTTTAAAATATTCATTTGAAACAATGTCTTAAAACATTCTGGTGAACCATCACGGGGTATTTCCCTGTTTATGAAATTTCTTGAGGTTCCACGCATTTTGCATTTTCATTTTTTAATTTGAAACCAGTGAGTAATTTGCGTCTCCATTTGCATTTATTTTTTTTTATAGCAACTCTTAAAAATAACTCCTAGCATATTTTAAATGCAGTTTTGGATTTTTATTTTTTTGGTAACCATAATAAACCTAACTAATTTCATTTATCCATTTAAACAAGTTAATATTCCTAGGCAAATGTTTGTTCTCCTATTGATAGTTTCCTCTTAGCATTATGAATTCTTTCTCTTTTGCAACATTTTAATGTGCAGTGATGGCTAACCACAAGAATTCAGTTCGTAATTCATTAGACCTTTAATAATGACCCCTTCCCTTCCCTTCCCTTCCCTTCCCTTCCCTTCCCTTCCCTTCCCTTCCCTTCCCTTCCCTTCCCTTCCCTTCCCTTCCCTTCCCTTCCCTTCCCTTCCCTTCCCTTCCCTTCCCTTCCCTTCCCTTCCCTTCCCTTCCCTTCCCTTCCCTTCCCTTCCCTTCCCTTCCCTTCCCTTCCCTTCCCTTCCCTTCCCTTCCCTTCCCTTCCCTTCCCTACAGCTACCTCTGATTTGCCTTCCCAGCTTTCGTTCCTGAGTGATGTTTTATAACTCGAAACAGCCTGATAGTTCTGTGTTTTATCATTCTTCTCTGTTATTGTGGATTCTTGGATCACCATCTGGTCTGTGATGTCAAAATACTAGTTATATTTCTGACTTCTGAATTTCAAGTCAGTGACAAAAAAAGGTTAAAGGATTATTTTTTTTGCAGTCCCATCTAAAATTTCTAGAAGTTCCACTCTTCATGAGATTACAGCTTTCCTCAAAGTCTTCCACTACTTTTTCTTAGGTCATCTTCACATCCTGACTTATTTGCATGTTATTAAAAATGTGATTAACATGACACACTGCAGTAATCAGGAAAATAACATTTTTGTGACTCTTTTCTTATTAAATTGAGTTAGTGTCTCTCTATATATCTCTCACATTTTTTCTTAAATATTTTCTGATTGCACCCACTGCCCAAGGACCAAATTCATGAAAGTGTTTGTCGTTCCATTCCTTATTTCTTCTCACAGTTCCAAAATGTCCTTTCTCTTGCTCTTCATTTAATTGCAAGTTTTTTTACTCTCAAGTTCCATTTCCGATTCTCTGTGCTTGGACAATGAGATCCTTAACTCCACATACCTTTGAATTTTTAAATTTTTTTAAACTTTTTTTTTTAAGAAGTTTGACAATCTGCACATGGAGCCATGGGATGGGGGGGGGGGGGGGAGGAGGGGAAGCTTAAGCTTCTTTATGTCTTTGATATGACGTAACCAACTCATATTGATTCGCCATGCTCTTAGTTATGCTGCTAATAAAGTGTGAAAGGGTATTCTCTATGCTGCAGGTCCCTAAGAAGCTACTTATATGCCCGAAGTCAGATGGAAGTTTTACTAAACTGAAGACAACTGCAACATACTTCATCTGACCAAAAGGTCAGAGATCTTCATAGCACTCCAGAGCCACAGATGAGGAGGAAATCTTCCTTACGAAAAGACTTAAAGAGAGGGCCCAGAGAGAGGAATCCTGGCACTAAGCAAACTACCAGACAGGAAAATGCAAGCAAGCAGGTATCCTCGTGCATCAGCAAGCAAATAACAGAGTGGTTGGTGTGTCTGTTTTTATAAAGCATCGCTTACCTGCAGCAGGAACTGTTTAAGTATCCTATTCATGTCAAATATTAAAATGAAGGTGTTTCTGTAATGGTTGTCATGATTATTTACAATCTGCTCACAAGCAAATTGTTAAATGAAGATTTAACAAAATAAAATAAGTTAACCTGTTACAAGTGATGAAATACTGTAATTGGTTTTGTCTGAAATACAGAAACAGAGAGAACATTTAGTTTACCTAGTAGCTGTTCAACTGACTTGCAAGAAGTGATTCTTTTGCATGGTACCAGTAACTAAGAGAAATTGCATCAAGCTGAATCAGAGATTAGGTATGTCGAGGGAATGTACGTGCACAGTGTTGATGTCAGGCATTTTCATACAGACAGTGCACAACCGTACACCCCACAAATACGTGTTTGTTATACAAATGCACTAGATTTTTCCCACTCCCATCAATATGTATTTTGATTAATCATACACAATATGTTCGGTTATTAAAAAAAATATTTACAGAAGTGAGAGGATAAAATAAGCAATTTATAAAAAGAAGCTTTTGTTGAAAATTGACAGGCTTTGAATGAAAAAAAAAGGAAAGGTAAATTTGTGCATATAATAAATAATTAATAATGGAAATTCACTTCTGAGAGCACTATTAATGAAACAATTTGGGTTTGCTGAGTATTTTGTATTTCTATGAGTATGAATAACATCCGTTTTCACATTAGAAAACAGTAACAGTGAGTATTAGTTCCTGGTTTTAAGCACATAAGCAGACTGCCATCTGGATAGTCTATAGTTAATAATTTTGAGCCGAAGAGTTTCTTCAAATTATTTCATCAGGATGCTTAGTTTTCAATGACACAGAATTAATCCTTTATGATATTGGTTGCAAAAGGACAAAAAGCGTTGTAATACCGAAGAAGACACAAAATGAAAACAGTATCTGCTCTGCAGAGCTATGCAAATGGAAAACAACAAATGCATCAGCAAGGCAGACAGGTAAGAAAAAGGGTCTAAATATTAGCAGCACGGTGGACAGAGTTGAGGTGACAGCAAACATATACTTTTATGTAAGCATGCTCTAAAATGACAGACCTACATTGTAGTTGGAACACTGGACTGCAATTTATAAGACCTTCTCCTGCTTAAGTCTTCGGATATGTGAAGTTCAACAGAGAAAGAAAAAAGCCCAAATCATGAAAAAGAGAGAAGGTGAAAGTGAGGACCCATATTTTCATCTTTTGCACATCTAGATATTAGACATGCTTTGCAAAATGTTAACTCTTTGGTTATAAAAAAAAAAAAAGAAAAAAGGAGAGAGAGAAAGAAGAAAGTATCATTCATTCTTGAGCATATCCATTAAAACGAAGAGGATTTTTTAATTACAACTAGAAGCTTTGGTTACCCTCCAGTCTCTGCCCTTTCTCCTTCCAAGAAATATAAGATGGAAGGGAGGCTAACCGTGCCATACTGGCTTCCACTTAAAGCTCAGTGCTGCCCACATAAACACTAAACCTCTTATTGTTGTCTTAGGACTTGTGTCCCAACCTTATAGGACAACTACCACGTCCACACTTTGAGACTGCTTCAAATCAATGTTGTTGGAACAGGATGAAATGTGAAATGATTTACAAAGCAGAATACTAACATTGTCGCTGTTTTGTCAAACCTTGCATGGAGTTTTTCTTTTTTTCTTCTTCTTTTTCTCCTTTGACCTTTGGGCATAAATGACAATGTCACTTGCAATTAAAGCAGAGCACTTTGACATAGCTGACATCAAATTTACTTAATGCTAGATCAGCCTGGAAAGTGTACAAAGGCTGGTATGTCTGAGAAAGAAAGTGTGTGTGTGACTGCTGAGGAGCATTATCCTATTCCCAGGATACTTGTTACAGAGTGCTAATGTCAGAATGTCAACAAGGGAGCTTTTAAACATTGGAATTGCACAAAGATATAATTCAAAGTATTTCTGAGGATAGATTGTTCAAATGGATCATCCCCCATTGTTGTTTCTTTTGCTTTTTTCCTTAGGCTTATTAGTTCCCTCAAACTTTATAATTAGTTTAGATTTCAGATAAATTAAGTCAATTTGCTGTACAGAGCTTTATTAGAATAATCATTAAAATTCATTATTTTTTAACATAGCAAGGTATTTATTTATTTAAGATTTGTCCACTGTGTAGCTCAATTTGGCTGACATCAGCTGAGGGTTCAGTCAAATTATTCCAGCTAAGACTGCTGGTTCTATTAACAAACATTAACAGATAGAAATATAAAGAGAGGAGTGTGAAGTGATATAGCAGAGGCAATTTGTATATAAACAGTTTACACATTGTTTGAAAAACAGCAGAGCATATATTATGTAAGTGTGATAAAATATTATTTTAAAGTATGATTAAATAATTCTTATTTACATTCAAATGTGTTCTCATGTCTACAGATTAATAAATAGTGAATGTGCTTAAGTATGCTTGGGAACAACAGTAAATGAGTTTTCATATCTGTCAAACTATTTTTTTGTTGTTTCTTCAACCTTTTTTTCATATGTTATATTTTATAACTTGAGTTAAGCTAGCTGAGTATGCCTGGTTTTGTGGGGGTGTTGGGAGAGCTGCACATATTAGAATAGAATATCAACATCTCTAAAATTTCCCTTGAAGTGGAAAGTTTTACCAATAAGTTGTTTGAAACAATCAAATGTTATGTCTTAATAACACAGTGCCTTTTCAGTTGTCAGAAGATACAAGACATAAAATATTAAAATGCATCATAGCCTTTAACATAAAAAATAACATCTGAATGAAGAATGAAAAAAGCATGATCATATGCTTCCAGGAATGTGATTTTGATTGATTTTCATCTTCAAGAATGTTTGTACAGAGACGTTTAATTTATTTTTATCTTATTCAAAGGCATTCTCCTCGCCTAGTTTGAGACAACTGCTACATGAAAAGCTACATTTGATCAAATTTTCTAGTCTGTCTGTAGACAGGGAAGAGTAATACATTCCTCTTCAGTGCAATTCATCCCACCTAAATACAGACTTGTTCATGAACATGTTAAATGGACTTCACCTTAAAACCTTTGGTTTTGTCTCTATTGACTTGTATTGAGTGTAGATGTCCAGGTGTTGGCGAGGTGGGGGAGGGTGAGAGGGGCTGAGGGAGGAGAAGAAGGTGCCTGCTGGGGTGATCTCTGTGACAAGTGAAATCAGGGCAGCCAGATGACCCTAACACAGCCCCACCACAGAGAACAGCTAAGCCCATCAGCCAAGACGGTGACGCGCCAAGGAAAGAGTATTTGAGAAAGGGCAAGACACTGACAGTCAGTGAGGAGTGAGGGAAAAAGTGTTAGAAACACCCATAAGCCCTGAGGGGAGCGTAGGAGGAGGGGAGGAGGTGCTCCAGGCATAGGAGCAGAGGTTCCCCTGTGGCATCTGGAGACACTCCTGTGGGACAGGGATTTCCCTGCAGCCTGTGGAAATGCCCATGTTGCAGTGGGTTTACCTTGAAGGACTGCAGCCCATGGAAAGGATCCACCCTGGAGCAGAAGTGTGTGGAGGAAGGAATGGTAGAGAGGAGCTGTTACGGACTGACCACAGCCCCCCCATTCCCTATCCCCCTACATCACTTGGGCAGGAGGAGGTAGAGGAGTCGGGGATGATGGACTGAATTTGAGCCTGGGAAAAGGGTTGGTGGTATTATTTTAATTTGTCTTTGTTTCGCACCATCCAACTCTATTTTAATTGACAATAAACGAAACAAATTTTCACCAAGTCAAGTCAGTTTTTCCCATGATGGTAATTGGTAAGGGATCTCCCTATGTTTACCTTGACCCACGCATCTTATTTGCTCCCCCTGTCCTGCTAAGGAGGGGAAATGAGGGAGTGTCCGGGTTGGAGTCAGGCAGCCAGGCAAGGTCAACTAACCACACAACAGTAAAAGAAGCCTGGACAACCAACCCATATTTTAATGTCTGTGCTGTAGAACTCTGACATGAGGTCAAAAATGTCTAGTCTTCTGAGTCCGTTTTACCATATGTGGCATGACAAAATCTTTATTTTATTTGGATTTCTTAGTATTTTTTTCTGAAGTTCACCAATCACTTGCTACCAATGGTATTTGTACTATAAGAGGAGATGTAAACTTAAAAAAATGCAGAGTTGTTCTCTTACCTGTGAGTTTATATGCTCCGTGAACTACTCTGTCTAAATGATTATCGGTACAGTTTGAATCAGAACAAACTTTTGCTTGCTTGTGAACGATGTTCCTCTATGATACAAATGTGGAGTGATGAAGCTTACACTCCAATTACGTTTTACAATGTTCACCATGAAAACTTCATTGTAATTGTAATGTCAGACAATTTCCGAGAACATAGTTCTGACTCGGAACAACGCTACCAGCTGCAGAAAGCCAGAACTCTGCCAAAACCTGTCACTTTTTGTTTGGTCACTGTTTCCAATGGAGTTCTTCCTCATTTTATGACTGTTTAGGGTTTTCTTTTCTGAAATTTGGCTTCTTGCAGTGTGATAACTCAATGCAATATCTGTACATGTCAGCAGGACTAGCACAGGATCATGACTTTCCACATTAGTTCTTATGAAATTGGTGTGAATGACGACAAGAGGAAATGCTTTTTTCTGGAGAGGTTAAAAAGTCACTGCCTAAGAATGGAAGGTTCTGACCCCACAACTGGAGGTTAAGACAACTCCATTTCAGCTGGTTCATATGGCAATTAATCGGTGGCTACAGATCAAATTGCTGGCTGTGCGCTGACTGGGAAAGGACATGCTCCTGTGTTCCAGTCTGCTCTCTGCTGCCATAAGGGTGGTGATTTCCAACAGAAGGTGGTAACAAACAGTATGAAAAAGTAGCATCAGAAATAATTTTAGCCATTTGCTAAATGAACACATATCTGAACCCTTAGAATTTTTTTTTATTAAACTCAGAAATGAAACATATAGCTCACTTTTCTTTTGCCGGTCGTCTTCCGTTACTTTTGGATTTCTCTTTCCTGCTTGCAGGAGTAAAACCCCTAAACAGGTTAGTCTGAATTTCTTCAGTTTCATTACAAAAGTTTTGTGCAGATCTAGCTGAAATCTTTGTTTTAGAACTAGAATGATTAATGTCCTGAGACACAAAGAGAGGAGAACTGAGTCAGAAAGGGAAGAGAGTAGAAAACTAAGAAACAAATGGAACATATAAAATTGAATACAATCCCTGGCCCCAAACCTGCTGAAAGAGTCTTTTCACAATTTGATGTTTCGCGTTCCTCCTCCATTTCTTTCAACTTTAGAAACTGATAGTATTTCATATTCCCAGCAATAGAAAACTCTCCCTTCAGTATCTCACATAAACTCATATATTTGTGGGTGAAAGAGTTTTTGGTTTTTTTTTTTTTACTTTTTGCTCTGCATTTTTTTCTCACTCTCTGCCTTACACTTATAACTGATTGCCAGCTATCATAGAATCCTTTAGTGTGCTAAATTAGAGTTAGGAGGAGAGCATCTTATTTCTGAATTAAAATTCTAATTTTAGAATGCTTCCTATCATCATATCTTGCCACATTTTAGCAGGTATGTGGGAAAATAAATGGACTTACAATTGTGTTGGCTGTTCTGATACACAAATGCAAAAAAAGTTCATATTGGCTGATATCTTGCTAGTTTTATAATCAGTGTGTTTACTGACTGATAAAATAGTCTCAAGAAACAAGCAAAACTCCAGGATATTGGATATATTAGATGTAACACAAGCCAAGCAAAAGTCTCTGGTCTGAACAGCTCAGTCATTAGTCAGATTAGACTGGATGCCAAAGAAAAAGATAAAATGGCTGCAGGTTGCTTTCAGGTTTGAGAAAGAAATTAGCTGCATTACGTTTTGGGTGAAACCAAAAGAACGAATTATTGAAAGAAGTAATGACCCCCATCTGTTCCAGGTGTAAGTCATACACGTCGCAGATATGCAATGAATACATAGGCACATACTGAAACTGCTAGGGGAAAGGTTGTATTTGTCTATATATGTACCATAAGCTGTTTGGGTACTGAGAGTATCTGCTATATGGGTGTAAGAAATACTGCGGGAAGGACCAGTGAATATATTTATTCCATAGATATTACATTAATAAAAATAAATTTAAATGAAGTCAAAATATTTTATTTTATTTTAATGACATTTGAAAAAACCCATGATTTTATTTTAGGCAAATAATGGCTTTTAATGTTCAAACAGGAAAGCTGGCCACTTGTAGCAAAGGCCAATGAAACAAAGTGTGCAAAATTTCAGGAAGACGAGGAATCTTTCCCTGAGCTGACTAAAACAGTCACCCAGGATACAACAGAGCCAGTGAAGATTTCTCCTCTGCCTAAGAGGACA
Source organism: Larus michahellis (assembly GCF_964199755.1). Classification (NCBI taxonomy): domain Eukaryota; kingdom Metazoa; phylum Chordata; class Aves; order Charadriiformes; family Laridae; genus Larus; species Larus michahellis. The sequence continues at coordinate 81,732,799 of NC_133897.1, read as the reverse complement.
CAAACTCTCCACACTCCTCTTTAACCTTTCCACTCCTCCTGCCTGAATTGCCAGACTATTAGTTGAGCTGAGCAGAGGTTGGTCTCAGTCCTGCTGATGCACCTCCATTTGATTAAGAGTATTTAAAAGCTGAATAACTTTTAAAGAAAAACAGATTGGCTTCTGCAGTTGGATGCAGACAGTATCTTTCTGGAAGGTCAGAGATTTTGGTTCCCATAATTGTTCCAAATGAGGCTAAAAGTGTGTTTGATCAGTATTTTCCTACCTCTGAGGAGAGTGCCCACCTATCAGGCAGCACAGTAAGCAAACAGCCAAGGAATAACTTCAAATACTGCACACGGAAAGATTTAGCAAAAGACACCTCTGTGAAAATAACCTATTGATATTAAACTTAATAGGATTAAAGAAATGCTAATCCTCCTATCTGGCACGAGGGGTGACCCATGGATGATTTTTCAAAGCAAGAAGGGATTGTAGGAGAAGGCTGGTCAGAAGGAGGAACAAGGCTGCAAGCCACTGAAGCATATTGCAGAGAAAAATTGAAATCTACCCAGAGTGAATAGAAAAGGTTACAGAAAACAGGCATCTTCGTGTCCATGGCCAGCATGGTGTACCGCAGCAATTTTTATTTGGCAGTTTTATTTTTATTTGCATTTGCTAAGTAGACCTAAGTAAGTTTTGACAGCCTAGATGAGGGTATATCAGAGTAGCTACAGTAATAAAGAAGTTACATGCATTGCATGTGAACTATTGCATAAAGAAAAAGAGACTCAAGAAGAAGAATGGAAGTAAGCTCTGTGCATAGTCTTTGATAATTGTACCTTTTTTTTTACAATATCTTCTCAATGAAAGTTATAAATATACATTGCAATACATTTACAACCCTTTCTGTGGCCCCAGGACTGGAAAACAAAAATAGCCTATAGACAGCAGAAATAATAGATCTGTTCTTTAAGCTACCTATATGATCAATTACAGTGCATCCTGCTCAGTTAGCTTTGCAATTATGAAGAGGGCTATTTTCCCTAGCTTGCCATGTTGCTTGAATGATTTGTTTCCAATACACTGTATTGATTTCCAATATATTTCCCATTTGAATTAATAGGAGACATGAAATAATGACAATAGTGTTTGCTTCCTTAGCTGTTTTGCTGCTTTACTTGTGCATGCTTTTATTGTATTTACTTATTCAGAATGGGAAACTTCAGAAAAAAGACGACAATTTCAGAACAAAATCAAATAGGGAGATGGAGAAATGAAGACAGTAAAGGGCTTGTCGATGGGGAGAGTGAAAAAAAAGGAAAGATATTAGTGTTATGATACGGTGACTGCATACATAAGGCAAGGTCTATCAGGCCTATGTGTACACCGTTCTGAGACAGCAGTCCCCAGAGCACAAGCACAGCCTGATCCGTTCCTTTCTGTCATTTTTCTGCACAACTGCCCCACAACTCGCTGCTGGACTGCCCCCACACTGCACGTGCGGGCCAACAGTCCAGCCTGCACCATGGCATGCGAGTCCACCTGGCATGTATAGCTTACATTTCTGCTTTTCTCTTGTCTTCCTAACATCTTCAGGAGCATAACTTGGTGTTGCAGTGTCTCAGCAGTAACACGTTAGGAGGATATTACTTGCCACTTACAGTTTATTCCTCTTCAGGAAGTGGAGAAAGTGGAGTTTCTTCTAAGTGGACCACAATAGCATTGTTCCTTCTTCTGCTTTGCATTGTTTTCTTCCAATTAAACCCTAAACACTGACAAGCGGTCATAGCAGAGCCAGGATATGCAGAAAGGTTTCAGTTGTCTAAATTTTTTCATGCAGAAAAGTTCATCAAATACATCTCTGTTGACTAAGTTGGTATTATTCTTATAGAATTTTATTTTGTAGAACATTCCAAAGTAGATAAATTAGTTACACATTTTTTATTCACACATATATATTCATAAGGGGAGGGATATTGGATTTACAATTTCTTCAGTGTAGAAAATAGGCAAAGATTATTAGGTATTGCAGGTCAGTGAGAAGAATGCAATTGTTAATGATATTTTTTTTTATTTTATTTTATTCCCCCCATGACCTGTCTACCATACCCAGGACCACAATCTGACTGGGTTTTTCTTGTATGTGTTTTTATACTGTTAGTGATCTAGTCTTATATGAATATCTATGCCATTTATGTAAACACCTATTTTGTTCTCAACAGCTGCAGAATATGCTCTCATTTGAGAAAGGATTAAATGTAAAGGTCAAATGTGTTACATATGTGTTCTCCACAAGGGAGATTTCTGAAACTGCCTAGTCCTTAATTCTATTGTTTCCTTATGTTGATAACGAGACGTAGACCACATTCTTCAAAATTTATTTGAAATTCAGAATTCTATAATTATGCAATTTGTCTCCATTTGATCAGCTCCCTCACAGAGGCATTATGTCCTGTGGAAATGATAACAGGTAATTAGAGATAGCCACATGGAGTATAGAAAATGCCATAATTGCATGGATCACTTCACTGTTGTCATTTCCTGCAATCTGAGGACTTTGCTACTTCACTATTTTTAAAAAAGATTTTTAATACATTTTTTTCTGATAAAAAGAGAAAGAAGTATAAAAAAAGTCCCAAATGCATTAGGAATGCATTGATTCAATAGAAGCCCTAGAATTATCTGTCTCAATCCAGACATGTAATATCTTCCCTCCGTCTTTAAAGGCCAATTGAATAAGACAATGCTCTATCAGGAGCCTGTGTCTCTGAATACAAGTTTTGATCAAAACATTACTGCTGACGCTGTTTGTCCTTTCTTTTGGGAAATTAATCAATTTTCCTTTCCTGAATAGAAAATAAATATCTTAAATGTTTTGGGGTAAAGTTGCATATATTTTAGTTTGGATATACTACTGCAACCAGACATGGGAGATGCAATCCAGGTACTTCACAGCCCTGTCTTTATTAGCAGTACAGAAGTCCAAGCTTGACTTCATCTGTTCGGAAGTGGTAACATCCATATCTGAGAAGGACTCCTCTACATCCTTTAGTAAGATCTAGGGTGAAAACTTGTCCCAATCTAAGTCACCACAGTCTGTAACAGAAACTAGTTTTTGTGGGCATTGCCTGAGAGGCAATATGCCTCTGCTCCTTATTATAAATTAACCTTTGTAACACTATAATTTTCCTGGCGTGCATGCCTCCAACACAAACACAAGTTAGTAAAGAAGATGCTGTGCAGCCCTAGCATGAAAATAAAGAGCTCTTGGTATTACCTCTACCACCATGTTAGCTGGGAAAAGACAACATCTGCTTCTAAGCTCTCATTAACCGCATTTGCACTTGTGCTCTGTATTTTTGTGTATAGAGAAATGATAGTGGCCTGTAATTCCAACCTGCTCAGAGCAGCAAGTCAAACGGTAAGGTCAAACCTCTCATTTTTCTTTTGCTGTGGACATCCTCAGGGTAAATAGCAGGGAGGATCCCATCGCTTTGTCAGTTTTCTTGCTGCCTGCCAGCCCAACAACTGCTGCAGCACTGCACAGACAGAGACTGGTTGTACTGGGTTTGCATGGCAAGGTTTTGCTAGAGGGGTGTGCATGTGTGTGTGTGCATGTGTGTCGGGGGGCGGGGGTTGTCTTCTGCGAGAATCTGCTAGAAGCTTCCCCTATGTCCAATAGAGCCAATGCCACCTGTCTCCAAGACAGACCCACCACCGGTCAAGGCTGAGCCCATCAGTGACAAAGGACAATGGCACAGCAACCTGCAGCAGCCAGATGAGAGGACTGAGAATACGTGAGAGCAACAACTCTGCAGACACCAAGGTCAGTGAAGAATAAGAGGGAGGAGATGCTCCAGGCAGTGGAGCAGAGATTCCCCTGCAGCCCGTGGTGAAGACCATGGTCAGGCAGGCTGTCCCCCTGCAGCCCACGGAGGTCCATGGTGGAGCAGATATCCACCTGCAGCCCATGAAGGACCCCATGCCAGAGCAGATGGATGCCTGAAGGAGGCTGTGACCCCATGGAGAGTCCACGCTGGAGCAGGCTCCTGGCAGGACCTGTGACCCTGTGAGGGACCCACACTGGAGCAGTCTGTTCCTGAAGGACTGCACCCCATGGAAAGAACCCACACTGGAGCAGTTTGTGAAGAACTGCAGCCCATGGGAAGGACTCACGTTGGAGAATTTTGTGGAGAACTGTCTCCCATGGGAGGGACCCTGATCTGGAGCAGCAGCAGAGTGTGAGCAGTCTTCCCCCTGAGGTAGAAGGAGGAGCAGAAACAATGTGTGATGAACTGACTGCAACCCTCATTTCCCAGAGAGAATCCACCTTGGGGGGAACGGGTAGAGAAACTGAGAGTGAAGTTGAGCCTGGGAAGAAGGGAGGGGTGGGGGGAAGGTGTTTTAAGATTTAGTTTTTATTTTTGCATTATCCTGCTCTGATTTTGATTGGTAAAAAATTAAACTAATTTCCCCAAGTTGAGTCTGTTTTGCCTGTGACAGTAATTGGTGAGCGATCTCCCTGTCCTTAATTTGACCCATGAGCCTTTCATTATATTTTCTCTCCTCTGACCAGTTGAGGAAGGGGAGTGATAGAAGGGCTTTGGTGGGCACTTGGTGAATACTTCACAGGAATCAAGCACCAAACTACAGTATTCCACAGCCCATTCACTACTCACTGCTTACTAGAAGAATACAGTAATGACTGATTTTAAAAGCCCTTATATTTGGTGTATTTCATATTTATTCTTTTATGTAATCACAGGTCTCTTCTCCTGGTGAAGCCAGCAGACAGGAGGTGACTAGAAGACATATAAAATGCCATGGTTTAAAGCAGTGTCCGATTAACTCTTACTCAGCCTTGTCTTTTTGGTTATCCACAATGTCAGATTATTAAGTAAAAAAGCGTACTCAAGTAAAAAACAAACCTAAAAAAGCCTTAAGTTCTCATTTTTTCAATCTCAAACAGGGGTAACAGTTACTGTCAGCACAGTACCTCTCTAATGTAAAAAAGAAAATGAGGTGCAATATAGGAACAGGCTGAAGATTGCTTAGAAGGCACGGAGTCTTGGTCTAAACTATTGCCTTTTCTCACCTTAGACCTAGGTGCATTTTTAGGAGGCCAGAGCTGAGCAACTGATGTTTCTTTCTGGTGTTGTGATCTTGGTTCAATGCAACCCTCAAAATACTGTTTTGAGGAGCCACAGTAAAAGGAGTATGGGGAAGATTCAGGTTCACACTAAGCCTTCTGTTCCCATTTTCCACTCACCATTTTGGTTTTTAGGACATTGCTGTTTCCTCTCCTTATCTCATCTGGCATTAGAAATCTGTAGAAGAAGATTCTGTGGAGGTGGGAATGGAATTCTGTTAACTACAGCTTTGACAGTAGATATTAGTTCCTTAATGGAAACCTGTTGTGAATACTGAGCAGTAGGCTGTACCGAGTGACAGAAGAAGCTGCCACACGAAAGAAGATACTACTTCATTTACAGAAAAATGGCCATTTCTCTCTGACCGCTTTTGGTATAGTATTGTTCTTTCGTATGCCTGTTTTGTAATGATCGTATGCAAGATATTGCTTATTAACTGTCTTTTCTGCACAGTTTGTAATATTTAATAAAATAAACTTTTATTATGGAAATATACAGACTGAGATTTGAGGTAACAGTCCTGTGAGGCACAGCCACTTATTATTTTCTGGTTAGTATGTCATAATTCTCTAACTGCGGACACGTCCTCGAAGTATTTAAAAGTGATGTCCTCAGAATTTAGGATGAAAGATTGCTTAAGCCTATTAATTCTCTTTCCGTAGAGATCTAGGTGTGCTGACAGTTGGAATAGGAGACAGAGAAGAGCAGTGTCTGTGGGCAAGGCCATGCTGTGGTCAGGGTGTAACATGAAGGCACCTTTTAGCATGTAGGTCAGAGAAGGTTTCTGCCAGAGGAAGTGAAAGCACAAGTGGTTTTCAAGCTCCCTAGACTGTCAGTCTTCCATTGGGTTGAGTCTGAATATGAGAATGATTTCTTTGTATATTTTTTTCCCTTCGGGGGAGATTTTCAGAGAATTGCAGGCTCAGGTAGATCATTGGCTCACCATCACATTTTCTCAAAATTTTTGTGATTGACTTCTGCATTGGTTAAAGGAAGGACCTTTGGACTCAAAAGGCAGAGTTTAACCAGTTCAAGTTAAAAGTTGTTTGCAGACATTACATTTTCTGACACTGTGTTTAAACCAAGTTTGTATTGTATATCAGTATTAAAAAGGCATTGCATAATTTCACAGGGAAAGTCTTATTGAACTAATTTATACCTTCTCAGGAATATATACTTGTACTAGACACTCTGTGGTTTTTTGTGCCCTCTTGATATCACCATATGGGCTTTTAAGTACAAAGGCTAGAGAGATGTTTTGATTTCACCATAAAATATTTCTGTGATTAAATTCCATACATTATATTTCAACCCTACATTTAAAAAAGATTTAAAAATGACTTGTGATTATAAACCTTCAAAAATCAGAGTTCATAATAAAATGATGACAGCTAACAGAGAAATGACATTTTAAGCGAAATAATGAAAATACTACACTAAGCACATGCAGAATAAGCGTGGGAGGAGAAAGATCTGTCAATGCCTGGCCCTATAATATCAATGAACTTTCTGTAGAAAACACCCGAGACTAAAAAATTAATCTTTGCCTTGTATTCTATAAGAAGTAGAACATAGTCCAAAGTCAGTCTAAATCAGCACTGGAATTGTCTACTCAGTCCCAACTTTTATATATGACAGCATCCCCATAATTAATGTGTTCATATTTTCTCACCTGCCTTTCATTTTCTTTCCAAACTCCCGTATGAGCCCATAGATTTTAATTAAGAAAAGAGGTCAAAGTTGGAATGCAAAGTTGAGTGGCAGATAAAACTTCAAAATATAGACTTCAATATTAAATTGAATAGTAAGGCTGGCAGTATTGGACTTTTAGAAATTATATTTTTTTTTTCTGTTTGGTTCTTATTAAATATTTTTCCAAATGGTTTTGGCATGTTAGGAATCATAAAAAAAATTAAGAATATCAAATTTGGGACAAATATCAGTGAAAGATGAAGTACTAGCAGTTGCAAAAACTTCCTATCATATTTATTTCTCTTTCCATAAGTGAATACCAATAGCAAAATTATTGCATGAGTGTGTGTGTGTGCTTGTGTGTATCAAAACGAACATATGCATTGATTTTGATGATTTTGGAACAAGCCTTACATAGGATTACAGTAAATTGCAAGTTTAATGAAGTCACAGAATCTAAATTTAGAAAATTGCTCAAGGAAATGTATTGTAAGAAAATTTTGGCTACAATTTTCAACATGACTGGAAAATTAACATATAAATTAATAACAAAGCTACTGCCAGAAGCGCTTATGAGGGCAGCTTGTTGGATTAGGCAGTAACACATAATTAGACATAGCTATTACCAAGGATATCTAGATTCAGCAGCACCTGAGAGGAATAGGAGCTTGTTTGCCCTCCTCATCTAGTATTCTTTAAAACCAAAGACAAATTCTACATGTAAGGCACGGTTGCATTTAACTTAGTGCTGCAGGCTTTGCTAAGAACTTATATGTACGCTGAAGGGAGAAATGATCGCTTTACAGTTAAAAACATCTATTCAGAACCCAAACCTGAAACTTAAAATTGGTGATGCTTGAAAACCACTGAGCAAAATTAAGATCTAGAGTCAGATTCTGCATATTTCAAACATCAGGGGAATTCAGATTCTGAGTTTTGGGTAAGGCTTATCTGCAAATGACTATGAAAATATGTATTTATTCCCTGAGTCATTTATGCTGTCTTGAGATGAGAAAAGTAGCACATACTACCACAGTCAGCATTATAAATATACATTGGAAGACATCCAGCCTCTACTTGCTATAGCTACTGTGATGCACCCCCGCTATTTAAGAGCCCTGAGATTTAATTGTCTCCATATATATGTCCATGGAGACTGGTCATATATAACACCAAAGAGGTCAGAGGTCTGAAGCAAAGAAGGGATGTAGTTGGAGATGTGGAAGAAAACATTCTGCCACTGGTTACTTCTGCTTCTCTCCTCCAATGATCAATTGCTTATAAAAAGTGAAACCGCACTCACAGGAAAGATGAAGTAGAAGACTCACTGAAGTATCTCAGGCAAGGACCAAAGGTTTTGTGCTCCTGGTAAAGGAAGATTTCAGTTCTCAGCTTGATTTCTTTAAAGTGGAGACTTAAACCTGAATTTTCCCAGTAGAAGTTAACCAGGCAGGCCAGGATTTTCTGAACAAGAATAAACCAGATCCTTACTATATGAACTAGCTACCCAGCCTTCTGATCAGCAACTACTTTGAGATGACAATAGGGTATAACTTCTTGAGCTATTGCAGTTTACCATTGCTACTTAGTTCATAACTTGAGTCATTGGCAATATGCATGTGAATAAAGCTTCAAAGGGAAGAGCATATACTGAAAATGAAAAATCATTTACATTGAATCAAATATAAATGCTAATGCAGTAGTCAAAATTGCAAAACAGACTCAGTCCCGTCTTCCATTTAGTGCTTGCAATTAACTGTAATGACGGCTTACTGCCGAAGAAACTTATCCAATGTAAAATTAGATTACCTTTTTTGTTTTGTTTTCCCCTAGAAGATTACTCTAGATTTACAGTGATGTGGTAGAAATAAAAAAAAACAAGCAAACAAACAAACAAAAATGCTATTGATTTACTTGATACTGCTTACTTCAGGACTTGGGAGATCACTTCTTTTGCCCTCCTTTTTATAGTTGCATTTTTAATGACAAGGCTGTGAGGCCTTCACGGAACATTGACATATTACCTGGAGTACAGTTGTCAAAGTAGTCTTACCATTTAATTTAATATTTTTTCCCTTACACAACAGGTGTAGACTGCACGAGTTTTGGGATGTTTTTTCAATCTTCTCCCTCTCCATCTTTCTCACTTTGCAAAGAGACACTTAATGTTTTAAGAATAAATAGTAAAGCTTATTCAAGAATAATTCATATGATTCTTCTTGCATCATTTGGGACGTGTCACATTTATCAGTGTTATATGATATGAGGAACATCACAAATCCTCATCGGCAGTAGATTTTCTTGAAGTGTTAACAATGGCTACTCCTACCATTAACACATGTAGTGCTTGAGTACTTCAGGGTATTTGATGGCTTCAGCTATGTTTTTAAAAGTCAGATGTCTCCCTGAAGTTTTAGCTCTACTGATAAGAAACAGTGTTATCTGGAAATTAGGCAAGAATTCTCACAGGTTTCTGGGATACTGGAGTCACTGAAGTGCTCAAATGTCCTTCAGGGAAAAGGAGATGAAGGATTCAGTTGCAATGAAAGTGTCGGGAATTCCTCAATAAGTCAAGTGCATGATTTGTGGTTTGTCCTGACTCAACATGTGAAAAGAAGCAATGTTTCATCTTTCCTATTACCATCACATAAGATTTACCTAATACCTAGACTAGATGAAGCAGTTTCGTTGAAATAAGTACCTCCCCTTTTTATTTCATTCACCCACTATTGAGATGGCTTTTGACCTGTCAAGGTCTTCTGCTGGATAAATTATTAATGAGGGGAGGAAGGGGAAGGAATGACTGCCACAAGCTTTACTGATTTAATGAGCACGTTAATCGAAGTCAGCACTACTCTGAACGGGTTCAGCTGTCCCAATGTCATAAATACATTTTACGATGGGTTATCAGTTCATGGTCCTTGATTATTCATATAACATGTTCCAGTGAATACATACCCATGCCCTACCTTAAGCAGGCCAGCTAGCTCTGCAGGCTCAGAAAAGGACAGCCTCACACTCAAACTGTGCCCTACAAGCATTGTAGATGCAAACTCCTGGAGAAATTGGTTTTGGGAACTGAAGCCTGAAGTCCAGCAAAGCTACCAAGGATGATATAGTCACAGTCTCAGCGGAGCAAGTAATCACACAGCTTCCTCGTAATAATAACGATGTATATAAAACAGCCCCATATTTTGGATAGGAAAATGATACATTTTCAACTACAGCTTTGAAACCAATTTTAAAAAGTGAGTAGAAAATAACTGGATACACATCTGTGAAAGTGCAGTTCTGAAATAACGTATCTAATAATAATGTAGCTAATGTATCTACTGGAAGTTTGCTGGTAGAGATAGAAATAGGTGCCCTGGTTCTTAGCCTAAGGATGTACCTGTAGTATCTCGCCTACCCTACTGGATCTTAAGCAGCTGGAAGCTGGACATAAACTTTTACTGAGCATTTGTGCAAACCAAATTCTTGAACTTGCTTGCAATCTCTTTGCATTAACTTAATATGTGCATTAATTGTCTGTTAATAATTTTGATCATGGCTATTGATCTGAATGATGACAATGCAGACGTGGAAGAAATGCATGAACAAACTAGAGATGTCAAAGACCTGGGGAAAAAAAAAAAAAAAAAAAAAAAAAAGGAGTGAGCACTTGGGAAATTGGGCAAAGGAGAGAGGTCAGCACAGTAATCCTCAATATGCAAGGCACTGTACAAAGATGGAAGAAATATCTCTCCTGCCTTGTCAGCAGGAAGGACAAAAGAGAGGGGACTTTAATTCCAGGCTGCATGTTGTAGTTCAACATTCCTAACAGAAGAGTCTTGGAGCACTGAAGTCCATCAAGATTTGGAAACCTCCATCAGTGGACATTTTTAAGAATAGACAAAAATTATTGTGAATTGTTTAGGATATGTAGGGACAAACAGGTGAAATACGCATTTCACAGACTTCCATCCAGCCATGTATTCTATGCAGATCTTGGCTGATGGTTAAAACTGTTCCTCCTTGAAGCTTTTCTAGTACACAGAGTTAATGTGGAGCAATTGCTGGGAGCTACTCTGTGTGGTAGAAATGATCCTACAAAGAACATTTTTCTCTGACTCTCTGTTTTCTCACTCCAGCTTCTACTTTTTCTTGCACTAGAGAATAGATGGGGAGCAATGAGTGCTCACGGAAGTAATTTCTGTCAGGAGGAATATCCTTCTTTCTCCTGTTAACTTGTATCAGACTTTTATTTATTTTTAACGTCAGAGACCTAAACAGTCTAGAGAAACATGGGTCTAAAAATCACCTAATTTTAAAGTGTAGCTTCTGGGCCAAATGCTTTTACTGTGCTGGCATGCACCTGCCAGACAATACCTGCAGCAGAATTGGAATCATATGATTAATGGATACAGCTCCAAGTTCCTTCTGGAGGATGGCGGTGCAGGGCTCTGGTCATTTGTGATTTATTTGCTCTTAGTACTGTGACAGCATAGCAAGAGCTGAGAATGTACTAAAACACCAAGACTTTTGAAACCCTATTTTATAAAAGTAGACCTTGTCCATTCCTCCACCATGCCACAACAGAGTTAAAGAAGCAATGCATGTGGGATAAAGATGATGGAACCATAAAAAAAATCTGCTGATAAGAAAGAGTAACCTCTGTGAAAAATGGTTGCAATGGTTTTTCATCATTTTTGAGAGAAATTGTTTGGGTGGTATTTTCCATATGGAGAAACGGGGAGATTAAAGATTTAACTTAATCCTTTCAGATGACAATTTATTTTTCATTTCCCATTAAAAGTCACTGGATTCTGTTTTCTTGTATGTAATTGTAGAAGGTTTTAATATTCACAGCTATTACAGTTCTTGAGCCTTAAGTTTTTCTGTCCTGGAGGGGATATGTTTTTTCTTAAGATGCTTTCTATGGAGTAACACTTTTTTCTTATTAGAAACAAAAAAGTAGTGAAAAGCTTACATTAAGTGAACAGCTTATACCTCCAGTAGATATAAATGTGTGAGGTTGTTAGGTATATTTCCATTACTTTTTTTTAAAGGTCTTTTCCCCAAAACTCCTGCCATTTCCACATCCAGTGATAGAATTATTCTGTATAAATTCATATATCTTCAATTGTACATCTTTATAAGGAAAATGACCCACAGTTCCCTGTAGGTATCACTAATACATATCCCTGTGTCCAGAAAGAGAGTCTCATGCACCCTCAAAGACTTGGTTGACAACATCATAGTTTAAAAGCGAACTGTTCCTCTCCTTTCCTTTCCCCCTCCACCCCCTATAGAGAAGTGATGTTGATTGGGAATGGAAAGTTCCTACTAGAACAAAGGTCCTTCCTGACACATTAGAGTAATTTGCTTATAAATTTTATTTCAGTGTTTTATGTTCACCATCGGAATTGCTCAAAAAAAGACTTAAAACTTTTGGGAGGATGTAGAGTAGGTTGGGAATCTTTGCAGTAGTGTCTTCTCTGCCCATTTTCCAAGACAAGACTAGATGCAGGTAAGTATTCCTAGAAAGTTGGGGTTTTTTTTATTTTGGTGGTTGTTGTTGTTTTGGCAATATGTATGTACCTATACATAAATGGGTACAGACAAACTTACAATGCAATGCAAGAAAATGTCATTCCTAGTAGCCAGTAAATGCATGAGAGGAGGGGCCTAATGTGTGTTCATTTCTAACTGTAAGTCTTGTGAGCTAGAAGATACATTTCTAGCGCTTTAAGATGAAAACATGTCATCCAAACATATTATAAAATGCTCTTGACATTTAAGTTTGGATGTGTTAGTAGGTAGACAGCATGAGTCATATCTGTCAGATTTTTCAGTGTTGCTGTATCAATTCTTGCCATAGCTTTCTGCTACTGATCTACAAATTCATCCTTCAGGGGACTTAAGATCTGTCTCAGCATTTTGTCTTTTTTACATCTTTATCATAAATACCATCATGCTCAGGGATAAAACACAAGCTCTCCTGCAACGGATAAAAGTTAAGATATTCATCACAAATTCTGTGCTGAAAACAAACCTGAATTACAGTGAAAAAAAAAAGCTATTCAAGATACAATTTAAACTTAAAATACATAGGTGCCATATTGCAGACTAGTAATCAACCATTAAAACGGACTTTGATGGAGAAAGGAGATTGCCTTGGACCATGGGTTATTGCTAACGTAAGGGGTACAGATTCTTAACTAGCATGCATTACCTTCATTAAAATCCATGAAGCTATGATGATTTTCTTTAGCTGAGTAGCTAATCTCTCCTATTACCATGGAGAGATTTAAAGCAAGACCCTCATGGAATAAAAGCTTGGACATCTAGCAAAGAAGCATTGCTGTTGTCTGAGCCAGTGAGAGCTGCATTATGCTTCTCTAAGGATGTGTATTTTCTGCTTATATTTGCTGAATAGAGCTAAACTCCTATTATCTAGCTGACTCGAGGGTCCTTTGAAAAATTCAGGCAATTACAGTTCATTGTAAGCAAAATATGTTTCTATTTGAGTTTTGAAATGGGAGAGGAACAATGTGTCCAAATGTTGAACAATCTGACTTTTGGATAATCAAAGCTAAAATAATTGAGATTAGCATGTGCCGCCTAGTTGTGTTTGGTCTGTTTGCTTGTTTGTTTGTTTGTTTGTTTTTAAAAAGCGCTGCACTGCATTGTTTTTCTCATCTTTTGGATTGTTGATCAATAAGGCAGCAGTCATGATTTGCCAGTTCTCTGTTCCCTTGTGACAGGACAACAGAGTATCGCATTCTCCTCACTACATTTCCTTCATTGGCAATCTGCTTTAAACAGTCAAAAAATCACAGACCAATCTGGTATGATTTCGAGATAAAAGGGAGTGAAGGATAGAATTTGATGATTAAATTTTTCTGCTGGCATGTTTAATAGCAATGATGTAGCATCTCTCCGTGTCATTTCATATTATACTCTGGTAGTAGTTTCTCCAAGGTAACTGTTCTCCCCAACAGTTATTGCTAATAGAGTTAGAACTTAACAAAACATTTGTATAACTACAAATTTTTAGTGTAATTTTCTGCTAAATTTCAATTTTGCAGTGCCTTTTAATTTGCTTAATTTGATCAAATTTCACCTAAAAACCTTAGTTTTTTCACCAAGTTGTACTTTCAATTGTCTCTTCTTCTACTAGTAAGTTACAATATAAAAATTTATTTTGTTGAAAGCTAATCACATTTGGTTTGGATTATGAATGGATGAAGCTTCTTTGCAGGTAAAAAGAAATCATTTTCACTAGTTCTGAGAAATACAAAATATAGTGCTGTTTCGACTCTAAGTATATGCATATATATGTACCTTTATGTACATAGAGAGAACAATTTTACCCAGGCCACAAGCCTTGCAGTTCTCACGTCTGAGTCTGCATCTTCCAAACTCATGAAGAACCAACCTCATCTATGTGGATCTTGCCTTCATCCTTCCCGCCTTCCCCAGTAGCTGTGCCAGTGTGGGCACTTGGTAACTATTTTCAGAGCAGGTGTGAGGAAATGAGGCAGGTTGGCCAGCAGCCAAATGCTTCTCAGGGGTGCCTAAATCGCAGGCAACAACCATGACTTTCTGGGTTGCACCATCTGCTCTCCTATGTCGCCTTCTGCTGTAAATTCCCAGAGAAAGCACCCAAAAGCCCTTCTGACCTTGCTGAGGGCAGCATCCTCCTGGTTCCTGAATGCAGGAAAAGGGTTTTATTTCATCGTCCACAGTCACTACCAGGTCCTGCCTCCAGAATCACCTCCTTTCCTCTCACCTTGAGCCTCCCACAGGAAATATTTTAAAATAATTGTTTTCATAAAATATGCGGAGGTTGATCTTCATGCGGTCGTCTGAAGTGATGCTTTGCAGAGAAATCCCAGATGACAGTTAGTAGAATTAAATACTGTGAAACACACCAAAATGTAGAAGACATGTCAAGCAGGATTGGAGAAATCACCTCTGCTCTTCCACCTTAAAAGTCTTTTTCATTGGTGGCGTTTAATCACTTGAAGCTTCCTCAGTTTTTCTTACAGGATGTAAAGCCTTTCGACACAATTCTGAGGTTTTAAAGGTCCAAGGCATGGTTCTGTGCCTACATGCCATTAGTGGTTACTGAAGAGTAGTACTCACAAGCCTTTGATTAGAATAGCATTTGTGGACAGCAGAGAACTAGGATGGGAAGCAGGTGGAGTTTGAAATACTCAAGGACCTGTCAGCCCTAATACATTTAAAGATGCCTCCCTCACCCGCCTCTGATCAGTGGAAACTACATGGTTACTTCTGAAAAGAAAATGTAGGAATTAATGAAAAAATGCTTTGTAAAATTCTTTTTTTTTCCTTAAACCTACCATTTCACTTACTGCACTCTTACTGGAGCTAGCACATGTAAAACTTTCTCTTTTATTTCAATTAATAAACCTATCATAAGGACATAAAAGATTGCTGGTCAGGAAAAGGCCACATGCCTCAGTAAGACTGTGTCCTTTAGATTTATTTTAACCTCACCTCTCTGCTTTGTAACTATATCATTTAACCCCTTTGTCTATAAAAATGTCTTTGCTGGGTCTTAAACACATTTATTCTGTTTGCCATCTTATTTCATATGTTGCCAAGTAACAAAGACCACTGAAGCTAAGTAGGTCACCTCAAAGTCTTCCCTTTTCCAAAGAGAATAAATTTAACCTTTTTTTTTTTTCCTTTTTCTTTTTTTCCTCTCATAAGAACAAATACTTATGAAATGAATGAAGATCCAAACCCTTCTTTGGCTGCTTTCTCTTACATATTCTCCAGAGCAGTGATATCGTTGGGATGGAAATAAAATCAGATTTGCTGAAAGACAAAAACTAGCTCTTCCTTTGCATGGAACATCTGTTTGTCTGCCAGTTTCCTTTTATTTTTTTCTATCTATCTGCTTATTTCATATGTTGTTTTGTTTTTTGATCTTTTTCAGAAGCCTTTTCCTTTTCAGCTTTGAGGGCTTTAGGGATTTTTTTTCCCAATAAACTTTAAATCATGGTCAGTGAATTACATGACAAACCATCCGTAATATGGATGGTCTCTGTTCAGAGTCATTGCTAATTTCAGAGCAAAAATGTAGCATTTTGTTTTTTAAATGTAATTATTGACATTGAGAAAAAAGGTATACATAACACTAGCAACCTATTGCTCTTGCTTTGGCATTAGCCTGAGAAAAGAGCTTTTGATAATTCTGTAAAGTTTGGTTAAAACAGGGAGAAGAGAAGGTGTGACAGTAAACACTTGTTATGATTTATCCTTGGAAAGGTTCCTGGGATCACTAGTGCCAGTCCCTTCAGTGATTGTGGCTGCTTGTGGGACCCCTTTTACGCCAAGGAAAGAAGCCAGGTAGGGATTGCACATATAGGAAGCAACAAGTTGAATTAATTATTCTGCAGGTGGCTGTAGTCCCATAGGATGGGGTTCAAGGATGCAGAAGGGGGAAGCGGCAGTCAGGAGGAAGACTGAAGAATTATTCTGGTGGCATTAGTCCAACCATGACTGCCCACTGGGTGGCAGGTGCAGAAAGTCTAGCGTGGCTACTCCTGTCCTGCTCCATGTGCTCAGCTTGACTGCTTCATGTGTGCTGGAGCCCATGCCACAGTAACGAAGAGGTGCTCTATCCTGGAGCTCTCCACTGATGTTGAGAGACCTCAAGGGACCATCCTACACAGTATAGCTGAGGCCAACTTGCATCACCCACGTTTTGTTGTCTCCTGCTCATCCTGTTCAACCATCCTGGACTCTAGTCTGGATGGAACTATCATTCTATCTTTGAGGAAAAAAAAAAAAAGAAGAAAAAAATGTCTCTGCTTGGTACTACTGATCTCAGTCTCCAAAAGCCTCTAGCAACACTGGATGGCTTACTTCACTGAAAAGAACACCCCAAATTACCTGCCCTCCTTAACTACTTAATGCTCTGGCATTTTCGAAGTCTCTGTAATGACAATGGGCAGTTGTATGTGGAACTTTTAGTTGAACTCAGAGTTATTTAAAGCCAGAAATCAAGCAGAAATACAGTGGCTATAAGAAAAGGTACTTTTTACTACCTCTATCTATTATTTTTATTTATTTATTTGTGGGAGGTTTTTCACGCTGTAGTGCAATTAAAGCTATCATTAATCATTTATATTATAAATGTAGCTTACTGACTAAATAAATGTTAAGCCTCAAACTAGTTTCTTTGACTAGTTTCTTTGACAACCTTCTCTCTACAACTCCCTGAAAGGAGGGTGTAGCCAGGGGGGGTCGGTCCCTTCTCCCAAGGAACAGGCGATGGGACAAGAGGAAATGGCCTCAAGTTGCACCAGGGGAGGTTTAGGATGAATATTAGGAAAAATTTCTTCACTGAAAGGACTGTCAGGCACTGGAACAGGTTACCCAGAGAAGTGGTTGACTCACCAACCCTGGAGGTATTGAAAAATTCTGTAGATGTGGTGCTTAGGGACATGGTTTAGTGGTGGACTTGGTAGTGCTAGGTTAGGGGTTGGACTTGGTGATCTTAAAGATCTTTTCCAGTCTAAACTATTCTATAATTTTGTGATTCTATGAGTACAAAAAGGATGCCAAACATGGTGCTTATCAAATGAAAATGTGTTTTTACCACTCTATTGGTGAGGTTATGGTTTTTAGATTACTTTGAGAAATTCACAGTTATGGTAAGGAAAAAGGAAAATGTCTCTAGTTTTTTCTAGCTTTTACAAGTAAGTAAACAGGAGAATTCCATGTTGGTGATGTGTGCCAATCGGAAAGACAGAATCTTAAAAATGTCAGGTATAAAAGATCTAATTCAAAGTCCAATAAATTGAAAGAAAAGTAATTTTTTACTCACTAAGTTTCACACATCTGATTTTCTTTTTGCTGCTTCCCTTTTTTGTCCCTCAAACTGATCAGAAAACACAGAATATTGTCAGCTAAATCAGGGAAACAGTAAATTGTATGTCCTTCATGTCCTGTGTTTTGCCCTGTTCCTTCTATTGTTCTGAGCCCCTGCTGGACAAAGAATAAGTGAGGTGGTGACTAGCATGAAAAACAAAATTGCTGGAGGACTCAGGGGCTTATAGAGTACCTGAAATTACATTTAATTTCTTTTTTTTAACGGACTAGATTTCAACTTGACAGCGTCTCTTTAAATACATTTAGTTGTCTGGATATTTGAAGCCTAAGGTCTCAGTTGCTCAAGACTTTGTGATGTGACACTATAACATGTCTCTTTGGTATGTTAATTGTTTCCTTCCAGCTGTTACAAGAGCAGCTTGTTGTACATTGTACACAAAGCAGAACCAAAGGTTCAGCCCTTCTCATTATCTTCCGCTGATGTTTCTCCTGCCCCCAGGCCCAAGGTCCATTTCTGAGGCCCCAGTGGGACCTGCTAAAAATGGACACAAGAAGGAGAGAAATGCAGGTAAGCAAAAAAGTTACCTTTCACCAGCTTTTCTGTGACACATGCCAAACAGTTTGACACTATGATACAACTTGCGTTTGGTACAAAGAGGAAAGAAGAAATTAATTATTTTAGATTTATATTGTGCCAACAAGCCCTCTCTGGCTATGTATACAGGCTGTTATAGAGGTGTAATAGCTACAGGCTGCCCTTGAGAGTAGTCTTCATGACAGCAATTCAAGTTGACTGACTGATACACTGCCATGCCACAGTCCTGTATTTCACTTGTAAAATCTGTTGCATCCACACTGCACATCAGCTAAGACGGCCAGGATCCCACCTTTCTCTGCTGTGGGCCAAAGCAATCCCTTCTCACATTCATGCCACAACACAGTAACCCTATGATCTCCCCTAGTAGCCTGTGTCAGTACCGTGGCTCAACTCTTCACCATACTCACGGATTTTGCTGCCTCGTTCTCTTAGCTCACATTTTTCGACACAAGGCAAGTGAAAAGAAGGTGCATGAAGCTGGCCAAAGGATTCAACAGATTCCCCAGTGTGGGAGCCACAGTTGGTGGGACCACTCGTGTGATTTCCCCATACCCACAAGGCATCTGTAAGATCACCACTAGGACCATGGCACCGTGACTGACACAACCCAGGTTGCTCTCCTGATCGTTATTACACTGACAGCATGACACAGTCACTGCTATTTGATATGGATGAAAACAGTCTCTCCCTAAAGTGGGACAGCTTCATCTCTGTTAAGGGCAAGAATCCACAACTCTTAATCATGGGATCAGTGGGATCACGTGGATCTTTAGAAGACAGATAAAAGAGCTTTGGGAAATTAACTTGAGGAAAAAAAAGAATGAACATGCATGGCAATTTATGGCTATTCCATGAATTTAGAGACAATTTATGTCTCTAAAGTATATCAGTAGCATGTACCTAACAAAATATCCATCCTAGTAGAGAAAAAAAATTGGGGGCATCAACTGATCATATTTGACTGTTATCAATTAGTGACCCAATCTTCTGACAAGTGTAGTTATACTATTGGTGTTATTGTGGATCAATCATTGTCTAGGAGGCAACTGTTTTGTGTCTCAAAATATCTCAGTGTTCTGGTAGAACAGCTGATGTAGTTGTGCTGAAGAGAGGGAGTATGTGATTGTTCTGGGAGTAGCTGTCTAGGAAGGCACCACACTGCTTTTACTGCAAGTCAGCAGTGATATAAGAGACAGCCATGTGGCATGGCTCAAGTGTCCATACAGGCACACCAACCTTGGCAGAGTACCAAAACCTAGGTATTTGCAAGCTGGGCACCCCACTGAATTTTCAAAAAGCCTGTGTATGTTCTTGGAAAATATCAGTCTTGGGTTTCTGTCTTCTTTGTGGGTAAGGATAATAATAAGCTATAGAAAATGTATTTCATAACCTCAAGGGCTCACCACAGACACTGCACGGACATGAATTCAGCAAGTAGCCAAACACATGAAGAATGTACTCTTGAAGGTATAGGCTATTTTAGATAAAGGAAATTTTATGAGGCTACTTTAGATAAAGGTGTTGAGAAAATGAATTCCACAGTACACATTGTAACATGAGTTCCTTCATGTTTTCAATTTGTGTCACAAGACAGATTTCGAATTATCACAACAACAGATCACATAACAGTTTTAATGGGTGTGCAATGGTACAATGGAACACAGACACGGTGATATTCCACTTTGGTTAAATTAAACTCTTAAATTGATATCCATGATTAACAGTTGCTATTTGTCTACATAAAATCTTTCATTCCCAAATCTGAAAGCTTTTCAACAGGATGGGAGATGATGATATCCTTTTTCTAAAGAAAAAGGAAATTACATGTACAGAGTTTAAGTATCTTATCTGGTAGATTTAGAGGTGATTCTAGCAATAGAAGCCACACCTTCAAGCAGCACTGCCTAGTGGGGTTTTGAGTGACTATACAAGTGTCAGTTACAGAGAAATTTTGCTTGGGGTTTGGCTCCTAATTGCAAGTGAATCTAGAAAGTTTCAGCACTTTATATGTATCCATCTTACAGTTGCACTAATCTACCAGCATTAAAAATTCCATTTGTAAGCAAGATCAACTTTCTCACTCTCAACATGCTCAAGCAGCTGAAATCAGACTGAGCATGAATTTTACCATAAAGTCCTGAGCAACCCAAGTTTAAGGCTTGTAATGTTAAACAATTCATGTTTAAGTTAAGCCCCCAGAATTTTTATGTCACCTCACTGTTTGCTCTACGTACTCTATCTGTGGTATAGCAACAAAACCACCCTATTTTGTACTGATACGTTCCATTCACTTCTACAAGATAGAATCAGAGCCACTGATCTGTAACTATGTCTGTATCAATAGCTAGAAGAAATCCTTTTTACTTTGACAGTTTGGAAGATCCAACAAGGTTATCGCATGAGGTTCCACTCTATACAATGCTCTGAAGCTTAAAGGAACCACAATATATATCATTATGACAACTAAAACTAGTACTGTTCCCTGAAACATATCGATTTGCTTTGATAACTGACGTACATTGGAAGTAGGTTAAGTACCTCTTTCAATTGTGAGGACAACTATGTAAAAATCAGATGAAATCTGTGCAAATTTCTCTGTTGGAGGCTTTTTTGCTAACAGACTCAAATGGATATTTTCAGTTTGTGGCTCATTTGCAGAATGTGTTCCTTTTGTCATGACTGTGAAGTGGTGAAGGTGAAAGATATTGACTCTGGTTCCTGGTGGGCATTCCAGCACAGCTCAGAGAAAAGCTTTATATCATGTGAGCAATGTCCATTCTTCACAGGACAGATTTCAGCAACATCCTGTCACAGACTTTTCAGCAGTTATTGAAAATATATATCCCACTATCGCTGAAAAAAAATTCTTAAAATCTCAGGTTTCATGGTGATCATAAGTTGAAGCATATACCTTGTGAAATTGCTATTAACACTTGTGTTAATTCTCCTTTTTCACCAGTTGACACGTGTTATTTTCATGCATGACTTCATATCTATTACACAGCATACTCTGCATTTAGTAAACGTTTTGTCAGCTGATAAGCACATGAACAGACGGTACCGATATCGTATTCCTATCAGCAGAACAGTCTTCTGGTGTTCACTCTTGGATATTCTTTGACTGCTGTCACAAAGATGAAGGCTGAGTGACAGAGGTGACATCTTGACAAGAGATACCACTGCTTTGCAGAGGACCACAATGAGGAAAAACAAGAGAATCAAGAGAGAAGATTTGATTTATGTTTTCTTGTACATACAGCGCATCTCAAGTGATATTTTCTTTTGAAGGCTGCTTCTACACTGCCACAAGCACAGAACTGACAATGAGGGATAATTTATCCACAAGAGAAATAGCAGGCTCAGCATTTCAAAGCGAAGTTTAGTGTAAGTGTTAAGTGTAAGTAACAATAACTGTGCTAGTCACCTGTCTGTTTTACCAGTCAGTGCGGCACACACAATCTACCTAAATTTATATATTCTCTACTTAGTATCCCGTCTCCGCATATTATATTCTGTCTCCTTTCCCTTTGTACTTGTCTATTTTTTCCAAATCACAGGCAGTTTTGGGCATTTTGTCTGTCTGTATTTGGAGTAAGACTGCACAATAAGGCACGATAAAATCCCCATGGCACTATTTCCTCAGTCTATAGGTGATCACACAGAAGTCAACAGGTTCATTTAATAAAATGAGATCCAGTCTGTGTGAAAAAAAGATTATTTCTATATATAAATTAAAGTTATAACTGTCATCGATTTCCACTGTCTTAATTTCCAGGATGCTTCTATACACTTTGATCTATATTCTGCAATACTACTTATCGTATATAAAACTTCTGATTGAGGCCCTTTTTTCAATAGTGAGGGCAAGGTCCCACAGAGTAGTATCAAGATAGAAAGAAAATAAATTCTTGCTTAGATTGTGGGGTCCTTCATTAGCTGAACAGAAGGAGAAAAATATTTCTGGTATTAAAATGAATATTTAGGCTAAATTACATTGGAATTGAAAAATTTACAGTAATTTGTAACTAGTGGATAAAAATACATAATCTAGTGAATTAATTATGAGCCCAGGACTGTAAAGTAACAATAAGAAATTTAAAACATAACATTAATTCGAGCTTCTTCTTTAAAAAAATTCTCCCAGAGTGTAGAAGGTAAACTCAGGTCCACTTAATACCTAAAAGGCACGTAGCTTTAATTACGCATATGATGCAGAAGAATCAATTAAGCAACAGAGAAATTGTAATATGACTAAGGTCAAACAAGCAAGACAGTGGCAGAATAAGGAACAGAACTCTTTTTCCTTCTGCAGCTACTATACATAAATGAGATGGAAATTAAAAAGCAATTAGGAGAAATATATTGAATTTGTATTACTAATGGACTACTGGGTTTTGGCCTTCTCTTCTGTGCTCTGGAAGGGCACAGGGAACTGATACACATTTGCTGGTAGGTGCAGGAGGTAGCTCAGCTGCGATGCATTGATCTGTGTACCACAGGTTGCACTTGTTTGCAATTAAGCATTTTATTCTGAAAGCATAGCTCATCATACTTTGGCATACTGAGACACACATTTGAGATTGGCTAGAAGCAACTGTGCTCTACAGTATACAATATGTATGCAAATAAACAATTTTATGTCTGCAAAAAACATCACACCTCTAAAACTAGCCTATTGTTTGCCTTGCCTTATTCTTGACTAATATTTTATAATCTAAACAAATAAAACGTGGCATTTAACATCATCCTTTTTTACAACTGTGAGGTGAAAGCAGGGCCTAAGTTTAAGCTTTCTCAATTGGTGGACAAAATTTTCATAAAATGTCCATTATATTCTCATACCTACAAAATAACACAACACTACCACCTGTGGCTGCCTTGTGTAATCATAAAAATAGTGTTTTTATATATAGCTTAGTACACATCAGTATAATTTAGCAGAATATCATAGTCATATGCTTGACTAGAGATGACTTCAAAGAAGTTTATGAAAAATTCTACCAGCTATTATTTGCTACATGCTTTAGCTTTCAGGCAGATATTCTGTCCAGGAATGGCAATGAGCGCTGTGCATTGTTGTGTTTCCTGTTCTTTCCCATTTTAAAATGTTGTCACAAAGGATTCCAGGCCATGTTATGACTATCCACACTATGGATATCACCCCTCTGCTTTAATTCTTTTGGAAAAGTCAGTTGCCATCTATTGAAGGGAGCAAGGCAAAGGCATAAACATGAAAAAAGCTACTTTCTATGCTTTTTGGCTTCCAGCTAGGAAAACCCAGAAACCAGTTCTTAAAAAAAATATAAAAAGGTTGTATGACAGAGCTGTTTTTTCAGCCTCTGTTATTTTTCTTTTTCCCCCGAGTCAAATGAAGAAAAAGAAGGTAGAGTGTAAAACCAAACTCTAAAAATACAAAACAGAGGTTTTTTTCATTTGCAATTGAAAAGAATTGTCTTAAATACTAAAAATATTATTTCAAAATAAAATGTTCATTTCAAAGGGTCTCAATAGAAATGTATAAAATTTCATAAATGACTTTTCTATATGGAAAACATCACTGCATATTAGGGATAAGCCTCTAGTCTGGATGTGGCCGGGTATCTGGATTTGCTAGAAAAAAACATTACAGGATTCTTTTCCTTGAGTGGGAACTGCTGCTTTTTGTGTATGTGGAACATCAAGTGCATCTGCATGCTTGCAGGAGAGTGGAAAACTCCTCCCCTCCCATTTACAAATATTTTGTGAACACGGCCTCGCGGTTCCGGCTGCAATGCAGTTATGAACAAGTACTAGATAACACAATTTAGCCACATTTGCCTCAGAGGAAAAGTGCATAAGAAAGAAATTAGTCTACTTGCAGTAAACTGCAAGTTCACAGACAATTTACAAAAGGAAATAAATAGCAAACTTACTATAATTGAACTGGTAACAAAGTTCATGTTTTCATTACATGAAAGGTCCATCTTTGGAGGAGATGCAATATCCTGCATGAAAAACAGCAATATCATCCAATATGACACAACTGTCACATCACCTTGGCCTAGACAGAGCAGATCATCAACAATTATAGGATGCTGCAATCTTCTGAAGCTTTTTAATTAAAATGTATTAATCTTGTTATTTAGAGGATTCTAGTGTCAAAGACCTTGAGAAGAGAAAGATTGTAATAGACTTATAAAATTTGCTGTTTGAAGGGGAGATAATCCTGAATAGATAAAAATTTTAATGCTAAAATATTAACACATTATTGAATGTGATTATTGTAAAGTTTGAAAAGTGAAGGATTGGCTTAGGGATTACAACGTTAATGCTAAAATTTTAGAACTGTTTCTTTTGCTAGCATCTGATAGAATCTGTCGCTTTCCATGTCATGAAAGACTATGAAATGCCACAAAATGTGGCAAATTTCTGCTTAGAGAAAGCAGACTAAACTAAGTGCAAAGGTTGATACGTGTTCAGTAAAGGAACTAATTTTCTTGCCTCTCTATTTCTTGATTGTAATGCTTTCTAACAGCCAAGTGCCGATAATAGATTTCTTTGAGTTCTTCCTTAAAATGGAAAAGGTCCAATTTTTATAAAGTAGATTCTCATTTCACAGACACAGCAGAGTGTACAGACTGGTTTGGGTCAATTTATACTGCATTTGCACATGGAAGTAGTAGGCAGGTGGCCATTACTCTTAGTAACCTAATGTTTTGTTCCATCTGAGACGAATACGTAGGTGAAGTCAATAGCTAAAAAAGGCAGCGAAAAAAAGCCCAACATTAAGAAAAATAACATTAACTAGAAGATACTGAGGAATTTGTGAATGTGTAATATTTCTCTAATGGATCTTCTTGTACAAAGTGTCTCATAATTTTTATCAAAATCTATTTGTCTTTGGAATTGGATGGCTGTAGAGAGAATTTAAAATTAAGGTTTATGATTAGCAAAAGAGTTCTTAGTACCATTTCAAAAAGGTAATGATGCTGGCAGGGACAAAAAAGTTCCACGAGGCAAGGAAATAGATGCATGCAGTGATAACTCTCAGGGGGTTAGTTCCCATTCAACAGAATTTGGCTGCTCCAAAGGAGACTGGTATGGATCAAAAAGCTATTTAAGTCAACCAGAATGTTTCTAGTCACTCAATGGGAATTAAGCAAGGCTGTGGGAATCCAAACAAGTAAGTATGTATGTTTTGATGTGTGCTGCAGACTTCTAGTGAAATCTCCAGAAATCTCTACTGCTGAAGTAAGACAGAAAATCTGTCATGTTTAATGCAAGATTTACACTGTAGTTTGTGAAAGACTGATTAATTGTTTTTTTGATGCTGAGCACAGGAAAGAATCTCTTTTTTCTCAGAAATTAAGTAGATGGAAATCCTTCTAATACCCAGGGTTTATAGTGCACTGCTATAGACACAGACATATTTAAGTAGCAGGACTGTGATTGTGGTTTGATTAATTAATTTATTTCCTTAACAAAATTTACGAAAGTTTATAACCAGTGATGTGCCCATATGTGACAGTTATGGATAGGCACAATTATGTCACCTGAGGAGAGTCCTACTGTGAGTCCTGTGCCATTGGGCCCCTATGCCACTTGGTCCAGATACAATGACAGGTATGGGCATGGTGCTTTCAGGTGTCCACACGGAAGATGTGAGGGCGCGGGGTGATGAGGAAGCTATCCATAGGACAGTTTAAACCACCCATAAAACTGTGCCAGAAGTAAAAAACAGGAAATACTATTGATGCAAAGGGTTATCTGAGACCTTTCTGGAGGGAGCAATTTAAATCATATGAATTCAACAGAGTGTGAGACCTCTAAGGGCAAGAATAGCTTCTGCAGGAAGATAGACATGAGGTATCACTATGGAAAAGAGTTTAGTCTGGTTCCTGTCACATTACCATCTCTATAAATAAAAATAACTGCACTTATGAGAGAGAATGGTTACATGGTTATGGCTATGCTGATAGGGTACAGCCAGGAAAAATACTGTGGAGAACAGCCTAAGCAGTGCCTGGTCCACATTTTATGCTCAGCATTGCTAAGCTATGAACTGCTTCCAGAGACCAGGCATTAGGCCAGTGCTTGGACGAGAACTAACATTGTAAAGACAACTCATAGACAGATTTTTTTGTAAAATGCACAACCCAGAGTACCCCCATAGTATATGGTTCATACAGAATCCTTCACAGCAATGTATACAATAGCTCCATGTTATGTCAAACATGTATCTGTATCTTCTGTGTGATCTTCCTGTGTTTTGTGTATCTTCAGGTGAATCCTTTGAGGTGCTCTGCATCTGTGTGAGCAATTATCTTTGCTCTGGCTGCATAATTGCTCAGTTCTTTCTCTTACATTATCCAGCACTGTGAATTTAATTACTCCTCGTCTTGAAGTAATTTCTGATTTATCCTGTTAGGTTTGCTCCAGGGTGGTCCCTCATGAGCTTAGAAGTGCAAGGGTTCAACTATCTCAATAACGTCACTCTAATGTAAAGTCATATCAAGCAATTCAGTAGTACAGGCTGTGCTTGACTATAGAACACAGTTGCATATTTAAAGGATAATATTAATTCAAGACTTTTTGTTGCTGTGTGAGGGAGTTGTTTTTTTTTCCCCTATCTGAACGAATTCAGAGGATTTTTTTATTATTTTAGTTTAACAGGGAACAAAACATGCAAATCAAGTTGCTATTCAATGTTCATTCCAGGAAAAAAATGAGGCAGTGAACTGGATTGAATAGGAAAGGGGCAAGCATGTGTTATGCGCATGTTGGGAGACTAGAGGTTCATTCCCTCAAGACAATATGAATTCTCTTGCTTTTCATTGAGTCAACATAGCGATTGTGCACTGCCCTCAGGGTCTGCGATGGTCTGCTCAATAGGGCAGAAATAATTTTTTTCATTCATGTTATTCTTAGGAGACCTCTTTGTTATGCTCTCAAAGGGAGTCATCTCTGGGCTAAACTTTTAGTCATTGGGGATAGGACTATGCAGCCAGGATGAGTACTGTTTTGCCAAACACAAAAAATAGCAAAACTTGTTCTAAAAATAATAGGATACCTGAAAAAAGAATAATAGGATACCTGAAAAGAGTGTGAAAGAACCAGTATTTTCTACAGTAGAATGACACCAGGATCCGGGTCTTCACCATGTACAAAGCCAACAACTTGTCTAACTGTAAAGAATCTCACATTGAAATCATAAAAATTGCTATTCCTCTCTCCTGCGGGGTGAGCACTGGAGGTATTGTAAACCATCCCCCTTCCTGATGTGGTTTTGCCTGGGATTTCAGATTCTACCCCAGATTGGCATGTTCCTGTCCTGTTGCTTGTGGTTGCCTAAGCAGCCTGAGAGTCTTTGTTTCATGAAGCATGAAACTCCATTTGTAAGCGTTAAAGTCCAAAGGGAAAAAGTGAAAGATAACTTAAAATGCCGTGTGTAGTCTAGTGGAAAAAAACACCTATGCAGCATTTTTTTAATGAAATTATTTTTGATTAGACCAGGACTATGCAGTGCATGCCATGCACTTTTCTATGAAGCCAGCAAAATAGCTTTAAAAAGGTTCCAAAAGTTAATATCCTCAGTTGGGCATGACTAAATGTTCAGTGGTACGTTTTTTTTCGTTGGTGGTTTTGTTCTTTTAAAAATAATTGCACAGAAGGAAGACTATATTTAATTTAGGTTTGGAGCTAAAATACTTCATTTGAATCTTGAAAATATAATTTTTTCTCTTTCTCTGCTTTCCCTCTTTTAACTGTTTGAAATCCTATGTAGCTGAAAGGAATCTGGCTCTCTGGGGGACTCTACAGAGGGACATCAGGAAAATGAAAAATGAGAGACATAAGCATTTGTCCTATAACCAGGAGTTTCCAGTTCTAGAGTTATCTCTGAAGGTGGCTTCCTTTCCAGTCTTAAGCATGTCCAGCTTCAGCTGTTTTCATAGTTATATCCCTGAAGACATCTCCCCACATAATTTCCATCTTGTATTAGCAATTGAAAGTATGTAGGGATCCTGCAAATGAAATCCAATGTTTATTTCCCAAGCTTAAAAGTTTGTCCTTCACTGTTTTGATTTGTGGGGGAGGGAGAAGTTTGGTTTTGTTTTTTTTTGTCACCCAGACAATGTCACCGTTGCTTTCAAATGTGGGTTTTGACAGGGTCCACAGAAACGCGGAGGGCTGGATGGGTCATTGCTACTCCATTTTTTCAAGGGCCAGGTATGGTTTTCAGCCAGATAAAGGAAATCAGCTAGAGGTTTTTAGCTCTGAACCTGACATGATTCAGTAATTTTCATCTTTATGCTTTGCTATAGCAGAGGTCTTAATTTAGGGATTAGCTTAGAAAAATCTCACAGCTTAGTTCCGCCATGTGCCTGGCCTACAGCTGGTATACCCTCTGTGTTTAGAAAGCTGGCAACAAACTCAAAACTGCAGTCAAAGTGTTGCCTGTTGCAAAGAAAAAAAAAAAATCAAGAGATTGTTAGGAGGCTACAAGGGTTTGGAGAAAGGGATGTCCATCCGCACATACGTATAGGGCACATCCCCTTCTTTGCACGTAATCCCTGACTATACTGCAGAATTCTTCAAATCCTCTGACAAAGTATCATAAGGGAAGATTTATGGTACCCCTGCCCTGGACTCATATAACTGTATTTATATTTCAGGGCTGCATGTCAACCTTATATGCAAAATTTGATTATTATGCCATTTTGAAAACGACTGAATTATTTGCACCTCTTTTCCTGCCTGCCCATCTTGATTAGATAAGTTATCACTCACCTTAAAGAGATTCTTTACTTCTTCTCTGTTTCACCTCTCCAAAATAAAACAGAATGATCCACAGAATGAGCTGGACAATAATTGTGTATCTTCTTGTTCTTTAAAATCCTTTCTTAAAAGGTGGTTCTTTTCCAAGTATCCTTTGTATTATTTTTTTAAATTGTTTTCCAAAATAAGGCTTAACATAGAGAAGACAGAAAGAAATCAAAATGCATACTTCAGAATAAAATTTATAGTTGTACAGAAACAAACTGGTAAAAGCAAAGAGTGAAAACATACTTTTATAATCTTATGGCTGATACGAGTAAACACAACTCCCCAGGTTTACGCATATATTGGAATTTTCTGTTCAGGAATACCTCTTCAAGACAAATTCATGGATTGTAAGAACAGTTATAGATCCATTGGTTTAGTTTATTTCCACTGGTTTGGTTTACCCAGATGGGAAGATGAAAGTCACGTAGTTGGTAGTATATTCTGAGGGGAGGCAGGACCGACTAGGAATGGGACGCTGGTCTCACTTCCCTTGATAGAGGTCAAGCTCACAGTGTAGTTTGACCCACTTGCCTATCTGAAACACCTTATTTTTACACATTTTTCAACCAAAACATTAACCACATAGCAGCTAATGACTGTATTTTTAAGGAATCCTTATGCTTTTTCTCTACATAAAAGAACAAACTGCATTCAAGCTTCAGTTTAATAATACCGCATTTTAGTAAAACTACATCTTTGAACAGTTAGAAAATGGAAAATATGATGAGGGGTGTGTTAGGAACTAATTTTCAATTTTAACAACAATCTGCCATCCCTGTATACTCAAATTTACATTTTGTTATCTTATATTTTTACATGGAAAAAAATGTCTTTTTTTTCTACTTTTTCATAAGCACAGTTATTAAAAATTGTTGACATGGCATTGTGAAGAACACTTATACATCTATGCATCCATTTCAACCAGAATACTGAAAAAAATGAAAACTGTAAAACTGAGAAAAACACTGAAAATATGGTTTGATACCATGGCACTCGTTCATACCTTGAGCCACCCTGTCAAACTGCTACAAATTTGAGACAGATTTTGAGCTTCTACTCTGAAGAAAAAGCAGACCGATGCTTAAATGAGTTTTAGAGAAATGTGTGATTAGAACCAGCAGTATACTGGGTTCTGTATATTTTTAAGGTAAATCAGACCCCCAACCACAGTGCTTCATATCCAAACCTTCGGAGCTTTACAATAAATCTGTGCAGACTATTTATCAAGCCTTTTCAAATAACAAAAGTAAAACAACCTATTCTGCAAACTGGGATTGATGTCTACATTTATTAAGTCATAGTTTAATAATATACTAGTCCTGCATTTTCAATTTAATTTCTCTGTGACAAAAAAGTAAATTACACCAACTTCCTAAAGTTGGTGGGTTTTGGTCAAAAAAATGTCCCCTGACAAAAATTAGGTTTTTAAACTAAAGTAGATATTAGAGAAAAAGACTGCTCTAATACGGAACTTTTCCATCCACGAGAACTTATTTTTCAATTAAAAATTCAGTAAAATGTAGAAAATTCTAAGAAGGAACATTCAGGACACACCCAGAATACATGTGATTATGTGTCCAGTCATATGTGATATTTTTAGGTAGATACATGCCGTCAGTAAATTATTGTAAGACACATATATTCAGAATATAGCAATGTTTCTATTTGTTTAAAAGAGCATAGTAGGTTCTTTAAGAAAAAAAAAATAAAATTAATATCAGTGGTGGTTTATGACACCCAAAGGGGAAAAACAAAACCTAAACCAAACACTAAAAATTAACTATTAGAATTAACTATAAAATTAACTAAAAAGTAATAATTAAAGATCACACTTGCATGTGATCTTTAACTTGTTCCCCTGGTGGACTTAGTGTAAAAGGTAACATCTATGTTATGGAATATATTTTATATATGTATATGAAATATACATATACTGTAAGAGGTTATAACAGATGAAGAAAGAAATTCTGATACAATATGAATGTCTCACAATCTATTTTTATTTCAGAGAGAGGAGAAAATTAAAATGGTGTAGTAATATGAAGGTGAAACTGTTAGAAGCACCTGAAATTTTTAATACATTTCAGTGCACTTACTTGTAAATATGTTTAACGGTGCATACAGAAAAGCAGCAGAGGAAGTTATTTCTACAAGCACCACCTGCTCTCTACTGCTCAGATGAGTCTAAACATAGGCTATTTTTGCAGAAGTAAGTGGAATTGACAAATGAATCTCTCTATAAAGCTATCAAATATCAGATACTAGAGCTGGATATTTCGTCAGGTTCCAGATGCTTATTTTGTTGGACTCAGATTTTCACTTTGGGGGGGTATCACGTGTGAGCAGAGTGCATCCTTTTTGCATGTCAGCTTCCAAAAATGTGCTGAAATCCAGGACTGCCTCTGTTGAATTTTGCCTCAGAATTCAAGGGAATTCAATTTCACTAGGACTTCCTTCTTTAAGAACATGCGAAAACTATGATTACAGGTTTTATTATATCTTAAGATTTAATAGACACAACTTATACCTCAACTGATGCCAGGCATAGCCATGGTCCGTCCAGCCACACTGATTTTTGTGCATTTCCATTCTAAAAAGGCTTTATATGGGAAGAAAAAGGAGAAAAAATACACACCTAGGTCTTCTGGTGCTGACATAGTTTTAACGGAAATGTATTTCTATCTCTGTAAAAGTACCTAATACTTTGCTGAAATAATTTCTGTGAAAAATGAAAATTAGAAACAATTATGTGATTCTTTTTTTCAATCAATGCTTATTAACTGGCATTAATAGAAATTGTGTGCACACTAAAAATAGTGAGTAAATCCCTAAGCAAAGTCATGGCAGCAGAGCTTAACTAATAAAAGCAGTTTTAAATGAAAACTTGAAGAAAATTAGTACTGCCTGGAACGGTTATTAAAAGCATGTTGAGAAATATATCTGTGTATTTTTCCACACATTTAGTAAGACAATAAAATAATAGCAATAAATTGAAACATTGTTTTTCCTTTCAAATGGAGCAGTATCCAAGAAGCAACAGACTCGTCTTGAAGTCAAAGTATATTTTAAATAATTAACAGTGAACTATAAATCCAAGTATCAGCAAAAATCTTCTCAGTAGCAGAAGAAAGTCGGAGTCAAATGACACATAACTGCTCCTTCTGTAGACTGTTCTTCAGCAACATTTTTTTCCTTCATGTAATAGTTGCTTTGGTGGTCTACTTCTGTAGTTCCGTGGGAAACCTCACATCCTGTCACCCTTGCTTTTCCCTTCACTTTTCAAAAATACGAAGGAAATTAGGAAAGAAATACAATCATATGCCCTTTTCTTTTCTTCTGACACTGGTCACTAATTTGCTGATTTTCTATCTGTACCCTTTGTACTTTATTATTAGCATGAAGGGTGTTTATATATAATGGCATTTTCAAGGCCAGATCCAGAACGCATGCAATTTTCGTTCTTAGGCCTGCTTATCGTAAAACTTCTGGGAAAATGAAACTGATGATTTACAGTATTATGGAGTATAATTTCTAAATTATTTTGGTGGCACTGCTGTGTAAAGCCCATTGTACATCAATAGGATCCTTGCATCTAAGTCGTGCAAAAACATTTAAAAACACGCATGTGAGAGGCAAAGCCTGATAAAGGGAAAATAAAGATATGTCCACTGCAGAGTGATAAAAAATAAAAATTTGCCCAAGGCTGTATACTGACATAGGGGTCCAGATTTCTCAGCAGTGACATTTGTGTTCTTAATAATCACTGCTATGAGTCACAGGGGAAGCACTTACTGCTTCTCAGTGGGAAAACGGTCCTGCCCAGTGTGCAGTAACAGATGTATAATGTGGGGCAGCCCTTGGAGCTCCTTTGGGAGAGGGCAAGAGAATGTAACTTGTCTTCTCACAAAATTACTGCTGCACCTTGGAAGAGACACAATTAATGATTTCATAAGTATTTTTCTCACCCACCGCAGGCTGAGTAGCATTGCAGTTGGTTTTGCTCAGACCTAAAAATCCCCTAAATGCTGAAAAGTATTCACTTTCTCTATTTCAGAAGGGAATTAATGCCTGTGAATAGTCAGATCCAGAGGAAAGCATCACATAGCTAAGCAGTACCTTGTTCTGTAGGTCATCACAGCTTTTGTGCTGGTTAGTATCTGCGTCCCACTTTTCATCCTTGAAAGATTGAAAACATACTGACAATAATTAATCTTCCCTGCACTGTTATGAAGTAAGTAAACACTGTTAATCCTATCTGATGAATGGTGAAACAGCACAGCTGGGTATTCTTGGTCAAATTGGAGTTTGTGAGTCATAATTTCACCTACAGAATTTAAGAGGTTTGTTTACATGTGATGTTTGCACCACTTTTAACTATATCAGCTTGAACTTGGTAAGGTTAAAAAAGGTACAAGCTCTAGAGTGGATATAGGTGAGCTAGTATAAAAACATTTCTACTGCAATAGTTTATTCACATATGATTATTGTGGTAGAAGAACTGTTATAGTAATACAGCAGCATCCACTTTACTATCTGTACTGATTACACTGCTTTGGTTAAGAAAAAGTTGTACTCAACTCTAATAATTTTGTAAGTGTGGAAACAAATATAGAGTTGCCCTTTAACAAAAAAACCATAGCAACGAAAAAGTTAGCCAGTTTTCTCACTTTCCTGTCTTTACTACTTTTTTGCTTGCAATCTAACACCATTTTGTTGTAATCCCAAGTGTGCTGTGCCTCACTG
Organism: Larus michahellis; assembly: GCF_964199755.1. NCBI lineage: Eukaryota > Metazoa > Chordata > Aves > Charadriiformes > Laridae > Larus > Larus michahellis. The sequence continues at coordinate 81,698,980 of NC_133897.1, read as the reverse complement.
TGTCTGCACTTCTATACGTTTTGGAATAAGAGGGTGAGAACACAACCAGCTGAGTCGGTTTCATGCGACTACTTTGATTGTCATTGTTATATTTGGACGAGCAACCTGTGCTGGTGGGTTGGAAAATACACGCGGGGATTCTGCTTCTCCAGTCTCAAGTAACCAGAGAATAGTGGCCATGAGCTATCTCCAAGGTGCAAGCTGTAGTTCCATTTGCAAATACAGCATTTTGGGGAATTATAGGAAGCTCTATAGTGTTCATAACATATTACGCTTGAAGTAGGAGAAAGACTAGGAAGGATTGTAATGTATGCTTTGATTCAGCCTGCAAGGACAAGGCAGACCTGACAATATAATTTAGAACAGCTCTCCTGCTCGGTCATATTAATCCCAAATTACAAAGGAGAGGAGTAGCCTGCTGTATAGAACATGGCTTCCTTGCTTTGTGAATGGCTTTGACATCTGTTAAGTGAAATGCTTCTTGATAAAGTGAAGGTGGGAGACTTTTATACTGTACATAGTTTGCAGGTCATATGGGTGCCCTGGTATGCTGATTGACTCTTCTAGACCTGTCCAGAGCAAGCCCTGCTTCCTACCAGCCCGTGCCTCTTGGCAGCCTTTTGATGGGAACCAAATCACAGAAGGCAGGGGACGGGCATTTGGGGCGCATCCAGATCTTGCCCTGACATGGAGTCAAGCAGGACATGCACTGAGGTTCTACAATCTGAGTATAAACCTAGTGGCCCAGGATCCAACAAAATGTCCAAACCCTGCACCTCAGAAGTTCCACATGGCTTCACAGTTGGCACATAGTTTCAAACGTTCCAAGGCTGGAGGTGAATTCCTTCTTAATGAGACTATTTACCTAGTAACAACTACACCAACTGAGTTCTACCATTTGCCCTATGTCAGTGCTGTTGCCATTTTATTAATAGAACAGGATAAAAACATAACATTCAGTTTCAATGTTAAAAAGATTGTAAAAATGTTTCTAAGCATATATATTTAATTCTGAATAGATAACTAAATGGTGAACCACATTCAGTTTCCTTCACCTCAATTGAAAATTTAATTCTGCTTGGATTTGGATCTTGCCAGAGTTCTTTCTCCACTGTGGTAATAATAGAAGATATCACAAATGAGCACTACCTTTTTCTTACTCTTAAGCATTTCCATTAATCATTCAGTTCTCTACTTGTATGAATATTTAGCGGCCTGCAGCATTTTTTAATAGACTGCCATGTCTGAAAACCATTATAAACTTCAACTTTCTAACTGTAATGATGTTCAAGATGAAGATTGCTCATGACAAGAAGATGAAGAACATTCACGACAAGTTCTCCTTGAAGAACAACCACCACTGATAGAACAAATTTCTCTGCCCTTTTCTCCTATTTGAATTACATGTTGCTTTCACTTTTTGTCAGAGCTGGGTGTCAACCAGTTGGCTGCCTCCCAGTTTCTGTTAGCAGCTTTCTGTATTTTGATAAGTCAGTTCCTCGGCAAAATTTCCTGGATGATTGAATCCTCATCAGAGAGGAGGAAAAAAAGATACATGTTTCAAGTAACCCAGGTCCCCTTTTAGATAAGTAAAGCAGCCATGTGTTCTGTTTATCAGGACTGCAGACTGCAATAACAGATGCTTCTCTACCACCTTACTTACTGAACATCAGCTATTGCATAGAGCTAGGCTTCAAAGGGACGGCTAGAGCACGAGGAACTCCAACAGCAAGGCTGTAGCGGGACAAGATTGATTTAACTTTGTAGGACTGGGAAGAGAAGGAAGGCCTTTAACCTCAATTTTCTACCGAAATAAGTCATGAGTTACTCACATCTTCATGGAGCTAATGGACAGATACAAAAGCTAAGATCAGTCAACAACTGCGGCATCTGGCATTTCTGCTTTCAAATCCTGATGAGAGGTAAATTAACCCTTTTAATTACTTTGCATTGTATTCTCCTCCTCCCTTTTTCCATAGCGATGGGCAAACGTGTCCCTGGTATGTAGCTAGAAGCTATACAGGGAAGGACATAATTGTAACTATTTTGTATTTTGCAAAAAGAAGAATGAAATTATAAGAGAAGATAACACAATTCAAATACCTTTTACTCTGAACTTAAACAAAAAACAAAGAAAAGAAAAGAAAAAGAAAAAGGAAGAAAGATAGCGCATCTTCTACGAGACATGAAATAGAGAACTTGCTCTGGAAATGGATTGGGCTCTTCCTGACTTATGAAATGGTCCAGACCAAAAGCCTTTTTTGCATTTTCTGATTCATCATGAATTTTACCAAAAACTAATGTTAGCTTTATTGAATATAAAAACAAACAAACAACATAGCGAGATGAAATAGAATTATCTAAGGCTGGAAAATACCCCACCCAACTGTCAAGTTCAAGCCTGTTCCCAGGAAGCTTGTTCAGATCTACACACTACGTAGAATTGTTACCTCAGTGTAAGACCTTTGCAGTCTTTTTTCTTTTTCATTTGAGTTTTCCTCCTCCAAGTGGATTGTTTCCAGTTGTTTGTGTATGTGTACTGAGACAGACAAGTTTTCTCGATCTGACTTTTAGACAGTTGTTAAAATAAATACGTGATGCCCTCTTTCCCACTAAGTAGCAGTAGTTCAGGACTCACAGACATATCAGACTGTGCATTCAAGGAACTATTTGGTTTTGTGATAGCTTTTTGATCTTCCTCTGAGTTTTCCCTAGAATAATAAAGTATAGTTAAATTGCAAGGCATGTATGAAAAAACAGAGTTCAAAACCATATATGTTCTGTTTATGTAGTACACAATTATTGCAAAATTCTCTTGATTTCTTTAAATCAGGAAAAACACACTGCTTTCAAAGATCTGGCCTAGATCTTCACCAGACTAAAGAACAGCCTTTTAAAAAGGGAACCCCTATTTTTCACAAGCACTGATACTCTTCCCGTTGTTGAGGAATTTAATGAAATTTTCAGCACTCCACACTTCTGAAATTCAAAAGGATTTTAACTATAAGAGGTGAAGGTTGCAATGCTTTGATTCTGAGCATTTATATAGCAATGAAATATCTTACCCGTGTTTGGAAATGTTTACTTTTACATTACTAAGTTTGTTTTCTCTTATCCAACGTCAAAATTTTGACTCCCAAACCTGAGTGAACCTCATAAATAGAGGAAGATATTTATTGAGTTGTTTCGTTTGGGGTTTGGTTTTGGTTTCTGGTTTTTTTTGGGGGGTGGGGTTGCTTTTTAGGGAAATGGAGGACCATGCACAAAATAAGTAGAATAAATTCCTAGGAATCTGGATACCTCTGTGGAACAGATACTATCAAAGAGGTAGCATTGCAGATCAGAAAGGAAGATATTTTTTGAGGAAAAGACTAATGCTAAGTAAAAAATGCAAGCAGAAATTCCATAGAACACACAAAAATATTTGTCAGTTATACATACAGAAACAAGTTGATCTAACTGATATCCTACTAATGGAGGGGGAAAAAAAATCTTGTAAAGATTTAGAACTGGGCTCACGCTATTTTTAAGCCTGTAACTCCACTGTGTAATTACTGCAAAGCATAAAATATATATAATTATACTTACATAAATTTTAAATTATAGAACAGATATTAAATTCAAATTTATTTCTTCAAATACAGATAATAGGTATCAAGATCTGAAAAATAAATAAAAACTCCTACATTTCAGACATATGTGGTGGATTTTTTTTTCCTTTGAATTGATCATTCCAGGTTTTCTTCAATGAAGGGAACGTACTAAAGTCTTCTGGACAGCGTCAATGTGAAGTGGTGAAATTTCTATATCATTTTGCCTATTCTCTATCCCTGGAAACTTTCTAAGCCAAGTTCCTTGTAAAACCAGAATGTTACTGTGTGCAAGGAAGGTATTAGACAGACAGTGACAGGGAGATTAAGGGAGCCATCGTTCTTGGCTGAATTTTGTTTATTTTCCTTCAAGAAATCTGTTTAGGAATTAAAGCAGCTTTAGCTTCTTCTACGTTCCTGGTGGGCAAGAGAGTGTGAGCTAGCCAGCAGATGTGAGGCACCAGATGACACCCCGGTAGGGACACGCCTCTCTCTACACAGTGTATGGAGCGACAGTAGATGTTACTAAATTTCTGTTTTATAGAAAGAGTCCAAGGTCTATCTTGCTATCTATGTTCCCCTTAGTCTTAGCACATGGAATATTTTATGCGACACTAGTTTTTCTGAGATTTCTCTGGAGTAGCTGTTATTCTCAGTCCTTGTTCTTCTGTCTCCATGATAAGCTGTGGTAGAGAGTTGTACATCGTATCTCTTGAAAAAAAGGATAAATATCCTTATTGGATTAAAATGTTCTGCTTTGTTTTACTCTGTGGTTTTGACAAACAACACCATCTGTCCAAATTCTGCCAGTATGATAGATACTGAGGATCAATCACATTGTCTTGTGTTAACATGTCCCTTAACAATATCTTGCCATAAGTTCTCTTTTAAGATGGGAATTAGACCCCCAGGAATAAACAGAGGACTTGGCTTCCATTTACATCACTCATTGGAGAACTTCATTGATACAGCAACCCCGGATCTGATATGAAATAATGCCAGCAAGAAATAATGATGGAATTCATCCTTGCTTATGGAGCAAGCACAGCACTTGTGTGCTGTGGGGGAAACAGGAGGCAATGGTAATTTTTATTTTTTTAAAATATGCTGAGATTATTTATCCATTGGAATTCACCTTTGAAGTACCTCCTTCTTATCTGCATACAAGAGCAGTGGGGTATGAACTATATGCTTCCAGTGAAAGGAAGATTCCGTATGGGAAAGAGGTTAAAACATTGTTACAATATATAGAATCAAATATGTATTTTTTTCAATTAATATGCTCTAAAAAATGCCTAGATATTATAGTTGCGTGTGTGTTGTGCTGTTTTTTCTCTATAGCATAAACCATATTATTGTTAATAGGATTCAGGATGGATCTTTTATCCTCAACTCAATTACTGCCGTACACTATTTAGAACTTCGTTCTTACTAGACAGGGTATGTTGCTGTGCATTCTCTCTCTGTACATATGGATAACGAGGTAGAAGTACACACAAATTAAAAGACAGTAATTTTTAAAATTGCATCTAAAGAGTAGGAGATGTGATTCAGAAAACTCAACCAAAATAATGTATATTACTTTGAATAAGACTGTTTCATAGTAAGGGCCTGACCCTAGAGTCCCACTTTTGTTTTGAGATCATGAGATTATATCAAAATATCAGACTGTATTTTACGGGAAGTTTCTAGCCCTTGTTTGGAGGAAAACAACAATGTGAACTTGCAGTCCCTGTTCAGACAGACACTGCACAATGAACATCTGAATATGCAGAAACCCACAAACGTTTAGTCCTATGGCCACTATAAATATCAAATAAAGGTACACATTTAAATGTTATTGGATAATAATAAAAAAAAGGAATACTTTCCTGTATTGTTAATAGTATGATGCCTGTTTTCCTTTTTGATAAGGTACTTCCTAACATGCTAGTACTGTGCAAAGTCAGTCCCCTCTCTTTTAAATTAAATCATGAACAGTCAACCAGTAAGTCTGATGTTTACTCACATGTAAAGTCATCACTGTACTTGCAGGGAATTTTTTTGTGTTCTTGGGATTTTTTTTACCCTGAGGTGGTATTCAGTTCAGTCTGCTGTGGTCTTTACCAGCAACTTCACCCCCAGCACAAAACTCAGGGCTCTAACACTTGATCAGGCTGCATTGCTATGGTGCAGCTCTGCTCCTGGGAGACAGCAGAGTTGTCCTGATGCTTGAGAGAACAGAGGCCTCTCTAGGGAACCTTTTCTTCCATATGCACAGAAGACTGAGGTGAGGACAGAAAGATGGTGAAGAAAAAATATCTATCAGTCGTTCCTTTCTGTAGCATCAGAGGGATTGCACTCATAAAAAAATTGTGAGGAAGTAGAGATAAGATATAAAAAGGTGATAACAAACCAACAGCTCACTCCAAACTTACAGTCAAACTCAAAATAAACATTATCAGGAGGAATGGGGATGTGATTTTACAAGAGTGAAGGAAGAAGGAATACAGACAAGCCAAAAATAGTAAAAAACAGTACAGCAATTCAGTTTCAACTAAGGTAAGTGCTATCAGAAAATTCCTCATGGCTTGACCTTTGGGCCAGGAGGCAGGGGAAACCATAGGTATCCTCTTACTGCAATTCTGAACATGTTCCCCTAAGAGTTTAGCACAGTTACAAATTCTGAAGTATGAGTATACCAGAAAGATTAAAAGGCCTGTTTCTCTACTATGTATCATAGCAGATGATTAAAAGAAAAAACAAAACAAAAAATAAAATAAAATAAAATAAAATAAAATAAAATAAAATAAAATAAAATAAAATAAAATAAAATAAAATAAAATATTAAATTAAATTATCTTTGCAGCCTCAAAACACTTGCAGCCTGTCCCGGTTTGGGGTAAAACAGAGCCAATTTTCTGTTTTGTAATTTTACTTTTTAGTTGGGCCTCTTCTAACTGACTAACCTCTGAAATTAAGAGCATGTTGTTCAGAAACTGTTCACTCTCAGAGTGATAAGATCTGATTATACCAAGGAATGGTATGCAGAGGGGCTCTTGCTTATACTTATTGCTATAACAACCAAGGTCAGCCAGCTTCACTGTTTGCCCCGTTAGAAGGCTGGGAGCTGAAAAGCATAGAGGGGTCCCACCTGTGGGGAGGAGCGGACAGGACAGGTGACCCAAAACTGACCAACAGGGTATTCCATCCCATCTGCATCATGCTCAGTATAAAAGCTGAGGGATCAAAAGGTCAACTCTCTTTATTCAAAGGCCGATGTCCGAGGAGGACCCTGTCTGTTCATCTGCCTTTGGTCCTGATCCAAGCATTCCTGACTCCAGATCCGGAATTCAGCTCCTCTCCATCGCTGACTCCAGTCTGGGACTTTCCCTGTGCCTGCTGGTGACGCGATCATCATCCTAGGAGCTGGATACGGTTTTGTATATATTGTATACTTTTTAAAATTTTATTTAATTATTATTTATTATTTCCTTATTTATTATTATTTTCACTAAAGTAGTTTAGGTCTTTTTCTAAACTCGTAAATCTCTTTATCTCTTCCTCTCCTCTCTTTGGAGAGGGGAAGGGGGAGGGCCATCTGTCATTCTGATTGGCCAATCCAGCCAAAACCACTACACAGCCTAAAACACATTTTAACCTCTCATCAGAACAGATTTTTCTATAATTTTTGTAAAACAGAGTTAGTGTTTCATTCGGAAATTAAATGAAACACAAAAAATGCCCAAGACGAGAATAGGAGGGCAGGACATTAATATGGAAAGATGTTTTACTTATTGGGATACTTTCCTTTGTATATTCTCTATGAACTTTAAGAAATCCACCATACTGCAGAACCCTTCTACAGTAGTGTCCAGAGTGTATTTGGATGTTGCACTAAACCATTACATTCCAAGTCATGGTAATACTATGATTTTAAAAAATTATGACCCCAGGTGGGATTCTTGTCCCCTAACTTTAGCCATTCCAAAATGAGGATGCTACACCATTTTAGTTTTCTAAGCTTCTTCTAGGCTGAAGATAGGCATCTTGAGACTTCACTAGTGAGGAAATCTCAGTAACTCAGGTAAGAAATCTAAATTTTAAGCAGCTAAAGTTGGTGAAATGGAACTGGATCTTTCTCCATGAAGAAATATGAGACAAAACCCTTTGTATCTTCTTATGGAGAGTAGTCTTTTATTTCAGAGGCTGTTCCAGTAATGACAGAAATGATAAAATTACACAGATGAATGATGCAAGGATGTAAGAAAGAATGAGCCACCAGAAACCTAAAAAAAAAAAGGCAATGCTGTATTATTATTTCCTTTTCCCCAGTGCTGCTGTACTCTGTTGGAAGGAGATGGTAAACAAGGAACTGTAATTTCTTTTTTTAAAGAGTGACAGGAGTAACAAAATACAGGTATTTCTACTACTTTTAAGGCAGCGTAACATTTTACAGTAAATTTTTTGTGATCAAGGAAGAAAAACAAACAAACTAAAACAAAACAAAAAAACCAAACCAAAAAAACCCATAGATTTACATTAACTAATTTCCATAAAGCAGATTTTCAAGGAAGATCACACACATTTTATAGTTATTAGATTCAGTGACATTTCTGACAATCAGGACTATTCTACAGTAGACTATACCTTTAAAATCATCTCATGTTCTGTCAGGAATTACAAAATTAATTATAAACTGAGAATTATATTATGCTATTATGCTTAAGTTTTATGTGTTTCTAATAATGTTGAAGATCTGATTGTACTACAGGTAAAATATTCCAAATCTTTACAAACATTGATCTTCAGCGCAGAGCTCTTACTAATTACTTGAAATTAATGCTGATTTCAGTTTCTGTAAAGAAATTTCTAATTCCCATTGCAAGGTAAGAAATATCACAGTCTCAAAATTTACATAATTCATCTCTATGGCACAAGTTAATTCTTCATCTATATACATTTTTAAGAATTAGAAAGATAAGGACCCTTTGCAAATAACGTTTAAGTTTTTATGTTGATAGTAATTATTAACTTAATTTTACCTGTTCAGACTGCTGGGATTTGAAAGTATAATGCATATGCCAGGTGCTTTTCAGAGTAAAACACATTAAACAACCCATTACACTGGTGGAAGGAAACGGCTTTGTTTTTGTTTTATATAACTTCATTCCCTTTAAAAAGAAATCTATTTTATTTTAAAGTTGCCTGTGATCAAGTTTAATGTTGAGCTCTGATGAAAAATCAATCATTTTAAAATGGTATGGCTGAGACTGTAGGAATGGGTGAAAGTGCCTATCCATTCTGCAGCTGAGCCTGGCTTATCTGAGTTAGAAACATCATTTTCTGTTTCAGAGTAGACACACTCAGAGAAAAAAAAAAGGCTCATGCTTCAATAAAGGCTGAGAACTCATCAATGATGTCAGGCATCTTCTCAGGTGCACAGCTCCTCTCCTGTGGCCTGAGGAATGCAGTCGTATTCCTTCCCATTCCTTGTACTTAGGTGTTTTACAACTACAGAATACTAAGCTTTTTCCCCCTCTGCAGACAGTTCTGAGGCAGTAAAAGGGGATGCAGTTAGGTGTAAACCTAGGCTGAGAAGTTTAATTTCAATTCCATTAGCTTTGCCATCTGTTTCATCTCAGTAATACAAGGTACTGACAGATGGGGATTCTGCTCTTGAGTTCATGCTGTTAAACACTGAACCACTGGCTAATAAACTTACTGCCACACATGATCAAATTAATGGTAAGACCCTTCTACTCCCCAGCTAGATACCTAGGTCCTACATAGTAGGATCTATGATACCTACATCCTTTCACTGGTTCATCCCAAAGAGAGTAAAGAGGTGGGTTTTGTGCATAAACACTGGAGGGCCTCCCACTCCAGAGCTGGGCATGACTGAACAGCAAATCCCGTCTGGCGCGGAGCCCAGGTAAGAGATTTGGCTGGGTCCAGGTACAATGCACAGATCCTCTTGTGATAGAACTAGGAGTCTTGGGCTGAGCAAGGAGCATTTCTTTTTATTTTACTTTCTCGCTGACACTGCCACAGATGTGTGAGCTGAATGATTGCAAGTAAAGCACTGATAAAACGGTGTGTGAGTTATGGTTAATCTGACTAAGGGGCTTGTCTCAGGTGAGCTGTAGTTAAACGCATGAAGTTGACTGCCACACAGATCTGAGATTCATTTATCCAAGTATAATATTTGTTGTCTGAACTTCTACATTGGAATCACCCTAGGCTCCTTTTCTATAGTTAGTAAAGAGAAATAAATGCTTCCAGGAAATAATCAATTTCATGCTATAGTAGATGTCTAGGTACAGATAAATCATACTATTTCTCTTCGTTGACATCAAAATGGCTTTATTTCAGTAAAAATAATAGCACATCTCACATGAAAACTTGCACTATTTTTCAGATTATTGCTAACATTCTAAAACAAGCAGTTTAAGACCAGTGTGTAATTCCATACCCCCACTGCATAAATTACTTGACCTGTGCTACTACTCCAGTTGCAGAATTTGAGAGAGAGAGACTCACGGGGAGAGCTGGTGTCTCCTGGGGCATGAGGTGCCAGGCAGTGGGTCACTGGGGTGCTGTAGCCTGCTGCTGTTCCTGGGGAATCTGCTCTCCCATTAGATTCTCCTTGTGGATGAACCTACGATCCGTGACACCTCCCCTCTTTCAGTACAAAGCTGCCTGTCCTTGGGCCTCAGCTGTAACTGGCTGGTAGATGGTGTCTGAAACCACCTGTGTACTGGTCTTGGGAAAACAAAGACCTATGTGCAATAGGAATCAGTCTTGCCTTTCTTTAAAACAGACAAACAGCAAAAACAATTCTGACAATTATATCCTTACATGCCATGAAACACCAGGACACAGTACCTCCTGAAAAGAAGATGCAGACTGTTTCATTAAGCACAAGAAGACCTCAGATAGAATCTGCTCAGACTTTTTTTAGGAAAAGAATCTTGTTGGTAGAATACAGGAGAAAAGAACATATGACACCCCTGTGAGGAAAGCAGGTATCGTTTGCATCCCTGAACATGGATCCATGAATGGCATACAAAGGAAGAGGAAATCTGTCTCACTGAGATAGGAGTCTGATAAAAATAACTTCCCAAGTACTTCACTAACTCATTGTTGCAGTAGCTGTAAAGTAAGTCTCTGCTAATTACTGTGGTTGCAGTTCTACATTTCTTTTCCAGACTATTTACTACAGATACTAGTATTTACAACAAATGTTAGTTGCACTTGTCCTTTTTTAGCTTCAACATGAAGTCAATAATTTTTTCTCAGATCTGAAAAACAAACAAAACCCCACATTTTAAATTACTTTTTAATGATTCTTTTTCTCAGAATCTATATTTATACTGGAGTAGTGAGTGTAGTACAATATGCTCATATCGCATACCACCGTTGTCATACTATCTTGTAAAGGTAGTATGCAATATTAAGTGGAAGTCCTTATAAAAAAGAATGTTTTTGAAGGTGGTCTTTTTGTGTCATTTTTTCTAGATGTGATAGAAATACTTTTGCATGCATTTTTTCAATTGTGTAAGTTTATACAATTTTTCCACAGTAACAGGTTTGACTTACTGCTTCTATCTGTAGATTCAGTTGGACTCAGGTCTGTTCCATTTCTTAAAATCTGTAGATAGGATCTTTTCTTTCTTTCTTCAGTGTTGTTGATTGATCTTTTTTCCCCCATAGCAAAAAAAGTGGCAGGGTATATTTAACTTTTCATACAGTTCCCCTCCTTTAGCATTTTGTTTGAGCTCATTCCCTTCTGTAGGACAAAGCAGACTATTCCACCCCCACATGAAGTTTCCATAAACAGTCACTTATGTCCATAAGCAGTCACTTGCTTGTACGAATTGTCTTGGAGAATTCCCCAGTAAGCCAAGATTAACTTCCAGTTCTGTTCTGAAATCCAGACATAGGAGTGTCCGTTATGCATTTCACTTCTGTGCCTCCAGTTGCTTGTGATAACATGTCATCCATGTAATAAATCTGAATCCCTGCCATAACTTTTAGAAATCTATATTAAATTATGTTATTCTGTTGAAAAAAAAAATTGCTAAGGAGTAAATTACAGCCTTCAAAAAATGAGAAACATTTTACGGACTTTTTCTGTAACAATGGCCCAGTAAAAGGAGCAATTTTTGGAGGCAATTTATGAAGGGGCAAGAATATTGACATGGACCAGGAACACACTAACCCAAAACAAAATGGAAAGACCATCCCAGCTTCAAGGAGCTTATGATATATAACAAGAGGTACCAAGAGGAGACAGTCAACTGGAACAGCATAAGAAAATGAGAGATAGTGATCTTGGTACAGCAAAAGTATAAAATTTTCATGTTATAGAATCATAGAATAGTTTGGGTTGGAAGGGACCTTTAAAGGTCATCTAGTCCAATGCCTCCTGCAATAAGCAAGGACATCTTCAACTAGATCAGGCTGCTCAGAGCCCTGGCCAATCTGACCTTGAATGTTTCCAGGGATGGGGCATCTACAACCTCTCTTGGCAACCGGCTCCAGTGTTTCACCACCGTCATCGTGAAAAATTTCTTCTTTACGTCTGATGCTTCTTTTGCCATTTTTTTTTGTTACCCACTTTAACTTATCTTAAACGGCTACAATTTTGTAGCAGAAGTTAGAGGTTTCAAATCTTATACAAATCACACACTCTTTAGGGAAATGGGTACTAAGGACTGAAAATTCCTCAGTATTCTTGAAAGCATCTTGACTAGTGTCTTTTTCAGCTATGAATGGAGCTGCTACATTTTCTAGTTGATTAGAAGTATTTGTTTTCTCCAAACAAAAAAAGCACGGATTTTTAATGTGCTTCTACTTCTTTTCAAGACATGCTATATATCCACTTCATATAATTCTATAAAAAAAATTTCTTTCTTACGTCTAGTCTGAATCTACCCTCTTTTAGGTAAGATCTCTCACCCCTTGTCCTATCACAACAAGCCCTATGAAAAAGTCTATCCCCGTCTTTCTTATAAGCCCTTTGTTCATTAAAAGTGTCTCTAAAAAAAGGGATTTTTAAGCTGTATTTAAAGGACAATAAAGGCAGATGTTTATAGACTGTTCCAACAAAAATAAGAGGGAATAGAAAATTAAACTTTAAAAGGAGGAGTCAAACTTTTCCATTTAAATATAACAATAGAGAGATACTTGAAGGGGCCTGGGAATGAAAACAAGTACAGTATATTTGATATAATGGAGAAGACATAACCAGTAGAGAAATGGGCAAATGCTAAGCCAGGATGAAATTCCTTAATTAGGCATTCTGAAGGAGGATGGTTGAAAATTATTCTATTCTTAAAGCTGAGAAAGGTGTTGCAAGGAGATGGCAAGCTGCCATTTTATCAAAGGCTAAAGTTGAAAACAGTATACAGAAAATCTGCAAGTATTAACATAACCTTGATTTGTGAGTGATGAGATTTGTCAAAATCTGATGATGCCAAAGTAAGCACTGAAGTGTGAAGTGAGGTGAGGGATGGCAAATGGGTTGGGAGAAAGAAGGAAAACTGAAGTGCTAGTTCTTTATGTTAGAGAGACAAGCTGAGAATTTAGGATATACTTTTGGAATATGGAATTAAAGCAGTACATTGCCTGCAAAAAGTTCAGAGTTAAATCTGCATCTATGACTGAAGTTAACATAAGAAGATATAGAGAATAAAGAGTTGTGACTGAACCCTAGAAAACACATAGGAATTTGAAAAAGAAAAATTTCTTTAAAGGATACACTAAAGTTACTAAAGAGCTAGGAGGAGACGCAGGACAGGGCTCAGATTTAGAGGGCAGTGTAACACAGAGGAGACTATCTCGTAGAGAAGAATTTGGTTAACTGTCAAAGACAGTTGACAGGGAGAATAAGCAGGATGGATAAAATACAATTCTTGAGACTTGGCTAGGAAATGACCATTTGAAAATCTGGTGACAGGGGTTTAAGCTGAGAGCAAGATGTGAAAGCTTAAAAAGGAATGACTACAGGTGTGAAGGAGGTGTGAATGCCCCAGGGTCATGAGGACACATGGAGGAGAGGTGGTGTGATGTCCCTGTTCCTGCGCCCACCTTCCAGAGCAGCAAATGGCAGAATCTGGATGGCCCAGGGGCATGGGGACATCACAGGACTTGCTCTACAGCTGCTTTAAGCAGCTCTTTCTCTCACACCACTGCCAAACATGTTCACAGTTGAGAGCACAGAAGAGACGATACCCACTGCTGGCTGCCAGGCAGTGAGAGGTGCAAATTGTCGAACTGTTGAACTTTACGGAGGGTGGTCTAGACATTGACAGAGATCTCCTCTCCAGAGGTCTCTAAAAAAGGAGCAGAGGTAGTGTATTCTGAGAGAAAAGCCAAAGGGAAAAGCAGGCAGTCAAGGATTTGGAGGAGGAGATTACAGCCAAGTCAAGAGTAGATAATAGGTATCTGCTTATTGTGATGTATTTCCAGTGCACTGCTCAGAGCTCCTGGGGTTTCAGCTCTGTCATTCGCAGAGCACTTGGCCATCTGCACAGCAAATGGTGTGAAAAGGTGTTTAATTCAAAGTGGCAATCATATAGAACAGTGACTAAATGATGGACTCTGCAAGAGGGAAGAGCTGGTTAAAATCATATATTTTTTATACTTCCAAAAGGTTTTGAGACAGTTGATTAATGTTAAATCCTCCTTGAAATTTTACTTGGTGCTGACCTCTATAAATCATTTGTAATCTCTCTCAAAAAACTCCATCGTCCGATAATACTAGTGTTGAGAAGTTTTGTTTGAATTTTATCCCTTTATAACTCCTAAAATAAGAAAGTAAATGGAATCGTAACTCTCTTCATCCACACGTAACCCTGTATACAGCTGGTTTCTTTCTGTAAATTTATTTTGCCATTTAGTGTTGAAAGTTAGAGAAGTATTAAATTCTGTCCACAGGATATAATAAATGAATACAGCATGCATTTGTCTATACAGCACATTTAATCATTGGGGTATAACAGGCATCACTGAATGTATCTTGCTGTATTTGCCACAGATTCCTGAATGATATCATTCAGGATTAAACCTGACATTTGAAAAAAAAAAAAAAAGGTATCTGCTGTTTAGGAATTAAAATCTGAAAATATTCTCCAGTCCCTTGTGTGAAATTAAGCTATATAACCTTACGTATTTATAGCCTGATGTTTAACATGCTTTATCTACTGCAATGAAAATTTTAATGATGCATTAATATGTCTATTTTTCTTCATATTTTTCACATTCTTTTTCATTATACTTCCTCTGCATTATATCTTCACCTTTTCGGCACCATTCCACTGTTTTAAACCAATTATTCTTAGGACTAACTAAACATAAATATAGTAAGTGCATTATTTACACATCTAGCCTGATTTTTAATATCCTGATTCTTAGGAGCACTAATAAGCTTCATTTTCCACTGTAGCTTTATGCTACAACCAAACAGAAATTTAACAAGAAAAAAAAGTAATTCCTGAAGAAATTCTGACATATGAAAATATCTACTTTCTATGAATTGGAAAAATAACACATTTCTGAAACTTTCTGCAGAATCCAATTAGTAGAGATTTGATTAGAAAACCTCATGGCTGTTGTGTCAAAAAACCCACAAACAAACAGAAAAAATGAATTTATAAACTTGGAGTTCCTCTGAACAGAAGCAAAATGAAATATTCTGTTTTTTTAAGTTTGCTGCTGAAAATGTTACAGAAAGTGAAACACTGAAATACTTTTTTAGACATAACACTTTTTGGAAAAAAACCCACAAGCCTGCTCCATTGACAGAAAGCTACACATCTTACCATTTTTAAACCATAGGCCTTTATTAGATGCCTAAGCATACATTTAGGAACTTGAATTTAGACTCCTACTCTTTAAAATTTTGTTTTCCTAGTCACCAGCACCATTGAGCAGCTTCTTATAAGATTCAAATGCCTGATGTTCTGTTAGCTGTGACTACACAGTTCATATTGCATATTTAATATGATGCAGCAGGCCTCACTAATTTTTTTGATTTTATGGGAAAAGATGTGATAGGATATATTTTGACAATGAGTAAAAAATGGACATAGTCGTTAGTGTAAATTTTCCCTATTTTTATATGGAGCCATAGGCTGGCTATGAAAGTAATATTATCAGGTCAAGCAGAGTATCACGATGCAAAATTGTCCTCGGGAATATTACTGACGATTTCCTGAAGACTTCTCACTTCACACTCGTTGTTGCCAGCTAGCCATAGTCTCAACAGAGAACTCCTACTTTTCATTCTCACATTGCATGCCAACATGTGGCTCCTCTGATGTGCATCTCAAAATGTAGAGGGACTGACACTCCTGTTCAAAACAGCACTTATGCAAACATTTTTATTCTATGCCACATGCAGTGGGTATATTATTCCAAGCGACTTTTGCAGGAGGTGGCTCCTACCTGAGACAAGGGTGAGTTTACCAATCACATATATCCCTTGCATTATTTTTGTGGGGAAATAAAAAACAACAACAACAAACCTTTAGCTTTTTTGTTCAAGAAACATTCATTACCCCAATGAAGCACGTGGTCCTTGGCAATAAATAGCTTTAAATCTGAGACTATGTCACTAGATGAGCTCTATACATAAAAAATGCTTGAGGCACATTTCAGCATTGTACAGAACAACTTATATTTTGCCCAATGTATTTACTTGATCTTGTAAAGGCATTTGAATGTATAAGACAATTTTGCTGCTTCTTGCTGAGATTGCCTTGTAAGTCATACACTTTGTTTTGAGAGGTTTTATAGGCCATTTGTGGGTGGAAGTGAGGAGTCAATAAATAGTGCAGCTATGTATCCGAAGTATGGTGGGGCAAATTGACTGAAATTCTTAGGACTGATGTGAAAAGATATAAAGTACATTAATTTACTGCTGGTAGGTTTTGAAAAGAAACTAGATTATTAAAACTAGCAGTATTGGCTAACAAGAAAATGACAATTAATTTAGCCAATTGTGTTCATTCCTATTTCTGCTAGCAGTTAGCCCAAATGAAAAGATGAACTGAACTGTGGAACTGAAATGAACAGACCACAGACTCAGCCTAGCCATCTAGGTTAACAAATCCAAATTAGAAGTCTGACTGCAGATGCTCTGAGCTCTACACCCGTGATTTGTTCATCCTGGAATCTGACTCTGGGCCTGAAATACTTCAACAACATGCACTTGTATTTTCAATAGGTAACTAGACTGTAAGTTGGGTAAGGTAGATGGTTTCTTTCTACTTTGGCCTCCATTTTAAGAATAGCTACAGATAACTGATGCTTCTTTTGACATTTTTTTTGTTACCCACTTTAACTTATCTTAAATGGCTACAATTTTGTAGCAGAAGTTAGAGGTTTCAAATCTTATACAAATCACACACTCTTTAGGGAAATGGGTGCTAAGGACTGAAAATTTCTCAGTATTCTTGAAAGCATCTTGACTAGTGTCTTTTTCAGCTATGAATGGAGCTGCTACATTTTCTAGTTGATTAGAAGTATTTGTTTTCTCCAAACAAAAAAAGCACGGATTTTTAATGTGCTTCTACTTCTTTTCAAGACATGCTATATATCCACTTCATATAATGCTATAAAGTTTCATTTTTTTTAAATGTTTTTGTTTACACTTTGTAAAATAAAATCATGTAGTGGCACACATAACATCTGATTTATCCTGTATGCCTACAGATATAAAGCAGAATAGTCTATGTCTTGAAAAAGCATATCTGATATTTTTTATGAACCATAGCCTGTCTTTTGAAGATAGTTTTGAAGGAATATACCTTTGTTGAACAAAATGAAATAACCATTTTGGAATGTATTCAGGCATGAAGGATTATGTGATAGTCTTAAAACGTGACTTCAGAGCCAGACACGAAACTATCCTCATTAGGAAATAGAACAATCTTAATCTAGCAGACGCAGAATGGACTTTGTCAGAGGACTGCCGTAGAGTTGAAGTGTAAGAATAGCCTTCCATACGGAGGCACAGTAGGATGTGCTAATCGCAGCAGTGCAGCTGATGGCTTGGAATCCAGGGTAGAAGAGATCAGTAGCTTAGAGAGAAGGGTCCCAGTCATAAAATGCAGCAAGAGTGTTGTATGCTCTTTCTCTTGAATAGCACTTAGCTGGACTTCTAAACATATATTGAAATATTTTCTGTTTAAGCATTTATTCCTACTCAAGTGGTGTTCTAGATCATTCCTCCAGTGCAGAACATCTGCAGAACAGTGTGTCTTGAGGTTCACTGCCAATCATCTAATGTAGCAACAGGTGTTTAGATAGGACTTTTTGCCCACTTTGTAGACTAAAAGAATCCTTTTTGTTCTTTTAGGTGTCTTTTGGTTTGTTTTTGTTTTCTTTTGAGGGGGGTTGGTTGTTTGTGTTTTCACTATTTTAAATACCAACTGGATAGACTTGTGTGTACTGGATTATTTTTTTTCCTTCTTGTTGTTGTTTACATTATCCAACATGCTCCTGCTCAACTTTCAAAAGGAGGGTAACACCTGCTCTGTGCCTTCAGGATCTCAGAAATCATAATGGATTTCTACTAGGCTCTTGAAAATAAGCAGCGTGCATGAAGGGGCTCAGAGCTTAAGCAGGAGTAGATGTACGCTCCGAGCTATTTTTACAGCTCTCTGACACCAGTCATGCTATGTAAATATCTGCCCTGGTGATGAAAACAGAACAACGGATCTATACTTTTGTGTGATCAGGGCCTAACCTATGCTATGCCTTAATATATCCTTTTCAAGCAGTCCACAATTATTTGCCTCACCTTTATCTTTGACTGCTTTTATGATATGCAACTAGTCATCTAAGCTATATGATACTGCTGCTGTTCACTGAGTGGATGACAACCTTTGTAAACAAGACGAACAACGTCAAGGAAATTTCTAGATAGATATGAACACTTTCCCCCTGCAATCTTATAAATAGCATATATTGGCAGCATTTTATACAGTCTTGCTTCTGACAGACAATCTTAAGAACTAACCAGGATAGCTCATAGAAATGTTTGCCAAAACCAAGTTTAGAAGATTCAAATCAATATTATTTACTGTTATCTGAACAAATTCTTGGTTTTAATAACAAAAATTTGTTTTAACACAAAAAAGTTATTAAAAAAAATCTGAATGTATAAGGTACATTTTATCTGAATGTCACAACTGAAAATACAGGGATAAAAAAAGATAAACTTCTTAATTTTGGTCAGTTTCATCTCCAGTATCTAATATCAGCATGTTGTAAGTAACCATTTTCCCAATAACAGCACTAAATGACATTTTAGATAAGCTAGTATAGAGCTAGTTAATTTGAAATATCTACCATTTCTTTTTCATTAAGGTATCAGTAAATTGAAATTCTGTTTTCCCCCTCTTTAAAATATTGTATATCTTTTGTACTGTACGGAAGAGTATGTCTTAAAAGACTGAGACAATCTTCTAAAAGTCAGACAAATGTAAACTTGTAAATTCAGTGTTCAACTTAGCAAGTAGTAATATGTATTATATGTATCACATCTACTCAGAATTGTCTTTTCCCTGACAAGTACTAT
Source organism: Larus michahellis (assembly GCF_964199755.1). Lineage (NCBI taxonomy): Eukaryota > Metazoa > Chordata > Aves > Charadriiformes > Laridae > Larus > Larus michahellis. Next base: position 81,679,819 of record NC_133897.1, on the reverse strand, counting down.
TATTCTAGACTTTTGCTTTCTTTTTTGTTTCTTTTCTTTTTCTTTTTCTTCTTTTTTTTTTTTTTTTTTTTTTTAGTGGAAGGTTGTTCTCTGACCTTCACTCTTGATTCCGTTACTATGACACATCGGTCTGTCATACAGTGCCCTCATGTAAATCCAGGAAACTAAAAATGTAATAATAAGTTCCTGTATTGTTACTGTCTTTTTTGTCCCTATCATGCTAGAGAATTCTCTTCTGCTTTTTGACATTTTTATATTTATGCCTGACATGTTCACTATCATGCTTAATCCTACTGTTCTTTTCTGTGCTGCAAAATGCTTCCATTTTACACACAACTTTTCTGAGTCTATTTCTAATAATAAGATAGTTAAGTCCAGCCTCATGGGATAGCTCTGTCGACTCCCCCATTCTCTTAACAAAAACTTGCCTTAAGTTTTGGGTTAAGCTGAAATGAGGTTTAAGGGGTAAGAGATCTGTTTTTTGCAGTGTTGATGTTTATGTCTAGTAAAACAGGCAATGAAGCTGTAGTGCATTTTCAGACTGTACTAAAAGTAGAATTAACCCTTCTATTCAAAAGATGAAAAGTTCCTAAGTATAACTATAGGGAATAGATAAAGTTTTCCAGTCAAGACATGAAAATACAGTTGTGCAAAAGGAAGTGAGAGTCCCTTTGCTCTACTCTTGCCCCAAGAAAACATGTTGTGCAGGTGTATATTTAGAACCAAGGACGGATGTCATATGGTGGGTCCCTCAGGCTGCCTGACAGCCAGCAAACTGCTAAAGAAGGGGGCAACAGCTGCTTCCAGTAAAACTGCAACGAAGATGGAAGTGGATTAAACCGAAATTTGCCGCCCAGATCTCAAAGGAACAACTCTGGAAAAAAGGCATCCTGTGCCTGAGGAAACAGCTTAATACCATCAAATGAGAGTGCTCCAATAATGTATCAAAGACAAAACACAAGACAGCTGAGAAACACTTGAAGTTGGAACTGCACAAACTTCTCGCACGTGATGAAGTAGGCCATGCCGGGAAGCATTATACTAGAGAGTTAGCTGCCTGGAAATGTGGGCACATCAACAAAAATGTCAGCATACCATAGACAGAACATTGCAACAAACACAGAAAATCACACAATACTAATATCAGTCTCCTGTGTAAACTAACAAGCTACATTTAATTTTACGTTTAAAATATATGTAGATATATAAAGAAAAAGAGACTCCTTAAAGGCATAAAGATTATCCATGATTGGGTTGAGTGAAATCTTGTTCTTCTTTATACCAATGTCACAAAAACACAGCAGAGACTGTATTTCAGTGCTCTTTGCTGGAGTAACCCAGCTAAGGATCACATGCACATGCTATTGTGCATGTTTTGTTTAACTTTGTACTGCAGACAAAGTTCCAAGAAGCTGCAAGAAATGCAAAGATATGATCCTCCCCTTTGTTTTGTTGTTTTTTTGTTGGTTTTTTTTTTTTTAAAGATAAATTGAAGCCATTACTGGTTTAGGACTTAAAGCTTTTGAGGGATATTTTTTTGATTACATACTGTTTAGGAAGCATATCTGGAAACATCAATATAGATGGCTTAGTTTATGGGAAGAAAAGAAATCATTTTGCTGGAGATACAAAATAGGAATTTCATAGCATTCAGCTATCTTAAAGCCTAACCATGCCTATGGATCATTTTTTTCTGTTCTTCTTCATTGACTTTAAATCAGGCTCCTTATACTGAGATTTGATAGACAGAGTTGGGTGCCAGGAAGATGGCAGATAGATGGAAATGGAGCAAGAGAACAAGGGCAAATACCTAAGCTGGATCCACAAATTTCGCCACCTAGTTTTGTCAAGATAAAATTTGAGAAAGCTATACCCCAGCTGAAATCATTCTGCTGTGGGGAAAACCCTTACGTGAATGCAGCTTTTCTAGCAAAGGTTTGCCAGCTTATAGCATATTTTGCAGGGAAGTAGCAAAACTACTGAGGGAGAAATTCTTCCTGCTAGTGTACACACTGGCTGTGCTCTGAGGCACTGCTGGCACAGTTATGCCAATGTAACTCTAGAGAAAAAAGAGGCAGCTTCTCACGTTAGTCTGTATTTATAGCTCTAGGTTAGAGGGAGATTGAAAAGGCCATTAACACTCGTATGTTAAATGTACCGTTCTGTGCAATTTCCGCTTCTAAAATTATGAGAAGCACTTACTGTGAGGACTGAGTTTGGTGGAGCTCATGAATGCAGCTTCATGTAAGACTTTCCACTCTGATTTCGTATTTCAGAATTCTGATTCGTATAATCAGAAACCAGTTAAAACTCAAATATGTATTTTGCATAACTTTTGCATTTGGGACAAGGTTGAGGATTGTCACCTACCTACTTCAGCGATTTTCTGACCTCGAGTAAACAGGAGCACAAATTGACATTAGTGGTCATCAGATGTAAGAGTTGCTTTAAGCCATATCTTTCAAAACAATGAGTTTTTTCTTCCATACTGTAATCTTCCTCATGCAGGAGAAGGAAAAAGTAAAAGGGTTTTAATGTAACATGGTTTTACTTGGTGTTGGTAACAGAGTTAGTAGGTAGGTACCCCTGATAGTAGCCTACAAGTTGTGAAAGAATATGTTGAAGAATTTGTAAAAGGAGAAAAAAAATATTGTAAGGTTGAAATTATGTTGGAACTTTAAGATGAAGTTTTTAGAGATTGAGACAATCATGTTACATTTAGTTTTCTTTACTTCCTGAGATCAAAAGCAAAAATCTGAAAATAAGGTGTTGGAAAACTATGATCTTCTTATATTTTCAATTTATTTTAAAACAGGAAATATTGAAATTACAGTAACATTTAAAAATATGTTTTGAAAAATGCATAGCCAGATTAAAGAGTCTCAGATAAACTTCGAATAAGAAAGCAATGCTTTAGATGCTGCTTCAGACTACCAGTGCAAAAATTTTTGATAATGAAAAGCAATGTGACTTTGAATTTTGTCAGGACTTACGTGATGGTAGCTTTATGGATTCAGGTCCAGCACTACATGACTTCTTTTCCATATCATCTGGGTCCTTACAGCTTTTCCAGTTCTTCAGGAGAATGATCCATTTTGCAATGTTTAGAGATTTACTATGCAGAAGTGAAAATACCAAAAAACTTGATAAGCGTCTTGATTTAGGAAGTGGGAGACTCGGACTCGGTTATTTTCACATAAATACTCTAACCACCTGGTGATTTATTATTATGGGCCAGGCTTATTCAGCTCTTTTGCTACCTCTTTAAAACAATCAAGTATTCACCATTGTTTATTTATTTTGGTTCTTCATCCCAAGTGACTTTTGAGTCATTGAAATATGAAGTCAGATACTCTGATTCTTTAGCTATAAGTAAGGACTGATAAAGAAACAGATTCCAAATCCAAGTAGTTCTATCCTACTCCCAAAGAACATACATGATTTTGATATATGTCCCTGACGTATCTTCATGGAGAATTTTGACTATTATGGAACCGGTGTCTTCTGATAACCGGAAAAAAAAAATCTTTTAAAAAATAAAACTCCAAACAGAGCTCTACTTGGACCTTTTCAGTTCAGCTGATCTAGTTGTTCCTGGTCCTTCATCTCTAACTTTGCACTGAAATTTGCTAGCACTTTTTATGCTCTCAATGAGAAATGAATCAGGTTTCTTTTTACTTTTCTTGAAAGTCTCACAGGGAACATCCATACATCTTGTCATTTCAGTTTACTCACTCTTTACAGAAGGAAAGAATAAAACAAAAGCCCTGTTCGTTCACATTCCTGATACATAATGTCTTTCAAAAAGGGGAAGTTGTACATTTAGACCACTCATGATTTTACAAGATCAAGGCTAAGTTGATTTTTTGAGTAGTTCTGATTACACTATATTGTGCTAAACTGTTTTGTCTAACTGTGTAAACAAATACAGTATAAACTGTCTGTTGCTAGCAGCTTGCAAGTACCAAAAATAACAAAAACAGTAACTAAAAAAATATGCAAGTACAAATTCAGGAGCAATAATTTTAAAATACAAAAGCGTTAAACATTATTTCAGCCCAAATCTCATCAAATATACATTGAAATTCAGGGCTTTACAGATGAAACAGCACAGCAACTTTTAAAACAGCAGCCTGTATCATAGTAAAGAACAGTAGAGAAGTTTTTGCAAAACCTGGCAATTTATGCAATGTGTGTGCAGCCAGATGTGTAAAGTGTAACTTTCTCACAATGGATCTGATAGATAACATTATAGAAAGCAAGCTGATGCACTTTATCCTGGTATGTCAAGTCTCTTTCATAAAAGAGCTTTTTTTTTTTTTTATGTAGGAGAACAAATACTTTGGTATGCAAAGTTCAGCTCCAAAGCTCATACTCATAGATTTTACGTGCTGTAAGAACAATGCAATGAACTAGTCTGACCTTCTGACACTGTTCAGCCACAAGAGCTATATCCTCTTAATTCCTGCACCAAAACAAATAACCTCTGGTATTAGAACATAAGCTTGAGAGACACATCCATCCTCGATTTTAAAGTTCAGGTAATATTTGCTATTTATTTATCAATTGTTGTTTATCGCTGTATTACCGTAGTGCTCAAATAAGCTTCAGTCAACAACTATGATCCTGCACTCTCTAACACTTGTCCCTGTATTTCTTTCCCCAGAAAGCCATCCAGCCCAACTGTCCTTCCTAAGGAGAAGACAATCTTCAAAAGCAAAATCTTCCTCTTTCAGATGGAACTTTTCTATATATGGCAATGATTTCTAGCTGCATAGCTGAAACCTAAGCCCCTTTGAAATTAATAGAATCATAGAATCATAGAATTGTTGAGGTTGGAAGGGACCTTTAAGATCATCGAGTCCAACCTTTAGCCTACCCTGACAAGAGCCATCTAAACCATGTCCCTCAGTGCCCCATCTACCCTTTTTTTAAACACCTCCAGAGATGGTGAATCCACCACCTCCCTGGGCAACCTATTCCAATGTTTAATAACCCTTTCAGTGAAAAAATGTCTCCTAATATCTAATCTAAACCTCCCCTGACGTAACTTGAACCCGTTTCCCCTCGTCCTATCACTTGTCACCAGGGAGAAGAGGTCAGCCCCCATCTCTCTACAACCTCCTTTCAGGTAGTTGTAGAGGGTGATAAGGTCTCCCCTCAGCCTCCTCTTCTCCAGGCTAAACAACCCCAGCTCCCTCAGTCGTTCTTCATAAGGTTTGTCCTCCAGGCCCCTCACCAGCTTTGTAGCCCTTCTCTGGACACGCTCCAACACCTCAATGTCCCTCCTGTAGCGAGGGGCCCAAAACTGAACACAGTACTTGAGGTGGGGCCTCACCAGTGCCGAGTACAGGGGGATGATCACTTCCCTAGTCCGGCTCACCACACTATTCCTGATACAGGCTAGGATGCTGTTGGCCTTCTTGGCCACCTGGGCACACTGCTGGCTCCTATTCAGCCGGCTGTCAACCAACACTCCCAAGTCCTTTTCTGTCAAGCTGCTTTCGAGCCACTCTGCCCCAATCCTGTAGCGCTGCATGGGGTTGTTGTGACCCAAGTGCAGGACCCGGCACTTGGCCTTGTTGAACCTCATACCATTGGTCTCAGCCCATCGGTCCAGCCTGTCCAGATCCCTCTGCAGAGCCAACCTACCCTCAAGCAGATCAACACGCCCGCCCAGTTTAGTGTCATCTGCGAACTTACTGAGGGTGCATTCAATCCCTTCATCCAGATGTACATGCTGTCATTGGCTTCACAGCCAAGGGGTGTATTCCTGGAAAAAAATACAGAAGTTTGTATTACCTCACTGATGTAGTTCTGCTTCCTTCAAGACCATTAGTAAGCTGAGATTTGGAAAAGCAGAGGACTATTGTTAAGGAGAACTAACCTTAATGCTCACCTGGCTAGATTGGCCCATCTTCTTTACAGATGTACACCTCGGAGAATTCATATAATACAATGCATTTTCATCTTGGATGTAAATAATTAAGGAAAGTGTTCTATTATGGTGGGCTTGAAAATCTTACCTGTTAATTAACTATGTATATCACTGCCAAAGATCTATGATGCTACTATTGCTATAAAGTCCCAACAGGGCTGTAATTGAGCAGTGAAGAATTAATTTCTTAAGTATAGGCTTAATATTCTAAGAAGACGCTTAAATCCATGCCTATCAATCAAAAAATTAAAAGTGTTTTTATGTCCCATTGACTTTATAGCCTGTGTCATTCAGTTTTGAATGGCAAAATAAATACAAAATAGGAATTAGTTTTAAGAACTCTAAATTTCTAATGTAATTTCTAATTTCTGCTTCTCAAACCACCTTCAATCTTACAAAGAACGAACAAAAACTATAGGTTGTAGGTCCTGTTGGGAGTACTTAAATGTTCCATAGTATCTGTATATTTCATCATTAATTTTCACCATTTTCCAAATGATAGTCGTTATTTTCTGTGATAGCAATGTGAACACAGATGAGTGTCCATCTCAACGGCCTGTCTGTAGCTTCCCTCCTACACTTGCCACTCGGGTATCTTATCCCTACAGGATATATATTTGCTTAGATTCAGACTGCCTGATTGAGCACCTGGTGTCCCTGAAGTCCCTTCTTCCTTTTCCTTTAGAATCAACAGTCTGGGCAGACTTTGAGCATGGCCACAGAAACTGCTCTTCCTTTCACCTTCTACAACCCTTTTGCTGTGTGCTCAATGAGTTCACTCTACTCTACAGAAGCATATGCTTCACTCAGGAGAACATGAAGGTCAGTAAGGTGAAGGAAGGATGGTCAGGCGTAGTGCAAGTTACTCAATGTGTGGGACATGGGAAAGAGATGCTTATATTTTAGCTTTGCTGTAGCAGACGAATTCTATGAATTTTCATTACATTATTACTTTTTAGATAAGTCAAGCTGAATCGGAATGAGAATCTGTAGATGAGTGAAGAAGGCATCCTTTTCTCAAATTGTTTCGCTTAAACGCATACAGAATGGCAGTCTATTTTCTTGGGAGTTAATTGAATGGGAGAGGTGCAGAAAAAGACCTTAAATAATGTAGTGCAGTGAGGAAGTATGTTAAGTATATTTTTAGGATAGCCTAAAAAAAGTAGATAATCAGCAACCTTATTGCTTACTCTGGATTACATTTTGCTTATATTCTGCAAGGAAGAACTCAACTAGACTTCCCTAAATTAGATGGACATGGTGGGTCGACCTTGGCTGGCTGCCAGACGCCCACACAGCCTCACTCCCCCTTCTCAACAGGACAGGAAGAGAAGATTGAAAAGCTCATGGGTTGAGATAAAGACAGGGAGATCCCTTACCAGTTACCATCATGGACAAAACAGACTCAGCTTGATGAATATTAATTTAATTTATTGCCAATTAAAACAGAGTAGGGAAACAAGACAAAACCTAAAACACTTTCCCCCCGTGCCCCGCTTTTTCCCAGGCTCAACTTCCCTCCTTCAGCACCGACTCCTCGACATCCTCCCCTCCGAGCAGCACAGGGGGACGGGGAATGGGGGTCTGCGGTCAGCCCACGGCAGCTCCTCTCTGCCGCTCCTGCCTCCTCACGCGTTTCCCTGCTCCAGGCCGGGCCCTTCCCAGGGGCTGCAGGGAAACCCCCGCCCCAGCGGGGTCTCTGCCGGGGCCGCGGGGGCATCTCCGCGGGGGCGCCCGGAGCCCCTCCTCCCCTCCTCCCGCTCTCCCCTCGGGGCTCGCAGGGCTGTTTCTCACCCGGTTTCCCTCAGCCCTGGCTGCCGGGCAGCGTTTTGCCCTTTCTGAGCCAGGCTTTCCCCGCGGCGCCCGCCCGTGGCTGAGGGGCTCAGCTGTGCCCTGCGCTGGGGCCGTTGGAGCCGGCTGGAACCGGCTGTGTCCGGCACGGGGCAGCCCCGGCCCGGCAACACAGGGGCCGCCCGGCAGCTCCAACACCGGGGCAGATACAATCATAGAATGTGTTGGGTTGGAAGGGACCTTTAAAGGTCATCTAGTCCAACCCCCCTGCAGTAAACAGGGACATCTTCAACTAGATCAGGTTGCTCAGAGCCTCATCAAGCCTGGCCTTGAATGTCTCCAGGGATGGGGCCTCCACCGCCTCCCTGGGCAACGAGTTCCAGTGTCTCACCACCCTCATTGTAAAGAACTTCTTCCTAATGTCTAATCTAAACCTACCCTGCTGTAGCTTAAAACCATTGCCCCTCGTCCTATCACTACATGCCCTTGCAAACAGCCCCTCCCCAGCTTTCCTGTAGCCCCCCTTCAGGTACTGGAAGGCCGCTATAAGGTCTCCCCAGAGCCTTCTCTTCTCCAGGCTGAACAACCCCAACTCTCTCAGCCCGTCTTCATAGGAGAGGTGCTCCAGCTTTGATCATCTTTGTGGCCCTGCTCTGCACCCACTCCAACAGGTCCATGTCCTTCTTCTGCTGAGGGCTCCAGAGCTGGACACAGTACTCCAGGTGGGGTCTCACGAGAGCAGAGTAGAGGGGCAGGATCACCTCTCTGGATCTGCTGGCCACGCTTCTTTTGATGCAGCCCAAGATGCAATTGGCCTTCTGGGCTGCAGGCACACATTGTTGGCTCATGTCCAGCTTTTCATCCACCAGTACCCCCAAGTCCTTTTCCGCAGGGCTGCTCTCTATCACGTCATCCCCCAGCCTGTATTGATAATGAGGATTGTCCCAACGCAAGTGTAGGACCTTGCACTTGGCCTTGTTGAACTTCATCAGGTTTGCTCAGGCCCACCTCTCTAGCTCGTCCAGGTCCCTCTGGATGACATCCCGTCCCTCTGGCGCATCAATCGCACCACTCAGCTTAGTGTTGTCAGCAAACTTCCTGAGGGTGCACTTGATCCCACTATGTCATTGATGAAGATGTTGAACAGCACCCAGTACAGATCCCTGAGGGACACTACTTGTCACCCCTCTCCATCTGGACATCGAGCCATTGACCACTACCCTCTGGATGCGACCATCCAGCCAGTTCCTCATCCACCAAACAGTCCATCAAATCCGTGTCTCTCCAACTTAGAGAGAAGGATGTTGTGGGGGACCATGTCAAAGGCCTTGCAGAAGTGTCCAGGTAGATGATATCCATTGCTCTTCCCTTGTCCACTGATGCAGTCACTCCATTGTAGAAAGCCACCGGGTTGTTCAGGCAGGACTTGCCCCTGGTGAAGCCATGCTGGCTGTCTCAAATCACCTCTTCGTCCTCCATGTGCCTTAGCACAGCTTCTAGGAGGATCTGTTACATGATCTTCACAGGCACAGAGGTGAGGCTGACTGGGCGGTAGTTCCCAGGGTCCTCCTTTCTACCCTTTTTAAAAATGGGTGTGATGTTTCCCTTTTTCCAGTCACCAGGGACTTCACCTGACTGCCATGACTTTTCAAATATCAATAGATTTCAATGCTTTTGGATATCTTTTCTCCTGGAGACAATAAAATATTTCTCCAGTGTTAAAATTAACTATCTGTAGCTTTGCTAATGCATTCTTCTCTAGATATAGGGGGTTTATGTGGCCAGGGTTTTAAAAACCAAACCAGCTTTTCCCTAAATTTAGTAGCTTAACAAAGAAAATATGCTAAAGAAAATAAAAGAAGAAAAAAAAGCCCCACATTTACTGTTTCTGATGAGATAAGCATTATTCATAAGAGTCCTTTTAAAGTTGAATGGTGTCTATAAAATGGTTGATCTTTCTTAGTTCCTTAGCTTTTAACCTTTGCCCTCCACTGCTGGTCATGCACAGGGAGACCTATCTCAGAATCTGTTTGCACCCTAAGCTTCCGTAGGTATTATTTTATTAAAATAAATTTGAGCTGGAAGCTAATTACTGGTTCTGGTATTGACTTTGTTGAGGACTAAGATTTCACTGTCAAACCTTCTCAGTATTTAGAAGATACTTCCTAGTCAGGGAGAAGAACAAGTCCAATATTCCTATGTGGAGAGCTGACTGTTTCTGAGCGGAAAGTGCAGTTATAATCCTGTTTTCTCTCTAGCAGACAGGCATCAAATTGAATGAAGAGAACCTGAGCCCTTCTTTTGGTTCAGACACCGACACTGTTTGGAGAAGTTTCTATACTTTCATTTTTCTGTCTCTCCTTTGCCATATCCATTTAGTTGGTGACTTTTTCTTACTCTGTATTTGAATACTTCACAGACAGTTCTAACTGACTTCTAGCTGCTACTGTAATACTAAATAGAAAGAATAAACAGAATGAATGTACAAACATAGCATTTCAGATATCTAGACTAGTGTTATATTTTGGATACTAATTCAGGATGCAGCGTCATGAGAGATTAGGTAAGCCTAAATATCAGTGCACCCTTTGCTCTGACACATTTGCTTATCCTGGCTCTCTGATGTGTCAGTTCACTTGCAGTGTCAGCAGAAAACTAACCCCCACCCAAAAAAAAAGGAAGAATTTCCTGCAAGCTCAGTCAGTTGAATTGATTCATTGGAAGGCCAAATGAATGCTGGAGCTGCAACAAAAGGAGAAGGATGGAAGTGGGGAACTGTTGTAGCTCAATTTAAGTCAGTTTATGCTGCTCTGGAATTATTTCTGATCTGCCAAGAAAAGTAAATGGTTTAGAATGCTTCATGGAAAATGCACGTCAGCCATGTTAACATATCTTTTGTAATTTTTTTTAATTTATAAATATTTGATAAGTATTATTTTCTGGAACAAAATTGTTGTGGAATGTGGGCTTCAGATTAAGGAAGAATAAGGTGGTTAAGTATTTGCTAGTTTTATAATGTCAACAATCTAGAAAAATATAATTTTTGTATGTTTCTCCCTCACGTCTAGTTTCTGATCACAAATAGAGTTGGCTGAAACGTTTTTTCCCTATATCTTGTAAAGAAAGAAAAAAGCAGAAAATTATTTCTTCTTAGCACTTACTTTTGGTAGATATCTACTATAAACACAACAGCAGCAAAAAGACTAAGAAAAAGGTGGATTCACTCTTCAGCGGGTTGGGGAACCTAGTGACACAGGACACAGAAAAGGCCAAGGTACCCTATGCTTTTTTTCATTTTCTTTTTTTTTTAAAACTGGTAATGTTTGCCCTTAGATGACTCAGCTCCTTGAGACTGCTAGCAGTCTTTGGAAGTGACACAGTAAGCACAGTAGAGAAAGATACAGTTAGGGAGCACCTGAACCATCTAGACATACAGAGGTCAATTGTCTGAGATGGGATGCATCCAGGGGTACTGAGGTAGCTGACCAATTACACTGCAAGACCTTTACCATATTTGAAAGGTCATACCAATCAGGTATTGCTGGTAGTCGGAAAAAGACAAACCTCACAGTCACCTTCAAGAAAAATAAGAGGGAAGAACCGGGGAACTGCGGCCTCATAGAATCATAGAATTGCCTAGGTTGGAAGGGACCTGTCAGATCATCTAGTCCAACCTAATAACTCTGACAAAAACCACCATTAAACCATATCTCTAAGCACTACATCTACCCATCTTTTATATACCTCCAGGGATGGTGCCTTAACTACTTCCTTGGGCATCCTGTTCCAATGCTTAATAACCCTTTCGGTGTTAATTTTTTTCATAATATCCAGTCTAAAGCTCCCCTGGCACAACTTGAAACCTTGGTCCTTGAGGATGTTATGAAACAAATGCAATGGAAGCCATTTCCAAATTCATGAATGACAAGACAGTGATCAGGTACAGCTATCAGGAATATACCAAAGCCAAACAGTCTCTTGATAAATCATGATGAGAGGGTCAGCTCTGTGAACAAGGAGAGACCAGGGGTTGTTTTCCTTGACTTTAAGCCAGGCTTCTGATCCTACCTGACATGGTGTCATAATAGGCAAATCGGTGAGGTATGGACTGGATCAGAGGACTACAAAGTTAATGGAAATTTGGAAGGACCTCTGGCAGCTGTTTTTTTAGTGATATTCCTCAAGGACTGATCCTGGTGCCAAAACTGTTGAATGACTTTATTAATGACACGGAATATCAAATGAAATGTACCCTCAGAAAGTTCACAGTAAATACTGAATTGTGGGTCAGCATCAATATGCTGGAGGGCAGGGCTGCTAGTGTGATCTAGACAAGCTGGGAAAGGTGAACTGACAGATACTTCATGGAATTGAAAAAAGGCAAATGCCATGTCATGCATCTAGGGTAGAATAATCCCATGCAACAGTACAAGGTGGAGGTTGACTGATTGGAAAACAGCTTGGCAGAGAACTGAAGTGGCATGGTGAACAGCAAATTGGGAGTCAGGAGAAAGAAGGCTACAGCATCCTGGGTTGCATTATCAAGAACGTAACAAGCAGGCCATGGGGAGGGGATCTTTCCCCTCTACTCAGCATTTGTGCAATTGCATCTGGAGTATCATAACCCTGCTTTGAACGGGGGTTTGGACTAGATTACCTCAGGGGGTCTTCTCCGACCTTAAGCATTCTGTGATTCTAAAAACACAATTCTATACACATAATACCTAATTATTAAGACCATTGATATGCTACACTATGTTTTAGGGTTCCTAGATGATGTGTCCTTTCTGGAGGCTCAGAGATTTGGAGAACTTGATTCCCAATTAATAAAGAGTACTACAATCCAGGTAGTAAAAATCAGTGCAGAGGTGCAATTTATTGGCATTACTGATCATATCTTTCCAGTGTGAGTATTCATGTAGCACTAACCAGATTCTCCAAATCCTGTCCTAAGGGGCTACGTTTAAAATATGGAATGGATGCTGTAAACACTATTTCACTTCTGCTTGTTTGCAATCCTGCTAAACGATTGGAATGGACACTCAAGGACATTTTATACTCTTTCCCTCTTTAAACTTGGGTGAGAGAGGGATTTTTCTTTGTCCTTCCATAAATAAGGAAACCTTGCCTATTCTTTATGCCCAGCGACAGTTTGTCAAGTATGTATCTATTGTTAATTTATAGCATGCATTGCTGCAGTCTTGGAGAGATCTGTTACTCTGAAATACTGATTGCAAAATTAGGAGTCAAATTTTTCATATTAACGTACTGGAGAATTAGAGTTGATTACCTTTCTGTATAGCTTTTTGAGATACCACAAACCTCTTGGTAATCTAGTGACTTTTTGTGATTGAGAATGTATTGTTTTACACATTCCATAAAACATGATTTTGTATAAAATGTTACATTTCAAAAGTGTAAGGTGTAATAATTATTATTATTATTCTTTAAATTAAAATGTGTCTGTGAAAGTTCTGCATAGTTCCCACAACAGAAGTGTGTGGCATAAAGATTTAGTACTGGAATGAACCTGCTCTTCACTGAATAAAACTGTGTAGTATACAGCACACATAAAAATGAAAAAAAAAACCCTGAATCTACAGAGAATTATTAAACAGTAGAGTCACAGCATAATGACATAAAAAATTCCATGCTGACTTTTCTGAGACAAGGGGTATGTTAGAATTGTGCTACATTAACAAAAGATTAGCTAAATATGCCAATTATCTCTTCAGTGTGAAATTTCCCCCTCATTCAGTATCACTAGGAAGTTGGGAACTATTTTAACAATTTGTTCCATTTTAATAATCTTTACACAAGACAAAAATTTATTTTAAAAAATATCGAGTTTGATTAAAAATAACACCTTTCTCTTTTTAATGTCCACTGTATTGTTTTTGCTTCTGATGTTATCAGAATAATTATTAAAAGTTCTGCCCAAATTCTGTCACGAGCAATTCCATTGTTTTCAGTGGAACTGCTTGTAAGGGGCTTGATCTAATGTCTACAGAAAGAGAAAGGGATGTTTTTCTTCTGATTTTAATAGGGGTTAGAATAATTTCATAATTCTGTGTTTGTGTTCATATATATAAAATATTCAGTGAAAATATATAAAGCATTCAGTTAAATTAGAGTGTGTTGGGCTTTTTTTTCATCAAGAGAGTGTATTCCAAATGGAAATGGTCAGTTGGGTTTTTTTTTTAGTTTATTTCTTTTAATGCGTTTACTTTTATGCAGTTAGCAATGACACCAGGAACCATTTATGCAGCCTGATCTAATCTAGTTGGTATAAACTATTGATTTTAGTGAGGGAGGACAGCAGCAATCCCACTCTGATGAAACTTGTCTTGATTTGAGGGCATATTTCTGGATCAAATCCCAGGGTAAGAATGTCAAATGCTTCTACAGAAGCTTAAAAACCACTACAATCAGAGCTCCTTGGAAGGTATTGAGAAGAAAGAAAAGCAAAGAGATTCTATTAAACATAATAATGCATTTCTATGTGCTTTTTTATTAGAAATGTGCTTCTGTCTTGTTAAATTAGCAGAGTTTATCCCTGTTGTAACCATGTCTATCTGTTATATAAATATACATTTGACATTTAAAAATGTGACTGTTTAAATTTCTATTATTTGTTGCTGAGCTCTTCATTGTCATTTTAAAGCTAGGGAATAACATTAGAATTGTTAGATTCTTCAAAAATATAATAACTTTATTTTCTATATAACTGAAAGCCAAGGCTTTCAGTGCATTGGGGGGCAGCCATTTCCTATTAATTTCTGCTTATCCACATTATGTGAATTGCATATACAGAACTGTACATAAGGGATTTCAATACCCTGTTTCAATTAATTTCTAATGATAATTGGGAATCAAAATCCTTTGTACAGCTTTGATAACCCAACAGAAATATTTTAAGGACTCCTGTAAGCGTTTAGGGAAGAACTCTACTTCAGGCATTTGAGTTGACATTAAGACAACTACTTATGCTTTTTGAGTTAAACATATAACACCTTTTTAATCATTTGGATCCCATTTGGTGTTTAATTCAAAATCTCTGAATGAAGTAGGAATCTCTCAAACGCTTCAATGGAAGTCAGTGGTCAAATGGGAAAATGGGAATTCCGTGTCTTGATGGATGAGATCTTCACACTTTTTACTCCCTGATCTGAGCCGCACTCCATTTTGAGGAAACTGGGTAAAAATGAAAGAGAGACAGCCCAGTACCATCCATCTTTTCTTCTTTTCTGCCAGTCCCAGCTCAACAAACAGCATTTCTTGTATTCACAAAGTTAAGTTGCATGAAACACTAACAGAAGAGGAGAGCAACTAAGAGTAAGAAACTGTTAATTTAATGTCAGAAAAAAGGGGTATTGTTGCAGTAAAAAGATGTAGGGAGGTTGTTCCAAATGGTGGTTCTGTAGCAAAAAGGATGTAATAATTATATGGCTGCAGGCAGGGCCAGTGACAAGAGGACAGAGAGAGCTGTTAAAGGAATGATTTAACAATATATCTCTAAACTATCCGGCATCTTTTCCCTGACTTTAGAAAAGAGAATATTTTCTAGATTTGCATACTTAACATGCTTTGGAAAATGTTATTGTATTCAACTGGTGACCTAGAAGGAAATAACTTTCAGTTCCTGTGATGAAAAGATGAAATTACCTTCCCCTATTTATTAAAAATTTGTTTCTTTCTGTTTCATAAATAATGCTGAAACAAACTTACTATTAGAATTTCATACTCTAGTGCCTTTGCTCTCTTTTATTACCTTATTTAAACTGATGCTCTGAGGTGCTGTGCATGAAAAGCCCTGAAATAAAAATTGAATGGTGTATTAAAAAGAAAAAAGTTTTAAAGCACATTATACTGTGGTTACACATTATTAATATGCTTAGATATTTTAAATTGCATTCTATATGTTTGATTTGGATTGTTATATAAAACTGGCTCCCTGGCTTAGCTAGCTCTTTCCAAAAAGTTCCTAAGGTAGAATTTCTTTTTCCAGATAAATTCCTGCTCAACGTGATTTTTACTGTCCAAACACACAACAGCACAAATAAGCGCACAAACAGGCACATATGCCTTTCTGTAATGGGAGGAGTTTCTTCGTATCTGAGAAACAGCTGGAAATCTTCTGTAGGACTAAGGTAGGATTATAGTTCCATTTTAATGTTTATATTCACAGATAAAAGCTATCGCCCATGCAGCAGGGGAGATAAGATGGCTGACAGCACTAAGCTGCCTTCACTAAGCAATGCTGATGGCTGCCTTTTTGGCAGCCTGGGGCAGTATGCATGATTAAAGAGAGAAACTTAAGCTAAACCAGACACTTTAAAAACAAATACACTTTGGAATAATGTTAACTCTACTTAGCACCTAGGATTTCACTGTATATGTCTTAATAGTCTTAAGCAGCTCCCTTTGTAAGCAATTCATCCAGGAGTTAATGTGTCAAGTTTAATATGCATCAAGAAACGCTCATTTGTAACTAAAAGGTTCATAATGCAGAGGAGCTTTTCATCTTGCACATGTAATCACCAGCCTTCAAACAGAACGCACCAGAATATACATCCTGTGCTTGAGCTCTAGGACTGCCACAAGAAAAGGCTGGAATGAAATTTCTTGCTGTTATTTCCCTTCTCAGCTTCCTGGATTCCAAAGAAATATGGGTATGTTGGACAGATGCTGAAAATGTGCAGTAAATAAAAAGCTATTCTCACTAGGAATTGTATATGTAAAATTTAAAATGTATCTTAGCTAGTTTAGTAGAGAGAAAACAGCTGGTGAGACAGGAATGGTTTTCCTTTTTTTCTGTCTTAGCCTGTAGTTAAGCCTGGTCCCACACTAAACTTATTAGGAACGTTTGCCTATTTAAGGTCACTGAAAGATGAAGAAATGAGTAGGGGTAATTGGGCACGCTTTGGCTTTCAAGTGAATGAATTTTCATCAGCTGAATGCGTAACCTTCTTGATGCAAAAAAGAAACACAGTATGTATGTCCAGGTCAGAGCTTAAGTGTTAAATATAGTATTTTAAGAAAGATTACATAGACATATCACCTAAATAAAGTATTCGTTGTTGACCCACATGCATACTGGAAAAACTGTATGTCTATGTATGGCCTGTATAAATAGAAAGTGAAATACTGTGTCCTTTCTACTAGATTAGGCTTCAGAGTAAGAGAGTTAATATCAACATTTAATTTAAACACATGATTAGAAATAAATCTATTAGTAAATGTCAGGTAATTGCCACCTTTGTAACCACGGGACAAATTTTATATAGCCCTTTTCATTAGTAAACACCAAAGCCCAGTTTATGGATGAGAATACAGTGAAGAAATGATCTACCCAAGCCATCTTGCAGAAGTAACTTAGATTAGACCTTATGTCAGCTTAATTGCAGTCCAATGAACTGCATTCTCCTTGCAATGCCTTGGTATGTTATATTCTCATATAACTTTAGAGATGGAGTTTAGCAGATAAATGTAGTCTACGCTTTATAAAACTGCAAGACTTTAAAGGGAAGCTTTAGTAGGCACACTGTCAGGCGACCGACGGAGTAAGGAAGGCTGAAGAGCAAAATTCATGAAGTCCTAGGAGTAGAAATATTCATGTCTCCTTCATTTACCCTGAAACTGCTTTGAGAGTTCCTTTAATTTAATGTTTGTTCAAATATAAGATAGCCTTGACACTTTTTACAAAAGAAGAGAAACTCTGCATTTTACCTTTTTATCTTTAATTACGTTAAAGAATAATGACATACTGTCTTTGGTAGCTGGTCTTCTCAAGAACATCTGTTTTGACCTTTCTTTCTTCTAGAGAGATCCATAATTTTTCAGGTCCGTCTAGTTACCTAAATTTAAATGTTGTCATAAGAACACTGTGTGAACTTTTCATATCTGATGTTTACAGTCATAAAGCCCAGTCTCTGCAGAAGCAGCTTGTTGTCTTTTTGCATGCAAATTTATATCATGTGTTGAATGACAGAGCTCCTTAATGATATTCCAAACAAATGCAATTGGTTAACAGATAACACTTTATTTATAGAATTGGACTTCTATATTTATATAGAAGAGAATGTATATTCATCTAAGGCAAAGCTTTTTAAAGGAACACACGGATGAAAATAAAGAATTACTTGGTCAAGGTGTAGACATTTGTCTGAGAAAGCACAATAGCAGTTTGGGTGAGTTTGGAGCACTTTGGATCTTCAGAAATTTACGTTTGAATCCTTAATCTGATTTATTCGCTTAGAGTGGAGCAGCCACAATAACAGAGCAGAAGACCCTCAGTCAGTTTTTAAGCACTTAGAACGCTCTCCTTGCTTGGGGAAAGTGTAGAAAGAGGGTTTGAATAGGTGTTTCACAGTTTTGCAGTAATCAATTGTGTAACGTTCCCTGTAACCTTTTATGAAATATTTATAATTGTTTTAGTTGCAGAATTGTTATTTTTGTTCTTCTTGGAACGTTATGGGTGATAGGAAAACGGATTTTTGCTCAGGTCTAATTCTATAGAATTATCTAAATAAGAAAGTATAAACTTTCTTTCAACTCTTGGAAAAACCTGTGGGATTTCACTATTTATTGGTATTAAACCAACACCCAACTAAATGCACGTAGCAATAAAGAGGTCCTGTTCCAGGGAATGCAAAATCTAAAGGAACAATGGTGTTCCATTAACATCAAGTATTAGAATCATTATTAGATGTATTAGAAGTATTTCTAATCATTATTAGAAGTATTAGAATATTGAGAAAAAAAGTGTAGAATTTACTTGCCCTTTCTAACATCATGCGTTAAATCTGTGACACAGCTAGGGACCATTTCTAGATTCTTAGTGCACTATTTTACCATTCTCCTGACAGCATTTGCTCAGGGATTCTGTGTTTGTTGTAGAATTCTGCCAGAGAGCTGAGAAAAAGAGTAGAAATTATCTGACAGAAAGCCCTAATCTGTAGGTATGGCTAGAATCTCTCCCTGCCAACACTAATGGAATACTACTATTGACTGTGATAAGGCTGCAATTTCATGCAAAATTTTAAACCCATCATTTCCATAGAAAGCTTGGAAAATGATAAGATTCATCAAGTATGCAATTTATTCTAAGTATGCAAAATAAAATGTTAAAACTAAGGGCTTGATCTTGCAGCTTCTGGACATATTCAAGTACTATTTGTCTTTACCTATAAGAATCCCTTTCAAAATTTCTGGTAACTGAAAATATCTATCAAATTTATTTTCAGAGACATACGTAGGATATATGTATCTTGTATATCTGGACACCCTGGAAAATAGGGTGTTGTGTCAATCTGCAAAGGCTCTTGAGTCCCCCCACCAAGAAACTAGGATCCTGAAAACACTGATTCCAGGAAAGGCTATCATGAGAAAACAAAGGTGACAGACAATCCCAAATCAGGACAACATATTAGTATGCAATTGTGGGGGCCAAGTAAGCTATGGTCACCTCTGTTCTGAAGTTAAACAATAGCTGCAGTAGCCAAAGCTGTACACTAGTTTGGGAATAAAAGCAACTGGATGAGAATAAATTAAGAATCAGTAACATCTGGAAAATTTTAAAAGAAATATTGAAATGGGATTGTTCAGGGATTCTTGAATTTTTGGGGCAAAACAATTAAACACCATTATTCAGAAAACTAAACCAAGACAACGGCATTTTTCTCTTTCCTTTTCTAGACCACAGACCACTGTTTGACAACTGCTGACAGGCAGGGTAAGTAGAAGGAAAAAGAGGGGCAAAAGAGGTAATTTGCTGTGCTAAAAAATGCAATACCAAAATATAAATAGATGTGATGTGAGAAACTAATAAAAGTTGTAATAACAGAATTATTTTATTCTCAAGACATCATAACCTAAGCAGAGTACCAAGGTAAGTGATAGGCTAGGCATAGATATGTGGGTGGCTTAAGCACTGTTTTTCGCACTGGCTACCTCCAGACAGACACCCCGGAGCTGACAGAAAATTCTAAAACTGTAAATATTGCTGCTTTTTAACAGAAAAAAAATGGTGAAAGAAAACCTAAATGAAAACAAGATAATTTCATTTTTGTCAAAATAATGATTTCTTGACCAGTTTTAGGAGTGCTTAGGAAAATCATGTCATTATCTTTCTAAGTGTAGAATTGAAATGCAAATGCAATAAAATGGCTTGTTTAACTAAAACCTTTTAAAAAAAACATTAAGAGGGAAGAGATGTCAGGAAAGATGGGCATGTTCATTCAATTATGACTGAAGAGGTTGGTGGTTTTTTCCGTAAAGGCCTTACATAAAACTTCACAATTTATTCTTAGCCTTGCTAGCTGTCTGCTGCATATCCTTTCTTGCCTTCTCTTATATTACGGAGATATAGAATTTGTACAAAAGAACTCAGATTTTATAATGCCAACTACAGCAAAACAGAAATTGAGAAAAGAAAAGGCAGGGCACCACACAGTAAGCAGTCTCTTGAGGCCAATAAATTATGACCATAACTATAGCCAGTATCTTTTAAGTACTCTTTGGTTTCTGATGATAAAGCACTAGCTTATCATAGTGTTGACAACTGCCAGCCCCTATGGCCCCAGCTTATAGCTATTCCATTTGTTACCCAGCCATCCACAGTGAATTTAATATAATGCAATAAACAATCACACTCATCAGAAGCAGAAATGGGCTCAAACTTAACCCAGCGCAGAAGACTGCCAACCAGACTGAGCAAGGTATTGAGAAAAAATGATGTGAAGTCTTCTGCTCATGCATCATGTAGCTGTTAAACCTGTCAATAGTTGACTTCAGTTGAGAGAAGAATTAGTCTGATCTAGGCATGAAAACTAACCAAAAGGGGAGCGCACATGTAGTGAACATCACTGACAAAATTCTAAATGTTGCTACTTCTGGTACCTGGGCTCACAAATTTTGTAGTGACACCAACTTAAATATATAATTAAGCTATGTGATAGTTTCACTCCGTGGAAGTATGTAACTTGCGTTATTTTTTCATTATGGCAAAATTTCCTAGTGGAGGGGTATTTGAACAGTACATTTTAAATCATACAACCATGTAATACAATACATCATTCATTGACATCAGACAATTCAGTATGATTTCATGCATAATTCAGATCATAAAATATCACACTATTTTCCTCATGAAATCCATAGCTTCTGGTTGAATTATTGCTTATCTTTCAGAAGGGCATCCAGCTAAATATTCTGCTAAACTGTCCCCAAGCCATATCAGTTTTATATTGGAAGTACATTCAGAAGGTGCATTAGGTCCAAATTTGTATGTAGGTAGGTGTGTGGTTAGTTATTTTAAAATTTCTTCCTGTAATCGTACCCCCATGATGTTAAATATGAGAGGGAGGTTCAAGTGTTTGTTTTGACGAACTTTTCTCAAGTCCTTGAGTGACTTTCTGTTAAGATGAAACACCCTCAAATGTTTGGTGTTGCAATCACATGAATTAGTGTAATAAGTGCTGGATGACCTAAATTCAAATCTCTACTACCCATCCCAACTGGGAGCTCAGTCTTCGGTCAGCTGGTGTGTGTTGCAGACCTGAGAAGGAAGCACAGAGAAAAGGTTTTTATCCACATTTCTCTCAAATTTCAGGAAGGTTAAAAATAAGCACCCAAATGCTAACAGCTCTGAATCCTTTCTCTCTAGCCAACTGTCACTATATTAGAATAAAATGTGTTAACAGTATGAATTAGTATGTAAATGTATGTGTGCATATATATTTCTGTATACATTAGTAACTATAACTGAAACTACTCCACCTGCAAAGTTTCTAGAATAATGACTGTGTCATGGCCTGCTGCTTGAAACATAAATTAACAATCAAGCAACAGCTGATAAAGAATTTTCTTTCTAAGGCTCTTGTAAAGGATCATCAAAATATTGCCTTTGAGGTGGCTCTCAGACTCATTCTTTGTGCTAAACATACTCAGTGATTTCTGTCTGCTGCTGTATCAGCACACTGGCCAAAGAGACTCAGAACAAATGTGGCTTTTTATTTATTGACGTCTATTTACGGCAAAAAGGCTTCAAAATTTCAACTTTATTTCTAGTAGTTACATCTGGATTCCACCACAAAAAAACTGAGGATTTCATCATGTTTAACACTTCAGAAGCATGTAAGAAGACATGATGTAAACTACATATGCAAAAACCAACCAACCGTGCTCCAGAAAGGATGTCTTATCTAATAATAGGTGTTCTTTAGTGTGAGAGCTCAAAAGCCTGACAACACTGGGAGTTCTGGTTCTCTGCAGTGTGAGAGGTTCCATGCTGGATCAGGCTGGCAATGTGCCTGGACTGGCTACCTACTTGGCGTTACTTTTAGCTGGTATTGTTTCCTTCATTATTGCACTACCGTTGCAATAGATAATAAATCTACTATGTGGGGGAGAAAAAACCAAACAAACTAAACCCAAGAAGGTATATAAAAGCTCTGTTTGTTGCTAAACTTTGAATTTAAATTCAAAATTCATTCATTAGATGTTCATTTTTCAAACTGAGAACAATAGTCTGGAACATCAGGTGACCTAGAGATTGTTTTCCAGAGTTATTCTAAGGTTATATCAAGTTTTCATTTAAGAATGACAGTGTCATCAACAAAAACTGCAACATCTAAAATGAGCGACAATGGAAGTCTACTGTACTTTTTGTGATGCTCTTTGTTTGAGGTCATTTAGAGCTCTGGGTTTTTTAGCTTAAATGTTAGTGAAATAGTTATTTGGTTAATTTATCTCAGTTTGAGACAACTCATTATATGGAACCGTTGTTTCAGTCATGTTTCTTTGAAGAAGAAAGAAATGAAAAGATTTTATTCTATAAGTGTTCAGAGCAAGTGATTTTAGTCTTTCAGAGTTTGGGGTTTAATTTTTTTTATATATGTAAACACAGGGAATAAAAAAGGAATTTATTGACTTATTAACTAATTTTTTTCTCAGTTACCTCTCTATCAGTTTCTCTCCAGTTACTGATCTGCCCAGGCATAGTTTCTCTCTCTGTCCAATTTCTGTGACAAAATGCTATAATATACTTCTTCTCCTTGGACTCTTTCTCTGCCCTCTGAATTGTTTAAATTGCGAGAAAACCTTTATTGGCAGCAGTCACTAACAGCGGTTATAATTTTATGACCTTTAAAAATTGTGCCATGAAGGTAGCAATTGAGAAAATTGTTTTTAAATTCATCCTGTAAACTACACAGTGTTAATATCCCTCTAGAAGGAAACAATGGGATTCCTTGTTTATTATCATTGCAAGCCATTAGAAAATTTTGATTTTTCAAATCCATTTGTACATTGCTGTTTTGAGGTATAAGAGAACTCTTTTTAAAACATTTTCTATTTATTAATTTTGCTAACTGAATTCATGTCTCTTTTTTTTTTTTTAACATCAGAACAAGAATTGTGGTCCACAACTAATGTTTGTTCAATTAATTTGGGATTGTTTGTTTTTCATCCAGAAGCAATTAAAAATGAGGATTTTGAGTTTGATCATAGCAGTGGTATTAGAAATCGATAAATGACACAAACTATTTTAAAATAAAAATCTTCTCCATTAAAATTATATAAAAATATTTTGACAATTACTTTTGTGTTGCAGTAATGTGAGTAATCAGAATAAATTTTCAGTCATGCTAATTTAGTTTGCATGTGCTCTTTCTTAAAAGATGGGCAAGACACTAATACGCACTCATATTAATAAAACTGGGATCTCTCTTGAAATGGGAAGGCTTGGATTTTTTCCTACTCCTTTGCATATTTCAGTCTTTATTCAAACTGATGGTAAGACCTAATGATATTGACAGCTTTCCAAATTTTGGAACTACAATAAAATCTGTAGTTAATTTGCACCAGAGCTCTTCAGTAATCAAAAAAGATCTGTCCAAGGAGATTGTGCTGTGTTTTATTCCCAATGTTCAGTTTGCTGTATATTTTAAATAACAATAATAATAATAAAAGAAGTTCATCTTCTTAACAATGTGAAACTAAAAGGAAATAAGGATATTTAATATTGTAATTTAGTTTCATACAGTAGCTTTATTCTTGATTTGGTAGCGTAAAAATACATTTAAAACCTGTAATTGCATTCAGGGTGATAAACTCTCTGTGCTTGTAGAAGAATGTGGGTTGTGTATATGAGGGGGAATATTTCTGGCATATCATCTGTGCCTTCTTCTATCATTGAACATGCTGGTATCTGTTCCCCAAAGCTGCTGCCTGATGAACTGCTTTCAGAGTTTTGAAAGATTCTCTAAGAAGCTATTCAGAGAAATAGGATTTCAGTTCTTCTATCAAACACACAAAAAAATCCAACTCAGGTGATTAAATTTGCATATTTAGATGGCTGATGAAGTTTTATATTACTTCACGCCTCATGCTAATTTGTTATACAGTGTTGCAGTGCTTTCTCAGTTTTCTTTCCATGCTTGCCTTAAGAGATGGATGAAATACATCTATCTGTATCTCACAAAATGCTATAGGCAGGCTGAGATGAAGTACAAATAGATCCTGTATACTGTGATACGAAGGAATCCAGACAGTGATCTCTTTCCTCTAAGAACTTTGAATCTATCAAATGCTTTAAGCAAGTATAAACTAATGCTGCTTTGTTGTTCATCCATCATGAGAAACTCTTTCATTTGCAATACACTCACAAAATGTTTCTGTTGTCTCCTATTATTGTCCTAGATTATGACAAACCACTGTCATTTGCAAGGTGATGATCTTTGCATACCAGTAATAGAATAGCCATACTTCATCTTTATCTCAGGATTCAAAGGTCTGGTTTTCAAACTAAGAAACCACAACTGAACAGGTTATTACGTTGCCCAATGGCTTTTCATTTTAAGCTTGAAATGCAAGACAGTTTTAACTTCTGATAATCTAATACACGTGAATTACTTAAGTGTCAGGAAAAGCTTGCAGTGTGGGCATGGTAACATGGAATCACTCATTTTCCTGCTCATCCAGTGAGCTCCATCCTGCCACAAAACAAAAAAGAGAAAGAGATGAGGTTCATTGCCTTTATACCAATAGTTATTTTTTACTTGAATCATTGGGACTTGGCCTACATTCCACCTGAAATGGTTTGAAAAGCTGGGGAGTCTTCAGACAGTTAAAAAGAAATCCTTTTGGAACTAATCCATGACTTTTTTGAAGTCAGTGATAGTTTTTCTAGTTGATTTCATTGATGCTACATCAAAAAGCTGTAAGTGGTGGTTTGTCTGTTTTCTTACTAGAAATTTAAAATGTGAGTGAACGCTTGGCCTTATTTCATCCATTTGTTTTTACTTTAGTCAGTATAGAATCTAACCCATTACATTTGATATGAAATCAAACCCACCAGCTTCCTGTGGCCTGAAATCAATGTGATCTAAGTTAGAAGCAAAGATATTCAGGATTGTGTATATTTAGATATTGCCACATTTCTAAACGCGGTCAGGTGTTTCAGACAAAAGCTTATGGGCAATCATAAGACAGCAGGTAGGCAGCCACATAAATGAAGCATAATTGGCTGACTGCAGATTTTAGTCAATAGCAAAATGTTTGATAAGGTGACCTTTTAAATTAACCTGCTTTAAAGATGTAATCATTCTAAATAGACAGATAAAAAGAAGCTTATTAGTAATAGATAAGATGAAAATACAACCCATCAATCAGATTTGATGATTACTAGGTAAAAAAAGGTCAATTTCCAAATAGACCATATAACCACTAAGGCCTTTTTGCTTTAGCAGGAACTGTTGCTTAATCAACAACAGTAGGCTTCAAGAGCTAAATTCTGTTCAAGCAGAATGTGGCCATCTTGCTTCTTCGACAAAAGTTTACACTGAAGGAGGAGATTATGGACAGTTTTCTGGTGTTCCTTTAACTCTTTTTAAAAAATTATTCTAAAAAGTGAATTCCACAGTTTGTGTTTACGTGCTAGAAGAGCAATCCAATGCAGCACAAATGACTGCATACCAATATCTCAGAGCTTGAAGGAAAACAGACATTGCTAATTACCTAGTCAACCAGTCACTCACTTTAAACATATGCTGTTCATTTCAGCAATCATTTAAAATAGCTCTCAAGTAAGGTCAAAATACTGAGAATTGTTGCAGAAGTGAAAAAAGGTCACAATAAAGAGGCGACTGTACAATAGTGGGTTTCTTCCCCAGTACATCTTTATGTGGCAAGGTTCCATCTGCTGCAAATAAGGACTATTCATTTAAATTTAATATCCACCATCTCCTTCACTTGCCTGGTGTTAGGATGTAACACTGTATAAACCATCATAGAGATCCAATGCCAAGATCTAAGAAGAGATAGCAAAAAGTAGTTCCTTAATTTCTCTTATGCCTTTGTACAACTCTGAAGGACACAAGACAATCTAATCCTAAAAGGTTTGGTAACATCTTAATGTATCAGATGGAATTAAATTTAAATTAATAACTTTTTTTCATCTCAGAAGGCCCCTTCTGATTTCATTCTTAACTGAAGCACAAAGGATGTTCAAGCACAGAGTTGCCTACAGGTGATTGTACAAGAAAAGTCTTCCTTTCCATTGCACTGGCTCTTTGGAAATATTCGATGTACTATGCCTTGCATTTCAAGCACTGGATTGTCATAAAATGTGTTTCATTGTATATGGAGGTAGCCTTCTGGAACAGGAATTAATTTCATTTTACCTTAACCACAAAATATATTGCTTACTTTTATATTAAGTGGAGTGGGTTGAGTGGATGTGCAGACTAGCACATCTGCCAGCTTCCACCAGAAAAAGCAGCAAAGATTCAGGCCAGTCACTTTGCTATAGGAATGAAGGTTCTCCTTTTTCTATTAATTTCAGTTTTTTAAATCTCTGAGACAGAAGACAGACAGCAAAGAGACTTTTTGGTCTTCCACCCATAGGGGAGAAAAAGAAAAAAAAAAAAGAAAAAAAAGAAGAAAAGACAATTTGTCAGGCTTTACATGAAGCATTGCTTTTTACTCATTGCTGGCCTCTAAACATGAAAGATCTTGTTGGTGTCCCCAATTAAATGTAGGAGATCAAAGAAGCATTGATATATAACCTGCTCTCTATCTAGCAGTATTTCAAAACAGAGATCAACTGAAAATTATAGCAAAATGTGCCATAAATTGCTAGAATGTAGCTTTTTTTCTTTTTCTTTTTTTTCTTTTTTTTTTTCTTTTTACAAGAAACAAGATTGAAATTGCAGGTGATCTTTCCTGACTGTTTTCTGTTATTAAACAATTATGTAGGCCTCAGATGGAGCATTAAATGACATGAGGCAGAAACACCAGCAATGCAATTGTTGAGAAAGTATTTGTGACAGAAATATCAAATGATGATTTGTCTCCACTAGCATCCACAATATACTGGGTGCTATATGCGGTCCGTGTATCCTTATTCCTGAAAACTTTTGCTTGTGAAAACAGTGAAAAACTTTAATTTTCAGGTAATATTCTAGATGAAAAAGAAAACAAAAATCAGTATGAAATATTTTGATTTTCCTTTCTTTTCGTCCTATTTTTTCTCATTAACCTCATACTGTCCAATTTTTCTAGTGCAAAAGACTGAGAAAAGAGATGAAGGAAGAAACATTGCAGATAAAGGACAACTGTGGAGGTGAGGATTGCTCTTTTGAACAGCACTGGATCCCCGGATAAACGTTGATTGGAATAATATATTTTTGCTAAAAGTGTGTTTTTCTGTTAAGACTTTGCATTGCAAAAACTTCTACTGAATTTTTTTGAACTTACTTTCTTCTTCCTTTGATTGTCCACATAAAAACAGGTTTTCTGTAAAGATAATAATTTTGTTACTTTATTCCTTGTCTGATTCTTTCACAAGGTACGGTCAGAACTGGTAGACGTCAAGTCCTAGTGCTATTCCTCACCCCCCAGTGAAGGTGTGGAGATACCTATGGGACCGATACTCAAAGCATTATGACGCATGTTCTACCAGCCAAGAACTGAGTTTCTGCTTTTTGGTGGAAGTCTGGATGCTAACCTTTAGGCCTTCAGTTTTGTGTATCTTAATAGCTTCGGTGCTGCAATTCTCCTTCTTTTAGACTATTGCTAAAATAAACTCAATACATAGCACTAATGCAAGATTTAGCTGTAACTTCACCTATGGGATGAACGTATTACTCAGACTTCGTGTTCTTTACACTCGTCAAATGGATGATGTGTGAGTTTGAAAGCCTCTTTGATGCCAGAGCTACTCTTCTATCCCCCTTGTGTAAGCTGCTTTGAGATTTCTAGATGAAAAGGGCTATAAAAGTTCTAAATGGTATTGCTGTTATTATTTATTATATATTAAGCTAGAGTAAACTGCACATTACTTTTTTATGTTTATGCTTGGAAAGGGTAATGTATAGATAACTCATATTTAAAAATGTAGGTGTTTGGAGCATTTGCTCTCTGCCCCAGCATTTATTTCCATTATTAAAGCCAAGGGAGAGTTTTACATGGGCAGAAACAAAACAAAGATGGGAAATTCATTTCACTGTTGTATATATTGAATCAGGGACGTTTCTCAGTTCACTTTCTAGTTTTACTACTTACCCAGCTGTAATTGTCTGCTATTTTTTTGAACTGCCTTTGTGCCAGTCGCTAATGGTGCACATCACTGGGCTGTGAGTAACTTAATAGTTTCATATACTTTATTACACTGAG
This sequence comes from Larus michahellis, assembly GCF_964199755.1. Taxonomy (NCBI): domain Eukaryota; kingdom Metazoa; phylum Chordata; class Aves; order Charadriiformes; family Laridae; genus Larus; species Larus michahellis. Next base: position 81,651,414 of record NC_133897.1, on the reverse strand, counting down.
CTGTCTCTATAAACATCTCAAAATCTAAAATTACAAATAATTGCTTCTCATTAGCAATGGCCTATAAACAGTTTATTGGTTCAACAATACTGAATCTGTATAAATAATGGTTCATCTGTTTATGGGATCAGAGGAAATAATCTACATACTAATAAAAACATCGTGGACTATGGAAATCAAGATGCATGCCAGCAAAAAAAAAAGCAAAAATCAAACATGAAGAGCTCTACTGTAATTTCTTGCTTCTAAGCAGAACTCCTGAAGAATTAACTGAGAGGTTTACCTTAAACATTGATGGTACAATGAAATCCATAGATATACAGCAATAGATTTCAGGCAGAGATGCTACTTGCTGTTTTCATCTTCTCTATCTTTTTCTGGTGTCCTGGTTTGAGGTAAAACAGAACCAATTTTCTGATTTGTAATTTTACTTTTTAGTTGGGCCTCTTCTAACTGACTCAACTCTGAAATTAACAGCATATTGTTCAGAAACTGTTCACTCTCAGAGTGATGAGACCTGATTATACTAAGGAACGGTATGCACAGAGGCTCTTGCTTATACTTATTGCTGTGACAACCAAGGTCAGCCAACTTTGCTGTTTGCCCCGTTAGAGGGTCAGAAGTGGAGAAGCGTAGAGCGGTCCCACCTGCAGGGAGGAGCAGACGGGACAGGTGACCCAAAACTGACCAACAGGGTATTCCACCCCATCTGCATCACGCTCAGTATAAAAGCTGAGGGATCAAAGGGGCAAGGCTGCTCTGGCTCGCTCCTTCTTCAGTGGCCGACATCTGAGGAGGACCCTGTCTGTTCGCCTGCCTTTGATCCTGATCCGAGCACTCCTGACTCTAGTTCCAGAATTCAGCTCCTCTCCATTGCTGACTCCAGTCTGGGACTTTTCCTGTGCCTGCTGGTGATGCGATCATCATCCTGGGAGCTGGATACAGTTTTGTATATATTGTATACATTTTTCCCTTTAATTTTTATTATTCTATTATTATTTACTATTTTCTTATTATTTTAATTAAAGTAGTTTAGTTCTTTTTCTAAACTTGTAAATCACTTTATCTCTTCCTCTCCTCTCTGAGGAGAGAGTGGGGGGAGGGCCATCTGTCATTCTGATTGGCCAGTCCGGCCAAAACCACAACATTTGGTTTGTCTGACATGGCCAAATTTCCCTCTGGTTTTAAATTCAGTAACAAATCCTTCAAGGATAATTGTAGAGTATGTTAATGCCTTGTACAAAATGAGTCTTCACCTTCAATATGGCTTCTGGCCACAAAAATAATATTAATTGCAGTATTAATTGCTGAAGCGTTAGCAGCCTGCTAGATTGCAATTATGCAGAATTCAAAGGCTGAAATTTTCTAAAATAATATGTGGTCTCAGGTTCCAGAAATTAACTGTAGTCACTGCCAAGCATGACACACGTTACGTGTGGGAGTGGTACTCAAGTCCAACATTTTGAAGAAATAATGTGTTGTAAAGTGTTTCTCATACAGGAATTCAAAGCACTAGCCACATACCAAAACCTAGCAGAAATTCTGGTTTCAAGGGCTTAAAATTCATACAGATACCATATGAAAATGGATCCAAAAGTAACAAACAGTGAGCCATATCTGAAAGCAGAATTCCTTGAGTTAGTCCCCTAAATTCAGAAGGAGGCATCTAAGTTACATGCTTTTCAAAACTTCAGAGCCTCAAAAGGCCTCCCAGAAGGCAGAAGAAATAGTCTCTTTTAGTTCAGAGATTTCAGCTTTGCTTTCTTTGATGACTAAAAAACAGTATTATGGGATCTTTGCTGATTGCAGGCAGAATTACTCAAGTGCAATTTTTAAATGCCTTATATAATAGGACTATGAAATTGCTCCACACATGAATTGTTTAAAACATCTGCAGTAAGTGCCAGAAATTTTTTCATCTCGTACAATGCTGTTTTAACTACTTTTTTAAATTTAGAAAAATATATGCAATTAAAGTGCAATTACAGAAAAATGAAAGTGCCAGTGCAATTAAAATATATAAAATGTATAAATCTGTCCACAACTCCCTCTGATTTATTTGTCTGCTTCTATACTCTGAAGTCTTTTGTCTACATAAATTTTTCTCACATACATTTTAGGAAGATTAACTGGTGGAAAAAATTTCCTGCACATCAGAATCATTTAATATCTTTCTCAAAATAGTTAAATTAACACTTACTTTGAAATCAAATTAAACAAAACATCTTGAGAAGCTGTATTACTTGATCAAAATGTGGAAGTAGCAGTCCTGCTACCTAATGGTCAATTAAACCAAGAACAAACTCACTCAGCACTACTTTCAGTAGGCGCTCAAAATTCTGCCTCTTTATGACTGAAAAGGGTTGAACTGTTTACTTAAGAAAGAGGGCAAATGGGAGTGGAAAAGGTAGAAGGGGATAAATTAATGTAGTGCAGAGAAAAATTAAAACAAGTGTGTCCCTTCACCTCCGCTTGCAATACTAGACATTTAGGGAAATTGAAATGCAACAACTTTATGGCTGATAAAAGGAAGTACATTCTCACACAAGTAGCTTTGGGAACTCATTGCCTCAAGGTATTGCTGAGGCCAAGAGCTTATCAGGATAGAAAACAGGATTTAACATTTACATGGATAACAAGAATATACAAATGTATAATAGTAAGGATTAAGTGGTTGACCCTGCACCAATTGAACTGAATGGGTTTCCTGTGACTTTAGTGGTGCGAGATCCAGACTAGAAAGGAGAGAATTTATGAAAGGATAGAAAACCCTCTTGCTTCAGAGTACAAGAAAGACTTTAACAGTCAGAGATTAGGAAAATATTTTTCTAATAAGGAATCCCATAACAGTGATGGAGGTTTCTCCTCTCTTTTGTATTAGTTTGGAAATGAATTAATCTTGTCTGCCTTTCTTTAGGGGTAAGCCTAAAAGCTCTACCAATAAAAAGTAATAGTCAGTCACAAGTATAATGGAGCCAGCTCAGTTAATATTTAAGTACAGTTAGAAATAGTAACTAGTATCTGCTGAGAAAAATTAAAATATGTGGATTTTCTTATTGTATTTAACAGAGTATTGTAGATCACCTCAAACCCAACTAAGAGTAATTAAATTCTCCAAGGAATTTCTCCTCGGTGCTGGGGCCGGTTCTCTTTAATATCTTTATCAATGATCTGGATGAAGGGATCGAATGCACCCTCAGTAAGTTCGCAGATGACACTAAACTGGGCGGGCGTGTTGATCTGCTTGAGAGTAGGTTGGCTCTGCAGAGGGATCTGGACAGGCTGGACCGATGGGCTGAGACCAATGGTATGAGGTTCAACAAGGCCAAATGCCGGGTCCTGCACTTGGGTCACAACAACCCCATGCAGCGCTACAGGATTGGGGCAGAGTGGCTCGAAAGCAGCCCGACAGAAAAGGACCTGGGGGTGTTGGTTGACAGCCGGCTGAATAGGAGCCAGCAGTGTGGCCAGGTGGCCAAGAAGGCCAACAGCATCCTAGCCTGTATCAGGAACAGTGTGGTGAGCCAGACTAGGGAAGTGATCATCCCCCTGTACTTGGCACTGGTGAGGCCCCACCTCGAGTACTGTGTTCAGTTTTGGGCCCCTCGCTACAAGAGGGACATTGAGGTGTTGGAGCGTGTCCAGAGAAGGGCCACAAAGCTGGTGAGGGGTCTGGAGGACAAACCTTATGAAGAACGACTGAGGGAGCTGGGGTTGTTTAGCCTGGAGAAGAGGAGGCTGAGGGGAGACCTTATCACCCTCCACAACTACCTGAAAGGAGGTTGTAGAGAGATGGGGTCTGACCTCTTCTCCCTGGTGACAAGTGATAGGACGAGGGGAAACGGGTTCAAGTTAGGTTTAGAGGTTTAGATTAGATATTAGGAGACATTTTTTCACTGAAAGGGTTATTAAACATTGGAATAGGCTGCCCAGGGAGGTGGTGGATTCACCATCCCTGGAGGTGTTTAAAAAAAGGGTAGATGGGGCACTTAGGGACATGGTTTAGAAGTGGCTCTTGTCAGGGTAGGCTAAAGGTTGGACTCGATGATCTTAAAGGTCCCTTCCAACCTCAGCAATTCTATGATTCTATGATTCTATGATACTATTCTATGAACTTTTATGTATCTTGCAGGCAACGTACTATATACCACATATATTTCTGTGGTTGCTATGGTAATTATTCTCATTTTAACTGAATAGCAGAATTAATATTGCCATGTTCAGATGAAACCTGCACAGATGACCAGAGCATATTTTAAAGCTACCCTCCAGCAGTCTCATCTGCCCTTTCACTGGAGAGTCAACTAATGTTGGTATGCCAATAATTTGATATGCAAATATGGGTTTAACTTCAGAAAACTTTAAATTGTTGGTGGTTTTGTTTCCACTGTGAAATATTGTCTTAGTGATAATTCCAAGTCTCTTCAAATATAACATATAAAAAAAAAATAAATCATGAAATCATCTTCCTAAATAAAAATAAATTGGGTATTACTCTTTATGATATTATATTTTCTTGACAGTCTGGAGGTATGATGTTAAAACATGCATATGTCCAAAAAGTTCATGAAGAAACAATTTCACTGCAGAAATTATTCCTTCTACATTCATCTGAAAATTAATTTGAAAATAATTCCCTGACAGTTACTACTTCTAGATAGTCAGAATTTTGACATAAAGTACTGGATGAGAAAATGTGCAATCCTATATGGAAAGAAAAAAAAAAGGACTCAATGTTATAAATGAAATTTTGATTGATCAAATACATAATAGAATGTACTTATGTTTTCTAACATTAGTTCTTAATGAGCACATCCTATACATGCACATACATTTGAGTATCTACACTTAACATGTTAACCTTGAAGTCAGCTACTGATAAACACAAAGGACCATAGCTGAATTATTCAGAATAAAACATGTAGTCTAAAATGATGACTCTCCCTACACCCAGAAAGTAAATTATATAGAAAAGAAGTTTTGAATTAAAAAGATCTTAATCCTTAAACTTGCTCAATAGTGCAGAAATGTGAAATTTGCCTAGGAATGTGGATGACTGAAAGTGAATTTTAAAGAAACTTTGGAATTGGAAAAATAAAAGTATGTTTATATTAGATAGCCCACTCAGAAGACGTTGTTTCATATATAGAGGTACAATTTTACTTATTGGAAACCATCTCATTTGCTGTCAAGTCAGGAGACTATTACTCTTTGAATTATCACAAACAATTACATCTAACAGCATAAACTGTTTCTTCACAGAAAGGATGCAACAATTTACCATTCAAGCTAGGAGAGTAATTGCTAGTGCTACTTTGAACTTTGTGACTGGAACATAAGACTACAGAAGATTGCTCCTGGCTACCCGTGCGGGAGAGCTGCTATTAAATGATTTAATCATTTTTAGTATTGTTACTGATGGTTGTGACCTCACACTCCATGAAATTTACTGACCTCGGATAGATGCACATGAAAATTTTTGGAGAAAATAGCATCATTTTTCCATTGTACTTGGATAGACATAGTCAGGCAGACTACCTGGAATACATTCTGGGTATTAAAGGAGGTATTGGGAATTTTCTCATTTCACACCATGAGTTGAAATAAGTTACTCATATACCATGGAGAAATTCAGATATCATTGTAATGTGGGCAATAGCGCATAAATAGGTCACTGTGGCATGTGTATTCCAGTTAGAAGAAAACCATTAACATGTCCTAACAGGCAAGTTATCCAGCTAAAGAAACTGCCTCTTTCACCTTCCTGTTTTGTTGGTGAGGTGAGGGGCAGGTGTAGTAGTGGACTGTAGAAGTAAAAGCATTAGCAGTTGCAGGTTCCTTAGTCTTTTCTACTTTGTCTGGAATTATTTATATGAGATGATCAACATTTTTTCTCAAGGCAGTCTCTCCTGCAATAGAAAGATTCACATATTTTCCCTTGAACTTTAGACAAGACCTTTATTGTAGATTAACCTAATTCCAATTACAGGTTCTCATAAAGATTCCAGAAAATTGACAAAACTTTCAGACAAATTCCATTTATTGCTTCATCTGGTTTTAAATAGGTGCAAGCCTTGATATTAGAAAATTTGAAATTTGCTTTTATTTTCTGTACTTTTAACAAAATCTCCTTGTTATCATGGCATAAACAGTACAATACTCTGTACCCTTGTCATAAAAATTACGCACTATTACATTATAAGTAACACAATAATGAGCCATATGAGAACTAATAACGAATGAATAGCGATTCATTGTCAGGTTCACTGTAGGACAATGATTGCATGAGTCTGGTTGGTTTGAAGAAAGGGAAGGGTAATATTTTAACTGATGGTTTTCAAAGTCAGTCCCGGTGATTGCTTATACCGATAAGCCATCTAATCTGCTTTCTAAATCTTTATTCTTAGTAGTTTCTTAGTGTTATCAAGTGAAATATGAGATGTAGGCATACTACTTATCCTTATTGTACATTTCTTACCCTTGAACCTTCTACTTCTTTACTCAAGGGTTTGACTCATCTGTGTCTTTTTTTCTGCATGGCCTTTCTTATGGGGTTCCCAGCTCTCCTATCAACTATTCTGGCAAGAAAAAACAGGTCAGGATTTTTGATACTGCCCGGCTTCTGGGCAGTCCCTGAAGTTTGTGTAATTGAAAGTAGGTGAGACTTTAGGCTGCCCTGGATTATACAGGAGGACATTTAAAAGTCTTGGATATCAAAAGGTTAGAGAAGCAGACATACGACTTAAAGATTTCATTCTCTTACACTGTTTTTGGCTGTGCTGAGCCTAAATTGAGTGCACCTGAGGCTTAGGCTGACTATAAATTGAAAAGTACCCAGTCAGATTTATATTCACAATGTGACAATGTAGAAGATCTCACAAGACTTTGGAGCTGAGATTCTCTAGATATATTATCATGTCTAATATAGTGGTTTATAGACCAGAAGTCAATATTTACCTTCACCCAAATGCCACTGTCTGTGGCAAAGGTTTGTAAGTAAATATTTACAGACAGTGATGAAATGGAGATTAAGGCCCCTGGTATTCAAGCCTTTTTACTTGTTGTTTCTAGATAGAATTGATTTTATTTTTGTTTTTAAACCAAACATTCCACAAAAAAAAAAAAGCCTTTCATCTGTTTTGTCAGAAGGGAGAGAGAGTCTTTACAGTGTTATGTTGTTTACGGGAGAATGCCAAAGGAAAGAAACCTAAAAGGCAAGCCAGAACCTTTGAAGGACTCTGTCATTTTCTCATAAATCCTGCCCTGAGTGCAAGTGCAAAGCAGCGCCACAGAAACAGAAGAGCTTTACATTCTCCATGTAGACTAAGGATTTTGACCTGAGGCACTTCCCTGAGATCTGATCCTTGTGCCTCCTCCTTCCTAAAAGAATAATTCACCCATGTGCTTTTGTGCATTTCAGTTTGTCCAGTATGACAATGTTACGTTAAGGTAGTGATCCGCTCTCTGCAAAACGTAAGGTCTCATTCTCATTTATAGTCAGGGCCATTTATCTCACTATCATGTTGAATGTGAGTATGCAAATGAGAACAAATTTCTATAGATGCATACATATATATTCATGGATATGTATGCGCGTGTATACACACATGAATGCTTTAACTGTAAGTATTTGCTGTATTGAAATTAATCATTTTATAATATTATATACTATTTGGGGAAAAAAAAAACAACCTGTGATTTCTATCTATTTAGAGTGAAGCCACCTTTAATTTTCCTTTTTTTCTCCTAAAAATATATTTGCAGCTTTCAGTCAGCTTTAGTTTTGACCAAAGTATCTGACAGTGTTTGCAGCTAAATTTGTTCTTGCTATAAAATGCTGGACTTACATCTACACTGAAGGTAGATGTCATGTATTGTTTATTTGATGTCTTGTAGATGGGACATTTGAAAATAGAAAATACACAGGCTCAACAAACCAGCCATGTTTTTTTCCACTGAGAACTTTATCTTTGTCAGTGCAAACAGATAGAAAACTTCAGAAGTGGAATACAAATATTTCTTTGTGTTTGAGTTTCTGACTCGGTTCTCAAGTTTTTGATTCAAATAACCTTTTTCCAAGTTTTTCTGAGAAACTTTCTAATAGCTCACTTCCAGATCACTTCTTTGAATTTGTTGTTGTTACCATTATTTGTTCCTTTGTTAGGAACATAAGGTAAATTCCTTAACCTTAGCACATTGTTTTACTGAATTCACTGTTCTATAAAATGTTACATCATATTTGAAGTCTGTTTATTTTGGTATTGTCTGTAGGATAAAAAGCTTTTCCTCTTGCTGAAACTGAAAGTAAAGAACATTTTATTAGCTGAGGGTGGAGATTTTAATAGGGCTTTCAACTCTATATATTTTCAATACTTCAGTTCCTGATCTTTAATTTGAAAATGCTTCATTATTTTGAATGTTAGCAAGTGTAGGGGGCCTCATAGAAGGCAAAACTTAATTCTGTTGTCCCTATCATAAAATTAGCAAATATTTTATGTTCTCTGATTTCTGTTCCCCTTATGTATTGTCTTATATCCTCTACTTGCAATAACTCGTGGGTAAGACATTTGATGCTGCTTTTAAGTATGGGGCTAAAAGAGTGTATCTCTTTCTTCTTAACTGGTAAGAGATACAGGGCTTAATCTGACGTTCATTACATGGTCCCTCTGATTTCACTGGATTTTGGAGCATGCCTCAAGTGAGCTATACATTCCTGATTCACTCAGAAAATGAGCCCCAAAACTCCTTCACAAGACATGACCTCATCCTTATAATGAGGATTGGACAATTTGTTTCAGTAATGGGTATAATGGCAGAAAGCCAAGGAGGGCAGGGGAGAATCTTGTCTGTTATTTTTGTCAACCTAGGAATAATGTAAGCTTTGTGCAACGTACAAAGCATCACTTCGGAACTGTGCCTAAGTTGCTAAAGATGAAGTCTGCTCTCTGCAACAGGCAGACAAGTCTCACTGAGAATAGTGAGTGTAGTCTATGCGTGTCTGAATTTAAAATTTCTTCTAGACAATATTGTTTTGTAGCATTTTTTTTGCAGTGAACCTCCTCTCAAATTCTTTCCCTTTCAGCTGATTGAATGATATAATTTTTGTTAGCACTTCAGTATCTTTACTCCAGTTTCTCAAGCAAAGCTTTTCAATTGTGAGCCCTATTCAGTCTGTGAGCACTGTGGGACAAGTGTTGTTTTTTACTATTCATTCAGTGCTCAGGAGAGTATTCTTTCTTAGACCTGTAGTATTCTATATGTTAAGTAATAGGCCAAAAATTTATAAAGAAAGTATGGCTTGGGTAAGAATTGGGTACCTGCACTCAATTCACTTGTGAGCCTTCACTGCATTCTGTGGTACCCAGCATGAAGAAGGCACAGACTTTTCTCATTTTGGTTACTTGAAATAAACAATTGCAGTTAATTTATCTTTTCATAAAATCCTCTGTAGTCTTAGTTTTTGTAATGGCCTTCATACCTGGGAAAGATAGCTTGGAAAACAAGGAAAACAAATTCAATTTTATTTTTGAAATCAATTCACATCAGAAACAGTGGATCATGAAAACCGAGAGAGAATTTTTGATACGTATTTTTGTTTGTAATCAGTTCTTGGTACACTGACCTAAGATTCACATAAACATTTTTTGAGAAACTACGTAGTAAGACTAACAATGACCTTTTATAAAGGTAATTAACAATGATCTTAATGAGAAATAAAATTGTTTTGCCTTTAATTAAATAGAGCAAGTTTCTTGTTTTTAAGTTATGCAACTGACGTATGGATCTCAATGTTTCATCTACTCTTGAATGTGCACATTATACATTCTTGTATATATATATATACTTGACAAAATCAAGCAGCATTTAAAGAGAAAAAACATTTTACATTTATAGTGTCAGAGAAAAGACAATAAAAAGTAAAGCAGAGAAGTGTTCAAAATAATTTATCACGTAGGGGCAGCACCTTTATTAACTTGATGTAACGGTCTATAAGACTGAAAGGCAACCCCTTTCAAATGAATTAAAAGGAAATAAATTTATACACAGTTCATCATTAGCTTGAGATAATTTGTTCCACAAGTTATCTTTTAGGTCAGGGCTCAATGGGATTCAAACAGCCTAATATATTAAGGGACAACAAGAACATCTATGCTTACAATAGAAAAGGCAATGTAAATAAGTCTATAAAAATTAGGCTGCATTCCAGACATTAGATGTTTAGGATGAAGAAAAACTTCCTCACTCTCTTAGTCCACAATTGTACATTGTTCATAGAATCATAGGATTGCCTAGGTTGGAAGGGACTTTTCAGATCATCAAGTCCAACCGTCAACCTAACTCTGACAAAAACCATCACTAAACCATGTCCCTCAGCACCATGTCTACCCATCTTTTAAATGCCTCCAGGGATGACGATTCCACCACTTCCCTGGGGAGCCTGTTCCAATGCTTGATAACCCTTCGGGTGTAGAAAAATTTCCTAATATCCAATCTAAACCTCCCCTGGCGCAACTTGAGGCCATTTCCGCTTGTCGTTGTTGTTTCTTCCCTATATGATATTGGTTATTGCCAGAAAAACAGGTGGCTGAACTCAACAATTTCCCTGCTGGCCTGGACTAAGAATTATTACAGAAGTAACCTCTTCTGAATGAAAATAGTCTTACTGCAGTTTTGAAAATACCTGTTCATGGGTGCTTCATGTGTAAAATGAGTACTTTGTGTCTAAAAATCCACACAAATGCCTCTCAGTCCTTCTACATACATGTTGCTTTTGCTGGATCATTCACTACAAGACCACTGAGAATGTTCCATGATGAGTCTTTTATTTTCCTTGAAATTAAATCTTTTTTATATTAAATGAGAAACTCTAGTCTTAAAACGTGACACAGAGAGAAGGGAAACAAAATCTTCACAGTTCAGGGAGGGTGGACAGACTGTGTGACTCTTCTTACGAATAACATTGACATCAAGTTTCACTCTTTTTTTTGTCTTCTCATTTCTCTAGCCCATGTGAGCTCAGGTCAGGCCAGGCTGAAACTTCCAAAATGCTCACCCAATTAGGGTAATTCTGATGGTGTGTACACATCGCAACTGCTGGTATAAAATACTGTGTAAGTCAGCATGCCAAAAAGTAATTGGTGGCAGTGTTCCAGAAAGAATTAAATTCACTGAATAGCTGTTAATAAGGTTTTTACTCAGGGGTACTTCTTCTCTCTCATTCTCTATGTTAGCAGCCCTAACAACAGAACTCTCCCTCATGAATTAGTGAAATAGACTAGATAAAACAATATAAATGGAACATATAAAGATTTCTATTAAATGATACCAAGCTTAAAGACTTTGCCTAATGTTCTCATCCGTTATACTAGAGCATTTCAGATACCCAAAGGATGCAGAGGTTTAGGTGAATAATATAAGAAATACATATATGTAGATGTTTACATCTTTATGTACATGCATAAGAAATGTACATGCACAAAAGAAAGAAGATGCTTTTATGTCTGTTAACACACTCAGAGAAGGAATCCATATATTGAGGAAGTAATCATGTATAAAATATATATTCTCCAACTGTAGCATGGGCAAAGAAGCCAGTCATATTGTAGAGTAGCATGTAGTTTACATGAAGAGTATGGATTTTAGGATTTTTGCATGTCCCCTGTAGTTCAGTGTTCTCACACTGAAGATTGCTCATTCGCATTTGTAGTTATCCCCCACATCCTCATCTCAACATCATAATCACCTAACAACAGTCCTGAACTTTCTTTGCTTCAAACAAACAAAAAGGGATGAAAATCCCATACTTAAATATCTTCATTTGTGAAAGCGTTATACTCTCCTGACTCCATTAGTCATGAAGCACCTATTGGCAGAGTAAACTATTACATGTGGTAGGACCAACAATACTATAGGCTTGGTACAGGTTGCTCTGGTAAAATCTTTTACACTAACTGTTGATCCTCTGTAAACACTTTTTCTGTAAAGCTTGAGTCTGTTCCCAGTGAAACTGTGCCAAAAGATATCTGGGAGGAACATGTCAGCAAGTACTTAGAAGTAATCCTCACATCTTTCCTCCAGTAATTCATTTTGCAGTACCCTTTCCTGTCAAACTGGAGATGAAAAAATTGCCCCCTCTGAGTTGATGAGATTGATTTCTTTTACAGGCAGTGTTGTAACTAGTTTACGTAAAATGAAATGTGTGTCACAAAAAATAAACCACACAGTGGCACTGAATAGAGGAGCGAAGTGTTGCTTTATCCTGATGGCAAGACTTCTTTTGAGTAGGACAGAAATATCACAAGCATGTTTAACACATTCTTGGCTGTTTGGCTGGCAATGTAAATCGTATATTGTGTTAAAGCTAAATGATTTAAATTAATAAGGCTTATTCTAAGCTAATCTAAACATATTATAAAATACAGCTACGCTGTGAGTCATTTAGGTATGGCTATTCTTTGTTTTCTTCTAGAAGATTCTTTGCATTGTAAGAAGAGCTACATGGACCAAGAAGTATTTTTGGACTCTTGGGAGAAATGGAGAAAACTGAACAAAAAGTGTGAGCAAATTCACATCTGTATCATGTCAGAGCTTGTAAGATTTCTGTATCCGTGTAACTTTCTGACATGATAAACATTCTCACTTATATGCATCATCACTTATTTCAATAATTTTCTCAAGAAATGATCCAGATATGGCACAAATACTAAGAAATATACCTAGCACGTATCACAGAGAAACATGTCAACCTCATTTTTTTGGCGAATCTTTCTGTTTAAAGTAGTGGTCACTTCACTATTTCAGGAAAGTCAGAGAGTATTTTTGGTGTTCAATGACTAGGGATGTTGGTAGGTTCATTCTGTTAGAGAATTTAGGAAAGAAGAGAAACATCTTTTTGGACTGCTGGAGGAAATGGAGAAAAATGAACAAAAAGTATTAGCAAATTTATGTGTACATACCTCTGTTTATGAAAGCACTATTTTACTATAACTACTGTATAAAATCAAGACAGCAGGGAAAAATAATTGTGTACTAAATTATGCTTTGTTTGTAGCATTGGCTTTAGTCTGATTTTCATTTAAATGAACTTTGCTTATGTCTTTGTGGAAAGAAATACGGGGAAGAAGAAGGATGCCTCGGATTTACTGGAATCACTTGAGCCTCCTACTTGGCTACAGAATAAGACTTCAGCTTCTCTCTTCAACTTGTACTACAGCTGTTCCACTTCATATGATCATGTAGTTATTGGGCTCTATTATTTGATCATTAAGAATAGGATGTGAATGAAACAGGGTATGTTTACATGGCCTTCTGCTCTGTCTGCACGGGAAAAAATATTTGAATAATAATAATAAAAGCATGAACTTGAGCATGGATCTCACAAATTACAATCTTGATGACAACAATACTGATTGCTCAGGCTTCTCTTTCTTGCATTTTGACTAAAAATTCTGCCTGATTATTGTTTAAAAAGAAGGTAAAGTCTAAATAAAATACTTCCTTTTGAGATTTTGACCAAAACTGCATGTTTCTGAGAAAACTTGTAGTTCCAGTATGACTTTTTTTTAATTGAACACATTATTTTTTTAAGTCGTTTTGACAAGGTCCATGAAACATTCCTCTTGTGCTAGTGGTCTTTAAAAAAATTTGGTGAAGTGCTAGAGGTGTGCTACATGCTCTAATAGCAAATAAATATGAGTTCCTAACAAATTAAAAGATGTCAAAAGTTGCAGGACCTTCGTGCATGCAAAATCCCTCCATGGAGTTGTGTGTCCTAAGTCCTGGGCAAATGGAGACTGAGTTGAATTCATTTTTAATAAAAAGGGAAACCTATAGTATCTGGTTTCTGTTTGGCACATGGGTCAGTATATATCTGTGCTTTTATTACAACCCTGTCATCTACTAATAAGAATCAAGTATATTTTTCTTGGAGAGTATATTGAAGAAATATTTAAGCCTTGAAGAAATTCAGTGACCTTTTCCATAGTCTAAATAATAGCAACTGGAGTGTGACACTATAAGTTGTCCTCAGTTTCTGGTTCTGCCAGTGGTTTCCTTGGAGACCTTCTGCAGGTCACTTCCTTACCCTTTGTCATCAGTGGTACTAATTTGATGTAGCTAATCCTTCATTTCCTTGGCTTTTATTACTGTTGTGTGAAAAACAAATCCTTCAGAAGTACTGAAACAAACTTTCACCATTCCTGACACATTTTGCTCATTTTGGCTAAACCTCACTGAATAATTCAACTTCATGCACAGGACTTCTTGAAGCCCTCCATTTTAGTTAACACAATCCTGGTGAATAAATAATTGTCTGAAACGCATCATTCAGCTCCATTCTGATTTGCTTCTGTGCAAGAACCCAAAATTCAGTAACAGAACAGGAGACTGTTCTGGGGGTTATCTGACACAAACTGGGAAATACTGCAGGTCTTGTGTGAAAACTCTTTTTTGTGAGATTTAAAAAGAAATCTACAAGCAAGCAGTCTGAGTATTGGTAGAAGGTCCAATGCTAAACGAATTTTAGCTTTTTTCCTTTGTTGCAAAAAAGTGAATAGAGTCCAGAAGAAAGACTTCTTGATGGCTGAAGAGGTTGTTATTGGCTAACCCACACTTGTATTTGCAAACTATTTTGCTTTACAAATTCTTTATATGCTTTCTTTCATTATTTGATATGTAGACGTTCTGTGTTTGGTTCTCTCTCTTAACTTTAGCCACAGTTGAGGAGCTATACAATTGGTCTGAAGACAACCCAACATCCTTCTCTGCTTTTTTGTAAAGGATGCTGATAATGAAGTTTTGTAACACTAAGATTTCACCTCATTATTTTTCTTTCCATTTGTAAAGCTTTTCTCTGTCATACTCAGCTAGTCTGATTTTGTCTTTTACTCAGCCTTGAAAATATCATTTGAGTTTAATCAATGGAAATGAATTCCAAAATAAGAACTAATCTCTGTTTTTGTAATATGTATCTTCCATTTCAAGGGAAAACATTCTGAAAAGTTACACGATATAAATACCCTTCCAGAAAAATGGCATGCATCACACACTATACCTTAAAGGTCTTATTTTTAATCTTAAGGTAAGGTAAAATGCAAGCAGGAGACAGTCATTCTTATTTTAAACCTCACAGCCTAGTATTAAAAGAAATTTGAACTCCTGCCAACTCTTGGCCACTCTGCAAAAAGAAAGTAATTATGAACTAGAATGAGCTGCTTTTTACTGCAAAATTTTCCATTCATACTGGCAGGTCCCTAAAACTAAGTCTACGTAAACAGCGTCCACGATGAGCAGTATGGTTTTCAGTCAGAGGCTGTCAATTTTTACCAAATTATAAGGACCAGCAGATGGTGCTATTGTAGATGGCTATCTTGCTCATTTTTTTTTTTTTTTTTTTTTTCTGACCAAAACCAGCCATAAGCTCTTAAAAAAATGCACATATTTTCAGCAATGGGTATGGTACTTTCCAAAGATTGTGGATGTTCTTTCTATATAAGGCTGTATCTCCGATGGTCTTATTTTCTTAAAGATGTATTACAGATTTTAGTCATACGAGCAACCTGATATTACATGGTGTGAGGAAATTGCAGTATTTGCCTTGCTGGAATGGAGGGAAAGTACTCAAGTAAGAATTAATAATGTGCTCCTGCAAGGACACAATACTCTAGTTCCATATGGCCTGAACAGGGCAACTTGAAATTACTGTAATTGGAAGTGTTTAGTTAGACTCTCACAAGGTAAAGAAAAGTAAAAGGACATTGTGCTTCCAAGCACATAGTGTAAGTCTTCTCTAGATAAGCAAAACAGAAAGGAAGGGTCTCAAGACAGGGGCATTAGTGCTTTAAAGCTATGACAACTTTTTTCACAAATCCTGTAATTAGTCAAAGGTGTAAACCTGTCTGTAAGTTGGAGCAGAATTTGATGGTTACCTCCATTAAACGATGGGTAAGAAAAGGAAGAGAAAGTTGGCAGAGACTTAAATTTAAAAATAAAATAAAAGTTACAATAAAAAAAAAGAAGAGCAGCATTTTTCTTGACTGACACCTGGGAAAATATAAGACTGTCCCCTTTGAATTTTATTTTCTGAACCAGTTTCCTCATTGACCAGAGATCTGCCAGCGTCTCAAAGATCAGTCTACGGGTATCCAGATACAGAACTTGTGGCACAAAACTTTCAGGGAACGAAGGTAAGTATGAACTGCCTTTCTCACAAGATTGTTATATAAGATTTTCTGCAACATAAAATGAAAAGGGGGCGGGGGAGAGAGAAGAAAAAAAAACAAAGGAAACAAAACTGTACATAATCCTGTGCAAAATCTCATAATCTCCAGTCTCAGGCACCCCACTCAGCTTCCTATTTTGGCTATCTCTGGACTGAGCTTCCTGTGTTAGAGAACATTACGTAACCCCAAACTAACCACCTATAAAAATGGTGGGCCAAGATAACAAAGAAAAATAATATATTCATTTTCAATATTCCAAGGAAGATTTTGAATCCAAACCAAAAAATTTTCTCAATAAAGTGAAGTACTAATGAAGTTCAATTGAGAATGATAGCCTGAAATTTATACATAAAGAATTAGGGACACTTTTCCAATTTCTAATTCCTTTAAAAAAAATATGCTGCTTGGTTTATCTTAACCTTAGATCTCTCTCTATCTCTCCTTAAACTACCAGAGAAAGTTATTGTTTAATAGTACTTTAATGAATGAAATGAATTTATCACAGAGCACTGAACAACTACTAAATAATGACAGATTTTGGCCCACGCAGACCTGGCCTAGGTCTTATCTTTTCAGTCCTGTGGAAAGATGCTTAATATCCAGTCCCCGGTATTTTATAATTCCCATAAAGGTATCAGTTTCTGTGTGAATTATATGAAACCTGAAAAGCGCTGCCATTTCCTGCCTGGAGAAAGACAGTTCTCTGTCTCTTGTTTCTGCCTCTGCTCACCGCTACTTCGGCGGTTACCACAGACATTCAGAGCAGCCTTGGCTTGAGGCACACAGCAAGAAATTAGTGGTGCAGCTGGCAACACACCTCCGGTTTCAAGCTTTGATTGCACACTAGGGACTATGAAACACAGGCTCTTAGTTAGCAACCTTTTTATTACGCAGTTGATTGTGCCAAAAAAGGACAGAGGAATAAAAAGAAGATATGAAATGGCCATGCAATCTGAGAAAAAGAAAAATCAATGTCATATATAAATGGTTTAATTTTATTTTGGTTTTGATTTGGTGTATGATTGAGGGCTTTTCTTTTTTTTTTTTTTTTTTTTTGTTCTGAAAGCCTTAATCTTCCTAGGAAAAAAAACACGGGGAAAGGAGTGCAATTATCACACAGGGATTAAGCGTACCAAAATTGCAACATGTGATAGTCAGGAGTAAGGGTCCGTCAGTGTAATGCAGGAAGCAAGCTGTCTCACTGTTCCCTTTCAAAGGATGTTGGCCAGTCATCTGTTCCTCCATCCCTTACTCACAGCATCTGTAAAACTCAGAAGTAATTTTTTTTTACTTTAATTATTAAAGTAATCGAGAGTATTCCAGAGATGGAAAAACAGTGATACCTAACACAGATCTGCAGTATGTCATGATCACGCTATAGGGAATAGATGTAGGGACAAGAATGAAAAATTAGGCTCTGCTTCTCTGGACGCTGCTGAACCAGTTCAACTTGCAAAAAAGCTTGTGGAGAAGTGCTTTACATCTTCTAACACAATACAACACTATAGATCACATATAAAGACGTTGTCAGAAGGAATATTAACACTCTTGTCTCCAGTCCAAAAAAACTGTTAACATTTGCAGGTGTACCAAAGAATAACACCTAGGCTGTGTCTACTGTCTGCGCCTATATCTAAAACAGCAAGTTTTGCCACCGTACACTTCCTACCTTATATATCTCTACATGCTGCATACTGCAAATCTGGCTATTATGCTCATATTGTTGTTTGCTTGCTTCCAGAAAAAAAAAAAATATTTCTGGATCCTGAGATTCTGTGGGGTTTTAAGTTCACAGTCCCTTATAGTTTTTCTCAGTGTATCTTTAGTGTGGCTCTTGTGTCAAAGATCTTTCTTTGGGAAAGACCTTGTGGTAGTCTAGATCTCATGAAGGCCAATACTCCTGGCATTTCCACATGCTTCAGTGTCTTTAGAGGGGTGCCTTGTCAGGGAGATGACAGTTGGACATAGACAGAGTGATCTCCAATGAGGGCATTTTGTTAAAGTCAGCTGTCAAGCTGTTAGACTAAGATGTGCTTTTAAAAAATCACTAAGTGGTGTGCTATGAAAAAAATATTTTTATTTTTTGTGCAGCCTGAATGATAAATATCAGTCACATACACAGTACTGTTGACAGTTCTTCGAGAGGAAAACCTGGATAATATTTTAACGTATAACATTACATATTGCATGCATTGTGTATTTTTAACATTTTCATTGCATGCAAAAAGGTAAATAAAAGGAATGAATCTCAATTACTCCATGAAAAACATGCAGCCTATTAGACAGATGACAAAAATATTTGAAAAATCTTTTAACATACTAAAAGACCTTTGAAAAGGAACAAAGGGATTTATCTTTGTGCTAAAAAAGTTCTGTTGACAAGTTAAAAAATATGAAAGATATTGAACAATATTTTCCTGGAATTAAAAAAAAAAATTAAAAAAATCAATGTGAGGAGAGTGCAAGCTGCTTATGGAGGCTTTAGTCCTTAAAGATTTGCCATACTTCATTTTATTCTCTGCTTGTCCAGCATGGAGTTGTTAAAGACATGGGTTCTATTGTTTACTGTCCTGGAAAACATATACAGCAGCACAAAAGGTTGTTGCAACCTCGTTGGAAGTGACAGAGAGAATTTTGGGTCAATTTATGCAATTGTCTGCACCATTTTGCAGATGCATGGTGTCATAGGGCACTGTTCTCTCTGCGTCTTTCAGTCCTCTGGTCCTTCTGCCGCAGGTCTTCTGTTACTCTCCAGTGTTGGATCCTCCCAGTTCCTCATTGCTCACTCACAGTTTTCTTTTTGCGCTTCCTGATCTGAGTCAGTCTTTGAATGCCTGTAAAAGGTTCCTGACAAAGGCACTGATCAGGAACGGTAAAATGATTGTTCCAAGGGACAAAATAATGATGAAAGTCATCTACATTTCTGTTTCCCCTCAATACTTGGTTGCTTGTAACAATTTTTTTAGTGATACGTAGAAGATCACAGGTTTTTAGTTCTTTTTACTTTGGAAGTGTTGTGAAGCTTCAGGGATTGTAGCCTGTGTGGTGATCTTAGTTCCCAGACACAGGGAGAGATGCTTCTAAGAGGAGTCCAAAACTATGGGTATCTTGGTAGGGAACAACTTAAGGATCTTACTACAGATGATGTGGTTAAGGCTGCAATTCTTATCCTGAGAGTGTTAAAAGAATTTTTATGGTCTCTCCGCTACCTGACTGCACACAGAAATTATCTCCATGGATCTGCATGCTGGCATTGAAAAGTATCTTGACCAAAAGAACCGCATGCATTTTTTTCTAAAAATCCTGAGAGTATCTGCTGGACTGTCCAGGACATTTGTCTATAGACCAACAGGCTCCCTGATGCAGGACTTGGGGGTATTTCTGCTCCTTAGCAACACGCAAGCCTAAAAAGCAACCCCCTTCCCAGTCCTTGCCTCTATGCCAACTGTGTTACCTTTAACTCTTTCTCAACGTGCTCATGAATAGTTTATCTGGGACCAGTATACTGTATTTGAATGTAATATAGCTGTGTATTTCTTTTTAGAAGAAGCACAGGATTGGTCCATCAAAGGACAGATTTTCGATTAGGCAAACATTAACTTGCTCTTGTGGTTTAGTTCAGAGTGGTGAGGCACAGTTTGCTGGCGGGGCTGCAGCAGGCTTATTACGATTTATAGTACCGACATTCAACAGCGATTCCAAAGTTTTCTGGAGCTGTATGCAAAACATACCTCTAAATAATCATTAGTAAATATGAATAATATAAACAGGAGAGGTTTGTAAAAAAAAAAAAAGGTTCTTTTCAGAGTCCCTCAAGAAGTCCTTCTGCTCTTAAAAATGGTGGAATACTGGTCTCGGACTGAACAAAAAGTCTCCGACATGAAAAATGCATGCCCTACTACTTCCACCAGAACTTTTTTATCCATCTTTCGTATTATGACTTTGTTGCTGTTCCTTTCAATTCTGTACACAATGGCTGGACCACTTCAGCTTTTCTCCCTTCCCCGTCTCCTTCACGTGCATTGGTACAGCTGCTCTTCTTTGTTCAAAACAAGACATACGGATCAGAAGTCAAGGTGACTTCAACCTTCTGTGTCATGCAAGTCTCTTTTGAAAGGTTAAGTCCCTGAAGCAGTTGCAGATTTTCTTTTCTCAGTCCTCACCTTCTGGAAGATTTGGCATATTTCTTTACCTTTGTCATTTATTAGTCATTTGCTTCTCAGCCTCATCATAATCCTAATTTATACGGTTTTCTGCAGTGGCTGCTGTGGCTGCTGTTGCCCCATGATTAATCCTACCAGCCAATAAAGTCTTTCTTCAGTTTGTCAGAAATAGAAGGACTAGTTGTTTACTTTTTCCTAGACAATGGTACATGCACTTAGTTAGGACATAATACTGTACAGGTAAAGAACGTGTTTTTTCCATAATGTCGAAGACGAAGGAAATAAGAAAACTGAGAATGAAACTCATGGTCAGTGTGACCTTTAGGCAGTCAGTGCAGAGGTAGACTCCATATAGACATTGAGCAGCAATTGTTATGTGATTGGAGGACCAGCAGAAACCAACACAGTGTTACAACAACGCTTGATTTGTCCTTGTTGGATGTCATCCTTGTGCATAACAGGGACGGTTTTATTTTGTGACTGAAAGGCTTGGTTGCACCTAGATGAATCACATTATGTGGAACCACATTCAAGGCTACAGCAACAAAAGCCAACTTCTGTCAAAAATCTTGAGGTATAGAGCAGGGCTGCAACAAACATTGTCACAATACCTGTAATACGTGCCCTTAAAACTGTAGTTCATGATTGTGCACAGAGCAGCCTCCCAGGCTGGGTGTCTCACTTCCCTTGAAGTCATTCTCAAAACTTCCATTGGAGCTGAATTGGGCCCTACAGGTGAGGGGCCTTCGTAAGTAAGTGTTGAAAATCAGAGGCATCCCTTCAGCAGTCTTGTGTTGTGTACAGTTGCTTGCTTTCTTTTCTTAATGGTCCTGAACTGCTCCTGAATAGCATTCACTGAAAGCACCAGGAAGAAAAAAAAAACACAAAAAAACCCCAGCAACAAAACAACAAAAATGTGAAACTACAGCAATTCTCAAAAAACTTGTTTATTGAATGTCAAACTGAGAGCAGTTATTGACCCACGGGGATTACGGTTTATTCAGGGTGCCAAGTAATTATAGACGTGACATTAGACCATCACTTACACTCACAGTATAGTCATGAATGACAATGCCATCTAAAACAAGGACAAATGAGAAAGACCCCACAGTTTATAATATTCCTGAGAAGCATTGCACAGAGTGTAAGTAAATGAGGGTTGTCTGGTCTAGTAGCTGCTCGTTTCCATTGGAAATTGCCACCTGCTGTTCTCAGTGGCAGTTAACACTAATATGAGAATCCCTAAGCCAAAGCAATAACCTAACAGTGAATGTTTTTTTCTGTTTTCTGCCTTTTCAGTTAGGTAACAGATAGAGGAAATTACAGAAAAGACCTCTTAAGCAGAAAGCTTTGGTACTCAGCAAATGTACTCCTTTATCGGGAAATTGTGTAATAGAGTTTTGCAAAACTTACAGCATTTGCTTAAATTTGTACAAGCTGTTCATTTACAGGTCAGGTATCAGTCCCCTTTGCATGTTTTCCACACAGTGCGTTCCAGATTAAATTCCAAGATATGCAAACTCATCTGCTAGAAAGACGACAGCTCCTCAAATTGGAAATACTTACTGGTCTCTGGTGTCAATGTGATCTCATTGTTTTATACAGATGTGCAAGCAAAACTGAATACCAAGCCCAGAAGCATTCAGTAGAAAATATCTTTCTAAAAATGTTCATTTTAGGACAAACAATGGGGCTTTTGACATAACATACCAGCTTTGCAAACAGGAAGGCTGAAGGAAATTCTTGGACGTCATTAGCAGACAATAGTCAATGTAGTCTTCCACTAGACAAGACTTTTTAGACGAGACTATTTTACAAAAATGTTGCTAAGAACCCATACTGATGGTTTAATGGACCCTAGCAGCTGAAAGATCAATGAACGTAGGAGAGAGGAGCATAGGAACACACACATTAACCCTCTCACTGCAGCTTGGATAGGGAGATCTCTGTTTAACAAGGTAGCAGATCTTTTGACGAAAAGAAAATAAGGAAGCACTTTGCTAACTAAATGATCAAAATATAGCAAGAAGAGAGAATTTCACATGGAGTTAATTTTTCAGCTTCCTTTTTTTTTATTGATCCAAACTAAACATATCTCAAGTAGTTCAGCTTTGGAAAAGGGTACAACTAACTAAATAAACAGCACAAATTTCACCTCCCTACTTGTTCAAATTAGCATTATGTTACACTTTCTGAAGCAAAGGCCTTTTTATATAGCTGCTCTGGAAAACAGTAAACCCTGCTGTTCTTCTGTTTTCTCTATGACAAGCTCTCCTTCTCTATCAGTAAAACACCTACCTGAAATTTTCAGTCTGCAAATTTCTTATTTACATCCTCATTCATATATGTATGGTGTGAACACACAAATGTCTGAACACAATCACACTCATATAATAGCTAAACAATTCCACACTGTGTATTTTACACGCTGTATTTCAGCCATATGTTTCAGGACCTGTACTAGGTCAGGTCCTAGCATTTGTGACCAAGCTGTTGTTCTCCAGATTTGAGTAAAAATTCTGAATAGCAGCCTATTAGAAGTTCACCTGAAATAGAAGATATGAACAAAAATTTACCAGACAAGAATTATTGCATTTATTGGAAATAGAACTTTCTAAATTTTTCTCTTATAGTTTTTCTCATTTTAGCTACTTATAACAAAAAGAACAAAAACTGTACTAAAGTTTTTATATAAATGAGAATTTTAACTGCCTGCTGTTTGCAGATGGATCTGCTGTTTCTGATAAGTTGCACCTTTATTATAGATGTACATGAAAATATTTAGAACATGGTCTTCTTAAGCCAATCAAACCTACAAGCCAAAGGTTGCAGTATTTTAGCTTGCTTCTGCATGTATCCTTGGTCTGTAACAGGAGCCACGTGCTCAATAGTATCACAAGCCCAACTCTAGTTATCTGCAAGGAATTTTTCCAGCAGCGAAGGAAAGGGACACAGCAGTGGAAGCACTAATGAAAACTGGCATGCGAAATAACCAAGTATCCGCACCACAGTGATGGAGGGAAGGAGACTCTAGGGTAGTTTCCTGGTGTTCTCATGCAGCCAATGTTTCCCTAAACCTCTTTATACCCTCAAGCAAAATAAAAGAAATAAAAAGATATGTTTATACATTTACGAAGAAGGGAGGGAGGAGGGAAATGACAGAGCAAAGGAGAAGGAACAAGGATTTTGGTGTGTGTGGAGCTGAAATCCTGTTTCTGTTCTCAAGCTGATTGTCACACACATGCATGCCTTCTAAAATGCAAACACATTACAGGACAGCAACAACTATTAATGCCCAAACCAGCATCCAAGAATGATAGGACCTTGTCTGGTCAGTATTTACGCATAAATCTGCACCTAACCACAGTCTATTTAGCATATCGTATGTACTTCGTCCCAAATAACTATTTTCTGTTGTTGATATACTTATTTTTTTCCAGTAGTGAATGTCTAAGACTGTAAAATATTAGAAGAATACAATGTGTGAATTTTACTGAAGTGCCGTGTGTTGTTTAAAAGGGGGACATAAGGACTCTTCTTATACCGTAATCCAACATTGTTTCTATGGTTCCAAATGTTGCTCATTACAATAAAGTCAAGGAGAGAAAAGATCTTACAATGAGACAATCTGGGGGACTTGACAGTTGGTTACCATTAAAGCCTGGGTTCAATCCATCTTCAATGAGCATCTGATTTGTGCATCTGATCTCAGGGAATAATCATTGTTAGATGCAAAATTTACCGTGACACACTAACAACAAACACAGTGTTGTAGCAGACTTCGAAATGTCTCTTTCTAACAACTCAAGTACTCAAGAATCAAAGCATTTTTACTCTGAGATTTAGACTGAAACTCTCGTATAGTCCCAACAGTTTGCCTAATTTCTAGGAAAAGAAATACAGCCTTTCTGCTACAACGTAACCGCGGAAAACAGGTTAGGAAGCAAAATATCTACATTACAGCATAATTCTGACACCTAATAGTTACAGTATTACAGTAAGAGTGATCTGTGTGCAAAGCTGCTGGAAAAATACACATTTACTTTAATGGATTTAGGATTTTACATCACCATTTGCAACAGTAACTTAAGCACATAAGAACAATTGAGAATTGTACCTCTTGCGGGAATTACAGTGTTAGTTAGATGGTATGCCCTCAATGACAAATATCTTAAGTCTCAAATTCTCTTTTTCTGACTAGTGCAGGGTAGGAAGGAACTTCCAGCAAAGTTAAGGAATAATAAAATGCCTCTCTTAGATTTTTTTTTTCTGTAAGAAGAAAAAAAATAAAATCATGAAGTATAAGCGAACATTGTTTTCTGGTTGGAATAAGAGGAATAGGGTTATGTTCTGGAGCAGACTGGTCTCTAAAATATTAATGTATGTCTATTTTCTGACAAGCACAGCTAACATGAACAAATTGCCATTTCTGCGAGGAGCAGAGATAATCTTTGCAAATAGACTTCACATCTGGACATTAATATTTTAGTATGGGAGTTATTTCATACAAATAGTCCTATAGCAGCAAACACAGATGAACCTTTGAAAGTTTTTCTCTAAATTCAAAATTTCTAATAATTTCAAATCAAATGGACCTTAATAATTGAGTATTTATATAGAACTGAGTGAAGGAATTAATTCTTTTTCTTATTTCTGTTTCTCAACAAAATTCCATGGTCTGATTATCAAGCCCAAACAAAAGATGTACATTTTTAAGTGAATTTAATGGGAAGAGAAGGTTTTAGCCTACAATGTACGGGATTCATGGATTCCTATGAAGCCCAAGAAAGGCGACAAAAAAAGCAATTTCAGAGATGTACTTTTTGATGCAATTGTGATGGATACCCTAAATTTCTAAAGAAGTCTACCTTTCTATTGGAAAGTTAATACTGCAAAAGATTTGAAAGCTATTGGCTCAGGTTCTGTTGCAGAGTGTCTGATCTCAGCTTCTTTCTGCATCAGTCTGTAGAACAGCCTTGTTATAAACTTCAGGAGCGCAAGAGATAAAATGGCCATTCAGTACCATACCTTCGTTTAAAAGGACCAAGTGCCAGCAGAACGGTTTCACAAGTAATAATAGATTGATGACCACTTGTGTAGTATGCAGTTATAGGTCTATGTGAATGGTCTTTTAGGTCATATGTGCTGTACCTGCCATATTTCACCTGGTGTAGGACAGGTATAAAATTAGACACGCATTTCCCAATAGTTTGGCATACAGATCACACCTGCTGCTGTACTTTGACAGGTAGATCAATTATTCAGTGTTAAAGGCAAGCTGCCTTGTAGAAATCCTACTTTCTGATATGTTTGCACAGCTACGTTGTGGTAGAAAAATCTTTCTTTTTTTCCCCACAAAAAACCCCAACATGTTAGAGTGTTCTTATGTTTTGTTTAGGGCTGAAGAGGTGCTTATTTTCTTTGCCTTCTGAGGGCTGAATGTGATCATACTTGTGGGTTAAAATTGTAGCTTGGAGGTTCTGTTTTGTTTGATTCCATGACAGAGAGTGCCATTACTAATTTCATTAAAACTCACTCATATATGCTGTTATAGCTGCACAGAGTTATCCAAAGCTCTCAAAGCTCCAAGGACTGCACAGACTTTCTACAGTCGAGTATATTGCATTGTCAAGATTCATTGCAAATTACATATCTTTAAAAAGAAAAAATTGTCTCTTCCCAGCCTATCTTTAACCACATAAGAATGGAAAAAAAAAAGTCAAATTATTTTGTTTTAAGAAATGGTATTTATTGTTATATCCTGTTTTACCTTGTCTTCTGCAATGTATAAACACACAGAAGTAAGAAATGGAGGAAGTCACTTCAATATGCAATGTAAGATTTGCTCTGCAAATAACAGTATATTTTATAAAGCTTATCTGAAGAACTGATCGGATTTTATTTTATATTAATCTGTAACTTCAGAACAGTAAATAGTGATATAACATGGACACTAAATGGCTCATTGTTGTCCTAAAATGCTTGCCTTTTCCCCAGTAAACCTATCAAGTGTCTGAATAGGCTTCTGACATCCTCTTTGAAGTCTTTTCTTTTTTTTTTTTTTTTCCCCAGAAAAACCTTGGCCTTAAAAATATTGGTATTGTTAGACCTGTTAGATTGATAGAAATGTCACAAATGTGAAATATTTTCAAGTGCGGGATTGTTTTAGGGAGGATATTGCATAACCAAAATAAAAGTCATTCCACTGCAGTCATATATATTTTTACATGTCCAGCATTCAGCCTCTGGCTGGAAACAGGCTACACACAGGAGTTGTGATATGTCAGAAAGCTTTATTTATTTTTCTTTTGTCTACCTATTTAATCAAGAAAATCATAGGTTCAGCAGCCCTACAAGTTTTCTTGTGTATTACAGAGGATGAGATCCTAAAGTCTGGAATTCTTTTCTCTGTCTGTTTTGTTTGTTTGTTTGAAACCTGATTGCTTTCAAGATTATTTTAATGATTTTTCAAATGAAAGGATAAAAATAAACTTTGAGGAAATTTTCATAAGAAATACAAACAAACAAATTCTGGCAATTTTCTTCTTACACTCAAGAAAAGACAAACTTTACAGGTTTTGATATTGCAAGTTTTGGGGTTTCTTTTCTCTTTTATCTGAAATAGTTTCCTCCTCTCTGGCTATATTCCTAATTGTTTTTTTAAGATCTATCATAGCCACCAAATATGTTCTTTGACATATCCATATTCCCTCTTAATTATCTGCTTTCACTGTCTGCAGATAACTAATTCTGTTTTTCTTGGGCTTTTGTAAAAGACCTTTTAGAAATGGCATTTTGGTGCTAATGAGTCAACAAAGAGAAAGATTTCTGGGGCTCTCAAAATACTGTGTTCAAACAAACTAATAGCACTGAAAAAAACACACCTTATCAGATAATTATTAAATGCACATTAGGGACAGATAAAATGATGGGTTTTGACTTTTCTTTTACAGAAGTTTTTCTAGATACATAAGGGAAAAATCATAACAGCTGGCTCTGATTCTGCATGCAAGGCAGGAGGAAAAGCCATTCCTCTATTTTGCATTATACAGACTGTTAACAGTGTGAAAATCGTTTTTCATTTACAGTTCCATCCTATACATACAAAGCCGCAACATGCAAGAGGAAGCTTGTTGAATAAATCTTGGCCTCCTGGAGCACAGTGTAGGAATGCCAATCCCAGATTGTTTAAAAAAAAATTAAAAAATAATGAATCTTTCTTGTCCTCAGTTATGCCCTCTTCCCTCATCTCCCCCCTCAAAAACCATGACATTTAAAAATAGTGCTGTTTTTCTTTTTAAAAATTGCCTTACTTACTGAACCCTCAGGGCTTATGTCTTCCAATTTTTGTCCGCACCAGGAGCCCTGGAACCTCACTGGTGTTTTCTTCTTTTAACAGATGATCACTTAACTCCAGGAACTGCAATTTAGAGGGTTCCCTGGGCACTGTTCCTGTGTCAGCAGTGGAGTGAGTGAAAGCAGGGTAACAGCTCACTATGGAGGGAGCCAAGGGACCCCCTCTCTCCTCACCCCACTGCTTGGTAGGCAGGGAGCTCCGCTTACCACTCATTGGTAGGGAATAAGGCCTCAGGTACTTGTCCCAGCCTAATTCTGGGGGACTCCAAATTCTGGGGAATACAAGAATTACACTGGATTCAAAACGTTAGGTGTGATCTAAGACTCTGGGAACTGAAAGAACCTCAGCATCTTCCCATCCCTGGTGTGCAGGCACTACCCAACCTCACAGCTTCTTTCTGCACAGTGGGAACCAACCAGCAAATGTAATTTTCCTTGTGGGTAGATTTTACCAGACCTTCTTCTTTTTTGTTGTCTTTACAGGCAAGATCATATCACTATTGCATATCATATTATGATACCCCACCTATCTAGTTATCTGATTTCCTTAGCAGAGAAATGGATGCTGGATATGCTGGTCATGTTTTGAGGACTTTTTTTAACCTCTCTTACAAAGCCAAAGAAATAATTAAATTAAATAAATAATTAAAATAATAATAGCAACAATAATAAGTACCTAGTTTCCGAAGAACTTTCACAAACAATACTGCATATAGACAACTCTATAAAAATCTATTTGCTTTTGGGCTTGAAAGAAGCAACCCAGCAGTAAATGAAAAAGAGTCTTGTAGAGGAAGAACAAATTTGGTCTGAGAAAACTGGGATAGACTGCAGTCTCTACAAAAAGAACCATGACATTTGTTTATCCTAGTAGAAAGGTTTCACCTTAAAAGCATTCTGGAAATTTAGTATAGCTCAGAAAGATGTAAAGACTGGGTAGAATTTACAGGGATTTGGACGTGCGCTGTTACAAAGTCTGGCCATCTCAAAAAAGCATGCATTTATGTCACTAAATAATATCCTGTGGACTAGGACTGCTCTTGTATGGCCTTTAAAAATTGCCCTCAACTTGCTCTGAAGTGAGTGGGTTATCAGAAAACTCAGCAGTTCATGGGAAACGAACTCTGTGAGGGGCTGGGTCTTTAATAAAGAAAAAAAGTGGACCAAATAAGACAATGGTTTACTCTACTCAGTCAGGGATTTCACTTGGTGCCAGATTTTATGGTGGATTTCATGGCTTCTGTGTTGAGCCTCTCTCCCCAAGCTTCTCAGTGATACAGACAGTAGTGAGGAGTTGCTGCACTAAAATGAGTGAAATAATCCCCATGGGAAGTTGTGGTGAGTAGTTGATTCAATAACCTCACCTGAAGTATGCCATGTCTTAGCCAAATAGGGCTGGAAAGGGTTGCCTGGGTTATCAAGGGCAATTCTTTGCAGTCATAGGCAACCACTTAGTTTAATTCCTTTCATAGACCAAGTAAAGTCTTTCTTAAAATGAATTAAGATTTCTTTGTTGATTTTCTTTTCTTTTTTTTTCTTTTCGGGGGTGGTGGGGGGAGGTATTTTCAGAAATTGCTACTTGCAGTAGAAATCCTCTTTCTAATTTCCATCCTAAATTTCTTCAGTTCATACCTTTTGCTCTATTTATTATATTGTCCTTCCTCCCAAGTAATCCCTCTTTCACCTTCTGAAGGCCAATTAAGAAAAAAAAAAAAAAAAAGAAAAAAATCTGTCAGGAAAGATCTAGTAAAAAATACCACTAAAAAACCTTTCCTGGCTTTGTACCATTTTTCACAACTTCGATCTCCTTAGTTAAAGTTTCCTTCAGAGTTTGTGCTCATGCTTTGCTTATTATTGAATGTAGACTGAAAATTCTGTAGTCCATTTTTCCCCAATGATAGATGGTGAAAAATAACCCTGCCTTTCTTCCTTGACGTGTGATTGCATATGTCATTTTTTCCTCAGTTTAGAAGTGGAGATAACTAGTTCATCCTTAAATGTTCAAAAAAGTACTCAGAAAGTAAAAATGTTCTTTGGCTTCTGCTTTGACATTAGATTGGCAATTTCCATATCCAAATTCTTGTTACTCAAACTGCCCCTTCTGAAAGAAACCTGAAATAAAGCAGCAAGGACCTAATGTAATCTTTTAAATCCAGATGCTTCTATAATAAATAACATGGATGCCTACACATACACTGTCTGTCTGTATGGAAGTTTGTGTCTTTGTTTAGCGTATTATCTGTGCTATAATCACTTCTCTGTGTTAGGTTTAGGTTGTTTTTTTTTTTCTGAAGACTCTGTAACAGTTAAAAGAATAATTAATGACCTCTGCTAATACAACGTGAGCTAATATTTTTGGCAAAAGGAGGTGTACGCTTGAGAGAGTAAGCTCCAGCTCTCAGGAGGCTTTGCTTTTATATTGCTGAACATACAGAGTACAAAGAGAAGGATCTGTCCTCCCATATATCTTTTCACTCCTCTATGGGGAAAAGAGAAAACTTTCAAATCACCAATTTAGCAGCCTGCTTGGTCTTTTTTTAACTTGACTTTTAAGGGGCCAGGAAACAAAGGAATTCAAACTCATTCAGTTGGAAAAGCTGATTAATACTTTCACTGATTTAGAAGTGAGAAATAATCCTCTCAAAAGAAATGGGGTGAATTTGGAGATTCTTACCACCAAAAAAAGAACCAGGGGAGATCTGAATTCTCAACAGCTACAGTAAACCCAGGCTATTAACAATGGGTGAAACTGAATTTGCTTGAATGTAAATTAGCTTAAGTGTTGCCATAAATAGGTATAAATTTGAATAAGCAACTGTGATATAATTACTACAGTAATTTTTCTTGCTTAGTGGAGGAAAGAAAGTCTTTTGTGTCAGTGGGGACGATCTCTGCGGGACAGACATTACCAAACACTGTTATTCTACTGAAAACTGAGGTGTAAATGCTTATTTATTTGAGGGTAATTCCCAGGTCACTTTTAATCTCCAACATATCCCTATTGTATACTGACCCCACTTTTGCTTTCCTTGCTCTTTTCCTCTTTATATAGCTGAAGAAGCTTTTACTCGTTAAAACATCCTTTGCAAGATCTAACACCTCCCTGATGGAGTTTTCTTTGCTGATCCCTCTTTTTACGGTCCTTGTAGACTCCTTATTTATTCTTACTGTCTTTTTGAAGGAGTAATTTATCTAGTTAGGTCTAGAATTCTTTCCTCAGTGCTTTTCTGCCCCACTTGAAGTAAAATTGACAGATCTTTGGAGGACAATATCAATAATTTCCATTATTCTTTCAAGGTTTTTACAAATAAAAAGAATACTAGTTTTCTACTATTTGTATGTTTCTTTTTAATTTAAGTTAATCAACACATATTCCAAGTTCATTTTTTCATAGCATCTTCCTTACTTTTCAGAAATCATGTTTATGTCACTGCCCCTTGTTAGTGACAGAGAGACAATCTGATGAAGAAATGTTTGGTTCTCATTTCCAGCAGTGCTAAGCTAGAAGTATTCATTCTCAAATCCCTCTAAGGAAACATAGAGTTTCCAATGAACACACAATAGTCAGAGTGTTTATTTCAAGTACTATTAGCCATATGCAAGACTATCTAAAGATAGACTTTAGCTTTAGACTATAGCCGTAACTAAAAGTCTATAAAAGGCAAGGGAATCTCAATGATTCACGAAATGATATTCCTTTGCATGCATTTTGTTATATTAACAGTCTTCAGGTATTTATATTCACAGAAGTATGGGATAATACAAAGAAAGGAAAGATGACAGAACCTTGCAGTTACTGATGTTTTAGGACACTTCTATAAATAAATGATCCAAACCCTTTGATCAATACATGTAAGTACAAGGTGCTCTGTGCCATGTGTCAAAGCGACATAATAATTAATATCCCTGATAATAAACTAGTGTGTTTCTCTACTTGTCTATAAAGCACTGCAATGGAGTACTCAGTCTTTATAACATTACCAGATTATTTCATTTCTTTGCAAGAAAACTGAATAATCTCACCTTCATTGATCAAACAGGGCAATTGGAAAGCAACAGAAGATTTCATATTATGTAAAGGAAAAAACCTAAATAATTACTTTACCTGAGAAGACTTTATTTGAAAAAGACCAGTGAGCATGGAATTATTGCAGCACAGTGTACTGACCCCAAATTATTTCCCTGAATTAAGGGAAAGTTCAAATACCCAAACTGACTATTTTGTATATCCTTTGTCTCTAGATTCTCTTTACAGCATAAACACATTCATTTACCTCTTTAAGAAATTATGATTCTCAATTTTCTTGAAGAACATTGATTCAGAGACTTAACAAGACCAATGGCCTGCTGGAATAGCGACAATAGTATTTATCCAAAAGAAGCTTACTCTGCCTCTCATTAGATTATTAAGCAGGAAATGTATACTAATAGCAAATTTTCTCATAAATATACATTTCTAACTTATAAACAGATGTACTCTACATCTGAGATTCAATGTCTCTTGAGTCTTGTTTCATACATTTTGCCATGCAACACCAAAAGTACTCATGTTGGTACAGCGAATGCCTTTTCCTAAAAATATTTGCAGCTCTGTTGATAAGTTTTTCATAAGAATAAGATAACTTTTGATCTTTTCAATTTCCTCAGCTTGAAAAATATTTTTCCACTTTAAAATCTGGGCTATACATTTGCAATGGCAATACCCCAGGGGTACCAAAATGTACAAATATTTTTGCTTTTATCTATATTTTCCAGCTAAATGGTCACTTGCTTACACAGACCAGGTAAATAGTCAAGCACTGTCTGTTTAGTTCATCTGTGGTAACTTAGTTCCTTCTGTCAAGGCACTGTCTGTCTTTGTCTTTATAACTTTGCCCTGAATGTTTAACAGCTACTGGGTAACTTCCTTAGGAATTTGCCCTTACAATAATTGTCTCTGGAAAACTATCAGATATAATTGCCTCTCTGTATTTTTTTTAAATTATATAATCCTTACACCTTTCTTTTTCTGGCATTACTAGTCACAAAGGTATTTAAATCTTCAGAGCTAACCAATTTTCTCATTTCTGGTACTTCTTTTGCATAAAACATTTGATCACTATTGTTTTTCTAAATGTAAAGCGTTTTTAAAATTTTATAAGCAAGTGTTAGACGGTGATGGATTTACTTGACTTTCCTCTCAGTCATATTATACTGTGGAAAAAGGTGATACTGGGCACAGCTTTGTGTGGCTGAATCTAGCCTGCAGAAGCGTGCAGATTTCTCTATTACACAATGGCCAAAACAGTGTGAGAAAATATTCCTCTGAAGCCAAATGGACAGGAAATATTACCGCAGAAGGGTATGAACTGGAGCCAATACAGAGTTGTTAATCCTCAGAGAAGCCTCTGAATAACAAATAGATATGTAATTCTCTCTGACACTCACAAACAAAACAGTCACTTACTTTGAACTTATATTGTTGAAACCTGTATGTTCAATAGCTGAGCTACATAATGCACTCAGTAAAAAAAAATAAATTAATAAATGAACAAATAAGAGTCTTTGGATTGTTGGGTTGGCTGCCTATAGAGCTGACACCCTTGGTTAATGAATCCAGACCGGTTAATATTTCCAAACAGAAGACTGAGAAACTGAAATGAAATAGAAATGGGGCCAAAGCCCAAGTCATCCTGGCAGCAGCATGCTCACTAATTGGTTTTGTCTCACCAGAAAGGCACCAGTTTTGTGTGTTACTCTTAAACATTCTGAATAGTCATGTTCATATAGAAATGTGTCTGGTTTGGGAGAATTTTCTCATTTTCTGTTATGTGTCACCACTTGGAGAAGAGAGGAATGCATGTGACTTTTTGTCTTGACCAAGTATTAGCTTATTAGAAGCAATTACTTTGTCATTGTGTTTTAAAAAGTGGGCTTTTGTTCCCTATGAAACATTTGGCCTGGAGGTCAGTTATTCATTGTTGCACAAATTAGATCTTTATTTTCCACTCTTATCCAAATAACTTTTTTTTTGTTGTCTTTCAAGCTGGCCTTACATTCTCCTTCAGTGACATATACACATTAAGGGCTGAGCTCTGTGGGCTAAAATGCCCTCTCTTATAAAAACTGGGGGAAATTTTCATTTTTAGGAACGTATGAATACACGTTAGCTTGTATATTCTTAAGACAGTGTATATGTGTGACATTGGACTATGGATACACTTTAACGTCCCTTCTGTTAGAGAAAATGGCAGGCTAGTTTTGTTTGGGTATTTCCCACAGATCCTGTCTTTCAACCTGAAGAAGAGAAACATGCATTAATTTTCACATTGAAATAGAAGCATTTGAAACACAAAATATTATTTGACTGCTAGATAAAATCTATTAGATTACACGTTTTGCTGCATGCTCCGGAGAATGAGAGAACCTAGGTGGGTTGACCTTGGCCAGGTGCCAGATGCCCACCCAGCATCTTTCACTCCCTCTCCTCAACAGGACAGGGGGAGAAAATAAGATAAAAAAGCACATGGGTCAAGATTTAAGACAGGGAGATCACTTACCATTTACTGTCATGGGCAAAACAGATTCGATCTGGGGAAAATTAAATTCATTGCCAATTAAAATAGACTTTGATGGTGAGAAACAGACAAGAACAGACAAGAACTAAAGAGCAGACAAGAACTAAAGGCCAGTTCCCAGCCCTTCTCAGGCTCAACTTAACTCTCTCATCCCTGGCTCCTCCACCTCCTTTCCCCCTGGGCACAGGGGGATGGGGAATGAGGGACTGAGGTCAGTCCATGCCAGCTCCTCTCTGCCGCTCCTGCCTCCTCACACTTTTCCTTGCTCCAGCGTGGGGCCTTCCCAGGGGCAGCAGTCCTTCAGGATAAACCTGTTCCAGAATGGGCTCTCCATGGGCTGCAGTTCCTTCAGGGAATATCCACCTGCTGTGGAGCAGGCTGTGCAAATAAGAAGGAAAAAAAAAAGACCTGGGAGGGAAAGAGGAAAGTGAACGCTCAGGTGTGGGGAAAAAATGAAAAGAAAGTGTTTTCACTTAAATGAGCAGAGGGCATTAAGTGATGGACTTGCTTGCCTCACTGTTTTTTGTGTTCAAAAACTCACTTATGTGTCCTCCAAAGTTATTTCTCTAATAGCTCATTGCAAATTAGTAAATGCAATTTTCAGTGTTTTTTCCTTAGAATCTTCTATTAACTGGCTATATGGCAATTTTTCTAATAATTATCCTCATATTTCTTCTCCTTTGCATAATGTACTGTATATTGAACTCCTATATCAGTATCCATATGTTATACTGGTTTTGGACTCTTTTTTTAGTCATTTCTCAGTAACAGAATAACTGGAAGATAATGTTGGATACACTGACCAAAAACATATGAAAGGCAAGAGTGGAGTCTTCAGATTCAGTTATTACCTTTGGATATAAAAGTGATCCCTCAGTTTTATGGGGATATTACAAAATATTTTGTAATTTCCTTATAGTCCTGTTCATTTGTTTAGTCTATTTAGAAAGATCAGAGTACTTTCTAGATATCACCTGACATTAAATTCTTGCAAGGGAAGAGGTGAACTGGGATACACATTGTATATATTTATGCTCTGTGAGGATGATATCTAAAGAGAATGTATATTATTCAATTTATCTCAAAGCCTTTGGTTTTTAAAATTACATAAGTCTAGGAAAGGGTACAGTTGTCAAAAGCACCTCTATTCAACAGGCCATTTGTTAAAAAAATATACTTGCATTGTGTGTTAGACTTCATAAACCTGAACTACTGGAGGAAATTAGGGAAACTTCTTTGCTTCTTCACTTTCCTCAATAATTTTTTGTGAGTAGTCAGATGCACTTTTTGAATGTCCGTTGCATTGAAGGCAAAAGGAAAAATTAGCATGCGTACCTCTAAGGAATTTAGGCATGGATTTGCTGGGACCCTAACTGTTCAACCCTATCAAAACCAAGCTGCTCATGAGCAAGAAATAAGCAGCAGCAAGCAAGCACTGCCAAGGTTGGACTTCGGCTGCAGAGGAGATTTGAGAACAGAACTTTGAAAAATCTCATATGCCAAAGTCCTGTCTAACTCTCTTCTTAAGTATCATGTTTCCATAAGAGACAGGGAGCAAAGTCGAAGGACAAGTCCAGGAGGTTCCCTTCTCCCAGCACCATTTCAACATCTTCCCCACTTAATGTCAAATGCATTCATAGTCTTTGAAACAGAGACCAAAACCTCGATTTGTTCCTTTCTCTTTCTTAAGAGCCTGTTCCTTAACAGTGGGCTATGAAGCATTAAACCTTTCTGCGTAAGGAGAACCTATCTTCACTGGCAATTGCTGCCACCTCAGAGCCATTATGCAAAAATGTGGAGTAGAAAAAGTGTTTCTTTGGTCTGAATTCGGACATCAAAGTACCTTCTAAATGGAGTGAGCCATGGGACTCTAAGTGGAGCTTGGTTATTTACCTTCTCATCAGTTGGATGCTCAGCAGCTCCTTTCTGGGATTAGTCTATTCTTCAATAACTGGAGAACACTGCATTCAAAAGCAGAGATAATGACTCGGACTACAACTACAGCTACAAATACAACTGTAACTTCAACTACAACTGCAACGTCAACTACAAGGCACAGCTGAGAACTCTGGAGCAGGCACCTCTGAGCAATCTGAGTAAGTTTTGAGACTGTCCCTCAGGGTAAGCAATCTGTAGATAATCCGCAGTACACAGGAAACCACAGTAGCCTAACATGGCATCTTACGAACGGGTAGTAAAAAGATAGACACAAGATCCTGCAGTCAATGTTGGAATACCCAACATGTATGTAAGCCTCATTCCTGCCAGAAAGGATTTGTCATGTATATTCTTTTGAGGGAAAAGACTGTTTTCTTCTGATAGAAAGCTGTGAATCATTTGCTATTAAGAAGAAAAACAATATACGAAAACAGTAAAAGAGAAGAAAAAGATTTGTGCTTTCATTGTGTTCACAAAATCAATCATAGAATAGCCCAAGTTGGAAGGGACCTTGAAAAATCATCTGGTCCAACCTTTGGTGGGAAAGGGAGCCTAGATGAGGTTATCTAGCATCTGTTCAATTTTATCTTGAAAACCTCCAGCAATGGGACTCTATCATGTCACTGGGGAAGCTGCTCCAGTGAATGATTGTTCTCACTGTAAAAAAATTCTTTCTTATGTCCAGATGAAACCTCTGCCTGTGCAACACTGACCCATTGCCCCTTGTCTTCTTCATGTGGCTCCTTGTGAAGAGAGAGCCTTCGTCCTCTTTGTAGTCACCCTTTAAGTACTGGAATGCTGAGATAAGGTCCCTACTGAGCCTTCTCTTCTTCAGGGAGAAAAGACCTAACTCCTTCAGTCTTTCCTTATGAGGCAGGTTCCCCAGCCCTTTGATCATCTTCACAGCCCTCCTTTGGATCCTCTCCAGTTTGTCCGCTTCTTTTTTGAATTGTGAGGACCAAAACCAGACACAGTACTCCAGGTGCAGCCTGACAAGCACTGTGTTAAACTAGTTTACATAGTAGACATCATTATAAGCTCTTCTCTAGCCCTTTGAGTCCCTGCATTGATGTGAACCTGAAGTTGCACCATCCTTGTTCACTGTAATGGGGAATTTGGTGCTTTTGTTTTATTTTGTGTTCCTTGACTGAAATAATTGGACTTTGGATCCCACTGGGATTATCACATTTTACCTCTGTACTTTAAAGGTGCAATATTGGGAAATTACCAGACCATAACAAAAGAGACTTACAAGAACTTCTATATTAACTTTTGTGCTGCACTAGAAATTAAGAAACTTTGCTTGATGCAGAACTGCATGTCTTGGGTTCCTTCAGACACTGTAATGTGTTCACTGTAAGCCGCTCAACCACCCAAGCATTTCGCTGGCTTTTATTAATTCTGCCTGGTTTTTTTCATAGTTATGTGATCATCATTTAAAATACCCACAGAGCAGCCACATGCTCCCGTGCACACTTAGTCTGAAGTGGTCTCTAGAAATAACCACCAGCAATTGAATTGCTCTAGAATGGAGAAGACGTGGAAAATTTTTGTCCTCTACTAAAATTGAATTCACCTGACGATTTCACAGTTAGCTAATACCACATGCTCTAGTGAACAACTGTGTGTTTTCCTATTTGCACAAAGAAGTGTATACACACACACAAGTGTGTACGATAACCTCTCTTTTTCAGACATCTGCCATAACGATCCCTGATCCCTAATAGCTTTTAAAGTTCGTTTCAGTTCAGGTAAGCGTTCAGTTTACTGAATACACAAACATGGTCTGAACTTTCTGTGCCTTTTGGAGTCTGCAAAAGACAGTTGCAACTTTCTCAAGATCCCCTGCAAGGTGTTCAGTACCTCCTGCTATAAGGCCTGCTTCCTTCCTGAGAACTGTACATGAAAAAGAACTGACCCTCTGCACACATTTCTTTCTTTTGCAAGAAAGGAAACAATAGGATCAGCCTTAGGGATGCGGTGCTTTTGAAAGGAAAGATACTTGTGCAGAAAAACTATCCAACAATAGTAGAGATCAGGGCAATGCCCGTAACTTTCCCTACTCCTTGCTCCATCAAATCTCATTGTGACTATATAGAACTCTTAATATGTTTGTAAGCTGCATGCTTGCTGCCAGAGACGACCTTTCACACATTTCTAAGAGCAGGGAAACAGGAGAGTGGTTATGAAGGTATATTGTTATGACAGTCTTTGTACTATTCTGTTGAATCTCCAATTAATTTACACACTGCAAACTTATCCTGGGTGAAGTGCTGAGGAGTTAGCCCAGATTCATCTCTCTTGACTTAGCCAGATAACCTGGGCCCAGAACTTTATCTTCATCACTCCTACCTTGAGAGACTTAACTGATGTGTTTGAATGAGGGGCTTGGCCCTCCTAGGCTCCCTCTGTAGTCAAAAGGGAGTCTAACAAATTTTCTGAATCTTTCACTCTTATTGTGTCCAGTTCTGGGCACCTCAATACGAGAGATATCGAGGTGCTGGAGCGAGTGCAGAGGAGGGCAACGAAGCTGGTGAAGGGCCTGCAGAATAAATCTCATGAGGAGCAATTGAAGGAGCTGGGACTGTTTAGTTTGAGGACAAGGAGGCTGAGGGGAGACCTCATCACTCTCTACAACTACTGGAAAGGACATTGTAGAGAGGTTGGTGCTGGTCTCTTCTCACAGGTAATTAGCGATAGAACAAGAGGGAATGGGTTCAAGCTGCAGCAGGGTAGGTTTAGGCTGGACATTAGGAAAAAACTTTTCACGGAAAGAGTGGTCAGACACTGGAATAGGCTGCCCAGGGAGGTGGTGGAGTCACCATCCCTGAATGTGTTTAAGACTCGTTTAGATGTGGTGTTAAGGGATATGGTGTAAAGGAGAACTTTGTAGAGTGGAGATGATGGTTGGACTCAATGATCCCAAGGGTCTCTTCCAACCTAAATTATTCTATGATTCTATAATTCTATTGAGTTGAAAAAGAGGGAGATTAGGATATCTAAGCTTTATTTGATCTGCCCCAGGTAAGTGCTTTAAGTAAGAGGGATTAAATCAAAGCTTTGGAGCACAGCAGTCATGGAGGCGATCCTCACTGTTCAGTGTCCAGTGTCCAGTGTCAGCTAACGCCCTCTGTTTTGTAGAATACAATGCTTTTGTAGGCTTTCTTCAGATTTCTCGTGCTCTTAACAATGCCTTTCCCTAAGCAACCTCAGCTCCCAAGCCTGAGACATTGGCTTGGCCAAGCCTGTATGAGAAGTCATACCTCTGTCATGCTGTCCATGCCAGTGTTGCACCCTGGGTATGCCTTCTTGGAGTCTTCTCATATGTTGTGGGCAAACCTCATGGTACTTCTGGACATTGTGGGTAGAGGGAATGTATTCTGGAGGACTGTCAGTACACAAATGATTTGCTTGAGTCTTCACTTCCGGGAAGTTTTCCAGATACTAAGCCATTTGAGCTGAAAGTTCTGCTAGGACACTACATTTTTCCCTCAATATAAATGGTGGGTGGTACAAAAGGCAAGTAGCTAAATGTGTTATGAAACATTACTGTAGCCGGCTGACAGCACAGAGGCAGAAGTTCATCATGCAGCTGTGTCTTCATTCAGGCATTCCCCATCCTTCTGATTTTTGTAAAACAGTGAGAACTGTCTAACTTCCACATGTAATGTTTCTTTGTGTCAAGTGCAAATTTTATTTTTCTTTTTTTTCTTAAAATAGTTTATATAAGTTTCTAGACATGAATTGAATTTGAGTCAATAGCATTATGTTTACATGGGAATCAGAGAAATCATAGTAAATAGGGTCCCAAGAGGTCATCTAATCCACCTAGTTGCCCAAAGGCAAGATCAGCTATGACTAAACTGGTTTTGACAGATTTTTGTCTCATCAGTTCTTGAAAACTTCCAGTGGCAGAAGTTTGCACGTTCTCCCTTGGCAGTGTATGTTAGTGCTCTGCTATGCCTATGGTAGGAAAGATTTCTCCCAATTGCCAAGCCAAATCTTTCCTTCTGTCACGTAAGCCCATTGCTTCCTGTCCCATCTGCAAGGAATAAGTAGAACAGTTTATTCAAATCAACTATTTTGGGGTTTTGAAAATTATAGTTTTACTGTGAGTACTCTCCAGATTTATAAAGAGCATACCTGTTAATCTGTCCGATTATGACACCTTCTGCTTCTCCCACACGCATGTTACCAGCTACCTTTTTTCAGAAGCCCTAAGCAGTCTAGTCTGATATCATTTCCTCCTGAAAAATCTGTGATGGTTGTTACTTCCAATTTTATTATTCTTTAGAGTCTTTAAAACGGATTTTTTTGGTGGTGGTGGTAGGTTTGGGTTTTTTTTTTTTAATATTATGATTTCTATATTTCTATATTGATGTCAATCTATATCTCTTTAGGAACTCTGAACGTCTGATCTGTAATTTCCTGGTTCATACTTTCTCCTGCCTCTTCCTTTACAGACTAATACTCTGCCTTTTTGGAGTCTCCTGAAAATGTACCTGTTCTCCACAAGTTCTCATAGATAATCCCAATACTGTTTGAGAATGTTTCAGACACTCCTTCTGTATTCTAGACTAGATTTTTCTTCATTCAATTTAGTTTCAGCAAAACTTTTACAAGGGCTCTCTAAGCAGTTGTTCTATATTGAACTAAGTTATTACCCCTCTGTGAATGAGGCTATGTCAGCCATCTGACCACATTAATGCTTTTTTAGTGAAATTTGTAGTTGAAACCCTTCATAAATCATATCTTCCATCATCCTCACTTTCATCAGTCAGTGATGTTTTCTCTCCCTGAAAAGCAAGTAATCTCTTCCTTCTAATGAGTTGTTGACCGTCTTACCTGAGAATGTGTATTTTCCTCATTGTGCATAGCAACCTCTGTGCTAATTGTTAAGACATATGCCTTTAATAAGCTTACACTAAAAATCCAAGCTGCCTCTCATGCCTTGCTGACTGCCAAATGTTCCAAATGTCCCCAGCCAAAATCTCCAGCTTTCTTCTGACAGCTTATATAATACATGAAACAGTAACCATGGAAAACACCACATGACATCAGAAGTATATAAGCAACACAGAAAAGAACCAAATTGAAATTCAAGTTAAAGAAGGGGTACTCGAACACTGTGTGTTCATTTTTACATTTGTATGAGTAGCCACCTGTATTTTCTGATGTGCCTGAAGCTGTGAAAGGCTCTCTGTTCTGTTGCAGTGCGATACCATGCGATGTGATCAGCTGGTATTTTAATCAACTCACATAGTCAATGAGGGATAGTGCCTAAGAGCCTGCCAGACCATGGGAATCCATCTGACTAGAGGATGGGAATTGCCTTCCTTTTCTGAGATGAATAATGGACTCAGCCCTCTGCTGACAGAAAACCTGGGAATGAAGCAGCAAGGTCGCTGCAAGAATGGGGGAAACATACCCTTTCTTTGGACCAAAATATTAAGTTCACCTTTTCTAAGACTATCTTTTCATTCTTTCTCAAAGTGTTGTCTGGACTCTGTTGGACCCAGAGCTGGAGAAAACAGGCATGGTGTTATTGAAGACCATTTTGTAATACTGATTTTACCTTTCTACTTATGTTTCTTCCTGATCCCACTAGAAAGTTACATGAAATGAATCCTGTTATTTATTTTGTCTAGTTTTCAAAAGGGGTTTAGGTCATGTTTGGTTTGACAGAAGAGAAAAAAGTTGACTCTTTTTTGTTTTATTCATACTACTTTGTTTGACCTAAGCCTCTCATAAAGGAGAAGTCATTAATTCTTTCTTAAAAAAATTAAGCAGGTTTCTAGAGACTGATTTACAATGGAATTTTCAAACAAAAATTCAGAGGGATGAGGTCCCATTTAGGATGGGAGTTTCATCAGAGAAATGTTCTCAGATATTCATTTTATGGCTTATTGAGAAAACACTTCTTTGAAATCTGACAGTGTTTATGAAAAGCAAAATTGCTTTCCCCACTGGATGGGTCATATCTTAAATATTTAACTTCTGTCTAGTTTGTATTAATTCAGGGTAAACACAGTGTGTGGTACAAGTCTTGATTTAATTTAATTTTTTTTCTATGTTCAAAGAGCCCGAAGAATCCACTGAAGATTTATTCTCTGGGAGGAAAGATCTGCTTTTCATCATCTGGTTGCTCAGGTCCCATAAAAAAAGTTCAATGCTTGACAGAACCTCAACTCCTAATCTTTGTTGGCAAGGTAGTATCCAAATAACATGAAACCATGGCTCTTTGCTGTTCTGCAATGAAAACTTAAGTGGACTATATTAATTATAAATAAACTGGCATGCCAGGACTTCAATGATACTGAAAATTTGCTGCAGCAGGAAAGATTTCTGAGAGATAGAGTGGCATTCAAAGCTCACTGCCAGGGTTCAATGGCATCCAGAATAGATGGAAGTGAGATTGTAGACATACCGCCTCAGTGTACAGAGGAGGCAAGATTTGTGGGATTATTTTTCCAAACCCAATTAAACACAGTGAGTTTGAAATTTGCTGACAAGTGCTGAAGGTTGATGGTCTCCGTTTTTTTAGGTCCAGTTTAAAAAGCTGGCCACGAAAAGGTTTAAATAGCAGCTTATTCAGTCCTATCTGTCCCCAGCCAGTCAATCAAATTTCAGCTGGTAGCCAAGCAGTGAAGCAGGAATTAGATATTGTGAGGTATCAGCAAAATCAGGATGGAATTGATAGTATTATAGGGACATGGAGAAAAAGGGAACTTAGACTTGGGGAATAAAAGCAGATAAGAGAGGAAGTAGATGTGGACCTAGACACTGCGGAATATGAAAGTGGTAGGAAGGCAAAGAACCAGTCATGAAATGAAAGGGAGGCCTGGAAGAGTGAGAAATAGAAAATATAAAAAGGTGATTGCTGATGAAAAAAAAAACAACCACAGAGGGAGCAATAGAGAAGTTTCTGGTACAAGCAGGGAAAAAAGGACAGAGCAGAGCCATGCAAACTGTAGTAATCCTGGTAAAGATGGAGAGACTATAGCCTACTGGAGCACATTCTATGAAGTAAATTAACTATTAAATTCTTACAAGGTACCTGTCAATATTGTTTTGTCCTCAAGATATTTACGATTGTAAGAAGTAATCAAATAAATATTTTTCATTCAATGAGTTCATTACCCATCATGAAAGTGTAACATTTGCAAAGTTCAGAAAAAATGTAATTTCAAATGTATGCAGTCCTAGATTTAAACTAAAAGCAGAATTCTGATTCAGTTTCTGAGCTATCAAGTCCAAAGGGCAACTGTAACAGGTCCTGAAGACTGAGGAAAAGACGACCATTTAAACAACTGGTAGTAGGAAACTGGAACAGGGAGTAAGGTCATAATAATGGCTCGTGGTATATTTCTGTTCCTGCACATATTCATGTAATAGTTTATACACAAGCAGTCAAATTAAAATCAACATGAAGACGCAAAGTACAACACTTGTTTTCTGATGTGAACCTAGGGGAATACTGCTGTCACTGATATGTAAAATTAGTCTTAATTAATTAGCATTGCTTCCTATTTTAGATTAATAACCATATGAGGCTTAAAATCATTAGCTTTGACTGTACTTTTACATAGCTATTATATTTACCTCAAACAGGTGGAATTCAGTTGCCCCCTTACTGGCTTGAGTCTTGACTTTGTTTGGAGCTGTACAGAGTTCAATGCCTGCAATAAAGCATTTCCAATTTCATTGGAAGATACAGGGATAAAGAAAGATTAAGTGATCACAGTGCATATTTGGGGCAGAAGTTGAAATAAAGCCCAGTATCCTGATTTCACAATTACAAACTAACGCTGCCCATGCCCTCCTGCATAAACCTTAGCATCAGGCATATTCTTTATTCTTTCAAATATTCAGCGTATAATCCTGTCCTCTTGCACTGGTGACCCTTTAAAGGTTTTCTCCTGTCTTTGAGAGATGTTTCCTGGGTGCCAGGGAAGGAAATTGAAGCCGCAAAAAAATTTTTTCACACATCATTGCTGCTCAATCATTTTAGCTCCTGACCTCACCCTAGTCAATTAAGAAATCCTTGGAGCCTCAAGATAGCATCTGACTTGCGGAGTACTGGGCGCTTTCTGCTTCATTTGTTGTTCATAGTGCCTTAACAGGAAAGCATGCTTCACAAATTAAGCAGGGTATGGAGACTGTGTTTGTGTGTGTGTACGCGCACACACATGCTCATATACACATGTGCACGTACATATATACACATACACATACTGCTGAATGCAGTGTATATCTCTTGGACATTGTGGTTTGGTAACAGGCCCAAATTTTCTCAAATATTTTATGTCATTTATTAGAAATAAAGATATAGGCACAATAATTCTGTGTTTATACACCGACGTGTAAAAATATATTTTAATGCGTAACGATAAATCTGAATGTGTAAATATGTATTTTCATATGTATGTGTGTGTCTAAATCCATGTGTATGCACTCTGTGTACACAGCT
This sequence comes from Larus michahellis, assembly GCF_964199755.1. NCBI lineage: Eukaryota > Metazoa > Chordata > Aves > Charadriiformes > Laridae > Larus > Larus michahellis. Next base: position 81,606,710 of record NC_133897.1, on the reverse strand, counting down.
GATGGCATGTGGGTCCAGCAGATACTTTAAGCTTTGAAATAATGTGACTAAACACAGAAATAATGCAGATGTAAATTCTTTTATTTCTTTATATAGAAAAGAATGGGGTCTCTTAAATGAATGCAGTTTTGCTGTGAATAAGGGAATTGTGCAGTTGAATGTATTTGCAAGCCGTGTGGCAAACGTGCATCCCACAGAGGAAAATGGTAACATGGAGAGGACTACAGCCTTTTTATCCTACCTAGCAATTATCTGTTTGTGTGCTTCGTGGCACTACTTTCTCTTTCCACCTCTCACCCCTAGTCCCATACAATGGATAAGACTCCAAAGCAAATGCTTTCTGTCCTTTGACCATGCAATTTTCTTCAACAGCCTCATACAGGTTAAAGGATAAATAAAGAGTTCATCAGAGATAATATCATAAGGCTGAAAGAAGAAACCCCATTTTCACATAAGGTTTTCTTCCTCAAACAGCGTGGCAGCAACTTGGCATACAGTTACGGCAGGAGGCAAGGAGGGGACGCGTGCCCGTGTGCAGCATGCTGGCCTCTTGCCGGGTAGGTGAGCTGCCACAGATCGATCACACAGAGCGGAAGTGCAAATGAGTGCCAAACTACAACCCTATAGCACTAATGAGAACCCAAAGGCTACCTCTCCTGGAAAGCTGCAATTATTGCTGCTGGATCAGGCCCCCAAAATGCTGCTAATACAATATGCTTTGAATTACATACTTGTGTTCCAGGAAATGGCCCCTCTGGAGAATACATTGAACTGACCTTCAGACCATAAACCCGCGTCCTCTCCTCCCTTACTAGTTATGGAATTGATCCCAGAAGCCTTTTTAATCTTCTTGTTTTTCTGTCATTTTATTCTGTCTCCTTCTGAGGGCTGTGGGATAGCAGAGAGGAGTCTAAGAATGGTGGAGGTGTGGCTGCTGTTAAATAACTCTGAATTTTAAGAAATTAACTTTGAAGAAAAAAAAAAAGCCGGTGAAAAGGGAGAGCTCACCTTTCTGCCTTTCTCCTCTACTGAAGGAAAACCATAGGAGTCTCAGCCTTGGAAGAACACATCCTAAACTGATATGAATCAGCCTAGCTTTCCCGTGTGTAGTGCTGCTTCACTGGTGGAATCCATTTTTCCTAAGCCCTGGAGTATGCAAAACCCTTCCTTGTCCCTTCCTTCATTTTCCTCATGCCTGTCATGAGACTATTCTTTTTTGCTGCTTTTTGCCTTTATACCTCACTGTCCTGTCAAATCAGCGTTAAGTAGTGCAACACTTCAGTCAACGATATCAATGTTGCTTATTGTGCCTAATTTTTAAGTGCTTATTTGTGTTCTTTTCAGGCACAGCTCATGTTTCTGTTCCTAGAGGTGGGACAGGAGGAAATAAGCTGTTTATTCTTTTTACTCATGAATAGTTTGAAATCTACTCGACTCTTAAAGGAAGCATACCTTCACATCAATATAGCACTTTTCTTCCTCTAACCTCTTATTACTTTTGTAATTATGAATTAATTGTGTCTCTTACACTGACTGTGAGCAGTAAAGCCAAGCAGAGAAAGAAAAGGTTTCTGGATTCACAGAATGTATTTATGGTAGAATCAGGAAAAAAAACCCAGATATATTAAAGTTTTTTCTTGGCTCCCGTCACTAAATCCAAGACCTTAACGGTGTTTACTGTGAATAAGAGTTGGTTAAATCTGAAAACTGTGAGCAGCAGTCATCTACATAGAATCACAATAAGAAAAACCCTATATGCATTACAGATTGTATTATTTAAGAAAAGTAATGCAGAATTCAAGTTTTAATATCAGAATATTAGGATCATTGGTTCCAAGTAGCATGTTCACTTTGAAGCATTTTTTTAGCTTTGATCCCGACAACTTACAAAAAAGCTTAGATCTAAATAAAAAAAGCTTTATTTCAGCCAGAATTTTAAATAGCATGCCTGGTGACTTTGGTGACTGTTCCTTCACAAACGAACCTGGAGCGTGACACCAAAATGAGCCAGTCACCAGACTATTTTTTAAAATGTGTACTTTTCCACCCATATATGACTGTAATCATAAAACAAGTGCATTGTACATTAAAGGTAAATGAAGCTTGCAGGTCTATGCTGGAAATGAATGTGGCCACACACAAAGGTTCCTTGGTCTTGACTGTGAATCTCCTGCTTCTTCAGAAGAACTATTCCTGTTTAGACTACCTCTATGAGAAGACTTGTCTTCAGAGCTGAATCTATCCACTTTGCTGACATTATACTTGGGTCTCAAAGAGTCCAGACATCTGGTCAAGGGTAACATGTTGCAGGGATGAAAAAATTTTGACTGTGACTGCTTGTACTTGGAAATGCTGCAGGAAATCAATGGAACTGCCTGTTTGTCTGTCTCTGTGGGCAGAGCCTTACACAGTGTGTGCTACTGAAATATGAATAACAAATAAGGTTCTGTCCTTGTGGACTCAGTTGTATGATCTACTAATGTAAAAGTGGTTTTAAGGATGCCTTCATCGTGTATGTTGTTTAAAAATTAAGAAAGGTAGGTGACATATTTAAAGACTGTCTTGAAAAGCAAAGTCACAATTCAAATTTAATCTTAGCCAATATTTTGGACCTAGGTTTAGCTTTGTCATCAAGTTAATAGGCATCTTTAAAATGCTCAAATGAAGAATTGCATCAGAGAGGAGACAGACTAGAATAAGTAGATGTAAGTTGATGTAGATACAAATATGTGTGTGAGTGTGTATATACACATGTATATTTATACATGTGTGTATAAACTATAGGCAGTACCTGTATAGCTGTTCTACAATTTGTAAACTTGGCCTCTGTGACTTCCATTAAGGGCAGTCTGTCCAGTAGAATGAGTGATGTAGCAATAAAAGTAGCCTTATAGCTCTCCCATCACTTCTCTGATGCCTACTTACTTAAAGTCCTGAGGGAAGCAAAATCTTTACAGACTTTCTGTATGAGTAAAGAGAAGTTGACTTGCTCAGTTGTTTTTTTTATTGGTAGAAGACGTTACTTAAGCTTCTTCATAAAGTGTGAGAGGGTGAATGGGAAGATTAATTTGGACAAAGAAAAATTGCTTTAAAGAAGATAAAAAATAAGTTCCCCTACCACAAAAAGAAAGTATCAACACCAAAAAAAGGTCTTAAAAAATACAGAAGCAGAAACACCTTAAAAAAATAAACATGATTGCCAAAGGACTTTTTCCTAAAAAGTTACCATTCTTGCAGCTCTGACTGAGTTTTAGTATTTTTATCTCTTTTCCCAGTGCCAGTTGCTAAGGTTTATCAAAGACAAAAGCAGACTCCTCTTGACTTCAGAAGGAATGAAATCCAACTCCTAAATTGTTGCCTGATTTCCAGTGAAATCTTTGGCAGTGGGAACTGCATTCAACTCATAGGATATAATCTACACAGAATAGGTTAACTTGCAGATGTATTTATAGGGTCATTTTGAATTCTTGTTTTCTGTTAGTGTTCTTTAAAATGCCAGGTAATGTTGTGGAAACTAATGTCACTGTTTCACTGAAGCTCTAAGCAATGTTTTATTTCTCGTCTTTTAGTTTTAATGAGAGCGTGCTTCTTGCTGCTAATAGAGCTGAGTAAACAATCTATGTACATTTCATTCAATTACTTTAGCTCTTTTTCTTCTTATGGTAATTACCTATGAGCGGACAATGATTGCTACCGTTTGTTTGTTCCTCCCAACTGCTTGCTGATTATTCTGCACAAGCAACTTGTAGCCTGTGTTATTGCAAACTGACTGCTTGCAAGTATTCCTTTGGGGATCAGCCTTTGCTTGCCTAAAGCCAAGTACTTGTTTCTTTTCCATTATTGGATGATCTACTTTGTCACAAGATACATTTTATTAAATAAATTCGTAGCTTCACCCTGCAACATACTCTCTGGACTGTCAACCTGGAGCTACACCATGATGATGGGAGCCTACGTATTAAATACAATATCTGTGATGAAAAAGTAAATCCTGATAAATACAGTTATTCCAAAGCTAACATACCATTCTCTGTGCAGGCGTGTATTTAATTTTGCTGGTGGTGTCATGAATTGGAAGTGTTTCTTTCTTTCAGGTTCCTGTTAAAACAATTTCACTTGTCATTAGGGACTGCAAAGACCTTAGCATTTGACATTATTTCTTTACTGGATTGTAATGGGTTTCTTTAGTCCCTGTGTTCACTTTACCTGGAAAGTGCCATGGACAAAAGATTATGGTTTGCATCAAAGCAAATACATTTCTGAGTCCTTTCAGGGCTACTATCATAGCCAATCTCTTTCCAGACTTCAACTTTACCAAAAGAACTTAGATTTTTGAATATTTATATAAATAATAATTGTGCAGGGCCTTTTGTGAAACAACATTCTGAACTACTGAAAGCAAAATTATTTCAAAATTATTAACCCATTTAAAAATAACTTTCAAATTGAGTCACATTACAAAGAAATCTGAAATAAACTGAAGACAAGCTGTAAGATTTGGATCCTCAGGAGAGCCTCTTATGCTCTTTCACTTGATCAGTGTATCAGTTGCCACAGCCAAGGTCACTTTTCTACAGTCAGCACCATTTGAAACAGGTTGCTGTTGATCTTTTCTGATAATACAGCATATAAGACCATATAGATGTTTGATTAACATAAAAACAAAACAGTGATTAAGCCATAGACTTGAATCTTTTTCTCAGAGCTCATTTTTGCTGCTCAAGTCTGGTTATTGGCTGAAGAAATTTATTGAGTTCACCTCGGTTTCTTGTGTTTCTCATGATTTCATTAGCCTGGTACCTAGTACTGACGCTCCTATTTTGCTTCATAGTAGATTAACTGATTTGTCCCTGCACCGGATACTCTGTAGCGCGTGAAATAGAAGCAAATCTAAAAAGTAGATTAAAAATGCACAACAAACTGTGATGAAAGACCATGGCAAGTCAATATTCTTTTACAAAAGTCCGTATACTAAATAAAACCATTTGAAATGATCTCGCCTGCCATATAATTTAAGAAAATGCCAGTAAGCTAAGCAAAGATATTACAACTTCTTTCATTTAGTACTTGCTATGATGCTTTCTACTTCAGACCCAAGAAATTATTTAAGTCCAGCTCTGGTTGCTGTTTCCAGACCTCTACCTCTCCTGTAGTGTAACAGCGAGTAGAGCATTTACCTACAGACTTTAGTTTCGCCAGCTGTAAAAATGATGCTTGCCTTTATTATTTTTTTAAGATGCTTATAGACTCATGAGTGAAAGGGACTATTCATAAGGGTTTTGTCTATTTTATCTATTCATAAGACTTTTGTCTACTATTTGACATCCACCTGGATATTTTGCCTGTAGCATGCCTCTGGAGATTGAACAGATTGTCCCAATTCATCTAATTAACTTAAAGGAATTAGTCCAGATCTTGATATTAAATTTTTGCTGTGATATCTTGAGGTAGAAGGCATGGATTTGAAGTTTTATTACATAGGAGTTTAGATATTCAAATTGTCCATAACAATAGGAAGCAATTCACAGTATCTGGGATCATCTAAATATAACATTAATGGGAAGACCACTTTAAGGATTTCTTCGTGTTTTAAAAGCTGAACACAGTTTCCCCTCCCCAGAAAGATGGCATCTTCAATATACATCAAATACACACAACAATCCAATCAGAATGTCCTTTCGCTGATGGATACTAATGAAAAAGAATGAGAGGTTAATGGTGAGCCTTGCAGTGCTGTCACCAAAAGAAACAGATATAAACAGCGGCAGCGTTTGTGAAGCAACATTTCAGTTTTGGTCCCACTAGATTTTAGATGGAAACTTGCCATGGCTTAGATTTCATTGTCTCTATTACTAGAGATTTCAGTAGCCAGATGGTCAGGGATAATCTAAAGTTGTGTGCACACTTTTTAAAGGTTAGTGATATGTGGAAAAAGATACTGTTACTTACACATTATCTTTGAAGTGAAGATAATGCTTAATGACACAAGACCAAAACATGTCTTATTATGCATTATGCTTTACTGTTATGCTCATTATTGCTGTGCTAATTCTTCCCAGGAAGGTTTTGATTTCCTTTCCAGATGCTGCAAATTGAACTGCATTGTTGCAGTCAAGAACTGATTTTTCAAGTTTGTTATTTTGTTTTCAACTCTATCAAGCTCCGGCTTGCCAGAAATATTGGGAGTCTCCTGAAACATGATTCAGTTGACAAATCAAATGAACCTGGATTGTCAGGTTGTAAATTACAACTGTAAGAAGCCATAATCTCTCTAGAAATATGAAAGTCTAAGCCCAATAAACAAATTGTACATATCTCAATAACCATAACGGTTGACTTAAATTGTCTAAGTAATACTATACTAGAGAGTTTTGTATGACTATCTCCCACTTTTGGTCTTTTAAGACAATTAAAATCAGATTGACTGTCCCTCTTGACTATGCTCAAGTATTTTCTATCCTGACACAAGGACAGAGAAAATCCTCAAATGCTGACTACCTATAATGCCCCTAATCTTAGGAATTTAGCTGAACTTTTCTGAATGAATCTCAGAACTCTTCGCTGTTTAGTTACCTTCATTACTTTTAACTGAACTTTGTTTGTAAAAAACTGTTTTACCATGAAAGTTTGGATCTTTTTTTTAAATGTATGTATGGTACGTATGTAGGAAAATTACCTACTTTCTGCAGGAAAGAAAAAAAAAAAAAAGACTATGTAAGAAACAGGTTTGGGGTTTTTTTCAACCAGAACTGTAAAAATGTTTTGTTATGAAATGCTGAAATTCCTCTTGTGAGTTACACTTCAAGTTTATTGCTGATCTCAAGAGGTAGAATACTCAGGCAGATGAGACCATTCATGATGCCCTTGTGATAATTGCAAAATATGCCCTTCCTCTCCAAGAAAGAGGAGAAACAGAATTATAGAATGGGAAGTGATGTGCAGCTAAGGAACTTTCTACAAAGAAAGCACTCAGATGATATTCTTTAAACTTTGCCAAGACATGCAAAGCACAACTCCTGTGAAGTTCTACAGCTCTTCATAATTTAAGATACAACAGTTCTGATACAGGGTAAGTGATATACAGAAAGTTCAAGGTTATGGAAGGTCTGAATTTGAAAAGCTGTGACTTTCTTTTCCAAGAAATATTTACAAAATGATGTATCAAATAGGCATTGTCAATGGCTATAGTGCAGATGCAACAAAAACATGATTCTGTTCTTTCTCACCTGAGGGAGTCGCGTTATATCATTTTAACTCAAGACTGACAGCTGAGTATAACCTGAGACCAGGGACCATCATCCAAAGTGTATTCAAGCCAACAAAAAGATCTGTACAGATCCCAGTTGTGCTCCCACTGAAGTCAGTAGTAAAGCTCCCAGTGGTACAGACTTGTTGTCAAATCATTTAGTTACAAAACAAATGTGGTGCAAGGAAAAAAAAATACATTTAAAAAAAAAAAGTGACAGGTGTTTTTAAAACTGAATGGGGCAGCATTGCACTGTCAGTTAAAAAGACACTAAACAGCAGGAGATCCTAGCCACTAATTTCTCAGTTCCAAGTGATTGCAAGCATGGTGAGGTAACAGACAGAGTCAACAATAAATTGTTTTCCTATGAACAAGTGAGAGGGTTTTTAAGGAATTTTATTGATCCAAATATTGATCCTTAATACAGCAAACAACTTACTCCTTTCTTGCCAGCCCCCAAGCAAACTGTAGTTAAAATTATAAAGTACAAACCCCTGATTTGAAACTATGACGTCTTGATGTATAGCAGCAATAGTAGAGCCCAAACTCTATGTAAGTGTGGCTAAAACCCTCACAAGGCAAAGCTGCAGTACACAGATGTCTACTGAGTCTTTATTGCTTATGCATTCAGCCAATTCCCTCATGAGATACATTTTCTTCACACTATTATTATACTTATTCTGTTGCTGTTTCTTCTCTTAGAAGCATGGCTTGTGGTACAGCCACACTTGGGAATCTGTCTGGGATGGAAACTAACCCTTGAACAACCAGATGGGGCCTCATTCAGTAATGCCTTATAAGCCTTGCTGAACATTGCCTCACTTTTTTTCTGAGCAGGCTTCTAAGGAAAAATTCAGAGAACTTTCCTAATCTTCCATTCAGAATGGTTTTCCCTATTCTACATAGATTTTAATGGGGAAAGGGCCTAGTTATTGCTGCCTCTCTACATGTCGTCTAGCAAGATGTAAGTGCTGGAGGCCAGTTTGGGATCCCATTGTGTTCTAAGTTATGTTACTTAATGCTAAAAAAGAAGCTTGTTTGGTTTGTTTGTTTCCACATATCAGGAGTAGAACTGATACTGTATTACTTAGCTGCCTACAGCTATGTAGACTAATCATATAGTCTAAGGGACGTTCCTCCCTAGTAGGCAGGAGTCATGGCAGTTCCAAGGCAAAAGGCGTGAGGCAGCTCTAACAGTCAGCAGTTTGAAGAGGCTGAGCTCTACCTACTTGTCCATTTTATTAACTCTCCTGACAACAGCAACAACAATGGCTGCTGAAGATACAGGACACCATCTCCTTTGAAGGGATACAAACATAATGCCCGTCACCCAGAGTATGCACCTCCACCCTCCAGTGGACCAGACTTGGGAGGATAAAAACCATGAAGAGCTCAAACCTTTGGCAGGGCATGCATGCCCAACACAGACATCGTTCTCCAGGCTGTACCGTGCCCAATCAATCAAATACTGCAGGGTATTTGGGTAGCCCGGAATCCAAAATAGCCCAGACAAAATATTCCCTCTGGCTTTAGAGCATAAGTGAAGGCAGAGGTCAAGGTTGTGGCTGGAAGGGATACTGTTGAACAGGTTTAACAGGGAGGTGTGAGCAACAGTGCAAGTCTGGAGAGCTACAAATGAAATGCAACTGAACTAACCTGGGTTGTTATTTCATATGGGTCCAGGTAACGGTGCTCCAATTTAGAGGGATACACTGAATGAACATGTTCACCAGAAAACCAAACATAGACCCCAACCTCAAAGTCCTGTGCTGATGCTGATGTCCATCTGAACAGACTTTGTAATCAGCTCTTGAAGAAACAAATGTAGATGTTGCAACCACTCAGAGGAATCCTCAAGGTAAAACACTTGGACAGCTGACAGAGTAGCTGGATGGCCACAGAGGTGAAAACCATACTGCATGTAAAGAGAGGTCTGCTGTAGGGAAGGGTGAACACTACTGTTAAAGGCCAGTGATATCAGAGACATCCGTTCATCCTTGTGGCAAGTAAAGCAGGAGATACTGCTACAGGATTGCGTTTACCCACTCCATCTGACAATTTGCCTGCAGGTGATACGAGGTGGGCAGAGAGATTTACACCCCCAGCAGGCCCATTAAACCCCTTCCAGAACCCAGCAGTGAACTAGACCCCTTGATCTGTCACCACGTGATCTGGCAGACCATGGCAGTGAAACATACGCTGCAAAGACAAGCATGCTGTCTGAGGTGCTGTGAGCAGCTTCTTTCGTGGAACAAAAATAGCTGCCTTCAAAAACAAGTCTACCACCACAAGCACTGCACCTGGGACTTAGGTAAGTCCAAAAAAAAGCCCTGAAATAATTTTCTCTTCAAGCAAGTTGTCAAGGCCTGTCCAAGATAAGACAAGAACAAAGGATGTGAGTGCTCAACAGGCAATAGATCAAAGAGGCTGAGCTCTGCCTACTTGCCAGTTTTATTAGCTCTCCTGACAACAGCAGCAACAACAATGGCTACCAAAGACATAATGTTTACAGAACATCATCTCCTTTGAAGGGAGACAAGGATAACCCTGAGAGCAGATCACCTCAGGTACATCTCTAAGACACAGGGTGAACCACATTCAGAAATGAAGCACAACAAGCCCATGTCCATATAAATACCAGCAATAGGCAAAAGGAAATTTTTTCTAATTTTCTAGGAAAATGTGGTGTTTCGGTGCATTCAGTATCCTGAATGAATTACTAAAAACCTTCTTGAAGTTATTTATCAGTGTACTCAGTACTTGAAATCTGTGCTGCTTTTACTGGATACACTTCTAAGTGAGATCTTTGGGTATTATAAACTGCACAGCTCCACTAAAATCTATGAAATTGCAATGCTTTACATGAACTGAGAGTTTGATAACTGTAAGCTATAAAGTAAATTTAAGTTCTCTAACAGAATTGTCTTCACTCTAAGGTTCCAGTTTCTGCAGTGAAAATGGTTCCTATTAAGAATTCAAGTTTGGCTCACAGCATATATTTTATATTGCTCACTTAAATTTGCGGTTCCAATTAATATGTTTTCTGGGAAGCTCATTTGATGGTAAATCTGTGCCCAGTTTTCACCTGTATCCATAAATCAATGCTAAAAAAAGCCACAGTACACTTTTTTTCTACCACAAACAACAGGCATTTTGTATCCTTGTATACTCTAACAAGTCTCGTGGTAACCTTGAAGTGCGTGATGGAATGGGAAACACACAAGTACTTTCCTAAATTTAAGGTAGCTGACTTAATCCCATTTTTAACACAACTGACCTTTGGGGCTTAAGAGCAAGAAGCTCTGCTTTCCTTTTTTTTACCTTTTTACCCTTTCAAAACATGTGAGTCACTGATCTAAAGTTTATGAAGTAAAAGAAAAGACTCCCATTGATGACAGCGGGATTTGGGTCATTCTTTAGAGTCTTCAGCACTTACCTTTGAAAATAAGGAGGAGTACATGCATTCAAGTAAATTGTCTATACAAGTTTTGGTAAAAAAAACAGTAAGACATTTCTGCAAAACGAGTCAGTCAATGTATTGGGGTTGCCAGTTCTGCGTATCATAAAAGCTCTTTAGCTACACAGTCCAGACAAGTATGTAATCCTGGAAGTAATACACATTGGATAGGGGAAGGTGGAAACATGTGGAAGTGTTTCACTGTTTGCCCCACTGAAAATACACTTGGGCTCATTCCATTTCCTCCTCCCCGTCTTAGTGCCATTATAGATCGTAATCACTGTGATCATTAAGAAGAAATGCCTTTTTTTGTCGATTGCCAATGAGAGGATCTTCTAGGCAATGTAATTTCTCATCTTGCTTCAGTCCATTTGAAATTGAAGTGGGACAGGCAAGTCCTTCAGTTATTGTAGCCTGCATCTTTTCCTGCCTGTATCCTTGTGCTACTACTGGAATCTGGCCTTGAGTAATGACCCTTTATCTACCATGCAAAGGAGATGTGATTTTAAGCCACTTAAGTATGTAATGATTGGTAGACTGGAAATGCTTTGGTACCAGAAGGAACAAAGGGGACACATTCCCTCTGTTTGAGGGCTTCATTCCCAACTAAGTGCAATCACAAAGCAGTTCAGCCTTCCACTGACATCAGTAGGCCTGCCAAATCTGTCTGGACTCAGGTCTTTTTTCCTGACACCTCAGACCATACCAAAGTCCTTCCCTCAGCTAAATTTTTGGCATTTTGGAACTGTTTACTGTGGAATGGTGTGCAGCCCAAATCTGAGCATGAATCCTTTTATGGTAGTTAGAATGTTGGCTGCATCATTCTAGGATGGCAAGAGATGTTCTGAAGGCAATGAAGGAGAGCAAAAGGTAGGTCAGTTGTAAAAGAACGCAGAAGAAGATAATAGGTGTTTTCTCAAGTTGCCAAAGCCCTAGAAAGTCAGATATATTCCTAACTATTGTAAAAATAGAAATTTTAGGAAATATTTTATCACACTTTACAAAACATTTGAAACATTCTGTACCTATTCATGAAGAAACAGTCCCTAATTCATATCTTTTTTGGAGAAGTTTTCTCAAAAAAACCCTAAATCATCTTTCTTTTTCTCCAGTGTTTCTTGCATAAAGCAGTGAAAAGTATTGCATGTGATGGGCATGAAGTTAAAAATCAGATCTGTTTAGATCTGTGTCAAAGGAGTTGGACATTTTCTCTGACATATTTCTTGCCTTCAAGAGGATTTTAAAAATCAAGTTCTTCAAGGGAGTCTGAGAGTCTTTGGCACTCATTTTCTTTTAAATTTATATAGATAACTGAAGCCTGTAAGGCATTTTGAAAATTTTCACTCTTAATTTTTCGTATAGATTTGTTTTCAAAAAGTGTAAGTATGGGCTTGTTTTATTCTTTACTGACTTCAATTCCAAATCTCCCTACAAAGCTTAAAGAAATAATACAAAGTATAAAAATTAATAGGAGTAAAATTAAGCACACCATTAAATTTTGACATAAAGGAGAGTTCAAGTCTAAAAATGTAATCTTAAAATATTTTTACTGATTATAATAATAATAAGAAGAATAGGGACAACTACCAATAATTTGATAACTTCCATGATAATCTTCAGCCACCCCTGAGCACAGTGAAAACTGATTTTCTCAAGTTTTGGAGACAGCCTAAATAGAACTAAAAAGAAATAGATCTGTTATTACTTAATCCCCAATTATTCAATTTAGATTTTAGACAAAAATTGGCTCCCTGTAACCTACATGAGAAATTAAATAGCTATTCATTTTCTTTGTCCTGGGTCCACTCAAAGCCATCAGTGCAAATGTCCCTGGTCTATGGTATGGGCCGGACTTTTGTAACGTGTACAGATGAAGTTCAGCACAAACTGGAGGAGAATAAAACTCAGAGAAGTGGAGATGTCTGCTCCATTCACCCACTACATTAACAAAGCAAAACACTACTCAAAGTTTACATTGTGAATGAAGTTCACATTTACCACAGTTCCTTTGTGTACTTAATATCTGTGATGTTATTCAGCTGGACACTGAGATTTACAGTTAGCTTAAACAAAGTCTTTTCCTTTCCAAAATTAGCTTTTTTGTCAGTCTTCTCTCTTCTATCCAGCCACCCTTCATTTTTTTATGATTTTTTGTCTGCTCTATGTTTATCTATGTTTTCTTTTTATTTCTTTCTACCTTTATCTCTGCAAACTTTTGACTTTGAGACGTCTTAATCTCTGACTTTTCTTTATACAAACCCATTGAACATTACCTAAACTGGCAATGTTGCCTTTAAAGAAGAATAACTTAAAACCTAAGTATATCAAATGTCAGAGAGTATTCTTCATTCTATACTCATAATGCAATGGAAAAAGTTTACATTGCTGCACATCACAGACATGTTCTTTACACCGCCCGAATGTCTTAATTACATAATGTCATACATTTTAATTAAAAGCTGCGGAGATAAACATGAAATGAAATCCAAAAGTCAGTTTGTAGGTCCATCCTTCTTATTGTTGAACCAAGTGGGAATTATAAAAAGGACTTTTCAGGACTAATGCCATCTTTCTTCATAGGAAACCAGATATTTCCTCCATCTATCTAGAGACTGAAATGCCTTAACTTTTGCAACTTTATTTAGCCACAACATGAAGATTTGCTCCTATTAGATTTCTTCATCTTACTCAACTAGTAACATCCTTGGAACATGCTGTGATTTCTTTCCATACACACAGTTGGAATTGCTCTATAAAATGCTGAAACAATGCAAACTAGCAGCCTGTTGTGTTCTTTCTTGCTCAGCCTACTAGTAATCTATCATTTGAACATTAACATTATTAAATTGACCCTAATTTTGTGTAATTACTGGAGACAATTAGATATGAAACTGGCGAAGGTGGAGATCCTGCTTAGGAGGTTGGGCTAGGGTCATTACAGAGAATCTTCTGTTGCTGTATGAGAATTCCATCAGCTTGTTATTGGGTCGCATGTATCTCAGTTTCCATGGAAGAAATTCCTAAAGCTTTATTTTTGCTTCAACTGTAAAACATATGATTTGGTTTGTTTGTTTGCATTTTGTTAGCGATAGTTTTTCTCCTGCTTTTCTTGTAATAATAGTGGGAATTTGTGTTTGTTATCTCCTTCATCATAGGTATGCATAACGCTTCATTGCTCTTCGGCATGGTTTATGACAATGAAGCTAATGGCATACATTTAATGGACTGGAGTCACAATTGCTCTGTAGCTCATAAGAGCACATATACTAGTGAACTATGTAAAATACTACTTTTCGAATTGGTAACACGTGGTAGAATCTATATCTTATTTAGCGTGCCATAATAAAATACTATGCAGAATAAAAAGCAGTAAGAAACCAAGTCCTACGTCTCTGGGTGGATATAGTTGTGCAAAACACACACAATCTCTCTCTCTCTCTCTCACGCACACACAGGGCAAGTTCTCTTAAAAACTGATATGGTTTAGCTTAACCTACCAGTATTTACCCTCGATAGATTCCCAAGATACTGTACACCTTAGATACTTCTCATATTGGTATAAACCATACTTATCTGGAATGGAATTTTAAGCAAGTAGCAAATTTTTAATTATGAAGCATTTGGGCCAATCCTACTTCAATAGGTACAAGTTTTGGATGTGATGGAGGACAAAGCTGCTTGCCGCTATCTGAGAAAGCCCTTATCCTGTTTTGACCTGAAACTTTCCTGACGATTTAAACCTGTGCAAAGCACGCTGCTTTTCTGAAGTTGCTAGTTTTCACTGATGTAAGCAAATAAAGGTTTAAAGTTAGGTTAGTAATCATCTAAGTTGGCTCCTGTAGACAGCCTGTAGCTTTTAAGTGGGTCGAGTTAAAGTTTTGTTAGCAAGTCATTTACTAAACATATATCAACAGATATCAATAGTAACTGAATATTTTTCTTTAATGTCCTCCAATGTAAATGTGAAGGTAGCTAGTTTTACTGTTTAGGGCTGATCCCACCAGAAGAAAGTGGGGAGAGAGAAAAGGAGGGGAAAAAATGTGAAAATTTAAGCGGTCACTGCTCAGAAGCTGTATAATGCCTTTGGTAGAGTTCCCTGTTGGCTTCAGTTCTAGAAACTAGGTAGTGAAATCCTGTTTTCCCAGCTTTGTAGGCAAAATTTGTACTGATTTCCTCTGGAGTAAAGTGTGATCTTTCTTTCCCTTCATCCTCCTACCCTCAAGTTATAGGTTTAAGGAAAAGCATAAATCATTGCTCTTCGTTATCCAGATCCCAGTCAGGATTATTCCCTTGAAGTCCTGTGCCAGTAGGAGTGCTGTGAGAGAAAAACCAATTCCCACTTGTGTTTTCATATTTACCCAGCAAACCCTCCTGCGCTACGTCCTTGTATATGCTGTGAAGTCAGGCATTTGTCTTTTCCACAGGACACTTGCCTTGCTGGTGGCTAAGGACATTACAAAGCACAAGGCGTTTCAAGCTGTGCTATTTCTATTTCCCTCTGGGAGCCATTTTTCTGCAGATAATCTCCTTTTTATACCTCATATGATATTCTAGCAAAGTTTACATGTATCACAACACTCAGAACGTTATCCTTAAAGAGATACAAGATGCATTTCTGTAGAGAAGCTCATTTAAGCACCCGTATTGTAAACAAAATACTACCAAATTCTTCCTCTGGAAGAAAAAAATAGACTCTGCAAACTTATTAAAAAATAGCAGTGATATTAATGATGAGTAGGTCAGATTTGCAGGTTATTAACCCCAAGACTGCTTTGTTAAACAGGCAAACATTTTAGTAATTTTAATAGCTGGATTAATTCTTCAGCAGGTCAAAATTAGGGTCTCTGTTAATAGGCTTTGGAGAAGATGTTTTGAAGATTTTATTGCAGGTGTTGTGAATAAAAATATTATTGTGATACTTCAGGCTTCTGCACCTGGACTTGAGAATTTACACCAGAGAAAAAAGCATCAATAAGACAGACGATCCCATTCTGCAATGGGAACACAGTGCTGTGAGTACTTGCAGGGCTGAAATTAGAGTGCTAGATCTTCATCATAAAAAAGTAACCTATTTCATATGCTTATACTTGGAATTTATTTGCAATTAGTTATTTGTATAAATATCAATAACTGTTGTTGTTAGCATTTATAGAAAGTGACTCATTGCACCAGAGAAATTGAAAAAGATGTAATTTATCTGATCAGTCATAACTAACGAACGTTCAAATGTTGGATACTGTGGGCTGAATATCTACATTAATCTTTTCACCAAAACCCCAATGGAGACAAACAAACAAAATCAGAAAAAAATATATTGGGCAAATTCTGATAACAAACACAAGGACACTTTGAGTTGCCATGGACATGCTGTAAGTTAAGCAAACAGCTAGATTTATCGGCTAAAGTATTTACCCCATTCTATTCACAGTACCTTTTATTTCGGCTTTCAACAGAAACTTATGAAGACCTGCTCAACACCAAGAATTTTGGGACATGTTTAGAGAAACATTACACTGAGATTTGATTTCATGGAGAAATTAACTCTTTTCTAAAGAAAACTCAAAAATTGTGACCTTTGTTATCTTATCCATAGAGGTTTAACATGAAATGAAAGGGAAAAGGACTGTATGGGATGCACAAATCTCAGGAAAATTAAAAGATTTGGCATTGATTTATTTTTTTTTAAAGCAGTAATCACACTGCTATGACACACTTGAAAATTTTGCTATAGTTTGTTTTATCAGCATTACAGTACCAGTGGCATCACCTTGATGCCTTCATTCTAACAGCTATGAGTCACAGGGCATAATTCTTTGTCGAACATCCTCTAATTCTTTATAGTTGTAGCCTGTAACACTTTGCACATTAAGTATAAGAAATCACACCAAGATGCCTGTATTTAATCATCCAGTCTTGTTCCCATTACTTTTTTGAAACAATTGACAAACTGTAGTTTTGTCTACAGCTCAATTATCTCCGTTCCCTGTAATGGATTGGATATCTAGTCCATCAACATAATCAGTGGTTGCCAGTACCGTGGAACATACACCACTTTTTTGCAACAAAAGTATGCTTCACTGCACAAAGTTGACGGCCTGTATACTAAAGATAGACGAGTTGCAGTTTATACAGAAAATTTTTACAGCTAATCAGGCTACAAAGAGATTATTTGGAGTGTGCTTTTTTTTTTTTTTAGCCATTTATGGATAGTTATACCGAGTATTAAAATAATGCATTGATGAACTTCCCCACCTGAAAGGAACAAAACTCAACAAGATGGGCCCTCCTAATTACTTGCTCAAATAGCTGCTGCCTATTCAATCTCTATCAGTGACAGTAGAAACCAGAAATATTTTAATTTATTTTGAGGCTGTTGAACGAAAGAGATATGAGCTGTGGGGCTGTTCTTGCAAATTGCTGAGCACCTCTGGGACACATTCTCTGTTTCAAACTCTCATCATACCACTGGGAACTGAGAATGTTGAACAGAGGAGAAAAATAATGCAAAAGAGTTTCTGCAAATATTTGCCCACATTTTAAATAAAATCAGTTTTGCTTTGTTTTCACCTTATTTTATATTCAAGCTTGATGAGCATTGGCAGTATATTGGCAAAACTGAATGATAGTATTTATGCTTGCAATACTAACATGATCATTCAGTCAGTGAGGAAACAGAAAAAATGTCATGATACACCTAACCGCCTAGATCTGTTGGCATAGACGATTTGCTAACAGTGCCATTGGTAAGAGTTCAAACTCTGTACTGGATTCTTGCTAGAGATAGACCTGAGGGATTTTGGTTTTGCTCTGTGTTAAATGTTGCTTAATGGAATTCACAGCACAGATAATCATGCAAGGGTGGTAACGCAAAGACAATAAACAGTCCTCATTTATTTATCAGTACAGTTCAGTAGGCAAAGTATTCAAACTTAGAAAAACAGATGTTTTGATTACTGTAACATCACTGTTGTATCTTGCTTCAATTTCCCAATCTTAAAAATGAGCACATTTCCTGCTTTGCAATAAAGCTCTTTATAATCTAGAAGTACCTGCCTATAGACAAGAGAATATGTTGATTCTAGATTTCAGTCTTCTGCAGCTTCCACCTGCTTGGCCAGGTCCATACCATAATGTGCCTAAGAATTATATGACACAGAGAATAAAAAATAAATTATAGATTTTTTTTTAAAAAAACCAAAACCTAACAATTAAGGCCATATGGAAATATATTATGGCAAAAGTTAGAAATTTTACATTCTCATTTACAAAGACAATAATAAATAATAAAAAATAAAATAAAATAAAATAAAATAAAATAAAATAAAATAAAATAAAATAAAATAAAATAAAATAAAATAAAATAAAATAAAATAAAATAATAGAATCCTACAATTTAAATTCCTGATGTATTTACAAATATCTGTTCTTTGATCTGTTACAGAAAAAGCAAAATATCACAAATTTGCATTCTTTCTACAGCCACAAACCATAAATCCAGGCTGTTAACTCGAGAGTTATTCTCCCTTTACAATTCCTGCTTTTACATCTTTATAATTCTATTTGCTGCAGTTATGTTGCTCTTGCTTTATCTTGGCAGAAGTTAATTGCAAGTAAAAAGCTTTTTTTGTTTTTCCCCGTGACTTTTTCCTCCTTTTTTCAAACAATTAGCTAATTAAGCCAGTTATGCCAAATGACACTTCTGTCATATTTCACCTCTCCCTCAAACTCAGATATGACTGTGGGCTTGGCTTTTACCAAATGATTCCAATGAGTGAGTATTCTAAGGAAAGTAAGACCAGATCTGTAAAACTGACATTAAAAAACTTTATCTGACTGAGATGAAGGGCTCACATTCTGGTCACTGCATGAGCATCTTGCAGCTCTTTCCCTCCTTCTTCTTTCCCTTTTACTGATTTGGATAGTCTGCGGCTTGGGACAGGGTTTCTTTTCACAAGACCTGGTAGGGCAGGAGGACCCTCATCCAGGCTGAAAACTGTAAACCTCTGAACATAGCACATTGCAATGATCCCTAACTAGTACTACTGCATCCCTTAAAATCACCATTGCAAAACTATATTCCAAAAAACTACGAACTAACTGCAAAATTTCCTCAGACACTCTTCACTTCATGCTGGAGTGCTCCTGCCCCAGCCTACCACATACCCTTGTGTGGGCATTTCCAAATCTTCACCACAATCTTCCCAGGTTCAAGTCTTTCCTCTGGCCAGCAGTCAAATCCTCCCTGGATGCCATTCATCCCAGTCAATGTTACAAACCCCACCTTACTCTAATGTAAAATTTCCTATGAATGCATTTAGTGTTCCACCTTCTTCTCAGGAAAAATGAGAAAAAGATGTTTTAGATGATAAGAATTTCTGTGATAACACCTGGGCAACATTTTCTGATCTCATTTGCTGAAGACTGAGGGTGTCTTCCCTCTGAGTCCCCATACACTCATTGTCTGCCAAGGTTTAATAAGGAACTATTAATAACCACATGGCAGCTTTTGTTTTGAGGTTACCAAATAAAAAATGACCTAAGTAGGTAGAGGATAAATAAGCTATAACTTTACTTCAGCTTTAGGACCTACTTGAAGTCTTAGATCACTTTTCAGAGGATAAGTATCTCACTTGATTTGATGTGACATGGTAGACTGACGTTTAATCTAAACCTTTAGGATGACTTCCTCTGGTGGTCAAACTTAAGGAAATTCTATGTAAGATAACAGAAAAAAAACTGTCATTTATGTGTGAGGGCTTTGTGTTATCAGTCAGACAGATCCTGTAATGCCCTGTGTGCCATTTTATACCCAAAGTATTAAAGGTTTCCTGAATAACACTCTCTGTTGAGGAGAAGTGAGTCTAAATTTGTTGGTTTTAAGCTGAGTCCACTTGTGCAAAAAATATTTTCTTCTTTCTTGTACTAGAACAAGATTCAGTGATCCACCAGCTTGCAAAGAAAACCACCTGGTTCTTGATGGCTTTCTGTAGAATATTGCATCATTTATAGAATATGTGACCAGCTTGTGCCTTCCAGGTTGCAGTTATTTGAATTGTGGTAAAACAATGGCAGGTGTAGACCCTACTTTGCTGAATCCTGTAGAGATGACAGAACAAGAAAGGCATGCCTAGTAAAAAGAGTTGACTGAGAATCTGCTTTTGCACCTTCCCATTTCCCTTAACATAAATGGGGTTGGCAAGACTGAAATTAATACAGTTGTTCTCTTGAAGTATGAAAATAAGGAAATGCAGACTTGAAAACCAGGGTGATGAAAGATAGGGTGAGCATGTCTTTTTCTCCTCAGCATACTACTCCCCTCCTGTCTATTGGCCTTGGTGAACTACATGTGATCTGCAGCCTTCCGTTTTCTCACAAACATTTAATGGGCAGGATTTAACAGTGATTATCCAGGTTAGCACTTGGGAAACATAGCCTGAAGGTAAAAATTAGGAAGAACTGCCTGAAGTTCACCACGAAACTCTGTAGAGAGTACAATGCACAGGAGGGAAAAACTACCAAGCAATTTTAAGTGTTATTTTTCGAGTTCATTAATAAATGTAGAGAATTTTAAAAAGGGAATTATGCTTCCTGAGGTCCTGAGGGATTTTACTACCAACTGTCTGAAAATTATCATTTTTATAGATAAGCCAATTAAAGGGAAATAAGGCTTTTGCATCATACTGTGAGTACTAAACAGGGAATTTAAAAGGATCTGTTTCTGCTTAATAATTTAATAAGATTTTGTGTTTTGTATTCTCACAATGGGCAGTTGAAGAGCAAAACCTTTTCTATAATTTCAATTAGAAGTGAGTTATTTATTGATTTGGAACGTATGAGGGTGGGATTCTTCATTGCTGTATGTAGTTTTCTAATAGCAACTATTTTAGTTTGAAGACGAGAAGACTCTGAAATGGTGATTCATATTCCTGCATAAAGGTGATAAGGAGGGAGCCCAAATGCAGTCCTTCAGTTATTGGCCCAATCCCACTGTCTCTGAATAGTGCAAAAGCTTTTATTTATCTCAGTGTGCTTTGGATCCACCTGTTAACTGCGCCTTTCTTGCTCACGCTAGAAGTGGCAATATGATAAAGGTATCACCTGACATTTTTGTCATGGGAAAGGGAGAATCCTGAGTAACCTTGTTAGTCCAAAATAAGTTGTATTTGAATCTTCAGGAAGTTTCATACTAGGAGTGGTCAGCCAACCTCCATTCCTTCAATTAAGCACAGATTGCGAACCTAGAATGCTGTGCTGTGCATAAGCACATCATTCAGCTTTACAGTGAGGCACCCAAGGAAAACATACTGCTACGAACAGGGAGGGAGAGAAAAAGGAAAGAGGCACAGGTAGAGTCAGAGGCACTGCTGTGGATCATTTAGTATGCATGGAGACATGTATCAGCCCCTGCAGACATACCCAGGTACCCAGGAAAGGCTTTATCTGAGCCCACCTAGCTGTTAGCTTTTAAAAATGCACAAGATAAAAGAGCTTTCTATGAGTCTGTTTATGATTCTAAGTAGTCAAAGTACTTTTGTTTCAACTTTTTTTTCCTTTTCCTTCTCCGTAGAAATGAGGTTTTGAATAAAAAGAACACTTCAATAAATAATTTTTGTTAGACCCTCCAAAAAACCCCCAACAATTAACACATTTGGTGTTTCATAATTTTATTCAGTTTCAGCTTGTTGTTAAATGACTGAACTCATAGTCAGTTAAAAAAAAAAAGCACTACAGGAAATCAGTCTCTATTTTTCAGGGAATGTGTGAGCAGGTAAACTACAGACACACTAAACTCTTTAAAATAAATTGAAGATTACGTGCATGTTGTCCTACTGCCACAGCATGGTACCAATTCAAGGCTTCATAGGAGCATAAGCCAATTTATTTGGTCCTCATTCTTGGAATGACAGCAGAGCAGGACCTGGGGAAAGGAAGCTGGAGGAAGAAAAAGCATGTCCTTCTGTTCCTCCTCTCCCTTCTACATCTCCTGCCCTTTCAACTGATCTGATTATTCTGCTCTGCCACAAGCATGCCAACGCTGTTCCTTCTAGAGAAAAGAGAAAAAGGTGGGCCTGGATTAAAAAAATGGAAAAAACCTCAGGGGAAAGAGATAGAAGAAAAAGGAGAGTGGAGCTAATGAGCCCATTCAAACTTCTAGGGAACACTTTTTATCCTCACGAAATAATTCCAGTAATTGCCTTTTGTGAAGGCAGAAGTAGAAAGTTGTTCTCTGTTTTCCACTGTTCAGGCAATAATGATGAGCCAATTGGAAAACATTCTGTGCTCAAACAATTACACTTTTCTCCTAGATACAAGCAGAATATGCAGCTGCAATTACCTAGGTGTTCTGGGAAGTCTTTGAGCATAAACTCATGCTTAGTTTGCCTAGGCAAAAAGGCTGGCCCGCAGTAAGCACCTGGGAATTCTGCTGGGCAGAGTGGGGCAGAAGACATTATTAAGGACCACACAAACGAAATAGCTTCAAACGTTTCCCCCCCAGCCTTATGGATGGGAGAAGAGATTTTTTTTTGGCATCTGACCCCAGGGGTCTGAGTAACAAGATCATATATTACTTATCAGATAATACGGTTCAATGCAATACCCTTTTTGCTTTCTCTCTGTTCTACACACGCTGGAGAAATGAAGACGCTGTTACACACTTCCAGGAAAGGAACACAGTAAAGCATACTTAGATTATATACTACTCCTTGGTATAAAGAATAATAGTGAAAACCCCTGGCATAGCCGTATATCATCTACATGTTGCTGTCTGAGAATTCTGCATGTATTTCGTATCGCAATGTACAATTGTACTGCTTACAAACGTGAAAGAGCTGATACTTTATATCATAGCTATATGGGTGTGCGCACGCACACGTGTGTGAGTGCCTGCGCAGGTGTCTACATGCACGTGCGTTCCTCCAGCTCTATCGTTTGATTTAGTTTGATGTTCCTTGTTTCTTCCTGTGTCTGACCTGCACTGTCCGTGTGCAAGGAAGCAATCATAATAATGACTGACCTGTCAGTCATGCTTGAACTGCTCCTGACAAAAGGCTGGGTTGAAGGAAGAGAATGTGAAGCTGTTAACCTGTAACAGCAGAAACTGTATATAGAAAGACCTAAGCTGGCTCGAGATGGCAATAAAATTAAGAGATGTTGTTGAAAAAATACAAGCTGGTATGTGGGCAATAAACCCAAAGCCAAAAATACGTCATGAGATATTAGCATTGCTTTAATGAACCCAAAAGTAGAGACTTTTTTACCAGCTAAGGACCCTTTCAGGAAAGACAAAGTGCAGCTGAGTGCAGAATGTGGCCCTCTCCTGTAATTCCCTTGAACGATGAAGGTAGACCTAAAAGTGCCATGTAAAGTTGGATTTGACTTTTTTTTCCTTTTAATGTGAGTCTCTGACTTCAAATGTTACTCATGAAGGCAAACCTTTAGCTTTCATAATTTTGCTGTCAGGAAGTAGTGAGGGGGAGGGAGGGGACAAGGGTGGTGGTGATGGTTTCTGCACCATGTAAACACCTTTCTGCCATTTCCAGCATTATCATTCACAGACTGAATGTAAATACTGGTGGTGCACAGCATTACACTGAAGCTCATATTTTTCCTTTTAAACCTTTATGCTTGGGTTTATATGCTGTTTTCTTTCCTATTGTTTTTTTCAGGAACAGCTTCATTCAGAGTAATGGAGCACTGGATATTAAATGAGTGTGCCTGTAGTCCAATGGACTCAGTATGCTGCTCATCTTGTTACTATACTTAATCTAAATAACCTTTTTTATGCTCTGCTGGAATGGCATTTTCAAAAGGCTATATAGTAGAAAATGAGTGTATATGTCAGTAAGGATTTGCCAGACAAATCAAATCTTCCTGACAAGTACATTTATTCATTACTATTTACTACACACTCCAGTTTGAAGGACAATTTTTGTGATCGGATCATTAACATTTACTGTCATTTTGGCAACATTTTCTAACTTTTCTCTTTACCTCTTTTCTTGCCTGTTGTGTGATTAGCAGCTCCTGCCTAACAGAAGTTATCTTTACAAGGATTATATCACCAATATGTTAAACAGATCCTTTTTTCCCCGACAAGCTGTTTTATTGCACAGAAGGCGCCTAAGTATTAAAGTAAATGTTAAATACAAGGTTCCTAAGTGTAACATTAAGAAACTACTGCAGTTACAGCCTTGATAAACAGCAGAGAATATTTTCTTACAAGATCACCACTTCTTGACAGGTATATTTACATATTAATTTTTTCAGGCCAGGTCTTCAGTAAATATAAATCAATACATTGATCCCAAACTGAAGGATTGCATCTGAAATTGAAAAATACCATGCAATGTGAATCTTCAATGTATTTTGCCTATTTTTTTTTTTATTGTGACTTCATTTGATTAAAATCAATTTTAGTAAACTTTTACTTAGCAATAAATAAATGAGAAAAATAAGGAGTTTTCCCGTTTGGAAGGATCTGTCCTTTATCTCATCAAGTGTAACATGGCAAAAATGCTCATAAAATTGCTGTTGTGTGCAAGTGCTGGAGACTGTGAGAAGCCGCGTCCAGGCATAAAAGCGTTGTGCTCGGGCAGATAGGACATCAGAAGAGACGCACCGAGATCACACCTTGGAAGAATCTATCTTTCTTCACCAATGAGGCACAGCATGATAGAATTATACCTCTAGAAGTTTGTGCAAGCTTATTAATCCAGAAAAATACCCTGTCTCTAGGGTATTTCCAAGTAAGACCTTCGTATAATAAAGCTCACAGTTTATTTCCAAGTTAAAATCTTCCTGTAACAAAGCTCACAAAAATACACAAGTAGTCAAGGCAGCCTCTCGTACTCAAAATTGTATCAGAAGCTTCTTTCACTTTGGAGTATGGCACCTGGTCTGCTACTGAAAGTTCAAGGTATTTACTTAAAGCCAGTGACACTATTTTTGAGTGTCAAAAACAGGGAAGGAGCAAAGGGTACTTCAATTTCGTGCAAAATAAGTGGTAGGACACCAGGATTTAGCTGAGGATTAAATCACTCAAAGACAGATCATGGTATCTTCAACACAGAACTAATTGCTAAAAAAAACCCACCCCAAATTACTAGAAACACTGTTAATGCAGCAGAGATCTGAATAGCAGACTGCATCCACGGCTGCTTCATGTCTCATCGGGGCTAACTGGAAAATACTGAAGCATCGAGCACAATGATAAAAGTTTGGGGAGAAGGAGGAGAAGTCTAGGAAATTATAGACTTTCATGTTAATTGCCACCTTGCTGGTTACATTCTGATGGCATATCAGTCAGTACTAGTTAAGTCAGAGTAAATGAAACACAAAATGAAAATTTGCAAAGATAATTGAAATAATTACAATAATTTAACAAATTGTATTTGTTAAATATAAAATTCTAAAAAATCTTACTTTTTTAGCTTGTTATTTACATTTCTCTAGAGTTAACAGGAAAGTTCAAACACTGACATTACACATCAGTTTTCCCTAAACAATCTAACATGGTTCCCCAACCAGCACCAAAATCTGTCTGCTCACTTGGCTAGCTATAAATAAGTAAAGAATTTGGATGCACAGGTAGCCTAACCACCTGTTCTCCCCAAGACAGCTATGGGAAGCCTTTGGGAAACTGGGAGTCCTGACAGCAGCGGGCTTGAGCCAGGGTTTCTGGTCAGTAGAAATGGCTTGCAAGACAAACAAGAAATCTGCATGGAAAATTGGTTAAAACTGTGGTGTTCCTGAGAAACATTTTAAGTGTGACAAACTGCCACATCCCAGTGGAAAAGGAGACGTTTCAGCTGCCGTATTTCTTACTGATTCTCATTAGAGCAGTTTGGATTTCCTATTTCTAGCTGAGCTTATAAGCAGGTCCATTAGGAAGATCATCTGGCAATTGGTAGATCCACTATAGAGTCAGGTAGAGCAGATACACGAGGAACTTGGGTTTGTCTGTTTTTCAGTTTCTTTGCTTACAATTGCATTTTGAATGTGAAAGCTTTTGCTCTGTTAATGTGAAGCGCCCCCCAAATGTTATAAGCTTATTTTTTTTAATAAGCCTCTTTGGCTGCTGCACTTTGCAGTGCTGTCAACTCCTCCTCTCCCTCAGATTAACCCAATACCAGACTACCACCAGGCATGTGGCATTGTGAGCACTGTTGCTGTAAATACATTAGTCAGAGATTCATAAAGGAGGAAATATGATAACTGAGCAGGTCAGAGAAAGCAAATGCTGGATGCTAACTTAATTTACACAGTGTAAAACAATGCCAATGAAATTTACAGAGCTACACAGGTTTAAACCACAGGTAAATAAGAAGAATCCCATTGACTGAAAAACTGCCCAAGGTAATGCAATATTATGTAACATAATTTAACATAATACTGCAGGTGAAAACTTAAGCATGTGTGATCCGGTAAGACTCGCCTTAAAATTACTTTACGCCAATGAGGGCATGCTCCCCTTTTTGAATTATTCATCCTTCATTCTGCCTTTCAGTCCCTCTATTGTCTGTTTGAGAATACACTCTGCAAAGACGAGTGTGAATAACTGGTGCTGGATAAGGCTTTCAAAAGAAACAGTATTTCACCCTTCGCCCATAAGCACAGGAACGCAGCATTAGAACGTTGACCCTACCAAGCCATTGACTCTTGATTTCTCAGTGGTAGAGTTTCAGTAATCCTAGGTAGGCTGGCTTATTTTTTCTTGGATAAAAGTTATTTTTTTTGGGCTGGAAAGGGATTTACTGTGGAGCTGTTTAAAAACAAATAAGCATAACATATTGGCAGAGACATATACAAAAGATTCATACATACTGCATCTGGGGTGGTGTCTGGAAATTCAATATGAATCCCTCTTCATAATATTTAGCTGCCCAGATTTATGCATAGATAGAAAAACATGTTTGTGTTGATCTGATCTTTGTTTTTAGGTCCACCCATAATATAAATAGACTTGGGAACCATGCCACACACTGGGGTTTTATTGTGGCTTCTTTTTTATTACTCCTTAGCAGCACCAAAATATTAACATCAAAGTAAATGTGAGCGAAAAACATAGCGTTGCTTTTAAGTCTTACCTTGCTAACCTTATCTTGGAAATGTGCGGGATGTGGGCTATATCACTGCTATTTAAAAGGCAAAAGAGGATACAGGGGCTATCTGCCTTCAGAAGGTTACGGTTTGTTCCACTGAAGGGGAAGTGAAGAAGAGAAGAAAAAGACACGAGATAACATCTAGGGGAAAAAACAACCTACAAGCAAACTATCTTTGACTTCTCAGAGATATTAAAATCTCACAGTTTTGTTTCATGTTTCACGAGTTGTGCATCATGTAGTCCCACAAATCTTGGAAATTAGAGAGATACAGGATCTGTTGTACTTGCTTGGTTCCAGGCGGTTGCTGTTTACCATCAGGGCAGGCAGCTCCATCTGCTGTATTCAAACAAGGCCTAGAAACTTCACACACTGATTTTAGAGCTGTCTCATTTTCCCAGTCCCCACCATCATCTGATATCAGGTTTCTTGTTCTATCAAAGCCTGGGAGAAGAAAAAAGGGATGTAAAATGTAGGTATCTGCTTCAGGCAAAAATGTGGGATTTTATGACGAATCTGAACTCCTGTCTATGGTGGGTTGGAGAACTAGTCATAAAAATAAAACTGTTCCCTGCAAGTGTTCTTGTGTCAAAAATGGCAAGTGGAAATAATGGAAACTTTGCAGGTTGGAAAATGAAGTTGCCCAGCTTGGCAATTAGTATTTCATAAGATAATTAGGTTTTAAATAATAGGGTGGAAGAAGCTGGGGAGAAGGGACAAATAAAAGTCATCTTCCAAACAAAGTGCCAGAGGCAGCAAATCAATCCAAAGTGCAATTATCCAGCAAAGGCGTATCTACCCAAGAGATAATGGGAACTCCAGACCTTTCTTTTCCCACTGTTTTTCTCACAGTTTCTGTCTCTCTGTTTCATTTTACTTTCTCTTTCAGAAAATACATGACAGCAGAACATCCAGCTGCTTGTGGAAAATTCAATAGCTTTTGTGATTTAAATCAATATGATTTAACAGGTGGTTGTTTTGCTATTCATATTTGAAAAATCACTGCAATTATAATTCTGCCATAATAAAGTGTTCTTTATGTTCACAGTCTTTGGCAATCCTTGCTCAACTGCCAACTTCCCTCACATCTCTGGTAGTACCAGATCTCTGATAATCCTCTCCCACTCATGCTAAAGTTTCTTGGCCTACCTTAAGACAGTCATTGCATCAGCTTTTCAGGAACTACCGTCATTAATACTAGAGGTCTTTGTGGATGTTGCCACTGGCGACAAACCCACTGCTTTACAGTCTACAAAGCTCGCAGTGGTAAGTCAAGCCTTAGCCTTCTGACCACATTTAAAGCTAGAGCTAACAAAATGTGAGAAGCAAAATTAAAACCAAGCATTTTTTCTAAAGAACTCACTACTTTTCTTAGGTGAAAAAATGACCAGTTATTAGTTTGGTTTACATTTTATTTCCTGTGTTATTGCCCAGCTAGAATTATATTATTCATGCTCAAACCTTCTTATGAGTTATAAATTAAGGATCTACATGTTAAAAAGTTATTTGGGATGGCTGTAAATTGTGGTCCTGCGAAATAAGAACCTTGTATAATCTAGGCAAAGACAACACAAACCTACCCCATGCAAAGAAGGATGCTTGGATGCATCCTTCTGTTGTGCTGTGCTCCCCTGTTGTATCATTTTGACCTAATATGGTGCCAGGAATTAATCTGATTGAAACATGGTGTTTGAGGACCAGTAATTTATTTTTCTTTTTTCCTCTTTCCACCTTGCACACATAGATTTCTAAATCATTTTGACTCATCCTAGATGTCAGAAATGTAAGTCTGAACATTTTGAGGAGGTTTGGGGGGATTTTTTAAAAAACAAATTACTGTAATTTGTATGTGACATGTTTTGGCAACCTCGAGCACAGATGTAGCCAATTTCCACTGTGCCTTTTAAAACAAATAAAGGGATGAAAATAATGAAGATTAAAAGCAAGCTGTTGTTGAAGGCCTGGTGAAGAGTTTTCCAAAAGACAATCAGAGGCTTATTGTGCACACACAGTATGGTACTCTAAATACATGGCATGTCTCTCAATGACAAGATGAAGGCTTCAACCCTTCTGATCTGTGGAGGATGCAGTGTCAATTGTTTGTAGACTGAGCATCCCCACTGGCATACACAGCCACAAATCACTGCAAGAGCCTGGAAAAATTAAGTTATCCTGTTGTATCAATAGAGTTGCTGCAAGCTCTGAGACTGGAGTAGTGTGAGTGGCATCTTGTGAATTTTCTTCTTATTTTCTCTTTGATTCATCTGCCTTATTTTCCCTACTTTATAAGCAGATTAGTTCAATAATTTTGTACTCTTCTCTTTTTCTGTTCTAGACTCTTATGAACACAAAATTTCCCCTTGAATTCAGTGTAGTACCAGATTTTATTAATCAATGCTAGATTTCAGTCTAATTGAAGGCAATTTGACCTAAAATGCAATATTAAAGTTTAGGACCAAGGTCTTTCTCAAACACAGCGACTTATTAGAAGACAAACAGGCATGCAAATACCTTTGATTTCCTTCTTTTCAACGAACCATGCAGTTTCTAAACCTATACAGGGGTTACTTTCTAAACCGAGGGTTACAAAAATTTTATGTGCATATAAGGTTTCTAAACCCAGGGTTACAACAATTTTATGTACATATAAGGCTTTGTTTGCTTAATAAACTAAACAAAGTGTTTCTTCATTTTGTTTAACCTTTTGCAAATCATTCTTCCATTGCCTTCCAGTGAAGTGATTATTTATTCATTTTGACAGTGTTTACCCCACCATCAAGTATCATTTTTTCCTTCTATAAGACTTATTTTGAGATTAACCTGTGGATTTTGTGTTTGGTCAGAAATCCTTCTATCTGGGGGGCCCAACAGTGCCTGAGTCCTAAATGACTGGTTTAAGCCTTCCTGTCTTCCCAGCCTGTAAAACAAGGATAATAAGCACTTCACAAACAGGGCTGCTGTGAGGATTCATCAGTTACTGTTTGAAGACAGGCATGCTGATGATTTAGCATTAACCTATAAAAATGTGTGACTTTGGAGTTTAGGTTTCAGTGCTGCATTTCCTCTTGATGGAATAACTAACAGATGAAGGGATATCTCACAGAAGACATTCTCCAGCAAATGCGTGCCCTCTGGAGCATGCGATACTACTTAATCACCCACAATTTCTTCACCTTCACAGCAAGACCTCTAGCGTTGCTGCTGAAAGTAATCACACAGTGTACTCTTTAACCTGCATTCAAACACTGAGCCTTAACTGGTTCATACATTGCTATGCGCAAATAAGGTTTAAAAGAATAACCCAGTAGATGTACACATAGAGGGTCTAATTAAAGACACCAGGGGGTACTAGATCAGGACAGACAGGCTTGCAAGGAGTGATTTTGTATTTGTACAAGAAAATTTATGAGTTCAAAAAAGTAATAGATGTCAATCTGCATATCAGTGAGACTGTTGCAGCCTGTAGCTGAAGTTCATTTACGCAAAGAGTTGTGGTCAATAAATTTGCAAGCAAATTAGATTAATTATTTCAAGTTGGTGTAACTGACCTTCCTTCCCAAGAACTAGCAATTAATGAATGAAATGGATTAGTGAGCAAAGTGAGTAAAGACCAGGTGGAACACAGCTGTAACATGATCAAGAATCACCAGAAGAAATGATGGTTATTTCCATGCACACGGCAGAATATCACTCTGTCTGGGTTTTCCCTCCCTTTTTCTGCCCTCTCTCTCTTCCCTTCTCATTTCTCTTCGGTTTTGGGGTTTTCTTTCTTGCTTCCAATTTTAACTGAACAGCCAAGCCAAGTGAAATCCCTGTATTCTAAGAATGTTGGAGGAACTTGGTAAGGTGTTACTTATAAAAGTATAAAAGTTATCAGAGAGTCAGACATTCATCCCCACTCTTCTTTCCTTATCCCTATGCTCCCCTGCAAGGCACCAGTGTATTCCCTTTCGTACCCAGTTCTTTTTCACACACTTTTAAAATCAACTATTCCTTTTTCTCCTGTTCTTTCTGTTTGTATTTTTCTTATGTCATTTTTTTAAGAGAGAAATTCTTTTTTCTGACATTGACTTAAGATTTGTTTTAGTGGCCTCAAACTTTTGTACAATGTGGCAGCAGTGTTTAAATTGAATACTATAAATTGACTGTCCATCATAAATTTGTAATATTGTGTCCGAAGCTGCTAGGAAAAAATCATAAATCAAATTCAACCAAGCTTCACAAGTGGGAAACATAAAATATGAATTTTATTGATCATGTCTATATGTATGAGTATTCACACAGCAGTTATTAAATTCCTGAAATCCTATCCCAAAATAGATTGTAATCAGAGCGCAATCTCTATCTTGGTTTCTTGGAATCATTTTTTTTCCTTTGCTTCATTCAAGATCCAGGTTTGGAAGTTGGCAGAAATATCCCTTGGCAGACTATTACTGGTAATGGTATGTTGAATGACATCTGGGATGAAACAACTCAGATTTGATTACCGCTACAGTGTATTATTCCCAGAAGCAGGAGGGAATGGTGTACAGTCTTGGACATGGATGAAATCCCAGCCTAATCTGAGTGTCCAGAATCAACAAAAAATTATGCAGAATCAAGTATGCTACCCAGTTAAATTAAGTACCTTTGATCTAATGATGTGCTTCTTGCACTTAAAGAAAGAAAAGTTCTGATAGTTTTATGTTACGGACTGCTTAAAAATAGAGATGTGTGGGCTGTCAAACATCGTCTGTGACAAAGATCTGATCGAGTAATTATCTGTAACAAATTTTGGGTCCAATTTCTGCTACCCAGACCCTTTTAGAATTCACCAGAGGGTGATTTTGGCAGCCTGTCAGCAGGAAAACAAGAGAATGAGTTGGGAAACATTAATAAAAGTTGAAAACAACAGCTTCTGAAGCATTTGAATCATCATTCACATGCGTGCAAAGAGGCTGCCAGATGAGAAAATAAGAAAATAGGCTGACAGGAGATAACAGAAGGCCAGAAGAGAGACATTGGAAAGTTATATTCAGAAACCTGATGTGAAATTTAAACTGTTGTCTTTTTTCTAAGCTCTTTCCAGGTGGCATCTCTCGCAAACCCAGAAAAGGAGTCCTTACGCCCTGCATCCACATACACACACCCACTGTGTTTAAACACTCACAACAGAACTGATCCCCGCTTCTGTCTGCCTTAACTGAGGAAATCATTAAGTCCCAACTGAGAGAGTAGGAAGACCGTAATAGTCACTCAGAGAAGACAAAGTCAAAACAGTGAGGAGTGCTACTACAGCTGCTACAACCAGCTAACTTCTGCTTGGCAAGGAGAGGGAGGAAATCCTGGTACCTCATTGTGACAAACACTGCACCTTCCATTTTATCTTCTGTATTACCATGTACAGAAGCAGCATGCTCGCAACTGTGGCAAACACAAATGAGATGCTTAAAAGAGAGGGAACATGCTTTGTTAGAGGCTGTTCTCAATCTGCAAATTTTAGAGAGTTCTGTCTTCTCTCCCTGAAAATGTTACCAAAACAAATTAACATCCTGGTTTTGCAGTTTTCCTCCCTCCTTTAATTTTTCCTCGCTCCTCATTTTTTTTCCCATTTACCGCTATCAAGGAAATAAAATAAAAAAAAAATAAAGAGAACCTGAATATGAGTAAAATGATAAAAAAAATAAAACCAGTTTTTCCTCTACTAAACATTTTTTTTTTCTCAGTAAATGTTGGTCACCTTTACACACATCACATGGCAATATATCAGAAAAGTAGAGTACAAGTGTATATAAACTCTTGGTCTTCCTGTCAGAGACAAAATTCTGAAAAAGTATTCAAAAATTATCTCCAAATCCATGTCTATGACTTCTGTATAGATGTAAAAGTTTACATTTCAGTGTGATATCCAAGCAAGCTGAATAGAATATACACAGATATGTTTTATTGACGTCCCAAAAGAAAAAACATGCACAAGTTACGTAAGCAGTGGATTTTCTGCCTAAAAGACACTTTTTGTCACAGAGCAACAAAAGGGACTCAGAAAGTTTTTGAAGAGTCAGAAGCTAACAGTTTAGGGTAAAATTTGTAGGAGAAAAGTCAAAACTATTGACTAGAGTAATGCTTTGATTCACACTCCCATTTTCTCACTGTGGCACCATTAAAGGTCTTTAATGACAAAACAAATTGTATTTAGAGCTCTTTTAAAGCTTATTTACTCATGTGAAAGTATTAAAAATGCTTAGTCTATGTAAAAATAGGCCTTATATATCTGAGGTAAATGACTTAGACCTTCTCCAAAACAGCGCAAAGAAAAGAGATTCCAGATTTTCAAACCTGTGCCCTAAATCTCTATGACTTGTAGTTTAGCCCTACAGGAGTTCCTACACTGGCTGCAAAGTAGTGTATATCCTTGTCCTGCCCATCTCTAGTTTGAAAGGTGTGGTAGCACCAATGTGTTGTTCTAGAGGTCTTAAAATCCCAAAGCCTTTTTCATGAGAAATTATAAATATTTCAACCTTCATCTTCGTCTTCCGTTTTGATGCGAAAATCAGCTAGCCACATAAATAAGAAAAAAAGCCAAAACCAGTGCTGAATATTTGTTATGTTTTATTTCTAAAAAGATCAGTGGTAATTTTCCTTAGCCTGAACTCTCACAGACAGGAGTGATTTGAGATGCACATGCATTGCACGTTGGTGACTGCACTGGCTGCGGATCTAAGAGCCGCTCAGCTTCACCTTTCCGGCTTGGGTGCAGCTAATACTGGCTTCCAGTATGTTACGGCGTGCAACCTGTCACCGACTCCCACGAGGTTGCTGTCGTCTCCACCACCATCAGCCCTGCAGTGTGGATCAGCTTCAACCTGGGAGGAGGCTGAGCTGTACAAGGGGAAATGGATTTACCCACAAGCAGGAGTCAGAGAGGAAAAGGGGAGCATAAAATAAAAAACCTGCAGCACCTGTAAGATGCTGAAAAATCTCAGGGCCATGTTAATGTTACCTTTCTTAAAACTTTTTGGTTTGGCTTTTGTGATGGAAAACTGTAGATGTTAAGGCAAATTTTATCAGCATTTTAACATGGAAAGTTTCACTTTTGCTGAAAAAAAGTTTTACTTTTGCTTTTCCCCCCTCCCAAAAAAAAGAAACCCACCCCACTCCAAACCCACCAACTGCTTTGGGGATTTTTTTCTAGTGCTGTCACCAGGGCCTGGCTGTGTAGGCTATATGGTATCCCTCAGATACCACCTATGGAGAGCTAAGTGGAATCAAGAGTTCTGTTTATATTTTTAAATGTCAAGGTTTGGTGTTTTTACTTGTGTTAATGCTAAACAATTGATGTAACATTTCAAAGTTACATGCTCCTGAGGCGCACTGTCCAGAAAATTTAAAAATAAAAAAATTAAAACCATAATGTTAAGTTCTTAACATGCACAATTTCAGGTTCAGAGTTCAGGACCAAAGGAAACCATCTCTGAATGCGAGCATTTTTAACATCAGATATACAGTTCTTATTTCTGCTGCTAAAATTACAGACCTTATTATCTAAAAATGCATGCATACAGAGCTATTTGCATAAACTTGTGTTCTGGAAAGCATATCCTCTGTACTTTTTCAAAACTTTACACTACACTCTTAACTGCATCCAAATGGAGGTCTTGATCATACTGCTATGTTTTGTGACCAAATTGTATTGAAAATCTCCAAAAAACAGAGCACAAAAACCTGTTTTAAAAATACAGACAAAATACTTAGAATTACCTTCTCTTTCTTGCCTAGGTAAGCGTGACACAAAAATGTCACAGTCTGTTAGATTGAAATTAACATTTTCTATATTCTTTTCCATCATTTTTTCAGAAGAATTTTGGCGGCTGATAGAAAATAGATAGAAATAAAGTTATCTCCAAATATTTGTTCATTTCTTCCAACTTTCAGAATCAAGGAGGGAAGATGAGGAAGCTTTTAATTACTTCTCTTTTTTGTTAATTTCTTGTAAATTTTCGTTACCATTTGTAAGAACAGAAATGATGAAGTAGCAAAAGAAAGATTATTTTCACAATAACCGTAGCCTGCTTGAAACCACAGAGAAGCGTTTTGCCAAAATTCTGATCAGCAAAGGGATGGCTCCAGATCAGCATTTTGTGGGACTTGACTCATCATTGTACAGCTAGATCCAGGCTTATTCTAATTCCATGGTGTAAAATTCTGTTCTAATTGTGGGGGTATTTTATAGACACAAGACAGTTACTAGAACAGTAACGTGTCAACATTGTGGTTTCATCTTTGAACTGTGGAGTTTCATCCATCATTTATTCTGAAACAATACCTACGACCAAATTTCTGAACTTATTTTTATTATTATTTTTCATTTTCTCCTCTTTTTTTGTTTGGGTTTTTTTAAGTTGTTATGGCCAGTTTTCATACTCTACTTATCTTTAATGTAGGCAGCAAGACAAAGTTAACAAAAACTAATATCCTGCATTGGACTTGATCCTACAGAATGCAAGACAGTAATATTAAAAATTACTTTAGCAGGTAGGCAATGAGATAGTCATCAAACCGGCAGGTGCTTAAACAAGACACACAGTAGAAGTCAGTAATCATACCAGAAACGCCTGAACAAGCTGTAAATTTCTCTTAACTTTTATCAAGGAAAAGTTGTATATACTTCATTGACTTAAATAGAATTAGTTCCAGACAGTGGAATGTATCCAGTGACATTAGTATACTAACAGTACTTGAAAAGAATATTTGTAAGGACATTTTTCTAATAATTTTAAAAATTCTGTTTACTACTTTTGCTAACAATAATCCTTTGAACTCTTGTATTGTCATCTGCTTATATTAAGCAATGTTCATTTTTAAATATGAAATCCAGGGTATTTAATTTTAAAAGTTTACAATAAAGACTAACTTGTCTTGGCAAAGTAAGCATAAAAGCATCATATTTTTGGTGATGGAAACCTTGTTATTGTTTCTTCAAGTGCAGAGAAAGCCAAGAAATAGCAGTGACTACAAAAGTAAGAACTGTAAGGATAAAGTTCAGTTTTCTTGTCAGGATACTTGAATTAAATGTGCTGCTAGTTTGAAAAATAGAAATAATAATGATAGAAAGTCTAAGATCTTAGCTGGTGTAAATCAACACAGCTCTAACGCTTACACCAGACAGTCTTAGCAAAACTTCACGTCCAAAAATATATGATTTCTCAAAAGCATATATTTTTGGCTGTGTAATATTGAACCAATAGCTCCTTGTTTTGCTGGAAAGTGAGACGGAACCATTAAGATAACCATATTTTCTCCAAAAGAGAAGACCCGGTCTTTCTGCCCAAATAGAGTTGAAATAATTTCATTTGGTGACACAGAAACTGTCTCATAACTGTCTCCCATTTCCCAGCGCTCCCAACCCTACTCCCTTCCCACGCACGCTTGCTGGCTGATACCTCCTGCTCTGTTTAACCTTATTTCCCATGTTAGCCCTGCTGAACACATCTTTCCTGCTGCCAGGTTAGCTATTTAAGGGAACAGCAAAAGATGCAGTACTATGTCCACAGTGAAGATGGGAGTCCCTTTTCTGCAGCCACCAAAGTCCCCTGTTGTTACTTACCAGCAGGGACACGCTTGCTGTCTGGTGTAAAGGGCTGAGCAGCCCGTGTGGAAGCCACTCAGTGCCTACTGAATTCCTAGAAAAGGCACTGACAGAACTACGGGATTTTCTTTTTTTTCATATCTAACATGGAGTGTTTGGGTACAAGGACTGAAAAATAAATTGTACAATAAATTGATGTGCAGATTAGATAAAGTTTATTTTATGAAAATACAAAAATCTATAGAAAAAGACAATTTCAGAAAGCTAAGAAAGCAAAATAGAGAGGGAGACCTCATGATTACATTCACTATAGGTAAAGAGGTATTATTTCACTGTCTGTTTTAATTAAGGCACAGATTTCTTCCCTGTATCACCAGATTTACAGGCATGTCCAGTCAGCATGGATCAGTCATGTATTCTGTGGACAGCCTTCACAACTGGGTTTTGATAAGAAAACATTCAGTTGAATATAGTGAATTATAAAATATGTGAGTAATATATACCCTGTATTGATTCTGGGTAAGAGAAAAATATTTTTCAGTTATTGATAAAGACATTTTCATTTTCATTCATTTTCATATCTTTTCCTGTGTATGTAATCATATGAACCAGCATGCTTGTCATGTAATAGTTAAATTTAAAAAATCATACTGGAAAAGGATGTCTGCTAATATGACTTCCAATGAAATTTGTTAGAAAGCAGCTATGGCAGAGAGTAAAGGAACGTTAAAATTTTAGTCTTGTTATTAGCATCAAATCTGGTTAAGATATAGCCTGGGAATAACCAAAATAGCCAGTTTAGATCACAGAACCAAGTGAAGTTTATAAAACTCTGGGATCGTTGTAACTGGGAAAAGTTTACAGGATTTATCTTTAATTTTTTTTTTTTAATAATACGGTTTTTTTCAGTCTTTATGATGGCTCAAACTCTTCCTTTGAGCATCCCATCCCTTCTTTTCCCATGACATTGTATACCTTATTAAGTTCTGCTAATGAAAAGGGTGTGGGATTCAGTAAAGGGAAGGAAGAAGTCAAAATTTAAAAAATTAAAGGCAAAATTAAAACATGTTTTGGATTTTATTGCTGCATTTTTTCTGAAAGGTATTTTTTAATTTCAAAATCCATTTTGAAATTTTATAGGAAAGTTATTCTAAAATGTTGCTATTGGCTCTAATATCAAATCTGTGCCTTTGGTAATAAATATGGCCATTCATGTAGCAGTGCACTTGTTCTTCTGCCCACAGGATCTGTTTTGTTTTGCCACCACTTCAGTAACTGTAAGAGTTTTAGTGTAGACAATTGGAGCACTTTGGGATTGACTAGAAACTGCTAAGGCAAGGTCTAGATAACTCATGGGTCAAAAATTCATTTCCCCTTAATTTCTGAACACTTGGTTGCCTTTCCTGCACTCTGTCCTCACTGTGCTGGTGTTGGTAGTAAAGGGGAAAAAAACCCAAGAAACAATATCTTATGCATGAGAGTCCCGATGACCGTCGTTTAAGGAATCCCGGTAGGATTGCACAGGTTTTTTTCTCCTCTGATTTTCTGTGTTCATGGAGTCCCTGTGTTTATACTGCCAGCTACAGCGATCAAGTGCCAAAAGAAAGGATTCTATGAATCTTTTAAGACAGATAAAAAGCAATATGTTATTTATAGAGATGAAGAAAGTCTGCTCTGCCCTTTTCCATCTTGAATTGCGAGATACACCAACACAACAAGCTCTGCTCTTGTGAGGTACCTTTCTCAGTATTTCGCTACAGGTATTTTTATTTTTGGGGTGGGGAAGCTTTTCTCAGTAATGCTCGTGAAAGAAAAGAATAAATTTGGCAAATGTTTGCTTCATGACAGCCTTCTGTCCTGTTGGTTGAGCACTACCCGCTACGTTTCCTCTCCACCCCTTTCACCCTCGGTACAGAAAATCATGGCCCCAGGTATCACTGCTGGGCCAAAATGGATATGAAAAATACAGACTTGCCAAAGAGTACCTGTGAGGGTGATAAGCTAGGAGGCAGATTTTATTTATCCTGGAACCAGTCTTCTCTTTCTTAACCACAGACTCTTTTTAAAGTCAGCTCTGCAAATCAATATAAAATTCCAGTGGGAGAAGCACCACTCTCACAGTGCTCTTGTTACCACAATTTTGAAACCTCTGATGCTGTTTATTGTATAACACGAACCGTGATAAAAGTTATCTTGCTTGCCAAACAATTATTTTGTATTTAAAAATAGCTCCTTTTATCAGCATCCAGAAGAGGACACTAATTTGCATAGTTCCCCAAGTTTTATGGGACCGTTAGCTTAACTGCTTTAAAAGCACATTCATCAAGTCATTGCTTTAGCTCTGGTATGGCTCACAGCTGCATGATATAATAGAAAGTCAAGCTGGGGTAAAGGGTTACCATAACTTAGATCACATTTTGGGCAATCAGCTCATCCATTCCCTCCAGCATTTATGCGTAAACTTAAACCTGTCACATGCGGAGAACATTGCCACATTTCAGCAAAGGCTTATTAACTACTATTCTTCATAAGTTTAAATTAAAAGACAGACTTTCTCAAGGTTCTTTCCTCACACTTTTGAGGATGCAATTTCCTAGTCAGGCTTGTTTATTGGCCTCATTGTGCCAACTTCTGGTAACACTGCCTATGTTTGCTATGTTTGCAGCCACTTTTAATGTGGTCTCTTAAATGCCAAATGCAGGCATTTAGTTCGTCTGAAAATTAAACACAAGGGACACGGGGTAATGATAAATGAAATTGTGTCAAGTGGAAGAGATACCTAGTCAGCACCAAAGGAATTAAGGCTTGACTTTGCATTATTTAATTAACAGACTGCAGGAGGGGTTAATAAATGTTAATAATATTAACAGTTCGTATGAGCTGTTCAGATGAAGCAATCCATCCTGTGATCTGGAAAGAGGACTGGAAGGCAGAAAGCTCAGTGCTCTCTTCCCAGCCTTGCCAGAGAATCAGTGCGAATTTTTAAGCAGATCTCTTTCATTGCCTCTGCTGAACTGCCCAGTCACTCAGGTGCCTGTGTTTTGGCCCTGGGGTCCAAATAAATCTTACACCGAGTTTTCAGAGGCACTGAGCATCCACTGCAACTGATGTGACAGCAAAGTCAGCTACCCTGAGCTCACAAAAGTTGTACTGAGAAACAGCTTCTGCCTTGAATATGGTGTCAGTCCAAGATGATGCAGCCAACAGGATCACCTTCTCTTCACCACAGGGAATGAGGGTATCCAGAGCTCCTGCTGAAAACAGGTCACCTACACCAGCTGTGCACACCATTGGTGCTAAGTCACTGAGCAAGTTGGAAAGAGCATGTTTAGCTGTGTTTCCTTTGGATTATTAATGTAGCTGTGCTAAGATATTAATAACATTTCAACAGTGGTGGTCCCAAACTGCTGTGCCAGAAAGGTCAACTACATAAAGAATTAAAAGCAAAGAAGTGCAACAAAAATCTACACTCAACTAAATGAACCAATGCTCCAAACAAATATATACCAGTGCCAACTAATTTTAAACAACAGATATACTATTTTGACTGTATTTGCTTTTAATATTTTTTTTCTGAAATTGTGGTACTGCGTCATTGGATTTTTTTTTCTGTTCAAGTTTTACTCGATATTTGGAGTGTTCCAAAGAGAGATTTAAAACCCCAAAGGACATTATGGTTCAGAATGATTTTCTAAAGAAGGGAGGGCAAGAGGGCCCCACCTAAACAAGGTGCCCTCTTCTTGTTCATTTCAATGAATAGTACCATCAAAATCACCCTGATAACTGAAATAAGTTTTGAAACTGTATTTTCATTCTTTAAGAACAGGGTGTGTTCATATTGGTGTTTTAGTCCAGATCAGGAGTGTGCTTTTGAAGCAAATAGCTCAATCACTCCCACATACCACATAATTTGTTGCTCGCCATGTAGCAGTCTAAGACTGCATGAACAATATCCCTTTTGGATGAAATCAAACTGAAAGATGAACACCAAGAGCACGACTAACCTGGTCCAAATGCTAGTGGGTTTTTAGTCCATGGCACCACACTAGGTGTAGTCTGAAATAACATTCCTTCCCTCGAAAATGTATGTAGTATGGACCTTGAATTCTCAACACTGAAAGGTTCGCTTCAGAGATCCAATCCATTAGATGCAGTTCAAAACTGCTAGGACAGGAAATT
This sequence comes from Larus michahellis, assembly GCF_964199755.1. Lineage (NCBI taxonomy): Eukaryota > Metazoa > Chordata > Aves > Charadriiformes > Laridae > Larus > Larus michahellis. The sequence continues at coordinate 81,566,160 of NC_133897.1, read as the reverse complement.
ATTTGTTGACATGACTCAGAGGAGAAAAAAAAGCAAAATAAAACAATTTTAGGAGCTAACCAACAGCAAATAAAATTTTGTCTTCCTCCAATTTCATGAACGCAAAATGGCAAGTCCTCCCAAAGCCACAGTAACCCAATACATAATATTTGCATGAAGAGCTGCTGCACAGACAAATTAACTTAAGCGAATTTTTTAAGGCATCGATACATCTGAAAACGCTCTCACTGGGATCCTGCTGCCAAAGAAAGTTGCCTGGCTAGCACTGATTCCAAGCAGATCCTCTACCACAAAACCACATTACCAGCTCCTGAACTCGTGTAACTCAGTGGAGGAGCATCTATTTTGCCATCTGAGTGCTGTGCATAAACGCATTCAGGTACTGGACACCACAAAAGAGGTCCAATCCTTTTAGACTGTTTTGATTTCAACGTATTTTTAAAAGTGCAATGTCTTGTCAGGTTATTCAGCGTCTGCTTTATTACTAAAGAAGATTTAAATGGCATATTTACTTAAAACAGAGATCTGCAGTAACAGAACAAAGCTACAAACAGCTTAAATGAAAAATAAATTACTGAGGCTGCTGCTAACAATTCATCTTTGCAAGTGTTTGAGGTTCACTAATTAGCCTTGAAAGCCTGTCCCTGATCTGGCATGCTCAGGAGAAGGCTCAGAGCTCTGTTTCAGCTTTCTGCCATTGTTGACTGCAAATATTAGAGACACAGAGCAGACTCTTAGCCCACAATGGGCAGGGTTTGCTCCATCTCAATTTCTTTTTCTTTTTCTCTGCTATGACTGGGCAATAGAATACCTCATGGAAATGTGGAGAATTAAGACATCTCCTTCCTTTGTCATCCTTAGAATATCTTGATTAACATTTCCATCACATCTCTTAATTAGCATATTCCCAGCATAGATTTCAGGCTGCTTTTCTTTTTCAGAAGCCTCTAAAGATGCGTAGGTAAAATTGCACATTCCATATAGCGTATTATAGGGAATAGTAAGTGCAACGTTCTTCACAGTGAACTTATTGCTATTTGTTCTCCACAGACACCATATAAAGAGCAAAATGGTACTGTAAAAGCTGATTTTTGGAATGGAGTGCTTATGCGAAGTAACACCTTCTTCCTTGAAAACATACCTTTTGTTTTCAGATATAATCATAGGGAACATATATACTAGTAAACGAAATAGTGCTCTTAGGAATTTGATTGTTCATATTCTCTTCGCAATTGAACTGTCTCTAGCATAGTTTTGGCCCAGCAAATGGGGGCCTTCCCAAACATTTCTTGGGCACAAACTGGGAGTCAACGCAAAGCAAGGACTGTTCTCTGCTTGTCCTCGTTTGGTATCTTAGTTCTTAACAGCCTCCTTGAAGACAAGAGAACTTAGCAATAGGAAGGGGTTCAGACTGTGCCAGCTAACCTGAGAATAAAAAAACTAAGCCCAGGCACTGTTCAGTTTACTAGCACAGACGTAGCCACAACAATCCAGCATTTTTTTTAGCACAAATAAGGTCAGCAGATGACTTGGGAATTTATCTGAACATCATCCTTTGCATGACTAAGAAGCTTTCAACCCAAAAGGCTATTTCTTTGGCTTACAATATGAACCCTGACACTGATTTGTTACCTCAGATAGTTTCCTTTGCAAGCAGGGCCTGTTGAAAGAGATGACTGCGGTTGGTGCACTTCTATCATCTCTTGGAGCTAACCTCAGATGCACTTAGAGCCGCAGGTGCACTTGAAGCATCTGGTACTGGATGAAAGCTTTCCTGTTCCACACCATAGCACCTTGCAGTAACAAACAGCTTCTCTAGCAACAAAACCTTGGAGAAAGTATTCTGGAAATACTTAAAAGTTGTCTTTGAGTAGTTTACAGAAAGTTTGCTACAGGAAGACTCTTAGTCCTGTGATATTGATCTGGAAGCTGTAGAAGATAATTTCTAACCACAAAATGAACAAGTTAAAAAAAATAATAAAAAAAAACCCCAAAACAGTAAAAAAGAGGGAAAATTACATTAAAAAATAGATATTTTGTTCTTATATTTTCAAACATTTGTGCAAAAATTTGGTTATGTAATTCCTATAAGTAGGATTTGTGATATACAGCTAAATCCTGTAGAAAGCTTTACAAATACTTAAAACCACCAAATGGTGGTTCCTCCCTCAACCTACCTCTCCCCAGAAGCAGATTGCCAAAAAAAAAATAAATCTTAAAATTCTAAGAAATTAATTTATTTTATTGTATGTAACCTTCCATCTTACCTTATTTTTCTGGTTCTGCATTTGGGGTTTAAATACATTACAGTAGAAAATGTAGGATTATCACAACAGATCTGTGTGAGAAGCAGATTAATTTAGAACCAAAATGAAGACCGTCCCTTGCTAGGACAAATCAAATGCTTGAGGCAGAGGCCTGACTATATGCAGATATGGGTTTGGCACAGCAGACATGAGAAGAAAGAGCATAGCTGTTGCAGAAAGCAAGCAGGAGCAGCAAGCAAACAAGCAATGTATAGCAGTGAAACAGCGATAGATGTACCATAAAAGAAGCAGAAATAGACTCCTGTCCATGAACAGGCACACAATGACAAAACTGCAGTCCTGTGGACGTAAGAGCTGAAATCCAAATGAAGTCAACATCTCATTCTGATCCACCCACCGTGCCCATAAAGGGGCATTGCCCATCAGACTTAGTTTATAGTTTATCACTAGGGGCATCAAACAGAAATACTGGAGCTTCACTATGCATTTGAACTCCAATATCCACAATCTCAGCTGCTGCACTTTGGTGTATGGCATCCCCAGTTGACTATGTACATTTTTATATATATACACGTATACACACACCCCTATTTATGCACCAAAGAAATCAAAGGGACTGGATTATGTAAGTTACAGTCTCAAGAAACATCTGCTGTTCTCTGGGGCTTCAAATAGATAACGTTGAATTTTTGTAAGATACAGGGTAGGACACTAGGCACATTAAAGTAATTGACAGAATTCCCACCAGCTTCAGTGGTATTATAGTTTGACCTCCTGTATCTCTCAGGCCCTCTGAAAATCTTGCACAACCACTGTTTTTCTACCATCTCCTTATTTGTTTGCTTTTGCTTTGTGATTAAAGCTGATTTTTACAGATACAACAGTTTTCAGTTGGAGAATGCTGGTTCAATTACTTCAAACATTTTCTGGAATGTAAAGATAAACAAAAATTTTCTGCACAAGTTTTTTTTTTAAATACTTCATTTTGACAAGGTCAAAGAACCTTGTTTCTGTAACTGTTTTGATTAGTGATCTTATGAACATTTATCATATCCAACAAAAACCTTATTATCCCGTAGCTAATAATAGAAAAGTCAGAACAAGTCAAAACAAAATGCCTTACTCTTAATAAAATGAAGCAAGCCATGAGACTACTTAGATATTTCTAAGTGAAATGATTTGAAAATGGCATCTTGTAAGAAATTTTATGTATTTGTCCCAATTTGAGTTGAAAGGTGTTTCTGAACTAGAATGAAGACTAGGAATTCCAGGTAGTTCTTCCTCTCACTTCAAGCTCCAAGGACATCAGAAGAACCAAAAATTCACACCGTGTTATTTAGAGTGCAATACAATTGTCCTTGGTTTATACAAGATATTCCTTTCAGAATTATACTGAATAGCTGCTTTCCTTGCTGCCAGTTACAGCAATTATTCCCCTTGCAGCTTCACACCTGCCCAGTGATGACCTTTGAATTTGCCAAGGCAAAACAACACCTGTTTGAAGAGAAGCTACCAAAATATTATGAAAGAATGCTGTCGCACAATTTACAAAGGTAGTGGTGGAGGTACTGACAGGGGAAAAAAAATCTGCTTTCTTCTCTAAACACTTCCAGAGCCCTGCAGCTGAAGTGCAAATGAAGAGACCGTTCCTCCAAACTTACAGAGCTACTCCCACTGTCTGTCTGATCGCAGCCATCTAATCCTGTGGCAACATTTGGACATCGTTCTTCACATCTAGAAGTTGAAACAGGGTGGCTCAGGTGCAAAGCTCAGTCTTGGGGAGTCTGACTTAGAGAGTCTGAATACTCCGTGCTCAGTACAAACACTGGCAGAAGAATTAGTTTTGTATATAATTTTTTCCTCATTCATGGGTACTTCCTTTCCTTACCGTAGGAGGTTGTTCTTTTTTGGGATAGAATTTGTTGGTGTATTTGGTGTTCAGTCTCTTTTATAACATTGGGCAAACCCTCCCTGTACATACAAGCATGCCATTAAGTACTCTTGGACTTTGAAAGGAAAGGATGGTGCCCTGTTACTTACCTTGCTGGTTATTCTCATGCTCTAGGCAGCCTGTAAAGAAATGAGAGCTCAGTCCAAGACAACACAGCTTTTTAAATGGCAGTGGGACATTTATACCAGCTGACAATAGAGACCATATGTTTGGACTACAGAATCACAGGTTATTCTGCATCAAAAATGTATTGTCCTGGCTGTACATAGTGATGTTTTGCTAGACAGGCAAATGCAAACACATGAAACCCTCCATTCAGCTTGATATTGTGCAAATTATGAGGATGTATAGCACCATAAGCACCAATTCTGCTAATTATCTAATTGCAGTGGTGATAGATTTTTGCAAAGTATAAAGATCTGTGGTGTAGTAGGAGTGATATTCTGTCTTAACACCTCATTTTCTCATGAATGACCTGAGCTTGACTTACAGGTAGAGTTTGGGAGGCTGACACCTGACGGCTGCCTCGCAGCAGTGTTGCATGAAGTTGACTACATACCACCAGATGAACACAACTCAAGCAAAACCGATGTCAGCTTCAGCTTCAAATGACTGACTGTCCCAAATTCAGCCTCTGCTTGACTGGAAAATTTACGCATTCTAGGTGTGTATTTGCCTCTTCAGGCTCATTTAAGATAATTTCTCTCCTAAAATAATTTTCCTACCTCTCTGTTAGAGAAAAAAAGTATTAAAAAATAAAAAAAATAGTAACAGCTGACCCAAACTTATAGATGCACTCTTCTTTAGTTGTGTTGCTCTGCTCTGTTGCTCAATTTAAGGGACTAATGTAGGTAATTTCACATATGTGGGAAATTACGTGGATGTCTTAAGAGAAAACAAAAGCTTCACAAGTCCACAGTGAAATTGCTAGCTCCTGCTTGTATTGTGTATTGAGCTTTGTGGAAAAGTATGCTAAATCAAATGAAACTTTCTAATTGTTTCAGTCTCCTGTTAAATACGGCGGGGGCGGGGGAGGAGGGGGTGCTTTCTTTCCTCTAGACCAATTTCACATATTTTGAGCTTCTAGCTTTTTCCTAGCTTCTCTTTGGTAAGTGGCAGAGCTTCTGTGGTTTGGAAAAATGGTGCTAAAAGGGAGACCGTAATCATGTTTGGTGCATGTGTGTTATTTCATTAACATATATGCAAAAAAATCCCACCAGTATTTGAATGTAATAAGTAGGACCTTTTTTCCTTTGAATATTTAGTGGCATTAATGCATTTTTGCCTATATTGCTTTCTCTTTACGTTTGCTTTCAGTGAACCATCTAGGAATTAAGTTTTACTAAGATGAATATTCATTCTTTCTGTTACCTCTAGTGGCTTTGGATCAAGCCCAGAGCGTAGTTTCAAGTGTATGTACATGAATATTTACAGGTGCCAAATTTTATATCCACATTTGCAAATGCTGCACTAGAAGTGGCTTCTTCCATTTCCAGTCACAAACATGACAGTGCCATATCTCTCTTTTGACCTATCACAACAGCTCCAGTATGAAATGATGATTATTCATGGAAGACTGTGCATGATCAAAACAGAGTTAAAAAGATTTGCCAAAACAAAATGCAGTGAATAATTGTGAATAATAAATTCCAGGAAATTACAGTCTGAGAGCAGGCTTTCCACAGGCTTAAAAGGAACATCAAATAATTTCTTTGTCAGCTCTTCTCAGTATCCTCTGCATCAAATTTCTTACTGCAAAACAGTTCACAAAATCCAGCATAATCTTTAAAGTGCATCAAACTTCTGACGTTACATCTGTAAAGGGAATAAGCAGTGTAAAACTCAGACGTGGCCTTCCCCCCATTGCTCTGTCTCTGCTGCCCATCATTCACAATGGGTATGCAGCATTTCTGAGGACAGTGTATCCCTGTGACAGCCTGAGATAATGCCACCAAGGCAGGAGCTGAGCTGAGTTAGCTTCATGACTGATAGAGCAGACTACACACACACAAAAAAGTATACAGACAGCCACAGAGGCACTAAAAATAGCAGAGGACGGGAGGAGAAGTTACTTTTTGTCTTCTCTCTTATTGCCCATCACCAAATGTGTTGACTTTGAAGATATTTAGTACCCACGAGACTGCCAATGTTACAAGCTTGATCTGTCTCCTGTGTGTTGTAATTTTACTGCAATGCTCCCAGTGAAGGAATTCCACTGAGTGTCTCAGATCGATGAATAAACAATTACAATGTTATAATAAAACTTTATAATTAAACCATTAAATTACAAATAGGGAAAAAAAGAAAATTATGAAATTAAAGTTGGCATATATTTTTCTTTGGAAGTTCTTCTTTTTTTCTTTTTTTTTTTTTTTTTTTAAACTGTACTCTCCACAGAGGTGAGAAGGAAAGAATTGGCTTTCTGTTACAAGACAGTCTCCAAACATACAGAACTCACTTCTTCAAAGAGATTTTCCGCATCCTGTAAGCAGCTGTCACACTTGCAGGAAAAGAAGCAGTTCAGCCCTGCTTTTTTGCTCCTGGAAAGCAGGCAGAGGCCTGACCCTTCCCTGGCTTAAATTGGTTTTATAAGTCCATGGATGTTAGTAGATTTTTCCATCTGAGCACAATCCTGATTGCAGAGTTCATTTGTCATTTAGAGCAAGGACATTGGCATCTGGATTCATGTGTTGGAGTCTCTGCTGTGGCACTGAGAGCTTTATGCCTTCAGGCAAGTCACTTAAACCCGGTGTTTCAATTTATCCTTCTACAAAATAAGTATAAATAATACTGTTCTCACTGGGGCGTTTTGAGGTCAAATTTTGATCTTGTTTTGGCAAAACTAGGAACAGCACTTCTGCAGTTGATGGAATTAGGCTAAAGTCAGATCACGGCAAGTGTCTTTCATTGTAAAGTGCTTTACAAACTATATACAATACAAAACGATGAACCGCAACCAACGCAGAGATGAAGGAGGCAAAGCAACTGGTACAAGCGGCTAAGCACTGTCATGCAGAGGGTTGAAAAAATCCAAGGATCACAGGTGGAATGCTTAATTTGATTAAAATGGTAATAGCATCTTTCTAACTGCTGTGCAGGGAGACAAAGTCTTGGCGTTAAGATCATATCGGTATCTTTGCACATCAAACAGCAAAGAATTTGACTCAGAAGGAGGGTTTTATCCCTTTTTCCCCCTTTGAAAATGCTGCTTTCAGTTCGGTTCTGCCACATCTAAAACTAAGACCTGTATTTTGCTCAAAAACTCAGGCTTTAGATGCTGCTAGCACAATCAGTCCCTAGGAATATGGCAAAATCCTGTGGCAGTCCCACTCGTCCCCGATCCCCTGGCCCCACACACCACCTGCATCTCTCCCCTGATGCTCTGCCAGGTCCCTTGGTCCACCTCCTCCCCCGTGCCCCTCTGCCCACCCGGAGCTGGTCCGCTCCCCTCCTTTCTCTCCCGCTACTCATTTCTCACCCTCGCTGCTGCTCACCACGGCTCTGATCTCTCACTTCCTTCCCATTGCACATGCACACATTAAAACATCCACAGCTTTTACAGCTGTGAGCCGGGAAGAAAGGGCATGACAATTTCGTCTGCTGTATTTTTTTCACCGTTGCAGCTTTCGGTGCTTATGCTCAGCCTGCCCCAGGCAGTGCTCCCTGAGATATTAGTTGCGATTAAAGAAAAGAGCAAAGTAATACTGAAACATTTGGGGAAAAGAACAAATATCAATCACATATCAAGCACTTTTGGGAGCACACAGAAAACAAACTGCATGTAAATCTGAGCTTGAAAATCAGTTGCTTAAAAAAACAAACAGAATTAAAGCCAAACAAACCCACCCTATTGTTGTTATTGCAGTTACTATCAATTAATATAAAAGAGGCTTACTTTGTTTCATTTCATGTGCTCATCTATAAACATGCACACACCTTTCTTAAAGCAGCACCTTTTCTTTAACCTTCATTTGTTCTTCACGGCTAGAATAAATGGTTAATCTCTCGGGGGATCATGCACGCTATTTGTTATTGATTTTATAGCTCAATAACATACCAGGGCTGTGAACAGGTTGGTATCAGATTAGGAAACAACTACTTAGAAGCAGACACCAGCTGTGCACTAGTGATAAATTAAATTTTTTCCCTATGAATTTTATACCTAGTTATACTTAGTTTACAGGATTTCGCACCATATGGACTGCCTGCTAGTGAGGTAACAACCCAAAACATAAACACTTTCCTCAGTGAAAGAAGCAACATATAGCTGGAGACTTTTCTTTTAGAATATTGTATCATAATCACGGATTTGGAAATCATGAAAGGTTTGGCGTATACCTCTCTGTTTGGGATTTAACATAGACACTGAGGTTGTATGAAACAGCAATACACAAATGGTAAAAGTGATAACACTAATATGCAAAGAACTTGGTACCAATGTATTCTAAATACAGGGTTCTTCTGAAAATGTGGCTTGATTGTTTTTAGAGCTGTTAAAAAGAAGCCTTTCTGAGGTTTGTACAGGGAAGAAAATCTCAACCTAAGCATTGCATTCCGAAGATCAGTGTTACAGTGCTATGCTTACCATCAAAACCTTTCCAAGCATCATGTGAAAGTAAATGAAATTATTGCAATTCTATTTTTAGAATACAGGACAAACTTTTCTTAAACAAAAAGATGTGATCGTAAAAAAAAATAATTAATGGAAACCACTTTGTTTAGCAGAATAAAGGACCCAGAAACATTATGAATAAAGCACTCAGAGCTTTTCACTTGCTCTGTTATTTCCCTGTATTGGCTACTATGTAATGTAGTCACACACAAGGCACACTCTGTCTAAAAAAACACATAAACCCACACACATGTATATTCATTCTCCACTGGTTTTCCACCAGCATTATGGACTCCGCTTATGTGATATAATCACTAAACCTAGATATAGAAAGATTTGATAATACATTTTGTGTGTTATTTCTCTGCCACAACAAAATTGTTACCTGATACACATGCAGAGATGCCGCTCCTAGTGTGATAGATTATTTTCCCTGGGAATTGTCTAGGCCGCTTATAGACTTATTGTTTAGGCTAAGCTAAAATATCCTGCTGAACTGGCAGCATACTGTAGAAATCTTATTTCTATTCTCTTCTACCCTAGTTAGAAGCTTCCTGATATAAACAGAATTTTCTGAGCATAAAACTGATGACAAAACTCATAGACTAATGAATGGGTACGTCATCATGGGTATTATTCTAGCATTAGTGAAAGGTAAATGTGAAAGGTAAATGTGAAATTAGTGAAAGGTAAATGTGAAATTAGTGAAAGGTAAAAGTCATGTCTGACTAATCTGATAGCCTTCTATGATGGCATGACTGGATGGATAGATGAGGGGATGGTGGTGGACGTTGTCTATCTTGACTTAAGCAAGGGGTTCGACATGGTCTCCCACAGCATCCTCATAGGGAAGGTTAGGAAGAGTGGGTTAGATGAATGGATGGTGGGGTGGATTGAAAACTGATTGAAAGACAGAGATCAGAGGGTCATGATTAGGGGCACAGAGTCTAGTTGGAGGTCAGTGACGACTGGTGTTCCTCAGGGGTCAGTACTGGGTCCAGTCCTGTTCAATACATTCATCAATGACCTGGATGAGGGGACAGAGTGCACCCTCAGCAAGTTCGCTGATGACACGAAGCTGGGAGGGGTGGCTGACACAGCAGAAGGCTGTGCCGCCATACAGAGAGACCCGGACAGGTTAGAGAGTTGGGCAGAGAGGAACCTTATGAAGTTCAACAAGGGCAAGTGTAGGGTGCCGCACCTGGGGAGGAATAACCCCATGCACCAGTACAGGTTGGGGGCTGACCTGCTGGAGAGCACCTTGGTGGAAAGAGACCTGGGAGTCCTGGTGGACAACAGGATGACCATGAGCCAGCAATGTGCCCTTGTGGCCAAGAAGGCCAATGGCATCCTGGGGTGCATCAAGAAGACTGTGGCCAGCAGGTCAAGGGAGGTCATCCTCCCCCTCTACTCTGCCTTGGTGAGGCCGCACCTGGAGTACTGTGTCCAGTTCTGGGCTCCCCAGTTCAAGAAGCACAGGGAACTGCTGGAGAGGGTGCAGCAAAGGGCTATGAAGATGATTAGGGGACTGGAACACCTCTCTCATGAAGAAAGGCTGAGGGATTTGGGTCTCTTCAGTCTGGAAAAAAGATGGCTGAGGGGGGATCTTATCAACACTTATAAAGACTTAAAGGGTGGGTGTCAGGAGGGTGGGGCCAGGCTCTTTTCAGTGGTGCCTAGGGACAGGACAAGAGGTAATGGGCAAACATGAGCATAGGAAGTTCCACCTAAACATGAGGAGGAACTTCTTTACTTTGAGGGTGGCAGAGCACTGGCACAGGCTGCCCAGAGAGGTGGTGGAGTCTCCGTCTCTGGAGACATTCAAAACCCGCCTGGACGCGTTCCTGTGCAACCTGCTCTGGGTGACCCTGCTCTGGCAGGGGGGTTGGACTAGATGATCTCCAGAAGTCCCTTCCAACACTATGGTTCTATGATTTTATGATTCTATGAAGACTGGATGTTGCCATAGGTTCATATATAAGTTTAAATGAGGGGAAAATGTAGCAAAAAAACCCGCCTTAGTTTATGAGAACATACTGTAAGAAAACAGAAGTTTACATTTAAATAGGCATAAAGATCCCAAACTGAATTTGCTAATCAGATTAAACTGCCATTTATTTGCAAAGTAACCTTACATAAATGCACATTTCAGGGCTGGACAGCATTTCACTAGCTTTTGGATTTAATATTGGACTCTGCAAAAAAAAAGTTGTTACCATACTACAGCTAATATTCAAGAATCAACAGATACTCCTAGAGCTGAGTGAATAATTAAAAAAAATGGAATAACTTATTCAAAACTATGAAATTCATCAACTAAATTACTTGACTAATACATCTATGAATTATGAACTGACTATGCTGGGTGAATAATACATTAATAATTAATATGAAAAATATAATTAAATTCTTCAAATTAATTACTCGGAGAATATGAGAAACCATAATTATTCTCTATACTGTACTCAAAGAATAGAATGCCTGAGTAGTCTGTATGCTCTTCAAGCCTTATAATTTTTCAGTGCAATGTATAGGATATATCTTTATAATTACAGAGTATTGGGGTGATATCTCAAATATCGCTTCAGGCTAAGAACGAAGAAACATGTCATAATTGAACAAAATAACATATGTTTTAATAGAAATATGCTAATGTTGGGATGTGTAACACCGCCTAGCTGGCAAAGGCTGGCTCTTTCTCTTTGAACAAAATGAGCAAGGAATGCCCACCGGAGGGAATTACTTGACGTGCAGTCGTGCTGGGGCTGTGTAAATCGCATTTGCTAATTCTGACCATAGGTTACGTTTAAACACCATCTTGTACGGTGCCTGCATCAAGAAGTGAGTGTGGTTCAAGTACATGCAGTGACAGCCTCCCACTTGCCCTCAGTGTAGGTGCCCCGGTGCCCGCTCCGACACAGCTGGGGGGCTCTCTCATTGAGCTCTCCTGCAGTAGAAAGCTCGAGTTTTAGGACACCCCTTTGCAAGGACCTCTGGCATGCTTCTGGATCAAGCCACACTGCATCCCGCTGTCTAGAAAGAAGGGAAATGTGCATATCGAGGGACTCAATGTTCACAGGTCAGTCCAGGACTGGCACGTCACTTAGCAGGACAGACCGGCCTTGGTGCCCAACTGTGCGCTCAGAGAGCTGCAGGCAGTTTGCACAGCCCATATAGCTGTACTTGCACCCACAATGTGTGTCACTGCCATGAGGACATTACAGCGGCAACCCCTTTTCTTTCTGGGATGGGGCCAGCTGGGAAGGGATGAATGTTGGTGGGTACTGAGTCCCTTTGCACTGAGCACGGTTTATGAGGAGCATCAGGGAAATCAGCCTTGCAAACTAAGAATGGAAAAATTGACAGGGCTCTAACTCAAGATCTTTCCTTGCCCGTAGTTACACTTGTCACAATTTCATATAAGACCATGTTGTTGTTTCCTGATGGACTCTGACGTTCATCATAAAAATACACTTGCATTCTCCATGCACGCGTAGTGTGAGGTTATGCTTAAATATGCAGTGATGCTCAGAGTGATGCCAGTGAGAGTTATGGCCATGGACGGAGTCAGTGCTATGTGTGACCCATAGCATAGCTCTAATGAATAGCTCAAGTGCAGTTGAAGATAGCACTTTCTAGGTTTCTAAAACACTATATGTTTTAACAGTTATTTCAACACTCGTTCAGTGATAGATGGGGTGTGATTTATCATGCATTAGATATAAACAAAGTTAGCACATTCATTACACTATTACTAATGCAAAATGCCAATTAACCACAAAACTAGGCACATACCCCATCCGTCTGTATACTATTGCTATCTTGAAAGCATAAGTTCGTAAGATTACCTGAGGAAATGAGAAAATCCTACATATCTTTATCTCCACATGTTTTGCTTTTACATTTGGAAGCGAAACCATTTCTTGTTAAATATTTTTAAAGATTCTGAAACAAAACCCCACAACTCAGAAAAAACCCAGTGCTTTAAGGATGTACTTCTTCACTTTCATAGCCTACCACACCTACACACCTATCCCCCACCCCCACAAATTGAGTATTCAGGTTGCAAAATAAGTTTTCTTAAGTTTAAAGTTTCTTTAAAGGATATTTCAAACATCTTGTCAGTCCATGGTCTGATCTGTCTGGTTAATGAGCAGAGAAAAACTGTCCTGAAAGTAACTGTCCCTGACTAGAAAGACAGACCCTAAATTATTTATCCCTTTTTAGTGGATCCATTGCACTGTAATTTTGAAGCACTGTCTTCTTAGTCTCTCATACCTGTCCCAGGCCTGTCTCTACCCTCTAAAATTCACACATTAGCCCCAATCTCAGCAATAAACTCCCAGTTTTTCCCTTGCTACACCAGAGGTCAATTCTTTCCATTTGTGAAAGGTTCCAATTATGTAGAATAACTAATAAGATATCCGTTTAATCTGATTAAACACAGCCATTTTTATTCCCTGCCCTCCTTTCTGTTTCCAGGAATCGAATACGCTAGCTAGAGAGAGAGAATACGTATTTCTGGGACCATAGCTGTTCTTCTTTTTCAGTAACCTTCAGTATATTACTACTGAGTAGGAGTCTTTAGAAATGAAAAAGTTGCTCTCCAAAGGGAGAACTGCTTCTACAGAAGCAACTGGTGGTGTTTACGTATGATTTTCTGTAATCAGCTTGCTACTTCTTTCCCATCTCCTGGCTTGAGACCCAGTTCTGTACATAGGCTTGAAATTGGCAATTACATCCTAATACTGCCAGGCACTGAGCATCCTCTCCAAAATGCTGAGTCTCTTGGAGTGGTAATGATATCAGTGGGAGTGAAGGAGCTCAGTTCCCCACAGGGCTGAGGCACAGCTTCTTTCACTGGGGATTTCAAGTCCTGTTTATTCCAACAGATTCTCATGCCCTATCAGTCCTTGAAGGTGACACAGGAGAAAACACGATGACAACAGGGCATGACAAATCTCAGGGAAGATTTGAATGTAAATACTCTCCCGTGAAATGTAGATATTATTGGAATAACCTGAACAAATCATGAAATTGGCTGGCAAGGGCACGGCATCATTATCATAGTGCAGTATCTTCAAGGAGAAATTGTGTAAGGCCTTTTATAAGATTTATTACATTTCTGAAATGAAATAAAATATTAGACCTCTAAATTTTTTTATTTAAATTCTATCAGTAACTCCCTGCGTTCCTTCTCCCCGCCCAATGAATTAGCCATTATCATATTTTTGTCTGAGATAAAAATGATCTGCTTTTGATTAAAAAAAAAAAAAAGGAAAGAAAGAAAAAGGAAAAGAAACCTTCTGCATAACTTTGAACTATGAATCAGCCTTGGAGCTCTCATTAAAAACTCCCTAACTTTTAATCGCAGAACACAGTCTCTGCTGTCTCCAGACTGCAGAGTGAGATTCCTGGCAATTACTCAAAAGCAAAAATGTTGAAAAAAATAAAGCATTATTATTATCATAACTTAAGACCTAGGTGTGGTGTAAGCACAGTCATCCAAGTTAGAAGTTGCAAATTTATGAACTTTGCTCCATCACCAAATCCCTCTGCTGACTTTTGGCAAATGGTATTCATTCTTCACCTCATTTCACCAGTAGAAAGTTTCTAGTAAACACTTACTGTGCTGGAGTATTATATTTGAAAATAGTCCTACAACTTTGAATTTGTATTTGTAGGAGCAAACACTGTAATACAATGCAAGGCAATTTGAAGTGAAGAAATCATCAGTTACCAGAGCAACTTTCTTTATAGGTCTTTGCGCTAGACTACTCTTTTTGGTATAACAGGAAGCAGTAACGTTGGTAAGGTTCCCAACTATAAAGCCAAAGAAACTTTTAAGAAAATCCTTTCTCTTCATTCAAAAAAATTGAACGCAACATAGACAATGGGAAGGTTCAGATGGAAATCTGTGTTTGTGCAAAATTCCATCACTACTACTGGATTCTCGCCCTGATGATGATGAGGAACCTGATGGCAATACAGAGAGGAAAATCTTCTGAAAAACAAGAAGGCTGCAAACATCTTCGGAAGTTAGAGAATGATGCGATGTGTGATAAAAAAAAAACCAAAACATCTCTCTGAATGAGTCATAAAATACTCTATAGAGCAGAACTTTCATGTGTATCTTTGAGAATAAATATTTCTCCATTTTTCTCAGGATGTTTCTGATTCAGTCAAATATACTTACAGTTCAACCAGAAATGCATAAATGCTGCCATTTGTAGTCGTATTCACAGACAATGCTATCCAAACTAACTTACAGAGGTTTGAGAGCAGAGATACGGGGTGAAATGGAGGTTGGAATTCGATGGCTGCAGACAGAAGGCACCATAGCCACTGAACCCCTCTGTGCCGCTGCTTTTGTGGGATGCCTTTGGACCTTAGGAAAAGCTTGGGTATGGAGAGGTTCCCCTTTTTGCTGACAAAAAGTTGAGAGTGCCTTCTTCCTAATGACATGGATAACCCTGGGGATTCTGGTGCTATAGAAGGCGGCTGGTTAGGCAAGACACTCCAAAAGGGCAGCAGGACTGGGAAAGGTGATGGAAGCAGAGGGCTCTGGAGTTCAGAAAAAGGAGTAGAGGCCACCATGTGCTGCAAGAGCAGACATTCAAAGAAATATGGGGACTTCTCTACACCCACTAGTTAGGTATGACACATGTAGAAAGAGAAAACAAAATGATCGACCACTGGATTCACTAAGGGGTTTAGCGTAACCAGGTTGGCGTTGGTTGAAACTGAGCAGAAGGCTATCCAGAAAAACAGAGCTTAATATGGAGGTTCTGATTTAACTGGTGGGCTGCACTTCCCCATCAAAACAGCACTTTTCCAAATGACCAAGTAGGGTTGGTTTTACCTTCTCTAGAACAGGCAAATTTCCCTGAGTGAGGGAATGTAAATATGTTGAAGGAGCAGGAAACATGAAAACAAGTGTGATGGGGAAAGACATTTGTTAGGAACCACACATCCTTTTAGGTTCTTTGACGTCCCCTGGCTGCCTCCAATTCTCACAGGAGCTGCAGCTAGGGTTTTCACATTTCATCAGTCTGCATACAAGCAGGTATGAGCACACCATTGATGAACCTGTAGCAGTTTCACCCCCAGCAATGGGTAAATGGTTCAAGGGCTACTTCCTCTGGAAAAATACTGACAGCTCACTTTGACTTAAGGCAGAAGCTAAGATTGGCACCAATGATTATGTGGTCATACAGATAAGGACCGTTAAATACTGGCTCTGCCCCAGAATGGCTTACTTTATTTCTGTACTTAGCTCATTTTTAGCAATCCCTCTACATCCGACTATTAAAATGAATCAAAATACTGTGGGCTCACAAGCCCATTACCTCACATTTTCTGCAGTCATTTTCACCAGGTTAAGGCAGGTACGCAATCAGCCACGGTTCTCCATAGGATTCCGACTGTGAAAGTACTCTGTGCTGTAATTAGTCATACTAAGCCAACACACAAAACTGAGCATCTGTGGGCCCGGCTATGACCGTAACAGACTTGTATGCACTGTACTTCTAAATGGCCACTAGCTGCTTTAACTGTAACAGCACAAATCTAGCAACAGAAAGAGAATAAGATTAAAAATTATTTAAAAATCAGTTTTTAGCTGTAGGTTTATTTAATCATTCATTACTTCACATTACAACATCACAGAGACACCCTATTGGATATATTGATTCAAAGCATTTTGTTAGATATTAAAAAGTCCGTAAAAGTAGCGTGAGATGTGGCAAGTTCAGCCACAGCCATGCGGGATTGTTACTGAAACCTGGAAAACAGAGTTGCAAGGTAATGTAAGCAGTCAAGTCAAATAGGTACAACGTGGCTTCACTTACAGATATTGTTTCTTAGCATTTACCCTTCACCTTGCTTCTCTTACTCTTCATCCTCCAAAGGCCCTTTGTGGCTACAGAAAAAATTCAGACTATAGCCCTCATTCTTAAACATGCACACAGGAAAGTGGAAAGGGATATTGCACAGTGGAAGCTGTTGCCACCTGAGGGAGTGACAGCTTCAGGCAGCAGGTTAATGTTTCTGTGCTGGCTGTGCAATCAGCAGAGAGAGAAAGGACAACTACACCCTGGAAGGAGTCAGAGAACTAAAGTGGCGCTTCCGCCCTGAGCCCCTCTCTGGAGGAATCCATTTGTCTCCATTAGCAATACAGGGAGCCCAGGGAAACAAGCCTCTTAACCAATACAGCTCCATTACCTAGTTAGAAGGTAAGTGATGTGAATATTCCCTCTCTCTCCTCCTTCTGCTCCCTCCACATTTTTCATTATCAGCGTGTTACAACATCAAGGCAGGTTATTCAGAAAAAGCTACACAAATGTGTTGGCAGCAAAGATGCTCAGTACTCAAATCCACATTTTTAAGACTAAATTCAGCTTTCTAGGATTTAATCCCCCATGTTTCAAGGCATAATGTAGTTATATAGTGGTCGCCAAGAGGGAACATTTCCTAGGCCAATGTGCAGTATAATTGTTCTGCAAGGTTACTTTTGCTTTCCTCCAAAGCAGACGGTATTAGCACACACAAGAGATGGGCATGGAAGAAGGACACCTGAACTGTTTCAGTATGGCATTCTCTATTTTGCTGATTAATGGGTGTCTTTCTGTTAGGTTATGATAAACATGCACACACCGCCACCACATATTTTCCTGTGCACGTGGCAGTGATCAAAATGTTCTCAAATAAAAGCACTGCTTAGCCTTGACCTAGCCAGGTATCAGATGAGCTGTACCTTTTTCAACAAGTGCTGCTTTGCAAATACGGTGGAGTCAGACCCCAATGCTGCAAGCACTTACTTACGCGTAGGCTGAATTTCACTGATTCATTTCACTGACCAAAAAAAGGGTTACTTGCACTGTAAGGTTAAGAGGCCTGGAGTCCAAGGAGGCATCTCAGCATTACCACAAGCAAGCGATATCTCATACATAACAGAGTTATACCACACCTTGTCTCGGTATGCAGGGGGAGTAAAGAATTTGTTGTGTGCTTTACTCAGTCACTCTGGCACTATAGTCCTGCTATGCAATAATAAAAGTGAAGTCATCAGGGAAGTCACAGAGGGGGCTCTGGTGACTAACTCCAGAGTCACCCTAGGGTATTCATTTGTCATGGCACTCGCTCACAGATAAATGGATGGGAAAGTAGCTCATGTTCTCTTGTTTCTTTAAGGTGCACTTGTCACAGAAAAATAAGATATTTTCAGTTTATGAGAGCAGAGGCAACCTTTCAGGAGTCCAGCTATTTATTTATTTTTTTTCTTTCCTCTCTGTTAAAGAAATATTAGAATAACATAGGAAAAAAACCCCAACATTTTCTTCATTGTGCTGGCAACAGGTTATTGCTTCTACTGAGTTCTTTTCATCCAATGATCTCAAATATGTTTAACCCTGGAGATGGCACATGTTATTACAAGACATCAGTAAAAAAAATAGCTTTAAAATAATATAAGCTTAACCCATGTAGTTTTCAACTTTATCCACTTCTCTTTGTGGGTCTCCATGTGTCATGGTTTGGGACAAGTTGGCCAATACAAGACGACAGATGCTCTCCCCCACCTCTCGCTCCAAGGAGAGGAAGAAGAGAGATGAGATTTATAAGTTTATAAAAAACTAAACTAATGAAATACTAATAATAAAATAAAAAAGGATCTAATGAAAAAGATACAATATGTACAAATATATACAAAACCATATCAAGCTCCCAGGGAGACATCACTGACGGATGGATCATTGGGCTCAAAATATGGTACAAAGCAGTACAAAGTCCAACTGCCAGTCAGTTACTAGCGGTGTCCTTCTGGTATTAATGTAAGCCCCAGTATTGTTCAGTGTCTTTATTAACGTCATTGGATCATGGGACAGAGTGCACTCTCAGCAAGTTTCTGGACAATATCAAACTGGTCAGTCCCTGAAGGACAGGGTTGCTATTCAAAGGGATGTAAGCAGGCTGGAAAAAGGGTCTGATGGAACCTCATGAAGATGACCAAAAGCAAATGCCAAGTCCTTCTATTGGGGAGATATAACCCCATGCATCAGCACAGCCAGAGGTCCAAGCAGCTGAAAAGCAGCTTTTCAAAAAAGGGCCTGGGAGTACTGGCCTGCTGTGTCTACTTTTGAGCTCCACAGTACAAGACAGACACTTATCCACAGACTTGGAGCAAGTCCATCAGAGGACCACCAAGGTGGTAGGAGGCTGGATCCCACAGTATGCAAAGAGAGGCTAGGAGGTCTGAGTTTGTCCAGCCTGAAAAAGGGAAGGCTGGGGAAACACCTTACTACTACATACAAAATGTTATGAGTAGGGCTAGAGAAGACTAAGCCGGGCTCTTCTCAGAGGTGCACAGAGGAAGGATCATAGAATCGTAGAATCACAGAATGGTTTGGAAGGGTTGGAAAGGACCTTTAAGGATCATCTAGTCCACCACTCCCTGCCATGGGCAGGGACATCTTTCACTAGGTCAGGTTGCTCAAAGCCCCATCCAATCTAACCTTGACACTTCCAATGACATCCACAAATTCTCTGGACAGGATGAAAGGCAACAGACATAAGCTGGAACATGGGAAATTCTAATTTGGTATAGGAAAAAAACCAATTTGGTATGGGAAAAAACCCAAACCACCAAGAGGGTGGTCAAACTCTGGAACAGGTCGCACAGAGAGGATGTGTAATTTACACCCTTGTAGATGTTCTAAACCTGATTAGACAACGCCCTGAGCACCTGATCTGACTGCAGCTGCATTGAGCAAGTATTTGGGATAAGTGACCTCTAGTCCAACCTAAGTCATTCTTTGACTCTGTGAGGACCTCCACTCCTAATATTTTCCTCAGCATAAAGAACATTTGAAATTCAAACTATATCTGGGCCTTAACATACATATAACTGTAAATGAAGATAAATAAAGCAGTAATTATTTCTTTTTCCAAAGGGAGAATAATGCATAATCCGTTGCACGCTTGGGTTTATTTGAAAAAAAAACGACTGAAGAAAAAAAAAAGAGAAGAAACAAGCATACAGACTTTGAATGCCCTTTCTGAGAAGCAGTATGTGTCAGTGATGGATATTAGTTCTTCAGCAAGTTTTTATTCTGTTCTCAGTACTCAGACCTGGAGCCATCTCACTTACTTGAAACAATTGTATTCTCTCTTATCATCAATGGAGGAACAGAGGTGTAACCCCAGACTTTAGGTGGACTGCATCATTATTGAACAGTGTGTTTCTATTCAACTGACAGTAGAAGGGACCTGAAAAGGACTACATTCTCACAACTACATTGGTTAAGCTCAGGTGAAACAAAGGACTTAACAAGGCCATACCTTTGAGCAATTTCTCATGGTGTAGTAGTCACCTCATTCCCAATGCAATGTTTTTTAAAACCATTGATGTCCCTATATAGGGACATTCTCACCCCCATTTTTTACATGGGAAGGGCCTTCCCATAAGAATGGAAAGATCCTACAGAATTATGTGCTGGTGTCAGAAAGAAATGAAACAAAGAACAAAACCAGGCATTGTTACCTCAGCTGCAGTGTATGAACTCTGTTTAGCTCTAATGTGTAAGAACAGTACCCAGCCTGAACACATAGCATCAGCAGAATGGTATTGCCAGGAGGAAGTATCTCATATACTGAGAAAGTTTAAGGACTCAAAGAGAGATCAGCAGCTTCACTAGGATTGTATTTCATCAAAATTTCACTATGAGGGAAATTTTTGCAGGTGCTTGAAACCATCGAGTTTGTGGATCCTGAAGGTAGAATGGACGATGACTGCAGTTTAAATGAGCTCTTCAGTTCAGTGCTTCTCAAAGGATACACTTCTGCTTCAAGAAACCCATTGGCCTTCATTGTCACAAGACAGAGGGAAGCATGATAAATTATACATTCTCAAATTTCAAAAAATTCTGAGCAAAAAATAAGTAAATGGCTGGATGATGAAACAGTGTGAAGCTCCAAGCCCAACTCTTCAAATACATCTGCACAGCAATTTGCCGCGCTGAGTTGGAATAAACAGCAACCTTTCTGTTAAAAGCCACTTCTTGCCCTTGTAGGTGCATTGCTGATTCTTGAACCTGTTTGAAAAAGGGACATGAGAAGTTGTGCAATGGTGAAGATGGAGTGAGGAACAATCGACTTCAGCGGAACTATTTGGAGTTTCACCAACCAAGGCAGAGGTACCGATTGTTTTGGCAAAGGAGAGTAATTGCTCCACCTAAGTCTACTCCTTTTAGTTAGTTAATTCAGAGTTCCAGATGAAGGAATCCCTTTGTATGGAGTATAGATTTCCAACCTAATTTAGATGTCTGAAGTTAGGCACTGTGAATCATCATTCTCTCCTTGTAGTTGAGGGTTGTCAGTCATTCAGCAGCCGTGAGTATTAATCAGGACTTCCTGAGGCCAAGCAGAGGCCAGTCCTCTAGATCATGTTCAAGTCACCTGGTGATTCTGACCAAAAAACGCACTCGGAGAGTCGCACTGAGCCGAGGAATCCAGCTCCCAGCCCCTTCTCCTAACCAGGGAGCTGTCAGAAAACATGCACTATTCTAACTGGGAAGGTGAAAACTCTGTCACATCTCTGTCCGTGTTAAAATGAGAGCAACACACAGATATGTGCTAGCACTGGGGAAAAGATCGCTCATATTTGACTGACACAAAGCTGCAAACATAATAGTATTTTGCATATGAATATAGAAGGTGGGGCATTGTTTTCCTGGGATCAGTTCCCCACAAGTAAGAAGTAATTAAAGAAATATTGCAAGTTTGCATTTCTACTATTTCCCTCCCCCTTAAAAATCCAATCCTGGGTATAGGAAATATAATCATGTCATTTAACTTTGTTTCTTGGGACACAGGATTTTCAATGGCATGCAAATCAAGACACTTTGTTTGGAGAAATCATCCTGAAAGCTCACATGTTGTAAAAAAAATATATTAAAAAAATTGGGGTTTTATATATAAATATATATATATGTATGTGTATATATATATATACACACACACGTGCGCAAAAGACTTCTAAAATACAGGGTTTTTTCCTTACAGGACAGTTTCCTAAAGGCTACCATATGACCAAGAATTATGTAGCAGCTGTTCTAAAACAGGATATGGCAACCTCTTTAAGCCCGAAGAAACCCATCATAGTTTGTGTCAGCTAAGCCTTATTGGGTTTCTGCATGTAAGCAAGCAGGAAACTGCTGTCTGCTAAATGGTCCATTCAGCTTCTGTTTAGGTCTATATGCACTCACCCACATTGTAGCATTTGAAACTGGAACAATATGTATTTCCTGATTCAGTAAGGAAGGTGTAGGGGTGATATGATCCTTTAAGAACTAGAAGGAAATGGTGAGAATACAGAGTACAGGTCAGAATGCAACTCTAGCCCTATGTCTTACGAACTAAAATTGAAAGGCAAGTGTGATCGGAAAATCATGTGGGCGCAGCTTTTGAGAGCCATACGCTTTAGTTCTAGTTTCTCCTCGCGTCACTTATAGTGACTCAGGTCACAACCTCAGCTAGGGGAAGTTACTCAGAAAGGAACCAAATTTCCTATTTCACCTCTGAAAGTTAAATTGAAAAATAAGGGATGATTAAAAAAATATAACAATTCTTCAGAAAAGAAAAATCTAATAAAGTGGGGAATTGTGACTCCTAAAAAAAAATTATAAGAATACGAATCATGTAATGAATATGGGCATAATTATGCTAATGGAAACAGTCATGTTACTCTGGGAATGATTATGCTAAGCCTCTGAGCATGCCCTATATAAATTAGTGGCTTCCTTAAACCTGAACAGTCTGAAACAAAAATAAGTGTTCTTGCAGTGAGACAAATAGAGAAGTATGGGGAAGAGGAGGGCAAGGTCATATCCCCTTTACCCAATATGTAGTCATATTATGACTATAAACATTTCAAAGCTATTGTATATACCCTATGCTAGGTGCCAGTCCTATTTCACCAAAGTGGAGTACGGGAATGTTGTCAAACCCCCAGTCTAGAGGTGATCATAGATCATTATTTAGTGCTTGTGTTAGAAAAATAGAAAGAAAGAAACTACAACCCATCTCTAATTGAATTCAGCAGAAGCCCTAAGGAACAGATTATGCCTCTAGATAAAGGTCTTGCTACTATCCAGCAAATATAGTTGTGAAGGAATTACTGTTCCCCTAGAAGAGGAAGGCCACAATCTGCTCCAGCCTTACAATGTGGGATGCGTGCCACCTCCTCTGCAGCAGCTCGGTTGTTAGCACTTGGTAACTTCCTACTCACCGCAGTCCCTTCCCGCTCACAGTCGGGGTGGGAAGCTCCTGCTTTCTTCTATGGAGTGAACTTAAGAAAGATCTAAGGAGGGCATACAATAGCACAGGAAACTTTGTATTCCATTTATTTAGACATCGTGACCTTGACCTACATAAAGGGCTTAAGATTGTTCTGAGAAAATCTACATTTTTCAGCTTTTTACTTTAATTTTTATTCAAGAAAACTGTTACCTCCCTAGCTTTGATCTATATTCTCAGGAAACGTAAAGGAACCCTAAAGATGGTGATTATTTTCCTTAAGAACAGAAGGATCAAAGAAATCTCAGATGAAATTTGAATTAAAACACGGGGTTGGCTCAGCACTTCAAACTGCAACACTGACTCCATAAGCTGGAGCGATGTCTAGAGGAGGGACACGTTTGCTTCGCAGAGGCATGTGAACGCAGAATGGCAGAGTAGACCATGCTGGGAAACGCCGCGCACCTCTGGCAGCAGCTGCGTGGGGGGTGTCAGGCTGACAGGGGGGGTTCAGCGATGCCACCAAGGCATCGCTGTTGCACAGAGGAACAGACGTCCTGGCAGGGTACCCGGCAGCAGTCTGTCTGACCCTTTCCAGGCACAAAACACCGTGCCTGCTGCTACATCCCTCAAACACACTGGGACACTGTGCTGCAGCCTAGCGTGGCTTAACCATGGCAATGAATAAAAAGAGCCTCTCTCGTTTCTCCCTTCTTAATTGTTTTAGGGTGCTGCCTGTGTCTTTGGAACATATAAACACATATTCCTTCCTTTTGCGTGAGTAGAATAACAGCATTTACACGAGGGGCAGAGCCCAGAGAGAAGGAGGCTCTTCACCCTTCGCCTCCCTCTCAGCACCTTCCATTAGTTTTCTACCCGAAAACAGCTCATAAAATCTGAATTCCCCGCCCAGGATATTTTTTTTTTTTTTTCAGCTGAAGGGAAATAGCTGTTATGGGAAGATTCATTTATCTTGCTTACTCCAAGTAACATTGTACTTCATTGAGTAGCATCAAAATAGCCCAGTAAGACATTCCTTTAATAACATGATATTGAATCATAGGGGAGGGTTTTTTCCTACAAGTATACCAAAGCTCTCTTAACACCTCTTTGACATCTTACAAGAGTCACAGGAGACTTTCCCACAGCACTGGATGTCCCCAGTATTTTGAAACAATGTATTTCAAAATACAGAAAAAAACCAAACGAAAAAAACCAAACAAGAAAACCCAACCAAACAAAAAAAAAAGCAAACCCCAAAGGGGAAGAATTTCTCAGAAAGCCAACCAAACTATTAATTCTCAGTATGGGATTTTAAAAAAAGAAAAAAAAAAAGGAAAAAAAGAGAAAAGATAGGCATATTGAACCAATTAAAACCACTTTTCTCTATTGCAGTCAAAGCCAATTCTTGACACAGAGCTTTTCTTTTGTTTTCAACTCTCATTTCTTTCTTGCTTTGGCAGCAAAATATTTTAAGCAATTTTTCTTTATCAAGGGAAAAATGTTTTACTTCTGTTTTCTTCAGACTCAAAAACGGTTACATTCAAGCAAAGATAAAAAAAAAAATAACCACACAAAATTTAGGCAATGACAAGCACAAAACTTTTTCCCCTATGACAGAATAAGTTTCTAAAAGTCATGAAAAGCTGAACTGAAGGTACGTCAGCAATTTCTGCTGCTCCTGTTCTCCTGTCAGAGACAGGACTGGATGAAAATACCTAGACCTTGAGAACTTTTCAGTTCAGGAGGCAGCAATTACGAATTCAAATTCAGACCTTCATCAGGATGACGTGCCCCACATGAGGCTGGGCAAACTACAAGCGTGAGTCACCAGCAGGAGGAGTTAGGACCAGTAATTCATAACCTATGAATTACTGAAAGCCTGGACTCACCTATTCTCTGTTTTACTACAGATTACCAAGAACAAAATGTCACCCTGTAAATTTAAAGTTGTGGTTCCCAAAATTGGATCAGTGAGACCGGACGGTGTTGGAACAAGGACAGGCTGTCTCTGGAGCTTTCCTCCATGAAACACAGTATGATGCTTTGGCCTGTTTGCTATTATCCAGATGTTGTGCAAAAGCGCAAGCACATGCTTCCCAGCACCTCTTTTCTAAGTTGTTAATATTATCAGTTCATACATGTGAGGAAAGGTAAAATGCACACAATTGTAAATAGAAGGGTAGAGGGGTCAGCAAGATAATGTCCTCATAAAGTTGTGACCTGTGAAGTTTGAGTATCCAGAAGCACGAAGAACCTGCCTAGCCCCAGTACCTTTAGTAGTCCCATCTGAATTGCGAGAGGTGGGGGAAAGTCCTTTTCATTCCTAAAACAAGGGAAGGGTAAGATATAGAGCTGTACCAACAGCAGCTCATTAGCTCCTAAACCCCTTACCACATATAAGGTCTCTTACTGAGTCAGTAGTGTGCTGTGCTGATTTTCTCTGCTATTTCTATTGCATATAGTGTAGTTTCTTGCATTAAATGTTGTTTAGAGGTTCGCTTTTGTGTCTTACTGTCAACCCCCCCACACACTTCGGTTTTTATAAAAATCACTTTTATTCTCTTGGATCTACAGCACTATTGAGTGAGTCTTTACTGAAATGGTTTTTGGTTTTGCTCTCTTTTATCTTTTTAATGGTATTTCCCACCAAATTGACTTGCAGATGCTAATACTTTGACAACTAAAGAAGCTGGTATGTCTGAGTTGTCATCTTGCAGTCAGTTTTTCCAGAAGCAAAAAGGAGTGCTTCCCCACCAATTTATTTAACTTTTTCCCTACCTACCTGCATTTCAAAAGCTATCTTTAAGACTCTCTTAAGCATTTAAGAAGCTTCACAAGGATTTAGCCATGCAATTCATATAGCCTCTAATAGAAATTATGTGGTTAATTCCCCATGCAATCCTTGGACTTTTTTTTTTTTTTTTTCAAAACTATAACTGGGCAATTTGTATTTGCTGAAATGTGGCCAAAGTTCTCTGTTAAACGTCAGTGGGGGAATTATGAAACCTCTTTGCACAGTAACTCACTTTTACAGAACTGAGCCCACATTGCTCATATCTTTCCATATTAGGCCTGATATGTTGTGTCAAGCATTTCAACCTCTATCTTCCATCAAAAG
Organism: Larus michahellis; assembly: GCF_964199755.1. Lineage (NCBI taxonomy): Eukaryota > Metazoa > Chordata > Aves > Charadriiformes > Laridae > Larus > Larus michahellis. The sequence continues at coordinate 81,539,917 of NC_133897.1, read as the reverse complement.
ATAAATGACAGCTGTCTCTGAATTAATGGAACATGAGGGCAGATCACTGCTCTGCACCTTGCTCCCTGTGAAATGTTTAAGTATGCGCTCACCTGACCTGACCCTGCTATTTCCACTTTTCCAGTTTGTTTTCTGGTGATTGAGAAAGGTGAGGGAAGAGTTCAACACCCACGTAGGATTCTTCTGTCAAACACCACTGTGCCATCCATCAGAAATTATCTCTGTGCCTCTAAAACTAGCAACGTATTTTAATAAAAATGGGTCCTGTTAAAAAAAAAAAAAAGAAAAAAAAAATATACGACTCTCTGAACTTCATGGGATTAACTTTGATTCTTATTCTTCTCCCATTATGTCCAATAATATCTTCGTTTAATATCTTCCTGTGAGATACTGTGGCCTCAGTTTTGTTAATCTGGCTAAACCAGGAGGTCTTTCCTTGCATACAGTGTAATAAAACACCCCATTTCACCCCACCCCCAAAAAAGAAGAGGAGATTAGAAATTATGGTCTTGAAGTTTTTTCTGAAACAGCAGAATGAAATTATATCACTCTAGATTTTGTGTTGCTAATCAGAATCTTAAGAGTGCAGCAACTAAGAACTTGAACTAGCAACTACATATATTTTATGTATAAAAGATACTGTAAATATATAGATGTGTGTATATATGTAACATATAAATTTGTGTGTGGATATAGTATTAAAATATAAACAACTATTTGTAGTATTTTTACGGGTTCCAAAGTAAAGTTGTGAAGAAGCCCAGCTTAAAAGCAAGACTTGGAGGAGGAGACTAAACCACGACTCAAAACAAACGTGTAATTTTATCCAAATGTCCCAGTGTGAACATAATTACCATGGGGGCCTTAATTAGGATAAATGGGACACCAGTAAGCTGTGTAAACACTGTCATCCAGACAGCAGAGTATGCTTTCCCATATAGTGGAAACCCCAGAGGATGAGTCTTTGGGAACCCAAGCCCCCAGGATGCACTGTGATACTGGCTTGCACTGATTGTGACGGACAGCTGAGTACAGCAGGGTTTGGCAACAGTAAGAAGGATGAGAAAAGTGAGTATTTCAAGACATTCATAGATACACTTTAAGCAGTAACCTCTGTCTCACAAGCAGGATGAAGGCGATGGGCTAAACTGAACCTCACATTTTTAAAAGGTCAGTCATCCAATTGCTCACACAAAAAATGTCACAGTACTTATGATCCTAGCTTTAACACCCAGCTGCTACAATGGCTTTCCAAAGTAGGTATTTAGGTGTTTGACTGACTGTATTTCACTCTCTGCTACATCAGTCATATCCTAGTCAAGACAAATGAGAGAAAGCAAAACAGATCTGGTGTAAAAGATAGGAGAATCAAACATGTATACTGATTTTTTGAGAGTAAGGTAACTAGTATACAATCTCTGAGGTTATAATATGGATGCTAAAACAGGTGTGAATTTTTGTATGTAACTTTCTCTTCATGAGTTTTTAAATAGTATTCTAGATATCCTTTCCATTTTGAATTCCACTCTATAGCAATATGAGGGGAAAACATTTCCATATAGATGGAGATATAGGCAGAGTAAAAGCGTGTGGATGAGGCCAAAATTAGAATAAACAGAGGAATTCATTTTTCAGTGATCTAAACTTGACATTTTCATAAGCCTCTCTTATGGTCTGTAAACAAAATAAGAACAGAATCAATGTCTGCTGTTTTTATAGCCAGTCTCAGAGGCTCAATACTGAAGAATGACATTTGGCCTCATCAGAATAAGAAACTAGCTCTGTATGTGCCTCTGGTGCCTGTGCTCACTTGTACACGTCTCCTGAGCATTGCAAGTATACTTCTGAACTGTGGAGAATGTAGAGAGCAGGGTTTTTCATCTCTGTGCACAATCTAAGGCTTTTTGCATTCTCTTTGACCATCTGAATGCAAAACAATATGCATTATTTTTATCCACTAAAGCATGTCATGGCTGCTTATGTGTAGGTATTCTTTTGTGAGCGAGGCATACTAGCCACAGTAGAAATACAGCACTGAAAATCCTTAAACAGAGACTTCACACATAGGCATGATTACTGGAAGAACACTGTTTATCCAAGTTCTTCATATGACTTTAGTGTTGTAACAATTAGTTCACAAGACTTATGGAACAGGCGTCTTCAGCAAGGGTGAAACCAGCTGAATCTTTGTCTGTTCTAATGAAGCTAAAACTCAAGACAAGATTCACACAACAGATTCAAATGTTACCTGTAAAGACCCTTATATTTAGGATACTGGTATGAATACAGGTGCTGTGCTACCTAAATCAGACTAACAGCAGAAAAATAAACCAACAGTACAGTAATTAAAAGCAGAAAGGTGCAGAGACAAATTATAAATTTATTTGCTCCTCAGCAGCAGCAAATGGAGCTAAAAATTCGTAGCCTGTTTTTATGTATTTGAAGCCCGAAGGACACCACAGCATTTCATAAACGATATGTGTGCAACACTTTGAAACGCCATTGGTGGGGAATGGTGGCCAAACCTTAGCCCAAGGCCATAAGAACAAACCTCAGTTTTTAATAGAAAATGAGGGAAATGCGAGTGTCCACACCAAACCAAAGGAACTATGTCATTGTGAAGTACCATGGGAAAGAGTCAAGGGCCCAGCCTAAAGCCTTGGGACCAGGAGATGCCAACACAGTTTGAAAGAAGTGACTACAACCAGCATTGTCTTTTTCAGGAATGAAAGGGAGAAATGAAGTTTAGACCCAAACTCAGAGTTTGTCATGTGAATGGACAGCTTTATGCAAGCCAACATTCTAGCATTTTTTAAAACTTTGCAGGAATTTGTCACTAGTGTTTGACTCATTACTAACATATCATAAAAAAAAGCCTGCAGTAATAGTTTATTTGTACGCTGTTCTTCCCTCTAGAGTTACAAAAGTTAAAAACACCATGTAAGTTTGATTTTTCTTCTGAAATTGAAAAATTACCTCAGACACTGAACTGACATTTACTAGATCAGGATGTACACCCAGGCCTTCCAGAGAGCTTCTGTACCGCTGGCTTCCTGTGAAATCTCTGCAAGAGGGCATGGCTTTGATTGGAGGATGATTTTTGGTAGGAGGAAGGGTAAAGGAAAGAGAGCAGACGGATGCATATGCTCAGGTTATTGCTCGAGGAGGCATTGATGTATTTGTAGGTACAACTCCTGATAGACTTTTTCTGGTGGTGGAGGTCTTTTGATCAGCATTTGTGTTGGACATGGCTCAGGCTGTTCACCATGGACCAGATCACCGAACTATGTTCAGCTTTGCTCAGACTTGTGTTATAAGTCTTGTGCTATGACATGTCTTTCGTAATCAAGGAACAGTTTCTACCTTTATTAAAGAAAGGAAAAGTAAGTTTCTGGTAATAGGGAAAAACCTAGAAACTGCTAGTACTAAGTGCTTAAAATCATAAAGGGGGAAAAAATGGTTATTTTTCATTCTCATAATTTTCAAGCCATGCGATCTTAAATTTAAGTGCAGTAAAGGGAAGCACTTAAAGAATGATGAGTGAAAAGAGGAGAGTCTATCTGGTTAGACAAATTGTCCATGCTCCAGCTTTTCACTCTGCTCTGGGATCTGAGTAAGAACATCCCGTATAACATTTCCTCCTTTGAGGTAAAACAACTTAAAACAGGAGCATTTTCACAGAGGGACAGGAGTCTCTTGTAAGCCAGCAAGATGCCTTTGGAAGGAATACAAGAGTGAAATTTTGTGAAATGCTATCCTTATTGACTTGTTTCTTATTCTGCAATATTAAATAAAAAACTTATTTCCATTTCGCTTTTTTCAATCACATTTGAGTTGTTTGGTTTGGTTTTTTTTGCAACCTTGCTCTGCTTCCTGTGATATTCTGCCACTTTCTGACACTTGATTTGGCAACGCTGGTCATCTATATTGCGTGATCTTTTGACACCATTGCAGACTTCACAGCATACCAGTGTGTATCCTCTCCAAAACCTGAAAGCGCATACCTGCTGGACTCTCGTTCAGGAGGCTCTAGTTCGGGTCAGAGGAGTCAGAATGTGCCTCTGGGGAAAGGGCAGGGTAGAGAACCGTCAAAGAAGAGGTGACTTCAGCTTTTGCCATCGAGTTTCAGCTAGCCAGCACCGCAGGAAAAGTCTCTGCACGCTCTGATGCACCACTGGACATTTGCGTGCTCCTGCACAAACACACAGACAGGCGAACAGGCGAGAGGGAGCGCTTAGTGCTTCTTGCGCCCATTAAGGAATTAAGAGGACATAATCTAGCCCTCTATAATTAGTCAGTGATACTCATTCACACTACAGTGATCACTATTATTAGGCAGAATAAGCAGCATAGTGGGAGATCGGCAAGCAAACCTTTTTGCCCCCAGGGTCTCGGTCATAAGAGCCAGCTGCCTGTGTGCACCCCATCACTTCAACGACTGGGTCAGGGGCACTGATGAGCCTTCTGGTGCGCAAAAGCATTAGGCAAGTGGTTTACTCACTAACAGGGGCAACATTTATTTTCTTCATGGTATTGCTGCTGTTTTGCAGGGTGCAGCAGTAACTAAAGAAACCTTCTGCCAGCACAAAAGGAAGTAAATAAAGCATCTGGGGAGCAGAAAGGGAATTTTATAAGGAAGAACCTGAAGTTCTTCCTCCAAGAGGTGCCGTACGCACCCATAAACTCAATATATCTCTCTGGAAGGGATGACTTGGGGAGAGAGTGCAGAAGTGCTCTTCAGAGTTATGCTAAAGAAAATACCACGTGTGGAAGTGGAAAAGCAACACAATAGGTAAAAGAGAATCCATCCAGTGGAAGTGGAAATGGATGTAATGCATCACCATTTATTTTCTGATGCAGACACTGAAGATAAATTGCCTGTTCTTATACCTGTATGCTAGTTGCGGGCTAGATTTCATCTCAGCACAGTGTATCACTGCTATTCAAGCAGGCACTGTAGGCATGAAATTACCTGAAAGACGTATCTACAAAGTGATTCCAATGCAGAGAGCTGCCTAAGAGACTTATTATACTGTAATAATATAAATATGTAAACATTACACACTAGAAGTCTTATTGATCCTTGCTACCAAACATGACATCATTATTAACAAAAATGTAATGGGAGAGTTATAAATATGCAAAATAATAGCATATTAACCTAAATAACACCAACAAATTGTACAGCTTAGCATAAAATTGAAAACCACTAACCAAACACTGTGTGGTTTGTTCATACTAGGAGCAGTCAGGAATCATGCATAATGCAACAGTGCAACTGCTAAGAACAGCCTCATGAAGATAATTTAAACTAGAGCTGGACAAGCTCCAGGAAATCTGTCTAGAGAGTAAATGCTGAGCTTTTCTTCTCTTTTTAAGTGAAAGAGCTCTGAGTTGTTTGGCTTGCTGTCCCAGGTGAGTCTTATTATAAGGCAAAGGATCATTTTAAAAGTTAAGGAAGAGATAAGCGGCTTATAAGTAATAGAAATATATATAGGTATAGTAAAAAACCAAACCAAACCAACCAACCAACCCACAACCCCCCCCAAAAAAACCCCAGAACCCAAAACACAATAAAACCCCACTAGATGAGTCCAGACAGGTGGAAAAATGAAAAAAACAAGCAAGAAAAATGAGGAAAAAGAGACACAATCTGTTGCCAAATGTTATTCATTAAATAAAAGGTATTACATTGCAGAAAAGTCCAGAGAATGTCAGGCAACATAGCAAAGAAAGGTTAGTCTATAAATTGTTCAAAGCTGGCATAATATTTTATATCCTGCTAAATACTGAATATTTACAACCTATACAAATAACATTATTAGTATAAAAGTATTTCTTATAATAATTAGGAAGAGACACCACTAATGAGAGTGCAGAGCATGCTGCAGTTCAAGCAGAAATAATAGGCTTAATGCAGAAATTACTTGTGGAGGTTTTTTGCCCTATGTTATGCAAGAGGTCACGCTGACTCCTTCGAATGGTCTCTTCTGGCCTCAGAGTCTACAAAAATTAAACATTTTAGCTGACACAGGCTTTTCCTCACTCTTCATCTTTTTTTCCTTTTTGCAATGGGATGAGGAAAGAGGCATCTCTGAATCCTTTAAAAAAAAAAAAAAAAAATAGCATTAGTCCTGACCAGGACAGAGTGAGTCAAGGGCACTGTGGAGAATCTGAGTCCCTGGCTTGGGACAGTGCCCTCAGAAAGGCATGAGTCTCCCATATCCAGAGATCCCACCAACTGCTGAAAGAACCTGCTATCAGAGGCAGAACAGAGAATGCCTCTGTTTTACACGGCAACTTTAAGGCCTCAGGGAGCATATTTTATTTTAATTCATTTTTATTCTGTTTCCAAAACATATTTGCTGAAATTTCCATTTAATGAGAAATTGAAAGAAAGATTAAGTTTGGTTGAGTGCAATCAACAGACGCACATGCAAAAGACCAACCTGAGTATCTTGCAAATCACAATTCCTGTGATTTACTCCTAATTGGATTCACAGCAAATTCTTAACAAAGTTTCTATTATTTGCTAACTGCAAATTACCTAGTAGCACTTGAAAGGTATATCAACCGTTCACTGAAACTAGGCTGAACTTAGAGTTCGTCATGAAGGCCCAAACTAGATGAGATTTGGAGGACTTCATAATAAAATAATAAAGATTTAAAGTTAATTAGCACTTTTCTTCAAACCACTGTGAAAACTTAAACATATCACAGGGGAGGGGATGAGGATTACCTAGTTAAAGTGTTGGTGAACCATCTGGAAAGCAAGTGTGTGTTTGTTCATGATCGTTCCCTTAATGCCATGACTTTCGGAATTCCTACTATTCAGTATGATTTTAATTTTTTGCAGTGTTTGCAACTCTCACAATTTTATTGTGATATTTGGGATTTATGTTACATCCTTACCAACTACATCTGTGGGTATCCCGGATTTTCTTAAGTATTTTTCCAATCCTCATCATTTGAGGAGAGGCCAAAAAAAAAAAACTCTGAAGTAAACACACCCTAAAGTCTTGGAACTCAGAAGAAAAAAGAACTTCAAAAACTATTTAGAGTAGTCCACAGAAACCCTTGTTGTTTCCTAGCAGCAAACTCATCGCCTGAAGATTTGGGATGTTCAGAACATTCAGACAATATATACACTGTTTTATGCCAGTGTCAAGCTCTGACTTTATATATACACATTCGTGAAAGCTACCACACCTTGCCACTGCACACACTGACAGTGCGAGAAGGGTAGGCTGAGGAAATGAGCCACAGAGATGTAGAATGACTGAGCCTAGGATGCTAGCCAGACCAGGGGGAAAATGAGGCATAAAGCTCAATTCTGATTCTGAAACCAAAGTCCATCCTGAGAACATGCAGACTTTTTTTCTTTCTTGTGGTTTTGGGTTTTTTTGTTGTTTTGTTTTGTTTTGTTTTGTTTTTTACAAAGCACCACTTTTCAGTTAATATATTAATTTCACACTGATACATTAAGGACATAAATACTGCCACTTCTAACTATTTGAGCATGGAGATATCTTTTAGTTAAACATTAGTGATAAATTCTATCACTTTGGCTTCTTCCCAACTGGTGATTCAGAAATGGAATTTCTTTCAGAGAGAATTTCACAGGCAGCTGGTGATATCCTGAGCCTCAACAGTGTTTGGTGGTTTTGGCTGTTCAATGATTCTCATTCCTCACGAAGTTCTTCTTAGTGGAGGTGGAGAAGAAAAAAGGAGGAGGAACATATTACACATCCTTAGTGATCCTGTTTAGCTTTACAAAAGCTGCTGTGGGTGTTTTAGGTTGATGTTCAGCCTTTATTCACAATATTCCCTACTTGATCTTTCCTTCAAGTTCACATTATTTGCATTGTTGGGAGTCTGTCACTGAATTCTACAGACTGGAATAGTCTTACAGAAGGGACTAGGTAAGTGCATAAAAAATAATAGTAGGAGTGAAGAAAGAAGAGTTCTTATTTATCCTCCTTAAAAGAGGAACCAAGGGACATTCAAAGCCAGGTTCAGAAATACACCAGATACACAGATATCAAAGACAACAGATAACAAAATCCATGAATAACCTATGGAACTTATTGCTAAAGGACATCACTGGAGACCAAGAATAAATCGAGATTTGGGGAGGGATTATGCTTTCCCACGGACAATGTCAACACTTGCAGTTCCAATACAGTGAAAGAACAGAGCCTGGAGCATCTGTGAGCCCAGCATATCCTCCCCTCTAGCCATGGCCCATGCACATGCCTGCTTTGCAGACTACTCCACTGCCTTTCAACAGTCTATTTGAAAATGTCAATTGGCATCAAATCTGCTGGTCATATTTGGTGTCCTAGTACCTGTCATGCTGAAGAAGACCCCTAGCACCCTCACCCCCAGGACACGTGCCAGCTCAGTCTGTCCCCTGTCGGTCTCATCCACAGGGTGTACTTGGGTCTGCCTTCACGAAGCAGCTGCAGCAAGCACACACAGAGGATTTTGGAAGGAACAGGAGTAAGTACTAATAAGGGCAAAAGGTAGTAAGGAATTAAGGAGGAACTTCTCCAGAAGCAGGTATTTTTGCTTCACTGATTTTTTGAGCTTTCTCATGGTAACCAGACCAGATGGACTGTCCATCTGACCTGGGGTTACCATCCCTATGTTTCTAAATGCTAAAGTGACATTTGACAGAAAAACATGTTATATTTCCTCTATTAAATGATTCCATTTATTAGCTTTTGTGGCCTAATGTCCTCCTAAGTGCCAGATATGAATATGCTACAAGAGCAGGGCATGTTTTTCTCCATGGGTTGACAGTATACCTAGAGGATCACTCTATGAAGATATAAGGGTTTGGTTTTTGCAGATAGGGACCAAGACAAGTTCACCTTTTCTCCATCAACCTTTCCACATAACTTGTCATAGCCTTTTCATCATGCTTACGTCTGAGACAGGGACTGCACACTACCTTCAACATTTTAAATGGCAAGTTTGGTAGAATTGCTCATTTCCTCTAAATCACAGGCAATTGCCATTAAAGAACATCAGCACTGTAAAACGGTGAGTTTTTATCTTGCAAAGAACACAGATGGCACTCATTATCATGCTATTGGAATTTTTATATAATGAAAACTAAGTTGAAATAGATTAAAATTGTATGTTTGCCATCAGAGCCAATGTCCCCTCATATAGATAACCATATACATACATACATACATATACATGTGTGTATATATATGTGTAAGCTCATGGCTGTGATTCTCTTCTGTCCTTTTAACAAGAGCACATCTTTGAGAAGGCAGAACAGTTTTCATTAAAACAAGGATTTCAAGATTAGACAGTGCGGTATTGTGCTGCTTTGAAGCCCCCCAACAATGGAAGAAAACAGAGATTCATATATTATTCTGTGTCACAGAGTTTATCTTCTTGGATTTCAGAGCATAAAAGGAACAATTTGCAATAGGCACAGCTCCACTTCAGCATGTGATCAAACATAAATGCTGCAGATAGTTAGGGCTACATCTTGCTATTGATTTCAGCAGGAGTTTCAGTAATAACTCTTAGACACATTAAATCCTGCATTTTAAACACAATCTTAATTCTCATTTTCATATTTGTTTTCTGCTTTAACAAAGAATTTTCTTTTATGTATTGTAACATGAAAAAAGAAGGTTTTTTCCCCTTAGTCTAACTACCTGGATTTCAGCAGCACCTGTGATGCCTGGGTCCAGCGTTACACACTGCTATAACTGGGCAAATGCAACAAGAGCCAGCAGCAAGGATTATTTATGTAAAGTGGAGGGAGTGGATAATGAAACATCTGAGCAAAGAACTTTAAGTGACAGAAATTTGTTTCCTGTATATTTCCTTAAATAAATTGTTATTAAGGTAATGTATAAGTACTATGCATTTCCCTTGGAGTGCTCATGACATTTGATTTCTTTTTTTTTTTTTCCATAAACGTGTCTTAGGAAATTTGTCAAGAAGATGTTAGGCAAAATGTACACCACAACTTGTGGTGAAACATTTATTTTCTTTCTGCATTCAAAATTGTAAAGCCACACTTCCGAAGGAGAAGAATAAAAAATAGCACTAGCAATGTTTTACATGGCAACTGTGCATGCTAAATACAGAGCAGAACCTTTCAAACCTCTTGCAAAAACAACGCTGCTGCAAATAAGCAGTCATTAGTGCTGTAACTATGGTTTATATACTAAAATGTACTCTGCCCACACGGGACTTCCTTTTGGTAGAAAAGGAATATCAGCCTTTGTTTACAGTCTTTGAACCTAGCAAGGATCAAGAGAGAGACGATCCTTACTGCATCACAATCTGATGCAACAGGGCTGTTATTGATAAGAGAAGGGTCTACATCTCTTCTGTTAATGGTTTCTGGAATGCAGTAAAAGGGATCCAAAAAAGGAAGAACATGCTCCTTCCTCCACCTCTACTACTGCAGCACGTAGGGGAATAGAGAGAGGTCTGTCTTGTGGTTTCCCCACTACCACAAGAGTCCTTTAAAGACTAACAATCAAGACTGCATCGGCATTGCTACTGATGTCCAGAGGGACACTGTCAGCTGTGAACTTGCCTTTGTCTCTTTGCTCTGCTGCACTCCTCTGCCTCTGAGGAATGCAGCTGGCAATTTTCCCCCACATTCTTGTAGCAAATCAGGATGTAAGCAGACCCTCCATGGTCCCACAGAGACAGACAGGCTTGTGTTCTTTAGTCTGCCTACTAAGGAGCAGTGAAAGCTGGCACAGAGGGCAATCCAAGTATGCTCATAAACAATCCTATTAGTTTTACTACTGGTATTCACCATACTTTACCCTTACTATTCTGTCTTTCTCAGCTTGATGAAGAGCCTCTTTGGAAAACTAGCTACCTTCTCATCGTTTCCCAAATTGCTTCCCTCTCTTGCCCCATGCCTTCTTGGACTTCCCCACTCCCACTTCTAACTCTCAGGCCACCTCTAGTGCTGCTCTTCATGTAAGCCTATAATGAAATTCATTAATGTCTAGCACAACGAATCCATCTCAAGATGCTGCAGCACATGTTTCTTATGCATTGGTACAGAGCATTAAGGACAAAGGCACATTGTACAGTAATGTGATTGGTTTTATTCCCCTGTTTATAGCCTAACAAAAGCTGGAAATTAGCTTTCAGCTGTTTTTTCTCCTGCCTTTTGCAAGCCTGCTTTACAATATTTCTAGAGGACTCTTGAAAACCTCACGGGCATCTGGGGTCTTAAGATCTGATAGTCTTAGTGCTGTGGCAACTTTTGGCAGTTTACTGCATGCTTAGAAAGTCAGGTGTGTACAGCCCTGAGCTCCTTTTCTGAACAGTCCGCACCAGCCAGATTTGAGGTATTGCCCACGTGCAAGTCCTGCAGCCGCCAGATGATTAGGCTGCTCCAACAACTGTGCCAAGGAGCAGAAGGAGCAGTGCTGCTCTGCAAGGGAGGACAATCCAGGAGCTGAGGGCAGCCACAGCACAGGCAGTGCCATTCCTGCCAGGACACCCTCCTGCGCTGCCTGAGCACCTGGGGATATTGACCAGGACCGGTGGCCATGGGCAGGGCTGGGGGAGGCACTGAGGCAGGCAGGTCAGGGCCAGCAGCCAGGGTGGTGGTGCCCTCAGGACCACGACAAAGTGCTCTGGTTCTCTGTGGGTCAGTCCTCCTAACCCTTTCCTACCCATGGGAAATCCACCTGTGGATTTCAGCTTTGCTTTGTGCCGGTTGAGCTGCGCTGGCCATACAGAGAGTCTCTGATCGGTTCAGATTTTCCATCCATTCCTCTTCCCTCTTCACCTACACTCTGATTCATGAAGACAGCCACACGAACTTGCTTATCTACATGTCTAGACTGAAATTAGGCATAACTATGTGCTTTATTCACCTCATTGCTTCTGCGTAGCAGCAAGGCTTTACTTACAGGTAGTTGAACCGTATCTGCAAACCCTAGGATGCCATTGGCACACCAGGAGGGGGCAAACTAACTCTCTCTTGCCCTCATGCTCTACAAAGTCTGCAGGACAAAAGTGAAGTCATCCACCTCTAAATATATGCACCTTCCAGGCCCCAAACTCCTGAAAAGAGATTTGTGTCCCTTTATCCAGCAACCTCAATGGCTAGGAGGCTGTTGTACTGTTGATACAGGTCATGTGTTAGAGAGATAAATTAGCCATCTACCTGGGTATAGAAACCCACTGCACCACAAATGCACAGTGAGTATATCATCATTCCCGTAATAACACATTAGCATTCCCCTTTGAGCAGTAGTCTGTGTTATCCCCATTTTTCATATCACACATCCTCTTTTGTAACACCTGAAAGCATTTCTTTACTGCCGGGAAAAAATAAAAGACGCCAGTATTACAATGCATGCTTATTTTCAGGCACTTGCACAATCTGATGTTTTGACATTAAAAGTCCCTGGCAATCAGTTATTCATTTCACAAAGACTGAATCAGCGCTGTCAAAGATTTATTGTTTTAAGTTCTTCCTATCAGACATCCATTCACTTTGCCAAGCAGTGTCTTTTAATAATTCTATTCAGACTCTCAGCATTGCTGCTGTCACTGCTGTTCTTGCGCTGTAAGTACAATCAATAGCTGGATGGACAAAAATTAAATCATTTAATGGATTCTGGTTGAGTTGATTTAGGTCACAGGGTTGCCCAGTGCTTCTGGCAGCCAACTTTATCGCATATTCCTGTATTGTCATAACACTGCATGTTTCCACTTGGTTACTATCCTATGGTGTGTCATAGCAGAAGATGTCGCCTGGCTTGATGATTGTGTGGAGTCATGAGAGAAGCCTCTGATACGCCTGGTCAAAAACACAGAGGTTTATTTTTGCCTTCTTAGTTACTACAGATAACAGTCAAAAAATGTTTATCTAAGCATGGTCCTTCCTTTCCCTAAGAGGATCGTGTCTGTTCTACAAGTTTGCATGTTCTTACTTTTTCAACATAAGCCTTGAAATGCAATATAATCCTGCAATAGAGTCCATAGGCCTTAGTTCACATGGAAAAGGCAGCATTTGCCAACAACTGCTATGCTATGGGAAAAGGAAAGGTTGCAGCTATTTCTTCTCTTAACTTCAGTAAAAATGGAGTTATAATCCTGGAATCATGATAAGCAGAATTACCACAAGCTCCCTAGATCCTAGCAGAGCATGGACTCTTGGGTGATGAAACAGAGATGACTGGAACTTATTGTTGGAATTTGATTGCTGTAAGTTAGAACAGGATCATTCCCAGCCATGTGTAACTTCACTGGAGCATCCATGACTGCTGTAAATTAACCCATAGAGAGAGAGTCATCCTTTTCCAGCTGTTGGCTTAGCAGAATAGAAAAGAGATTTAAAGGCCTCTATTTTCTGCTATTGTTCTCTGGTGAAACCAAAGAGCTATTTATCCCTCTCTTGTATTTTAAGATAAAAAACAAGATATGGAAATCTGACTGGCAGTAGAGTTTATGGATGTTACCAAAATTAGAACTCTATGCCCTTTAATATGCTGAGAGCTCTTGATCTGAAAAAGTCCATGCAGCTACAGCAGCCAAGTGTCTTGACAGAGCAGCCAAAAAATGCTGTTCAACCCATTTCCTTACCTGCAGCCTGGCAGCACAAATTATAGCTGCTCTATGTCACAAGAAAGCCTGTGGGAAGCTAAGGTAGAAACACCTGAGAAAGTTTGAGTTGCATAAAAGAACATAAATACATGGTTGAAGCCAGTGAGTGATTAATCCAGCTGAGAATGTGCTAAATATTGTGGTCTACTACAGAAATCTGTAATCGTAAGCATGCTTATTACACTATGCATAATCAAGGATTTTTTTACAATGTTTTATTTACTTGATGGCATGCAATGGTTTAGAGTAAATAGACTTTTTAATCTGTTTCTAATTGGCATGTTATACTTGTGAATCAGGAATAAAAGGAATTAATAAATGTTACAAAAATTGGATTGAGTATAAGATAAATTAGAATAGAGCCATTATAGTCCTTAGAGTAAGTATTTAGAAATTAAATTATAAATATATTTGAAATGTTAATCATTTACCCAACAGGCTATAACAGCTTGCAGTGCACCATTACAATTTGTCATGTAAATCCATATTTAGACATGAAATAAAAGTGTGGGGGAAAAAAAAGGGTACTGTCTATGGGCAGTCATAGCTGTTGCAGAATGGCATTGACTGTCCTGGACAATTTCAGAATCTACTCAAATCCTGAGCAGAGGAAAACACCAAGAAAATCTGTAATTGGCCAATAAAATTTCCTTTTAAAAAAGTGCTCCTTGCATAACTTACTTATGAAGACAAGTTAAAAATGCCAGATTAGATCATGATCAATGGAAGAGGCTAAATGTACTCTAGTGATGCAACACTCTATATATCTTAGGTGCATTTGTCTTATTACCAGTCTCACCGAGCACAGCCACAGAGTCTGCCTATCCTCACAGACCCCTGATGAGCCACAGAAGTGTCACTTTCCATGGTTTACAGACATGAAACCAAGCTATACAGGATAAGAACCATTAATAATTTCAGCAACTAAAACTCTCCACCACCCCACAGTGCCCACTTGATTTCCACCTTATCATAAAAGTCCTCATGCCACTGTTATTCCCATCGCCGGAGGAGGCACCCCGGGCAGGCAGAGTGTCTGCTCTCAACACGGACAGTCTGAGCAGTGGCCCCTGGAGCAGCTCAGCTGTGGCACAGGGGCAGAAAGCAGCGGACCATCCCTTCATTGCAGGCTGCCCTACACAGAGGAGGTAAAAACAATTCCCTGATCGTGACTTTTGGACTCGGGATCTCAGTAGCCTGAGGCAGGGAATAAGTTAATGCTGTGATGCCCTGATCCTGAGGCGATGCGAAGGGTAGCAGATAGGAAACCACTGAGTGCACAAGAAGGAGAAGCGGGTTTTTTGCCTTACGTGTTATCAACTTCAGTAGTTTCATTGAAAGCCTCTTGATATTTGATGTTACAGGCTTCTGGGTGCACAATGAATCCTTCTTATACAACACCTTAGGTGTTGCACCCCCGTGGTTGTGGAGGTAATCACGCAAACACAGATCCCAAAGGATTTTTGTAAGATGATACGGACCTTTATACAACTGACTGTTAAAACAAACCCTGGATTTGTTTAGAAACTGACTAGTTAATTGCATCGCTAATTCCTCGTATCTTTCTATTAACAGGTTGTGTGTATGCCATTAACGCTTTGATAACAGCTAACAAACTCTACCAACAATCAGCATAGGTGGCTGTTCCCTTACTGACTGTTGTCTGACAAAAGGAGGATCCAGCTTCCCGTGCTCTGATACCAATAAGACAGTTAATGATTACTACTTCATATCCTGGCATCGTACGAAGATGTATCTCCTGTTCAGGCCAACAATTTGGGTACTGCTCAAGAGCTGACATATAGTAAAGGAGAGATGCATGAAATGACACCTGCTGCCAAGCATGACTTTAAGCTTTCAAAGTCAGAACAGAAATCTTGAAAATACTTATTTATTTTCCAGCTATCCCTAGAACTAGCTACAGTTCAAAACCGTCTAATTTATTATTGATATAGACCCGTAGGTGTCTGCAGCGAGACACATCTCAAATACATCAAGAGCATCCCAACGCTCAGCCTATGCTACTGACATAGGTTCGCCTTATATCACATGCCGAGATTAATTTTGGATCCAAATACGATCACTGCATCCTGACTGCTCCACAGCTGGTGTCCAGCAGGTGGAGGACGGAGATGACTTTCACCCTCTGGCTAAAGAGATTTGACCACCCATCTCCTCCACAGTGTCCTAGCTGCTAGAACAAAGACCATTCAATGTGTACAAGAATGTAAGAGACTTGTCCCTTGCATGGGATAACTGTGTGTTTAACAGAAAGGAAGGGGGAAAGCAAAAGAAGATGTGAATCTCCAGGCCTTGATGCACTGAGCACTTAATATAAAAGTCCCAGAACAGACACTGGAAAAAAGCTCTCCCCTTGTGCTGAGTGCCCCTGTCACTAGGGCTGGTACTGTCTAGATCAACAACATTATTGCTCCATATCATGCTGAAGTGTGTTGGTAGGACAGACTGAGAGTTTTGATTCCTTAGCATCACACTCCTACTAGCAGGATTATTTTGCTGGGTTCAAATCCCCTCAGGTGGTGGGAGAAGCTAAATGTTGGTCTTTGGCACTTAAAGAGACTACACCTCTTGGCATGCCATTGCCTAAAAAGGACATGCTGCTCCTGTTCTGTTAGCCATGTTTTATGCACAGGCTGTTTTTGAGAGCATCTGTGAAATCAAAGCTCTGTGCTTTGGAGATGACAAGACACTAACCAGGCCTGAGAAAAGTACCAGGCCACTCAGTGATGTCAAGACCAAAGCACTTATGCATAGACTGTGGAGCAAATGTGAGTTTTGCTGGCAGGAATTATGGTTTCTATGTTCTTTAGATACCTCCAAGGCTGGAGCAGCTGCAATCCTTTATGAGAATATGGATTTTGGATCTGGTAGCCTAGCATGGCATTTTAGGAGATAAAGACCATTTATGAGTCATCCCCAAGTGACTGCAGATTCCACTAAAAAGTGCTAAAAAACCAGAGTCCCTCTGTGGATCCTGCCCTAAAGCAATAAATAGTCTTTAAATTCCTTCCTACCCCTGAGGCTCCCTGGGGGACAAGGCAATTATTTACGAAGTCAATTGGCCCGTGACAGGGAAGATTTTTTTTATATTCTTTTTCATCCCCAGCTCCACTCTTCTGCCTTTCTTCAGGACTTCTGCCTTTCTTCACTCTGCTGCTTAAACAATATACACCAGGCATATTTAAGTTCACCATTCCCCACGGGGAACTCTTGCAATTAACTTGCTGTCCTGGTGTGTGGATAAGTAAATTGGGAATGGGTAAACGGTTGATTTGTATTTATGGTGAGCAAATCCTGTGAAGCCTAAAAAAAAAAAAGTATTATGTGTAGGAAAAAAATAACAAAGAAAAAGAAAACCTACTTTAGTACGAAAGATAGATTTTAAAATGTCCGCTGAAGCCTTAGGCCAGGTCTTCAGATTGAGTTCACCGGTGTAACTCAGCTGACTTAAGTTTTTATCAGAGATTTTGCCTTCAGAGGAATGGTTTCAATTTTCCTACCTGTAGATCTGGGATCCTGTTTACAATACATAAGTTTTAAAGAGCCATATCCAAGAACGTATCTCTGTAATGTTCTGCTTGTGTTTTAGGTTCAATCTTGTTTTTCCATCATAAAAGAAAAAAAGTAGCAACATTAAGTAGGGTAAGGTTATTGCAATAACCCCAGTGTATACAATTTTGGTTGGTCAGAGGCTGAACATTTTCTTTCTGCTTTTTACTTCATTTTACAGTTCCCAGCTGATGGAAACTTTCATGTCCAGCCTTACTGTTGGTTTAGCAGCTCCAAAACTCAAGATGCAAGGTTTGTGCTTCCTTAGAAGGCTACATGCTGTGCTCCTAATAGAAATACCTCACTCTTGCTCACCCTGACAGGAATATTTAAATGCATCCATCACTGACAAAGCTCAAATCAAATCAGATATTAATCAAAGGCTTCATTTTTTCTCTTTTCTTTTAATTTGAAAGAGCTACAACAATAGAATAAATTCAGCAAGAGAAAAATCAGTCCTGTTGAAGAAAATGCACATCAAAACTAGCGGAGATGTTTCTGCCAAAGGCAGTGCCCACATCACTCTCGTCTACCCTATTATTTTTCTTACCTTCCTCCATTACAGGAATTAATTTGAGGCCCAGAAGGGTTGGCCCAGGGGCCATGTAATTTCTTGGCTTTCATGGGAGAGCTCCTGAGGAAGCACCAGTGGCCCAACACCTAAAACTGACCCAGAAAACACAGCAAAAGCCATGCTTGTAGAAAGAGATCCAGCCTCGTAAATCGCCAAGACCCCCAGAAGCCTGTGTGGTTCATTGGAATAATTACAGACCTAAGCTCCTCCAGCAGGGGAAGTTACGAGATAATACTGTATCTCATTCCTAAAATGAAAAGTAGTTTTCTTTCAGTCCCCTGTATTTCCGCAGAGCCCCAGCCCTTGGACTGACATGACAGAAGTTGCTCTGCTAACAAGGGAGGCACTCTAGAAGGCTCTTTCTCCTTATAGGACAAAATAATGGAGAATGATAGAATGAATACCTACATACACACACACACGTGTACACACACACAGTCACACAGAGGATGATTGCTTGAGTACTCCACAGCCCTCCCCACCCCCTTATGCCCCCCCAGTTTCTACCGGTTAACATCAAGAAATCCATCCTAAAAGAGCATTTTATTCTATCCTGCTGTTTGGACAAGCAGACAACACTACTATGAGAAGGATGCAGTATTCAATGCCCATCATTTTATCATCCAGTCAGGGACAGAATGAATAGGTCAGTGCCAGTAGCAGAAGGCAAAAATACCTGCCACACACATAGGGACACAGATTTAGAGAATCACTGAGGGGCTTGGTGTTCCAGGCCCGCATAAAAGACACCACTGCGACATGAAAGAAGGCCAGCTGAGAGTGCGGAAAGGCATCCACACAGGCTTTCTTTCCCACATTTCTTCCAGGGTGCTTCAGAATTACATTTCACACTTTCACTTTGCCTAAGCCGTCCAGCATCCCTGACTCTACTTCTCCTAATTGTTCAGCACACTTTCTGTGTAAAGTGATACACATTGCATTTTACTGTTCATACAGGAATCAAGACAAGAGACTTTTTTAATATTACACTATGAAGGCAACCCTCTGCTTGTATTTATCAGCACAGTTCCTTTGAAATCAAAAAGCTACATCGTTTACTGGCTGAACATCTGTGCATATTTGAAATTCAGGTGTAAAACTTAGTGCTGATATGCAGTGGAGCAGTTTTAAGTAGTAAATATGATATGTGAAAAAATATGGATATGTTTTAAAACTTTTATAACTGAAGATCTACAAGTCCCTTGCACTTTCTTTCTCTTTCTCTGTCTAGCATAAACACACGTCACTTCACCATAGATAGTGAGATGGATATGTACTGCATCTGGGACAAGGCTTTCTCTTCAGATGAGTGACAGAAATCCTAAGCTCTGTTTAGCATTGCAGTTTTCTGGCAAATCTGAGACAACAATTTCAGACAGATTTTGACATCCAGATTACAATAGCAAGCTGCAAAGAGAGATGCCACATATTTTTTGAAGCCATATTTTAAAGTGAAGGCAACATGATTTAGTGGCTTTTGTTTATTCAAGTTAGAGATTCAAGTTTCAACTACAAGAATATTTCTTATGCAAAAGCAATGCAGAAAAGGAACTGCAGGCAAGGAAGTATGCAGTCTGGATTCAGAGGCAGGATATTAAAAGCAAATAACACATATCCATATAAAACTGGACAAAAACTTTTTTCTTCGAATGAACCATCTCTTGTCAGGCTGGCCATCTCAGAAAAGGCCCCGCTGTTCTCCTCTGTTCTCCCCAGGGATCACTTGCCCTTCAGCTCCCAGTCAGATAATGGCAGTTACCCTCCAGATATTCCTCCCATGGGAAAGCATATTTTTAGTTGTGTTTTAGGAGACCCAGTACCTCATACTCAACCAACTTTCTGCACTTACAATCAGCAGAGATACAAGAATTTACAGTTCACAGTCTCAGCATTTCTATGGTAGAAGAAGAAGAAGTAGCTTTTCAGGAAAGAGACCTTGTGCATTCAGCTGCTCTCCCGGGAAAAGTGAGACATGAGAAGCTACAGCAGTTAATTCCCACTTCCAACTTTGCAAGGACACCTGGACAGAAATAGAGACCGTTGCGACAGGTAGAGTGGAGTGGTACCCACAAGTACTGTGTTTGAAAGCCATTACACCAAATCATTCACTCGTGGAAGATAAATGAGTCTCACTATGGGACCAAAGGATGACACAGGACCCACATGAATCAGCTCCTCTGTCCCTGGGCTTGCTCTTTGCCCAGACAGCTCATGGCTCCCCGCACCATGTGCCAGGAGCTTGGGGTGCTGCAGAATGAAACAGTGAGATATCCAACGGGTGGTGAGTGAAGCAAAGGCTAAAGGGAATGTCACAGCAGAAGCAGTTTTCAGCTGCTGATGAGCTTGGAAAGACATGCAAAACTACAACTTTTTAAAGTGAGGCTCAGCTCCAAAGGCATTGCTAATCGTTGTTGTAAGGATAGACGAACGAGCTAGAGCGTTCACAGGCATACACTTACACAGTGCTACCAGACACTGCCTCTCACTGATCCCTTTCTGTGCAAGGCATAGGTTGTGACCTCAGCAGTAGCTGTACAATCTAACCTAGCTGGAGGGGCTGTGCTCTTCTTGCCAGGCCAGTCTGAGCCCCAGGGGTTTGGTACGTTAGCCCATAGGGTCTTGAGGAGGAGAAGCTGTTGTGTCAGTGATATTCACTCAATCTCGTGTTAAGGACTGCCCCTTCAGCTCCTCCTCCGGCAAACTGCCAAGCTGTGGTCACTGAACTCCACAGTGGGACACCAACATGGCTATTTCGTCATGACCATGATGCAAGAACCCCTATCGATACCCTTAACCAGTCCTTTCATTGCATTGGTACTATTCCAGTTTCCAAACTACCTCTCAGCCTCAGCACTCTGTTAAAGACAGCCATGCTTCACTGAAAATCGCTGTAAACAAACCTTCGTGCTGATGTAGAATGACATCCTCAAGATGTAAAGAATATGAACTAATACCCAGGCACAATTTCTGTATTTTCTCAGAGCAAAGCAGCCTCCCTCCTTTCCTCAACTCCGTCCCTCTTGTTCATCCTTTCCCACATCAAATGCTTGAATTTATCATTGACTGTTCTTCAGGGAATTAATGTTTCTAGCAAAGTACTGCAGTGACAGGCACGCTGTGCCGAGACGTTCAAAGATTTCCCAAAATGTCAGTGATGAGGACATTTTTAAAGGAGGAATGTGACCTGTGAGGGGAAACATGCCAGACTGCAATTTGCCACAGCACTGAAGGGCCACTAAAAGCACAACTCTCACCTTTCTTCTCATTATTTTTAGATTCGAACGAACCCAACACAAAGACTGCATGATTAACGCTGAAGCATTTTAGTGACAATACAATGCTGACAAATTTGTATGATGTCCTAAGGGTGTCTCTCTTTTAATTAAACAGGGACTGAAGAGCTGTTTGGGCAAGAGGATCACATTAAAAAAAATAAATAAATAAAAGAAAATCAGCATAGACTATGAAGACACACATTAAAAAAACAAAGCTCCCTTGGAGCATGGTATAAAAGTCTTTACAATTGCAGACTTGACAAACTAACAGAAATTATGCAATTAAATTTAGTTTTATTTTGATTTTCTTACCCTCTCAGGAAAATTTTGAGCCATTCAGAGTGCTCACCAATGTGAAACAATATAGGACAGATTCTGTCATTTATATGCAGTATGTTGAGCCAGACTTTTCATATCTACAGAGGAAATGCCTCTTTACACAGGATTTGATAAATTAAGTGTTCACACTTTGTAAATCCAACCAGACTTTCATCCTGTAGCACAGATTTTTTTTGTTTAGTTTATTTATTTATTTATTTACTTATTTAAAAAACAAGAAGCTCTGGACAAAAAAACTTCCCAGTGGAATGCGGTGGTCATTAGATTAGACTCTTAAATGAGCCTTGCACGAGTGAAAGTGAACGGACTGTACTGTTGCTAAAGCTGAAATGTGAATGAGAGATCTATAGAAATACACATTTCAGTACGATCAGTCGATTAAGCAATCTCATTGTTCAAACACTGCTAAATGCCTTGCAGTTATGAGATTTTAAACATCAATACTGTTTTTAAAAGTCAGTATATTACTTTCTCCTCTGGAAGTTTATTGCAGTCTATCTACACTGGAATTAGAGGACTCCTGCTGAGCAGTAAATGCATTGAGACGGAATATCATGAAAGAGATCAAGCAGTTCAATCCAGCTAGTGAGCATAGCCATCACGAATGATTCCTGTGCTTGACGGGAAACCTCCAAACTCTTTGCTGGTGTGTCCAAATGAGGACAGCTATGGATACTCGGAGTCAAGGTTACTGAGAGACAGAGCACTGTTTCTCCCGGAGAGAGGTGTTACAGAGACTCAACTAATATACCTCAAGTTAGGAAGTTCTATGGGAAAACTATCTGGTCCAGCCTCTGGGTTATCACACAGTACTAAAAGGGCTCTACTCATTTAATTAATTGCTGCTTCACTTAAAATTAATAAAATATTTCCATAGCACTTTAGTCAGCCTGCCAGAGGGTGTCATTGAATCAACAGATTTGGCTGAATTTTTAATAATTTCATGACCTCTGAACCATCAAATATAAAGTATGGCAGGAGGTAAAATAAGCCCTCAAAGGTCTTCTTACCTAGTCATTACGATGAGACAGATGAGGAGAAAGACTCGAATGGATTCTTCTCTCTGTTACGTTGATGTAAATAAAGAATAAAACACTAAAGTGCAAAAACAACGCAAAATCTACATCAGTCTCAGTGCTCTTTAAAACTGCATTGACAACTGCTAAATATATGGCACCATTTTCCTCTATGTTCCCTTTTTGTAGCCAGTTCTTATATTTACTGCATTTTTTCTCAGCTTTGTTGTCATAGTCTCAGCAATTCAAAAGAACAGTTTGTAATGTATGAATACAAGCAGCAGGTAAAGGAGCTGGGCAGAGGAGTAAGAAAAATTACAGATGAAGGGGAAGCAGAACTCTGCCATTGCCAACTGGGGCGGGGGGGAAGTGTCTGAGATGCAATTAGTAAATACCGCGATTCCTCTTGCGCCTTTTGTGGCTTTAGGCAATTATCTATTGCTAATGAGAGCTGCACAGAGAATTCAAATTCAATTTGGGGATGATATAAAGATTTTAAAAGTTAGACTCATCCTGACAAGGAAAAAAGCTCCAGACATTGTGGAATTCTCTCCTAAAAAAAAATCTGTCAGGAATTTGCTTTTTCTCAGTTCTATATTCTCATTTAGAATCAGAAGTAATTTCAAAAATAAAAATTAAAATGCTGTACTTAAAAGAAAAAGCTGCAGTATTATGAAGATACCCACCACTATTTTTTTTCTCTAATCTTTGGGAAAATAAACATAATTAGACACAATAATTTGAAGGAAAGGTATTTTCCAAGGCAAAATGGTCTGTCAACATTTTCTTTAACCTAGTTTATTGCTACTGCAAGTGAAAGTGGGACACCTAGAATATACACTGTCATGAAATCGGGCTGATATATTGTTTGTTCCTAAGGGCAATACTCAAGAGTGCATTCTTGTGCAGAACTACTCTGGAGGGTAGCAGGAAGTCTGCCAGAGAAAAGGAACAAGTAGAATTTGCTGACCTGCTACATTTCAGACCTTTGAGGTAGTAGACAATATAGTGGTAGCCAGTATTTGTTCTTAGTATATTAACATAGTACGTTAATGAACTGAGGCTGTTCATTGACCGACCTGTTGCACCACCCCTGCCCAGTGGTACCTCCACAGTGATTGATAGCAACAGAGCAAATCTGAATCACTCTGCAAAGTCTGTGATTGATGTGAACCTGAAGCACTGCACTCTTCCAGAGGGCAGTTGAGCACATGTATATGAAAAACTCATGATACTAAATTTCTGAAGGAACTTGTCTTTTAGGCTCCAGTGATGCTGTTGCCTTTAGTGCACATTCCAGTATGTGTGGGCAGCCCTAGTGACTGGTATTGGGTTTGCTTGGAAAGGTTTTGGCAGCGGGTGGGTTACAGGGGTGGCTTCTGTGAGAAGCTGCTACAAGTTTCCTCTGTGTCTGATAGAGCTAATGCCACCTAGCTCCCACTGCCGGCCAAGGCGGAGCCCATTGGTGATGGTGGTAGCGCCTCTGTGAGAACGTATTAAAAAAGGGGGAAAAAAATTGCTGTGCAACAGCAACTACATCCAGAGAGAGGGGAGAGTAACAATTCTGCAGACACCAAGGTCAGCGAAGAAGGAGGGGGAGGAGGTTCTCCAGGGACTGGAGCAGAGATTCCCCTGCAGCCAGTGGTGAAGTCCATGGTGAGGCAGGCTGTGCCCCTGCAGCCTATGGAGGTTAATGGTGGAGCAGATATCCACCTGCAGCCTATGGAGGACCCCATGCTGGAGCAGGTGGATGCCTGAAGGAGGCTGTGACCCTGTGGAGAGCCCTCACTGGAGAGATTTGCTGGCAGGACTTGTGAATCCATGGGGAATCCATGCTGGAGCAGTCTGTTCCTGAAGAACTGCAGCCTGGGGGAAGGACTCACTTTGAAGAAGTTCATGGAGAACTGTCTCCCGTGGGAGGGACCCTGATCTGGAGCTGTCAAAGAGTGTGAGGAGTCCTCCCCCTGAGGAGGAAGGCGCAGCAGAAACAATGTGTGATGAACTGATTGCAACCTCCATTGCCAGCCCCACTGTGCCACGCAGGGAGAAGGTAGAGAAAATCATGAATAAAGTTAAGCCTGGAAGAAAGGAGGGGTGGGGGGAAGGTGTTTTAAGATTTAATTTTTATTTTCTCATTATCCTAGTCTGATTTTGATTGGTAATAAATTATATTAATTTCCCCAAGTTGAGTCTGTTTTGCCCATGACAGTAATTGGTGAGATCTCCCTGTCCTTATCTCAACCCTCTCCCTCGTCCAGCTGCGGAGGAGAGTGATAGAGTAGCTTGGTGGACACCTGGGATCCAGCCAGGGTCAACCAGCACGTGATTTCAGGTACAAAACTCTATATACCTGTAGCACATTTTAGGGTTGTCTTCCCACATAAAGTCTGAGCTTCATGCGTAAGAAACATCAAACTTTCTACTAGATGTGAGAATAACTTGTTACAATTTTGGCAACAATTCTGTAAAGAAGGGAATGCTCAACTGTACATCTGAGGTTTGAGTATTAGTTAAACTTTCACATTACAAGCTAAGGATAGGGGGGAGATGTATTGTCTGTGTTTTACAGAAACTCGTTTACATTACAGTGGCATATTTTCTAAGAACAAGGAAGACAATCTTTGCTCTAGAATGTAAAGTCTAAAAAGACAAAGATAAATTGCAGTGTGGAAAAGAGGAACAATAAACAAATAATCTTAATGGTAATAGCAAGTAGGTCTTGCTAATTACAGACTTTCTCCCTCCACCCTCCTTTTTTTAAAAAATTTGTTAATTCAATCAATGCACTAAATTCACTGTCTTTAACAGCTAGTCCAATTTACAAAGCACTGCATTTATTTCCCTCTTCCCCGCGTGTTACACTCCCTCTCTCTGTACAATTCATCCATGAGAGAAATCCTCAGGATAGGTAAGAGATTTAGCCTGATAGGCTTGCTTTGCTCTTCCAAGGTAGCAGGCACCTCCATCTATCATGCAAATCCCTGGCAGGTCTCAAAACCATTGCTTAGCCCCCACCTAATCTCATAAACCTCTGCATTGCTGCCAGTCTGCATGGACAAATCCCCCTAACCACTGACACCACCCAACAACTCCTAAGCAGCTCAAGGTTTTGGCTCAGAATAAAGCTTCACAGAGGGATTCTGACAATGGTCAGGAGAATATTCTAAAACTTGTCATCTGTCAGTCTAGGCAGCAGGGCTAAGACAGGCCAGCACCACGGAGCAGAGTCTAACTGGACGTACAAGCAGACAGCTAGGCACACAGGGAAAATAGGTAGGGATGGAGGTAGCCCTAAATGAGAGGTTCTTAATAAGGATTCACAACCTGATGTGGGTCCGAAACTGGAACTGGGACCTTCCACATCCCACAGAAGAGCTGAAAACAAGCTATTGTCTTTGAGTAGGGCAGTTCCCCCAGCTGCTCTATTACTTTGCACGAGTAATGACAGATGAGTGACTTGAGGCTACCACGAACCTGGTGGCTGCCCTAATCACTGGGCTATTGAATCAGCCTCTCTCTTGTTTAATGAATATTTAATAATAGCACTTCCGTTCCTCACAGAGATGTCACGAGGAAAAAATATTTTAGATTGTTAGGTGCTCAGATACCAGGCAAAGGAAACCATCTAAAATATAATCAGCTATCCAACAGGCCTAGGGCATCAGAGACCAGAGAAAAGACAGATTTAGAAGGGACTAGAGGTTAATAGGATTATATTTTCATTTGGATAGAGAAACAAGAAAGTCACGTCTGAAGTAGAAAAGGAACGAGAGACGAAACAAAGGACTAAAATATTAAAATAGAGCAGAATGGAAGTTTCAATAAGTAATTTGACAGGGATGAAAACTCTGGTGAACAAACAAACAAACCCCTTTTTTATGTTTTCAAGCTCCACACCATTAGCTGAACTCTTCATTGTCAACCTGTTCAGCTGACAAGTGCCTTGTTACGCTTGTGAGAGAATGTAAGGATTTAAAGAAAATGTCTAACTCTCCAGCTCAGCTCAGCAGGCTGAAAGTTCAGAGGGTAGGAAACCATTTACCATGTGAATAAACTGCAAAATGCCTTTGAAAATTACATTTTTAATTACAGTTGACATTTCTGAGCCTCCTGCTGATGATATCTCTCTAAAAGAAAAAAAATGACATTATTTGAGACAGAAAACACTATAGTAGAGACTGTAAAACAGTTCACAAGGTACTATTGATAGAGGCATTGACTTCACATATTGCCACTCACCACAGTGTTGTCTAAACACCTCATGCATTAATGAACTTGATCTCATATACAGTCTCTGAATTAGCAAAGCAGCAGTATTCCTGATTCGCTGTGAGTTCAGAGAAGCAATTTTTAACTCTTCAGCTCAAATCAGCAATCGAATTATTGTCTTATTCCACCACCTCTGATCCAAATTTCTGTCCTTTTGTGGCTCCCCTAGTGTCAGGGATATACTCCTCAGAGCTGAACACCTTCAATGTAAGTGAAACCTACTTCCCTCTTGGAGCCCCAGCTAAAGAGAAAATGCTGGGGATGCAGAGAATGGGGAATGTGGGAGAAGTTCTCTGAAGCCCAGTCATTTGGGGCTGAGAGGGCTGAAAGTCAATCACTGCAGTCTGAGCATAAATTAGAGGACTGAAAAGATGGCCAGGCAGGATACTATGCGACCTCAAAAAGAGAGAAAGCCCGCTGACTATGTAAACCTCATTCTCCATTTTGCCCTTGCTGTTCAGCTGTTGTACCAAACCAAGAGCTAGATTGCAGGAAGCCTGCCATGCCTGAAGAACCTATAGAAGATCCTGAGCTCTAACACTCAAAACTTCTGCATTTTTCCCCTTTGTCAAAAGGAGCAAATGTTTCTCTGGAACAGAAATGTTTTATCAGCTGCCATGACTTCCCTTCCTCCACAGAGGAAGACCCTTCAGCCTTATGGAGTCTGTAGGACTTCAAATAAATTTTGTTCCCATGTCTTCATTCCAAGGGTCTAATGTCTGCTCAATGTAATCCGAGAAAGTACAAGGATTATCTCCCGCATTGCTATGACTACAAACATGCTAGTAAACATGCTAGGCAGTACTCCCAGTCACTGAAATATGATTGTGCTGTTAAACACTTAGAGGAGTGCCTGGCACACATCTGGTCTATGCTACCTAATACTTTTCTAAATGATACCCAGTTACAGTTCAGGAGTTACACGCGGCAAGGACCATTCGTAAAATGCAGTTTACATGTAGCTACCTGACTTTGGAGACTAGGAGAGTTTCCTTATGTGGAAGCAAAGCTTTCTATACTGGTTTGGCTCATTAGTCCAGAACTTTCCCAGAATCGTTAAATTCACTAGGGAAATGTAGCGATGAAGGCTACATATATCATTGACTTCTTCTTGCACAGAGATATCTCCAATACAAAACCGGTCCTTACGTATGTGTCATGCTCACCTTGTTCCAGCCTGCTCAACGCAAACTAAGCTTTCTTTGCTCTTAACTATAAAAGTATCCTTCTAGTACTTCTAATACTAACCATTAGCAGAAGCCAACATATTCATTCATACCTACAGCACATTTTTTGATCCTCATTAAAACTCAGTGCTAAAGAAGAAAACACTCTTTTGACAGTTACAAGTTTGTAGGAGTGATTAAACAACATGAATATCAACAGCATAGCGCCATATGAATTGGATCTGTTCCCAGATATCTGCACTAATGTGGTTGTAACCTCATCAGCATCTACTTCCTCCAAGTATAGATAATTAATTTATTTCGAAGGAACTGGGAACTCAGAATATGTTATATCTGATGTGCTAAGAGCTCTGCCTAGTCCACTCTTATGCCTCTGTCAAAGAGCACCACTAGTTAAATGCATGAGTACCTCCTGGCAAGGAAATGTCAGATAAACTGTGCCTCCACATTGAGTTCACACATGATCTTTAAGAGTCAGCAACTGGTATCAAACACGAAAATCAGATTTTAGAGCTCTTCCAGAAACTTACTTATCATTCATTATAACAGTTCAAGGTATTAACTGTAGCCTTGTAAATGACCAGTCTCAAAAGCTTAAGTGCTAACAAATCATTTTTATGCTAGGTAGGTGAAAATAAAAGCTAAGACAGAAATTCAAATTTCAAATCAGCATATTTTTAAATGACCTATAACTCAAAAAATCTGACAACTTGCCTTTAGACTTTGCAGAAATATTTCCTTTTTTTCATAGGAAATGTGGCAATTTTCTGGCCAAGTTAAGGTGCCAATTCAGGAAAGCATCACTATTCAAAAAGGATGTAAGCATATGCTTAACTTGAAGCATGCACTTGAGTCTCTTTGACTTAATGATAGGATCTAAGCACATATTTACATTTAAGCACAAGTCTGAGTGCTTTCCTCCACAGAGACAGATTTAAGCTTGTGCTTCAGTGCTTTCACTGTCTAATTTTCCAAGACAAAGCTATATGTAGAGATAAAATAGTGTGTTAGAATGGAAGCTGCTTGCCGGGCTAAGTGTGTATAGACCATCAACCTCTGCAAGATTATATGCAAACATAAAGGTGCACAGCTCATTATTCGGGCACTGAGGGGGAGAGGGACAATGAGCCTGTGAACTGTGGTCCCAGCTCACAGCAATTACAGGAACTGCGTCTTTTAGCCAACTGAAGAGGTGATGGGAGAACTAGTACTGGACTTACAGCCACCTTGACTGAATCCGAGGTTAAAGCAAGAAAGGAAATAACAGAAGACACTTCTTTGTATTTGACTCAAGCCCAGGAAAAAATGGGCGTTATATGGGGGAATATAGCCTCGGGCTACCAGTGGTTACTGTTGCTCTGACTACCTTTGAAAAAGGTGCAGGCTTGTGGCAGTGGGACAGGCAGGAGATAGTGATGTCTGGAAGGAGCTCAACACTAGTTTTCTGTTTCATTGGGACTTTGAAATACCTGGAATAATACAGAGTAACATATTCCCATGGGAAGCTTCACAACACATCTGTGTTTTGGCGAAATAGAGGGTTAACAGCTATTAGAGGATCTGGTAATTTTGAGATTTGCACACACCCCTTCTCCCCCACCCCAAATACGTAGAAAAGTAAAAATACCTAGAATCTAAAGTTCTTCTTTGTTCATAAAAGTGTTAATGATTTTTATCGATTTTGTGGGATTTCTACTGCACTTTACTGTTGACTGCAATAACTGACTGAAGCTGTGACTGAGTGTACTGGGGAATCAAGGTGACATAGATAATGTAGACTCCTTATTCATGTGTCTCCAGAAGTGGTGGGACTCAGAAATTTCTCCTCTCCTACATGCAGACACAGTTAGTGATTCATGCACGCACACCATTAACATATAGTCCTATAACCTACTCATCCAGGCTACAGGGAAAAAAAAATTATAATAACATGCAAAATCCCTGCATTGACACAACTAAATTTTGCAAACTGAATCATATGTAAAAGCGACACATAAATTACCCTGACGTAGCTAAAGTGGATAAGAAAGCAAACTGCTGAGACAGGCCAGGAAAGTATGTGCTTTGAACCATCATAGCAATTCAGCACAACTGCTAGTGGTATTTGTAAGATGGGCTGCAAAGTTTTAAAGTGGCTTTCATTGCAGAATCTGAAGGGAAGCAGTAGCAACATTACTTGCTCCTCACAACCGGGTCTCATCACACAGATTAAGGCTGGAAGTGAAATTCCTGCTGCTCGTGTACCTTGGCAATGCAAAAGACGACATCAAGACAGAGAAGTTGTCCTTGATATGCCTTTTCTGAATCCAGGAGCCAAACACTGAATTATTTGGAGTAAATTGACTTATTATTGTTAATATTCTATCCTTCATTAGTTATTCTTTGTAATAATGTTTGGGTTTTTTTCAATATTTTCATAGCACTTATTCTATAAGCGACATTGAAGGAATTAATTGTTTTCTAGTAGAGATACAGGTACAGACAGATACAGATATAAACCCAACGAGATCTCTTAAAGACATTTCTATACCTAGCACAGTTTTCTAACTGTAATCTTGTATGTATTCAAACTAGAAAGACGTCTCCCCAGAGAACACAGTACAATAATCCTAAGGCTAGATTCATTAAGAAGGCTGGATTGGAAATAGTTTGAGGATAATATCAGAAAAATATAGCACAGTATTAAAAAAAAAAAAGGGTATGCATGCTAAGGAGCCTCAATTGAACAATTAAATACATACTGAAAAATTTTCTTCTAATGTTGTTATATAGTCTGTAGCGCATTCTACTACTACTAGAGAACATTTGCTTCTGAAAATAGATATTTTTGCTACCATGAATCACAGCTGAACTGCAAGCCAATATCAGTATTTTAGATGAAACAAAAAGTCATGTCATAAATACAGAAAACGCCATGAAACCAAAGTATGTACTAAAACTAAAATATATAAATCCCATTAAATATCTATATCACATTCCCTTTAAAAACTGTCATCTTTCATATCCATCAACAAATCAGACTGAGATGCAATATGTAGCAATAACTGCCCCGACTTGACTCAGTGCATCACTCAGCCACTTCATAGCTAGACAAAAATAACTTAAGCAGATTATTTTAAAAGATAAACTGATCATTAGAATGATCTAGTGATGACTGTTCATCTTAAAACCATATTTTCAGACTTAATTCAGTGTTCTAAGCGTATCTAGAATTAATTTGAGTCAGCAGGGTAGCATGCGGAAGACAGCAATGCAATAATCCTGTGACTACATTCACTAAGGGAGGCTGCACTGGAGAGGGCTTCTCAATGACAAGCTACACCATGAAAACAAAAGTACAGACACTCAGTGATCCAAACTGAGTTATTCAAGAAATTTAATTACTGGACTTGACAGAGTCCAATTTATTGTCACACCCATTGTGCCAGCACACTTACTACGTTGTTAATGCTAAGCTTGTGAGAAGAAAAAGATGATATGTAAATCAGACATTAGACAAGACTCTTGGCTAAACTGGCCAACAGGGAAACAACAGGAACAAGGCTGCACCTTCAATATCACCTATTTCCAATGCTCAGTGCCCTATTCTGTGCAACCAACAGGCATCTTCCACTACCAGGCATTGACAGCCCAGGATCATCCCTGATACCAGAAGCATCTCAGCTACAGCACCATGTGGCTTTGTTGAGGTTTATCTGCTTGGTGCAAAAGCATTGCGCACACATTTTTAGTTTTCTTCGGTGTGAACTATCTTACTTGTGCACAGTGCTATGAAATAAAAAAGAATTATCCTGATTCCACTGTGCTATGTCCTTACCTACTGATGTATAGATACTTCCCATGCACGTCACTTGAGATTCTCTTGCCACTTTTTGGACTGTCATGCTGTTCGCAGCCACTGCTGGATACAGTCTGGAGGGCTCACCCCATGAGAGTGGAAAGTATTCAGACAATTTTAACAACGGAGAAAGAGAAAGGCATATTATGTCTGAATTATTTCAGACAGAAACTTAAGCCTCAGTTCTTGGGGAAGTTTCTTTCTCATCTAATTACCTAGGGAGATTAAGACAACTAACCTTCTAAATTAAGTATCTAATTACCTCAAACCTAGGAAATATAAATCTCTACCTCTCCTTTTGTACATCAAGCTTTTATTATGATCCTATTCCATAGGCAGGTAGCAGCTAAAACTTAGTAAGACATATAGCTTTATATGCTGTCCTTGTATGCTTGCCTCTCAGAGCAGGATGTACATCTTGCTTTGTTTAATCTTTCAATTTACACTTTTCCTTTGACACACAGCCATCTCAGTACACCAGGTCTATGCTAGACTTGAATGAGTGATGGTCATATTAGCCCTGAACTGGAGGAGGTAGAGGTGCACTAGTGTGGCGCTGCACTGAAGGAAACACACCCTGCAAAGGGGAAGGCACATCACTCAGGAGGACAAGCTGCTGCTGCACAGGCATCAGAAACTGAGGCCAGAACCACATTAGTATCACCCTGACACGTGAACATGTTTGTTCCTATCAGCATCAGCTTTGAAACCTAGATCACACTCCAGTGCGGAGGTAATACAAGATCCTACTCTCCTAATACCTAACTGACAGCGGGTGGACAGGGACACTATTCGGGCACCCACCACGTACAAACTTCCAGGCTGATTTTCCAACGCCAAAAGATTAGCCTCGGAAACTTCACAACTAACTGGAGCAAAGCATTCTGTACAGGTGAATTTCAAATCTTTCTACCAGACACCTCTTATGTGATCTTAGAGCCTATTTTAATACAACATTGAAAAACAAGTCATACAGTTTTCATTTTTCACTGCTCCAGTACCTGAGCTTTGCATCAGCTTTTGGCACTGAAAATGGGTTTGGATGACAAAGCAATGTCTGCAGCAAAACATGTTTTCCTTCCAGTATGTCATTTTTTGTGTGAATAAAACCTTTGCTATCAGATGCTGGAGTACTCAATGTTTAAGGTAGTATTGCTGTAAGCAAGAGTGAATGGAAGCATATGGAGATCAATTGAGTTATTCATAAGGTGCCACCACAACAAACTAAGCAGGCCACCTGCTGTTTCACTGCCTCAAGAGGCTTTTCTCTACAACTCATTTGAAAATAATTTGGTGTCAAGGCTGGCACTGAAATCAGATTATAAACTGGAAATTCAGCAAAATCCTCTCTGGGGTTGTGCAGGGGGGGTGTTTACATACATACATGCTTCTCTGTCTTTTTTTTGCATACATGTTTCCTGTACAATTCAGCAACATTGCATTACTGCTTTAGAGAAATACAGCATGCAAAAATCGAACGATTCTGCAATTAGAGTTCCTACCTCAGCCACTTTGTGAATCCTGCACATTTTACAATACGCATTAGACAACAAAGTAAAGTAATACAGTTAACAAGGGATAGAAATATCTAAGAAGGAAAGCAGTGGTAGATTGTGCTGCATTACATAGGACAGATTTCCTTTAGCTTCTCCACCTAACCTCCATGCTCCACGTATTATCATTCTCTGTCTTTTGCGGGCTAGCTTTATCCTCTGCTTGTTTCTGAACTAAGAACTGCTCGTTTGATGTGAGACCTTCACTATCTCCTGAATCTGTTCGTGGCTGGGCTGGGGTCTTGAGGTAGAGAAGAGAATCTGGCAAAGACTTTAGGGTTTCCTCAGTCTCCTTCCATGCCACACTGGTTTCCTCTAAGCTCTTGAACCCCGTATCTGAATACCTTCTTCCAGGCCTCCAGATTCATCACCTCGAAAGGACATATGCAGGCAGAAAATCCTGTTCTGTCATATGCATCAGCCTCTCAGAATGTAGTAGAGGCTTACAGATGAACTTAAGCCATGGTTCACCTTCAGACATGGTTCACTAAGATCCCTCGGTATGTCACCAGTGTTAGGCTTTTGCTTGAGTGCCTTTGTTTAATGGAGCCCCTGGCCCTTCACTGTGAACTTAAGACTTGAGCATAAGAGACATCTCAGCAGCTCTAGGGAGTCCTGCCCATTTTTAACCACCCCGATGAAGTCAGCCTCTTCTGCTCCCTCAGCTACTCTCTTTCCCCATCCATCCTGCCCACCTCACAGCAAACACGTGCTCTACAAGCTGCGCACATTTCCCACCTCTTGGATGCTTTTCTGTCTTTCACTTCCCACCTCTTCCTCC
The DNA here is from genome assembly GCF_964199755.1 of Larus michahellis. NCBI lineage: Eukaryota > Metazoa > Chordata > Aves > Charadriiformes > Laridae > Larus > Larus michahellis. Next base: position 81,505,889 of record NC_133897.1, on the reverse strand, counting down.
AAGAACCTGCTCCTCATTCTTATTTATTCTCCCCACTTTCTTTGCTGCTTAGGCAACTGTTAAAAAAAAAAAAAAAAAAAGTGGATTAAGTGTATGGGAGAGCGGGTATCTCTGCTTTCAAGCTTTTGGCCTGCCCCCGTGCCAACGCTGGGATCCTGTCCCACTCAGCATGGGAGGCCTATAGAGACAGAGGGGCTTGGGGGGAAAATTAGCTGCTAAATTCCAGCAAATCTGCAGGAAACACACAAACTGCAGGCTTCAAAAGAGTTCAAACAGAGCGATGGTGTGGCTGAACTCGTAACTGGTGTAGTCTAATCGTATTTCACCTCTGAATTGTTATCAGCCTGTAGAAAAATATTGCTGTGTTCATAGCCATGAGAGAGCCTGCCCAACCAACAAAAGCTGACCCCCAAACTTTCCCTTATTTGCTCTGGAGTGTGTTGTATTGTTCAGTGTGGTCCAAGGAAATGTTTTATTTTCCACTGTGTGTTGCATTTTTCAGATCTTTAGCTGGACGATTACAGTCTCATGCTGGGCTGTCAAAACAACTCAATCTATGCTGACTAGCTACAGAGAAACATATAGTTTCCATCCAGTGCCTCCAGAGTAACAGTTCAAACAGGGAAGCATCAGGGACTGTGATCTGAATATCAGAGGCTCACCAGGATTAGAAGCCTTAAAAAAGACTTCTATGGGTAATAAATTATTCATAGCTTCAAACTATCTTAGATAATTAAAATTACCTGCTTTCAGCAGATATGCTATCTACTACAATGGCCCCCCCCCCCAATAGATCTGATTGACACTACCTCTTTCAGATAGCTGTATCTACTCTGTGTTTACACATTTGACAGGTGCACGATACATCCCCTACGCTTTAGTACTTGCTTGTGCGTGTCTGTGCATGCGTGCACATAAAAACTCATACAAGCAAAGCCTCCTATTGTGCTAGGAGGCTGACAGCAAGTATGCTATAATACAACAGGCTGGGTTTAACCTAACATGCCACAGAAACAGCATATCATGCAGATAAATGTCCACAGCAGCCAGGGTGCAGGGAATAAATAATAAATGCTACAATGGGAGAAAGAGGCAAATAAAATCCTCTGTTCCATGAAGAAGCTGACATCAAGTGTGCTACAGTACCTATTGACAGTAACATGAAGCTAGATTTCTTCACTGAGGTGCTGTCAACTTACAGTGAGGTTTGGCTTGATGTTCCCTGAAGTCTGTTGAAATATAGGCACTGTGGTTTTACTCTTTCCCCTTTCTCTTTGCAAACAGTGCATGGAAGACATATTCTCTGCAAATTACTGTGTGCCATGGGTGACAATACTGTACCGCATTGCTCCTCAGCAATTTGAGACATCATTTCCTAACCCATGAAAATGGAGGGAGGGAATATATTTCCCCAAATCACAGTCCTGAACTTTTGACTTGAAGAAAATGTTAAAAATTAGAGAGTCTTTTCAATTCCTAAGAATAGCACAGCAATTTCAGTTTGGAAGACTGAAAATGTCCTATAGTTAAGAAACAGTCAAATATTTTAATATCATTCCGTACTACACAACATTCAAAACTCATATCGCTTCCATTCTTAAGCATCTATAAAAAGAGAGGCACTACAATAAAATTAAATCACTGTATGCTGTGTGGAGCCAAGTGAAAGTATTGGTTGAAATGTGTAGGTTATGAGATGTTTGCAGACAGAAAGAAATCATAATTAATTTAAATTACATGCTTACATTGACTGAAATTACCTGCTTACACCATATATACAGTTCCCCTGACTATCTCAAGCAGCTTATGGAAAAATTTTCTGGGTTTGTTTTAACTGATTGGCTAAACCTCTTCCATTTGTGATTCATTAGGTTATGCTGGCTTCTGATACAATAAAATATGATGATGTCATAATATATAGTAATTCATTCCCTTTTGTTGAGATCTTCTACCAGTTCAAGCAAGATGGCAAAAACACTACTCAAAAAGGCAAAATGGAAGATGATTCTCAAAAAATGGGATGCATTCAATGTCTATAAACTTTACCTTTCCTAATTCTCTGCCCTTTTCTTTCACAAAGAGGAAATAGCCCTGTCTTCTAAAGGGAGGAGTAGGCTCTGCTTCTTATTTCTATTTGTTTTCACTTCTTTGCTCTGAAAGTGAATGGATAAAGGACTATCAATAAAAGAGCAAAGAACATTGCAAGCTACCTTCCAACTAATGGAAAAAAAAATATATAGAGAAAGAAATATTACTGTCTTGACAAAAATAAGTTACATGAAAGAACTGGCAGTGGGAAGCAGGGAGGTTGGATTTAACCTAACTAGCCACAGGAGCAACATATCACATAGATAAATGTCCATAGTGACCAGGGTCCAGGGGATAAATAACAAATGCTATGATGTGGAGAAAGAAACAAGTTGGGTTTTTTCCTTTGTATTTGAATACAGGACTGGGGAACTGACTGTATTTGAATACGGGATGGGTACTGCCTACCCCCTTAGTGTCAAGGCTACATGTTATCCATTATAACCAGAAATCATCTTTATGTAACAGAATAAAAAGGAAAGTCCTCATGCTAGTACAGTAATACATCTGAAATGCATTGTCCTTGTGTGAGCTTTAACATTGTTAAGAGGTCCTCTAAGTTCTTTAATGCAGGAAATCAAAAGCAGTCGTAAGAGCATCCTTTGAAAGAAATGAAAGACTACACTGAAAGGAACCTTGAGTGTGCTACAAGATGATGACTGGTCTATTCTGCTAATCTGAACTGTTTGTGTGACAACAGTGAGCGTCAGAAATATTACAAGCTGATTTAATTCATACTACTAAAAGTCAAGGTCATGCTCGATCTCTGTTCCCAGAGGTGCTTACAGACAACTTTCAATGGATTCAAATTATGGGCCAGATCATTAAGTTAGCTGACTGACTCACCCTTTCTTGCTATTAATACAGAACTCATCTTGGAGATTTTCCGCACGGCTCTATGGATGACCTGAATTTATGTGGACCTCAGCAGTTCAAAGTTGGAATGTGTTGCAAGTGGTGCGACAAGCAGTGTCTGTAGCTTATTGGCATGGAAAAGTGTTCATCGTTCTTTGAAGTATTCTGAGACACTGTCCACTACATGACACACTGTACATGTAGTACCTGCAAATTAAAATCCATTATTTGTGTGCAAAGAGATTGAGGGACAGCTAACATTTCATAGGTCTTGGAGAGAAAATTATTTCCCTGGATGCATACAGCCTGTCTCACCACCATCTTCTGCTCTGAGCATGAAAAATTATATAAAATAGGCTGAAATACACCTCATAGTGTCCTTTATTACCTCACCCTCCTACCCCACAACAAAATAAATTATAAACTATTTCTTTATCACCAAATGTTTGTCTAATCTGCTTGCAAAGACCATCAGTGAAGTTTTGCCGCTCTTTCCAGAAAATTTATTTTGATGCTTAACTATCCAGACCATCTACAAGCCTTGATTGATACATAACCTTAGTCTCCTTCTTGGAAACAAACACCTTATTCCTGACACACTGGGCACAGAAAACTGTTTATTCCATTTCCATTTATATTGATCTTTTTTTCATGTTTTGTGTCATATAAGCAGGTGCTTTCCATCCCAGCCCTTTCTTCTCTTGACTGAACTACTCCTATGTGTTCTGTCCTCGATCACGCAACATGCCCTTCAGTCTCTGGAGCCTCTCACATTGGAACACTTCTTTCTGTGAGTACAGAATCTAAAACAGGATACCATATTGCGGTCTGAGGCCCTTTCTCTGATGTGGCATTATTCTGACATTGAATAAGTGACTATCTAACCATTTTAAATTCCTCATGTCCCCCCTAACTCCCCAACCTTTATTTAACTTTCTACTCCTTAACTGTAGAGAGGGGATAACAAGCTGTGTAGTGATACGAAATTACGCCAGTGTAGCAGACCTAAACAACAGGAAATGTTAGGAACACATCTTCCAATTCCCTGTCCAAACTCAATCAATCTTCTAAGTAAGGTTGAAGGGACAGCGTCCCAGGTTAAGGGATGGGTACAGTAATAGAACACAGTTCATTATCAGAGGGCAGACAGAACCAAAATGACACAATGCAGAAGAATGACAGCAAGAACATGTTTCCAGGTGTTACAGTTGAGTGTGCACCAATGGACTCACTCTCCTCAAAGAGCCTTTTGATGCAGTTGTATGTGTGTTCTCTAGAGCTCCGGTAACTTTGGTGTAACCTGAGTGATCACACATGCAGACAAAAATAGCAAATGCTCAGAGAAAACTACGGACGATGGAAGGCGTACAGGAGTCTCTAACTGGGGAGAAGAGGAACGGTGGGGAGCCTGCCATTCAGCAAATAAAATGGATCATTTCCAAGAAATCAAAGAAAGGTACAGTCAAAAAGACTGAGAGTTCTCTTAAAGCAGGAAAGTCCAGAAAGCACTTTCCAAAATTCCCTGGACAACTCTAGCTCAGTGTTGGCACTAAGGAAAGACTGCTGCTCTCCCCAAGGCGAGGCTCTAACTCTGTAGCAATCCCTTTTCAATAGCAAAAAAAGCCTTGCAGACCCCTCCGTACACCCGTAGGTGTGTAAGTGCCATTGAAAAATGGCTACATCAAAGGCTCAGTTAAAAAGAGGATGAAATGAGCTTTCCTACAGTGCCATAAAGATTTAGCAAAGCTAAGAGTTAGTAGGAGTCAATAGCATTACTAAGAGCCAGCTTCTAGCCGGCTTGATTCCTTGTGCCATTTGACTGAGTTCAATGGAGTCAGGTACAGCTCAGGTCAGGGGAGAATTTGGCCCCCAGCGCCTCCCTTGAACTTTTTGTTCTGGTCTTCCAGGCTCCTACCTGGCTGTGTCTGTAAAACTGGAAAAGAAAAACTATCCCAACAGAAAAGAAAAAGAAACTGAAATACATAAAATACAAGTACAAAAAAATGAGAAAATCAAGCATTACACATTGTAGATAATCCATTTGTTAGACTTGGTTAAAACAAGAGGCAAAATCACTGTAATTCCACTTTCTGAGGAAGTTTGTTAGGCGAGTCGCTGGAGCTGTGAGCAGTAGACATGCTTCCTTCCAAACTACTGGCCTTTCTTTGTTCCCACCTGGTGTAAAAGTTAGTGAAGAACAGTCATTTCTGGTGGCATTTGTGGAAAAGAAGCAAGTACCTCCCAGAGACTTTGCCTATGAGGCAGAAAGCTTTAATATTAACTGAAATATAGAAGTGTCCATAGAATTTGTGGCTCAAAAAAACCCTCCACCTGCATTTTGTCACTTATTCATTGAAACCTGTAACCCAAGAACTTGCTGAGACTGGAGTAAGCTGGGCAGGCAAAAACAAAGATATGTTTATGTATCAAACCAGGAAAGTTTATCAGGAAATTTTCACAATGTATGGAACAGAATAATTGATAGGCACGGTGCCTTGGAAGCTACTTTCCCTTGCAGTAATATTAAAACTGACTGTTTTGCTCTGACTTCCTACTAAGCAGTATTATCATGAGAACACCTCTAACCAAGGAGTTTCATGAATTAGAAGCTGGGTTTGAAAACTTTGTGAGCACCTGCAGCTAATGTTCACAGCCAGAGTAAATCCTGGGTGTTCATCAATTCTCTAACCATTGTTAAGAGCTGCTGAGCAATTCCACATGTCTCTCAAATACAACACATTAGCCTGAGGTTAGAAAGAAAAAATGCTCTTGGTCACATAAAGCTGATATCATTTGTAGAAAGCCCAAATTGGACCATACAAAGAGGATTCATAAGAAGCAACTCTGATGATAGCTGCAATTCTTCAATTCCCAGGCACAAATTCTGCCAAGGAGAAAATTCCTGGCTAGAATAACTGCTTGTGCAAAACTGTAAGCAGTATATCACAAGCTGAGTTGAAACTCTTTTGAAAATGTGGCAACCTGTTTTATTCATCTCTCTTTCTCAGATGGGGAATATTTTGCTAATTATGTACTGGACTGCACAGCATTCTACTGAGTAGCAAACTCAGTTTTCTGACAGCTGTTACTGTACTTTTATGAGACCTTGATCCTTTAGAAGATGCTGTGCTGTCTCAGGCAGTTATATTAAAAGCTTTTTCTCTGAAAACAAAATCTGAAAAAGAGGAATGAATCGGGCGTTTGGGTTCTTCTGCTCTAATAGGCTTCTGAAAGCACCAGGTCTTGCAAAAATCATTCCCAACAGTTATCTTTTCTGCAAGAGGCATATGGTCTCGCAGAATAAAGGTCTGCTCTGTCCTTTCTGGATGGGGGTGAGTTTTGCAAAGTACTTTTGCATTGTGTTTAGGGGAAGATCACAATAGCAAACAGGAACAACAAGCATATCAGCTGGAAAGCAACAACAGACACCACCACAATGCAGGGAGTGGGGATCCTAATCATAAGGACTTTGCCAAGTGTAGCCACACAAATACTTAGTTGTGGAAAAAATGGGCAATAGTACAGATCTTAAGAATGTTTTTCTAGAAGAGAGAAAGAAAATAGGCAACAGTTGTACCCAAACTTGGGATGAACAGACACGATATGCAAGGAACCTGCACGTGCAGAAAAATGAGGCATGTAGGAGGAAGAATTTCTATTTTGGGGCTCAAGATGAGAAGATTTTTCAAAATCTAAGACTGAAGAAGGCTCCTTCACCTCTTCACCTCCTTAAATGGTTATTCTTTTCCTTGTAAGAACATGTAAGAACACAGAACAACTCCACTGTAACGTGGAGGTATCAGAAACAAGAAAGAAAACTCTTAAAGCAGTATCTGTTCTTGTATAAGTTCACAAAAACCCAGGTAAATTTCATCTTGAGCATCTGAACACATTTGTGAATATCCTGTCTACAGGTTTTGCGGCCCATCACTACATAAAAAATACTGCGATGTCAAAAGCCAATTAAAAGTCCAATACATTTAGTTTGATTAGATTCAAAGGTTAAATACTGAAACTTAGGCACCCTCTGTATGCATTTTACTGAATTAATTCACTACTGAGTGAATTGTACATAATCTCTTAATTTGAGGTTTACACAGTGTAAACCATATATTTCATAGCGAATTTTACCATAGAATCATACAAATTTTCCTCTCAGAAAATTCAGTTACAATGCTTCTTTGGTGTTTAGAGTCATTCATCCTTCAGCCTCATCCGTTATAAAACCAAGACCTGCAATATCACTGCTTCGTTATTAATAATAGCAAGCTAATGATAATGGCATTTAACTCATAACCAGGACATAAACAGTTTCAGGGCTGTGCTTATGTGCTCTGTTACATTTTTTTTGTTTGTTTCTTTTGGTCAATATTCACCTGCATCTCTTAGCTTTCCAGAGCTATGCTGGCTTAAGAAAATTCAGCGTGTTTATCAGAAAGTTTCCCTCATCATTAGTAACAAGAGGTAAATAATTAAAGTCAAAATGCATCTTTTAATATTCACTGAACGGTAAGAGTATAAAAATTTAAAAAAAAATCAAAAAGAAAAAACATACCATTGAAAATACACTTGGGTATGGAATAGTCAAATAAAAGCCAATAAAAGACCACCACCACGATATGGCATAAAGTGCAGAAAATGCAAGGCCTATACAAATCCCTCTAACCTAAATCATTTGCAACAAGGTCTGTTTTACAACAGAGCTCCAGCTTTTGTGTATAACTGAAGATTAGCCCTTGATTGTACAGTTTGTTCACCAGGAATTCTGCTGCTGTCTTATTACGATGGACAACAACTATAAAAATAACCTGTGCTGGAGAAGGTGGTGAACCATGGAACACTAAACACTTGAATTAATAAAGCTGATGACAGGATGAGTGTTTCCAATTATCGGGATCTCCTTGAGTCATATACAGAGATTCAGTACAGTCAGGTTTCTTAATCACATCTGTAAACTCAACACCCTGAAGTCAGATCCCAGCACGTTTTTGGCTCCGTGTAAAAAAAGGGACAGAATATGCCTTTGAAATTGGCACAATGGCTGCCTTCAAAACTCTAGTCAGGTACCTGGAGGTGCTTTCCAGCTCTTTATAATGGAGTGTGACTAATGCTCTTGAAAGCCCGTGGTTGTAACCTTCTAGAGAAACCACTGAGAACTGCCAACATCATACCAGACTGAAGTGCCACAAAAAGCCTGTTGATCAAACCTGTCGAAGTATTTTTTTGATCAACTAACGACTTTGTGTGCTATCCTGGACAACGAGGATATTCACTCTGCTTAGGTATCCCAGGTAACTGGGACGCCCATTTGGGACGCTGCAAGAGCCGCAAGAACCTATTTCAGTAGCTATTGAGACAATCTACCTCCAAATTTCAGGCAGTTTGGATCTGAGTGAAACACCTGGAATGTCACCCTGCCTCCATCTCTCACCTGTAGAATGGGAATCAGTGTGCTTTTCTACCTTACCAAGGTTAGTGAAAATGGAAGCACATTAAATTGAAACAAAACCAGATATTCCTTTTCTGGGGAAAAGGTAAGGACCTTATATAGGTAGTATTTTTAAATAAAAGTGTATCATTTGGAAACTTAATTATTTTGTAGTGAAAAATGCTCATTATGAAAGTTTAATTAAAAGAAAACAATTTTCATTTTAATTATCTTTCATAACTGTAACACGCATTTATGAGAAAGTCTGCAGTAGCAAAGGGTTATGCACTTTTAAGCAATTAAATTTCCTACTTGTCTGATTTTGTTAGACTAATAAATTATACCAGGAATTTAATAAAGTGGACAGTTAAAGGAATTTAATCTATTCTCTCTAGAACAAACAAGATTAACAAGATAAGGTTCAGATTTGAGAAAAATATTTAAGAGATAAGCTAAATTAGAAAGTGAAAAAAGCTCTTGTGACTCCCAAGAAGTCACATAACTGAAGGAAATAATTAAAAAAAAAAAAGGAAAAAACAAAGGTTAACAGGCAATATAGGAGTAATTTCTTTTCTCATAAAATAATTAACCTTTGGAAAAGTCTTCCTGTCAACACAGAGGCTTTTACTGTGCCATTTAAGGAACTAGGCACATTCCTTAAAAATGAACAATAGGGCGAGTTAAACATGCCACTGAAAATAAAGTATCTTAGTCATAGGCAGTTGCTGTGAAAGTGGTTCTTCGCAGCATAGAAACCAAACCATTCTCTCTACCTCTTGAACAGGGAAAACAAACTAAGCAGGTATCTTATAAGTGGGAGGAAAGAAGCAATCTATTTTAAGTCTCTTCTCCTTCATACATCCTTTAGTGGTTGGTTTAATTTCAGGACTATGAATTTCCACTAGGTGGATTTGCTGATCAACTATATGTGGATCTGAACACCAAACTGGAATGGATGAAATATCATTCCTACCATGACTAGCTCCCTGCATATGACTTTCCCTATCAAGGGAATATTGTGAGTAACGGTTGCATATTCTCAGTATTATAATTCTCATTGTGAATTAAATAATGAGAGAAACTCCTACTTTCAAAGAAGATTACAGACATCAATACCACATTTTTACTGAAAATCAGTAGGATTGAAGTGCCTAACTCCCTTGGATTTATCTGACACTTCTGGAAGACTCACTATGGTGAACAATCAGCAAGCTTACAAAAAAAAAAAAAAAAAAAAGAAGAAGATAAAGTAAGATTCTAATATATCTGGGGGGAAAGTTTTAAATTCCATAAAGGACATTTATTTTATGTGAAGGAAGAATCATGCAGAAAAGCCATATTGGAATAGCAGTAAAACACCACTCACTGTTAAAGCATTGCATTTCTGGACAGATGGGAGAGCTGAACACATTCACCATCTATCTAGAAATCAAATATCATGTACATCTTCTTTCGCTTTATTACTTAATTCTATGCTGTGTATAGGTTACAGTGATTTCTCCAGGGTGAAATTGTCCTTCCCCATCTCACCATATTCTGATAATGACTGGAATGAGTTTGATATATTGAAACACTCTTGCTTTGATTGTGTTTTTCATTCATTACTAAAGCTGAGAATATTGGAGTTGCAAATAGTGTACAATATTTTATTAGAAAAATAAGTGGTTCCAGGTCTCAAACAAAAGACTTGCATCTGACATTGTAATAAACTGATACAGTACCCTGTGCTGAAATAATCATTCTACGGACCTGGTGCAGAAAAAACAGAAAGCCATTACATTCGCATTTGATAATTATATTTGGAAGATGCCCCAGGACACAACAACCAAGCAGTAAACTATTCATCTCACTTATAAAAGCCACTGTGTTAAAGTGGATGCTAACATACTCAAGGAAGGCTGATGAAATGACGGAATAAGAACTGCAAGATTTGAACAAAATGGCTGTAACCCAGCAAGGAAGAAACCATTTCCTATGAAACAGTGGAAAGATTCATGATGAATCTCTCCTCATCAGCTTCCCCCCTACAGCTCTGCTTCAACAGAAAGTGCAAGAAAAATATTTCTACCGAGGGCTTTCACATGGCTTTATGCAAGCAAAAACTTGGGGTATATTGATAGTTTGGTTTTGGTGTTTTGTTTTTGGTTTTGGTTTTGTTTTTTAAATAAAGGCATTCTGTTTGCTGTAAACATTTGACTGCTGCAAAAGATGGAGTGGTAGCACACATGAGTATACAGTATTCCTCAACAAGGAGTGCACGGTGAAGATAGCATAAATCATGTGTGCTGATCTCTATGGAGCTCTGCTGCTTTACTTCACTTGAGGGTCTTTAAATAGCCACCAGATACCAAAAGGAATATTCATTACTCACATGTCTGTATTTTGAGGCATGAAGGGCTGGGAAAGATATATTAAGGAACAGCAACAGTCCCCTTCATTAAGGCTACAACATGGATTTCCATTACGAGATAAAATTTGGCCCCTATCCCCAGCTCTAAATTCCAGATTCACAAATCATATTGGCCTCAAGATTTGTAGTCTAGGTCTCAAGCTGAGGTAGGGTTTTTCTACCAAATTTGCAGTAAATCAGACAAGGAGTTCATGAATTATGAGCCTATGAAATAGAGATATTCACCATAGTTCAAAAAGTCTCAACTTTTTTGTCATTTCCTAGCCAAAAAAAGTAAATAATAATAACTGGAACCTGGAAAAAAAGAAGGCAGATAAGACTTCATTTAGCAGACTCTTGTAGTGAAGGTCTGTGGCACAGGACAAAAATTGCTTGATAGCAATCATATCAGAAACATTATTAACATTTATATGGGAATGCTGATATGTTATTTGTCCCATGGAAAAGACATGTGTAGCAGATAATTCTTCCTTGAATCTGGTTTCATTTAGGCAAGCATAAATACTCATCAATTTTATGTGTCCGCAAAAGGTAGTCACACACACACACGCACACACACATCTATCTTAAGGTCTTCCTGTAATTGGAAAACTGTGCTTCGATAGGAATGAATGGAGGTGGGGGAAAGACAACTATCTAAGCACCACCCTAAACCCCAAGTCTCAAAAGGTGAATTAATACACATTTCTTCAAAACCACCCAGGTGAATCTGTCAACATGGCCTCCTAATCTATTTCATTTAAAGTTTAATACAGTAAAAAATATATTGTGCAGAGTAAAACACACCAGTGGGGCCATTGTTGGGGTTTTTTTATTTGTCATCTCTTAGAGCATAATGCTGCAATCTTTCTCCCCATGGGCTTTTCTGAGGTGATGATCAGACATAGGCATTTGCAGGGGTACAACTTTAAAGCATGTTTGCAGCATGGTTTCAGTCGAATTAACAGGTATTTTGGAGCTGATTTAATTTACTGACTCTTATGATATAACAATAGCATGATGATAACAATAAGTCATTAAGGAATGGCATAAAAATGTGCCCAGTACCATACCAGGTTTGTTTGTTACACCGCTCTCCGGAGATACAGCCAGTATTACCCAGGGCTGTACGACAGAACAAAAGCCCAAGCTCTTGATATTACAGACCATCCATTTTGATTCTCCTAATCGCCCTACCTCCAATTTTTGGCAGGACAGAGACAACTGGTTAAAAAACAGTGAAGAGCAGCTGCCAGGAGTGACGGAACTGCCGTACCTTGAGCCTGGTGCAAGCCGAGGAAGAGGAAGGGTCAGCGCCGCGGAGCTCTCCGCCCAATGGAGGAACCTCCCCACTTCCCCATTTCTATTCAGCCGCAGTCCTTGCCTACGGATTGTGAACGGGCTCCCAGCCAGCCACCACAGAGGTGCCCAGTAATGTGCTTTTGTGCGTTCTCTCAGCCAAGGACTGTTTCTGTGCCAAACAGGAGACGGACCAACCGCTGTGTCAGGAACAACAAATACCCTGTTCCTTATCCAGTCTCTCTTCTCTGCCCAAATGAATACTAAATGTTCAAACCAGAAGCCTTCACATTTTCACACACACACAAAACTGGAGAAGTGCATCTTTTCCAGAGCTGGTTGAAAGAGTAGGGTAAAATGGCCTTTAAGAAAGGCAGTCTTTTTCCAAAAGTGAAACAGTTTGTAAAGGAGAAAATATTGTTTTGAAATATTCCAGTTTTGAGTGAGCTCTTATTTTTCAGTCTTCGCTTTTTTGTTTGTATCCATTGACACAATGGAAAATATATTTTCTGTCCCTCTCTAACCTTTACACTAGAGGTTTCCTCCCCTCCTCCCTCCATTTTGGAAGCACTGACTGTGTTTAATGGCCGTTCTTGATGTACAAGATCATGAAAACATCAGAGATGCTATTCTACGCTTTATTCAGGAGTGAACTATCTGCTGTGTTAGGAAGCTTCCAGCTTCTAAAAAAAAAAAATATTAGATTGCTTTAAGCTGTTTCAATAGGAAAATGAAGGGCACATTAAGGAATAAACAGCTACTTTGACATCACAGTGATATATGAAAAGCAGGTAAAATTCAGCCTAATTTATTTTTCCGTCTGAGGTGTGTAGGTGGCTGAAACCAGCTTTTCTTAAGATGACTGAGAAATTTACTTGAAAGTGTATAACCAATAAAACACTCCTTTATTAACAAAAAACAGGAAAACAACAAAAGAGTTTTTACAATTTCTTCAATGCTTGAACATAATCCCTAACTGTGACTTTTGCTCCCAAGGCTGTTCTGCAGCATTTCCTTGTACAACCAGCCTGGAACTTGAAAAAGAACAAGTACAATAGCATTAAGCCTCAACATGGTGTGCATGAATAAGGGACTGGTGCATACCTTGGATTTGTTGCATTAGGTAAGGGGATGAAAGCACAGCGCCTTCCCTTTTGGCCACCTAAGAAGCATGCAGCCAGCTTAATAACACATATCCTGAGGAGGCTAATTACTGGTATAGTGGTATTATTTAAAAAAAAAGCCCAACAAACTATTAATTTTGTTCTTTTAAGCTTTTTTTAAAAAACAGAGTTGTACGGCTTTTTTTTTTTCTTCCCCCAGAGTGCTTTTCTACTCTAAAAAGTGGGTCTCAGCAAGGAGATGTCAAGAAAATAAGAATTGACAGATTATACATACTTCCTTCTGTGTCATTGCAAATAAATATTTGCTAATTTGCTTAAAATTTCCTAAAATTCTTATTCTCTTCTATCTATTCCCATTGAGCTAGTAGCCTTTTTAGCCATAGTTACTGGCCTCAACAATAAATTTTAATTTATTTTCCTCTGTTAAAATGAGACTAAACTTTTACTACTGAGCCATTTCTGGTGTTAGGCAATAAAAAACCCACCAAAAATCCTGCAAAAAAGCTTGAAGTAGCTGAAAACTCAGAACCTGCTGCTGAAATAGCAAGAGAGCACTGTAAAAAAGGGCTGTCATTTTCCCTGTCCTACTCAAAACTCTGCCTTCTCTCGAGCACCTATGTAGTCTTCTGCCACATTAATGTCCTCATCCCACTGATACTTTTTTGTGTCTTGAGCTGTGTAAGGGACCGCTGGGGAGTGACGGTGGGCAGGAGAAGCAGCAGCCCTGCAGGTATCCTGGTGGATCCTTTTAGATGAAATGCCTCTGGCTGCAGAAGAAGTGATTCACTGGCACACGTGGTCCCATCGCTTTCTGTATTATCCTCAAAAAAATACCCGTCAATGGGCATGGGAATTTCTCAGACCATTAGTGAACAGCAAGATATCGGGGCAGAGCACTGGGAGTGGAAAGCAAGTTCACCTGCCCACAAAGAAGGCCCAACTAATCAGTCCAACAGCAGCTTTGAAAAGTCAATATTCTCACCTAGACAATGATGATGACTATTTCGAACAGCTCTTTCAGGAGCGTATGCCAGTCAAAGCTTACTAGCACTGCGGACAGGAAAGGAAAAAAAAAACCAAAACCAAACGGCTTTGTAGACTTTACGTTGTAACACCACCAACCTGCAAAGCTGTACGCAAATGCTTATCCCTGCACGCTGTGCAAGCACGCCTACTGACTTCCACAAGTGCATAAAGTTAAGTTTAGGTTTTAAGAATTTGCCAGATTAAGATCTCAGTTTGGACAGACCACACTCCAACCAGATCTCCCAGCCTTTTTCAGTGGCATTAACCATAGTCCCTCAGCTTTTGCGACAGATTACCACACCCATAATTCTTTTCATTAGCTCTAACTGATCTGCCACGGGCCCCATGACAGCCTTGTCAGGAGATTTCTGACAGCTCCAACACCTAGATTATTTCTGAATCAAACAGGGGAGGAAATATAATTGCTCTTGCCTTACCTTAGCAGGGAGCAGCAATCCTTCTTTGTCTGCTGTGGAGGAAGGTTAAAAAACACAAGACAGCAATTAAAAAAAAGGCACAAAAAAAACCCCAAAACCAACCAAACAAAAAAACCCACAACCAAACAAGAAAAGCAAAGGAGATGAGGTTATTGACACACTAGAATCAGGAAAAAAAAATATCATTCCCCTCACCCCTGAAAATAATGCATTTTTCACACTAATAGCAAAAAATTGTGCAAACCCAAGATTTTATGACTTTACATAGGAACATCCCCACTCATATTCCCTGTATTATATGATGCATGTGAATGGAAAGGAAATAAATTATTATCCTTCCTGTGGGGTCTTCATTTTGTTTCCCGTTTAAAGAAATAAATAAAACCCCAGCAATAGAAAAAGTTTCAGTAGAGGGAAGTATTCAGAAAAGCTCAGAATGAGAAGAAAGCACGGTTAACTAGTCTTTCACATTTCTGTTAGCCTTTCCACCTACAGGAGGATATCCACCTTGGCAGGCCTTGTGCAGATTTACTGCGAAGAATTTATGCCTTTGGTCTGAATAAGTTAAGTTAGTAACAAGGCTAGATCTCAGCCTCACAACAAAAGCCATTGCTTCAAAGGCCGTTGTGCTGCAAGTTCACACGCACAGCCTCTCCCCCCAAGAAAACAAACAAGCAAACAAAAAAACCCAGTCATTTGATAAATCTTTACATATGCTACTCTAATAAACGGATGCAGACCTTTTAGGAGCAATTTAAATGTATTTGAAATGAGGCAGGAAGGGAAAGGGGGAAAATAAGTTTCTCACTTCAAAAAGCCTGCAATAAGATCATGTTCATTGCTGTGTTGCGCACTTTATCAGTTACACTTCTGAAGATTCTGAAAAATGTGACTGGGAGTTTTTAACAGTACAGTGTTCGCAGTTAATCATCAACAACTTAAAAAGACATTGACATCTGTTGTCTAGAGAGTAAAAGAAAAATGTAGGGGGGAGTGAGCCGGGGGGAGGGGGTTGAAAATTAAATCCGTTTGAATCCTCCTTAGTGTTACAGAGTCAATAGCAGGAAATTTGCTCTCAGAAAAATGTGGGGTTGTGACCTTCTGTGTTTCAAGACATCCTAATTTAGGTTGATCCTTCATGCTCTCTGCTCCTCCTACTTGTACCCTAGAGGCAGGTTTTCTCCTACTGAGAAAGAGATTAAGGGGGAAAGTGCTGAAAGAGGGAGGGAGAGAAAGAAAACAAGACAGGAATAAACTGGAACTGAAGTCCTAAATATCTAAGAGATTATTAAAATTCAATCACTCTCCAACGAGACTTATTTTTATGCAGACAACAATGACGTCTTTGAACTGATGTTGAAAGGTAACATGAAAACTTTTTATTAGTGTTTGAGACCATTTTCTGAGGACACCAAAGAGCTGGTTTTGACATATACAAGTAGTGCTCATACACTATATAATGAGTATACATCTACCAAGACACTCTTCTTAATCTCAGTATGGACCATACGAGTGAATCAACTTCCCAATTAAGTGCTAAACTGTGCAGACTATGAGACAGCTGATGAATGGTAGCTCCCTAGCAATTAGTGAAGGGAAAAAAAAAGCCAATACAGAAGATACTAGCAAAATTAATCAGTTTTTAATACAACCCAGCTGCAAACCCATTAACTGTTGTTGCATTGCTTATCCGAGTAGTGTATTTACGGTTACGAGTACCTGACTTTCCAAGCAGACCACACCATTACTTGGCTGAGTAGAAGCTCCCCAGCTCACAGAGGGAAGCCTGGGCAGCCCCCTGCAAACAGCAGGGCAAGGAGGGATGTGGAGGGGTGGGAGGTGGATGCAGCCTTGACTCTGCTGTCTTTCCCCATTCGTTAGCTGCTCAGAGCAGCTGGCAAGTCACCTCCCCTATGCAGTCCATGGGAACTCAGAAGAAACAGAAGTCCATTGGCATGTCAAGAAGTGCCTCCTCAAGGCTAGGCTGAGGATGAGGTCACGCTCTTCACTCCCAACAACACGCCAACATACAAGGATTTCCTTGCAGAGTACCCAGGTCCTTCTGCTCTGACTGTGCCTGGGCTCCGTGCCTGGCCCAGCATATGTCCCTGCCTCTGTCCTCCCGGCTCTGTCCCAGGGGAAGTTCTGGGTAGGCTAGACAGTTCGTGTTCCTCCCGAACGCTGTGGCATGTCCCAGTGCAAAGGCAGGCTCTTGCTGGCCCAGGACACCCACAAATGCAGCAGGTCTCAGGAGTCCAGCAGGTTTTGTCTGCTGCCAGGTTCAGAGTGCACATGCAGCATTGACCCCCCCCGCAGTGCTACCATACACTAGCGCATTACCAGAGGGCATAAAAGGGGCTGGGATAACCCACCTGAGTCCAGGTTATTAAGGCCTGATCAGAGTCCATTTGTAGTATGACCTGAAACTCCATAAATTCAGCAGTTGTCTTTCTATAGATGTCAAAGATTTTTGCTTCAGGTTCATAAACAGCACCATCAATTGCATTGAGGTTACTTGGCACATGACAATATCTACCTCAGAAAATGTTCCAGAACTGGGCACTTAAACTTGTAACCAAACACCGATATCAGTGTGTGTGTGGATTATCTTCCCAAACTGATTGTATGTCAGTTTGATAAATTATAAAATAGGCTGTCCTTCATTGACAGCTTTACTATCTAGCCAGGGAAAAAATCAAAAGAGGAGAGTTTAGATCAAAGATTAAATTGTTCCTATTCGTAGACTCCTAGATTTTAATGTCAGGTGTAAAAAAAAAAAAGAAACCACACACATTTGTCTAGCCTGACCTCCTACATATCATGGGCAAAAAAGTTTTGTATTCCACCCATAAGCTCTGGGTAACCATAAGCGTATTTTTAGAAAGCCATCCCATATCAATTAATAGCATTCAAAATAGAAAGAATCTGTTTCGTGCTTAGGTAAATTGTTTCAAAGTTAATTACCTTTGCTATTAAAAACATGTTCTTGAATTCAAGTCTGGATTTAACTAGGCTAGCCTACTGTCATTAAAAGTTGATATGCTGTATTCAAGAGCTCTTGATGCATCTTGAAGTACAAAGAAACACAAGACAAAAAGAAATCCCCCTTTTCCCACAGAAACACTAGAATCGTTCCATACCACCAACAGAGTCTTATATAAAGCATTACGATTTGGTGAACTACATTCAGTTCCACTAATAATTTTTCAGTGTCATAAGCAAACAAAAGAATATTAGGAATGTGCATTCTGTATCAACCAGAAATTAGTTTGGGTGTGTGTCGAAAAAGAACCTGGGTCAAATATATATTTTTAATTACATTTTGTCACATCTTATGTAAAGAACTGATTTGAAAATTAAAAAAAACCACCATATTTTTTTCTGAAAACTTCGGAATAAAATTTCAAAATGAAATTTCTAGTTTGCTCTTGGCCAAAACAGCCTACCAAACTTAGGAATTATTTCAGTCAGCCTCTCTGCAAGTGAATATATCATTTGAAACGTTTACTCAGCTGTAATAGTACCTAATAATAGTAGCCACATAATTAACAGGTACTGTATATTTTCATTTTCATACAAAGAGTTTACAGCTGATTCTTATTTTACGTCTTCAGCAGACACTGATATTTTTCATAAATATTCATCATGCATGCTCATAAATATTTGATTAATATTAATTGTTTGTTTGTTTTAAACATAGCTTTTCCTTTAGTTGTCATGACTATAGAGGAACGTATTTGCATGGGAAAAAAAGTGGAGAGGAAAATATTCAAAGATGCAGAAGCAGAAATAAGAGGCTAAGGCAGCACGCTACTTCCTAGATTTTGATTGAACAAACAACTCTCTCCTGGTGATAACTGTTTTTGGAAGGACGCATATTTGCCCTGTATCGTGTTCTGCCCTTTGCAACACAATGAAGAGCTTATGGATATCTTGTGGTAGCTACATCAAGTCAAATGAGCTCAGGCTGTCGCAGACATATAGGTCAACTGGGAATAACAGCAGGCGTCTCCCTCCACGGGAAAGCGAGTAGGAGAGGGAAGAGCATAGCTAGGTTAGACAATAAGAAAATAAGGCTTGCTCCCACTGAAGTTAGTGGATCGCTTAATTTCTCAGTGTTGCACAGATAAAAGTTATCCTAGGCAGCGTCCTGTGTGTGAGGGGGAACAGGGGAAGAGACAGCAGGTCAATGAACAGTGTAAAAAAGCAGCCAGTCAGCGGAGCTGGGCTTGCATCTGTCCATCTGCGTCTCCAGAGTTAGCGATTTCCCCGTTTATGCTTGTTTTCCTTCACATGTGAGCTCAAATACCATCAGTCCAAAGTACAAAGTTGTACGTGAAATTCATTCAACACACCCTTGCAGAGTAGGGTGGTGCTTTTTAACATAGTTTGCCATGACAGGGGATCCAACTACTTTCCTGTTGCGTTTCTGTTCACTCATAGAGGGAATTTATGGGCGTTCAGGTACAAGCTGGAAAGCAAGCTGGAGACAAGCGTCAGTTATCTGTGGATGGTATATACAGCCTGTGTCACAGGTTCCCAGAAAATTACACTGGCTGTCTCCAGGCATTAATAATACCTAGGAGCACTAGCAGAAGCAGAGAACCATACGAGCGAGAGGGCATTTGGAGCTACCCTGAATGCTTCAGCACCAACCCGCTCTACCCCAGAGCAGAGGAGATGGGATCCACAGAAAGCAACCAACTCTGCTCACCGCCAGCTGTGGCTAGAACAAAAGCTGGACTCATAAAGCCAACCAGAGTCTTGGATCTTCATTTCACGGTCCCCCATCCTCTGAGATCTCAAAAAGCTCATTGCACAGAACATCTCAGCCCAAGTAAATGGGCATGAGAGAAGTTCTGCAAGAACTTCTGGTCTGAAAGACTTGGTCTGAAAATGCTTATGAGCTCTAGGCTGGCCTCACAAAAGCCCCTCAAATGTCCCCATGCTATGTTCCCTATTGCTCATATTCCACGTTTTTTCTAACATGAGAGATTCCCCAGACCTCCATTACCTACAATAATAGAGTTGTCAAGATCACTGACAGCTACATTAGCATAAAAACAATACAGAATGTTTCTGTTTCTTCTCCATGTTTCTGGACCTCAGCCAGCTATCAACCATTGGCAATTAAAAAGAAACATTCTCTTGTGATAAAATGATCGTGTAACTGTCTACTCTGAGGATTCCTACACCTTCCTTTCAATACCTGGTACTCTCCTAAAATGTGTAGGTAATATTTAGTGTGGAGGTTGTAATAGAAATGATATTTTAGAAGTCATTCAGTGTCTTCCCATGGAGAATTTTAACGTTGCTTTGGGGTTTTTTTAATTATTATTTGTTAGCTTGTTGGTTTGTAATGAAGTCAGAGAGCAAATCAGTACCTCTGTTCCATGTGTGCCTTCCACTCTCCTGCACACTGCATACCTACACAAATTATGTAAGATTTGGAAATCATTGGCTAGGAACTAAACGTGAATTTTCAATTCATTTCTGTTGCTAAAGACAAGTTAAGTTTTGGAGGATAGAAGCTACACAGGCACCTCTAACAGGGCAAATCAGGTCATATTTCTTCTGTACCCTCGGTTACTAGAGCTGCACTTGGAATACTGATGGCAGTTTGGGTCTCTCAAACTTAGTGTCTGCATTGGAAAGACAGAAAAGGCTTAGCTGAAATGATACCTGTGAGGAGCAAATGAATAATTTTGTTTAGTTTTGAAACAGACACTTGAGAAAGTAGTTGCCATGAGAACTCCTGTGCTTCATACAAAGAAAACTATATAAGGATTGCAAAGTCAAATACTCAGGAGTTAGAAAATGGCAGAATTAAGCTCACATTTTCAACATTCATTACGTTCTTTCCTGAATATATCTTTAATTACATTATAACTTCGTGTTTTTTTCCAAGCAAACCCCACCTTACATTCAGCCTGTAAGGTGGAAGGTGCTTACTAAATATACAGCTATTTAATCTGTGTTTTTATCACAACCATTCACGCTCCCAGTAGACTTTACAAACACAAGACTGAATACACAATATTCTAGTTCCAGCTAGAGGTTTTATAGATGTCTGCACTGTAGTATTTGAAGAAGCTGAAAGTATTCACAATTTTTTATTTTGTTTCCACAGCACTCAATTTTAAACGTGGCAAGTTGAAGTTCAGTGATATTCAGGTGAAATTCCTTACTAATATCCTAATGTTACAGACCTCTTGAACATTTACAACACGTGGAAAGAAAAAATATCATTGCAGTTATCAATTTTTTAAAGGTTTTTGCCCTGAGAGGTTATACATGCAATGTTCATAACATTTTAAAAGAATCAGTATATTTACTTCTAAGACTGCCGCAGACTAACAAACAATTTCTCATTCACTGCCCGATTGATTGTCTTCATGGGGAGCTGATGTAAAGTAAATGTTAGTTTATCCTTACATTCAGTCCCCTAATGTCTTCTGAATTATCAGTGGAGATATGGTAGAATGATATCAATGATCTGCATAACAATAAAAAAGCAAATATTTTGTTCAAATCTAACAGATGAAACATGAGTCATATCGCCTGGAGTGGCATGAGTGGAAAATGCGATTAAAAACATAAAAGTGAAAGGGAAAGAGAACAGCAAAAGTAGTTTCTAGTTTACAGCTATTAAAGTGCATGAAAATTACTAGAGTTACTGCACTTCAGAAGGTCTGGTTTGTACCTCTGAGATTCCAAAGCCCTCAAACAGCAATAAACTCAATATTGGATATAAAGACACATGCATAATATTTCCACCTCAAACTGAACAAGCAAGAGAAAATTTTCATAATACCTGAGAGAACTGATATTTAAAAACTTGGTACTAAATACTTCAACAAATAAATATAAAAGTTGTGCTTTTGTGGGGGTTTTTTCCTCATTTTTACATATACAGAAACAAGCTAAGGCCCCCAAAAATTCTGGTCTCATCTGGTTTTTAGATACCAGTGCGTTCAGCCTTGCATGGATCAATGGTTCTGGTTTGATACATTACAAACATGCAATCTTTCTGGGGAACATCGATACAGCGTTGAATTTCCAAACGCACAGGAAAAACTCACAATGAGTTAATTTAAGTACTTGGCTAATTGCAAGTATCTTCAAGGCTAGCTGATTTTCTTCCATCACTATTGGCATTTTACATTAAAATGTGCTACATATATCTCAGCCCTTCTCTCTTCTTTCAGCAGCTGAATCTCCCCAAACCTCCTATTTGCCAGTTCTATTCAGAAACAGAGAACAAAATTCTCTTGCTATCTCCTGCTGGTGAAGAGTCAATAACGGCTCATTAACATCTGTCTTAGTTTAAAGCAGAATCCAGGCTGCAGGAATGCAGTAAGTAAACCACCAGTGCGATGACCCCCAGATGACCACGGAGCCAGAGAGAAGTGCGGTACGGGGTAGTGTATACAAAGCAAGACATTTTGCTTAGATATCTTAATAGGAGGCCAGAGTTCCTCACAGACAGCTTGAAAATTGCCTTCTGCATCACAAGTATTACCTTTCCCTGACAGGAAAATACATCAGTTTTATGCAGCTGGGAAAGCAGTTAAGTAAACCCAGAAATCTAGTCACAAACTATTAGTTTTAGGTTCTCCTTTTCTACTCCCTTTTCCCTCTCCATTGCTAAAGCTCCATTGCTAAAGTATAGTCCATAATAATACGTGCTTGCTAAATGGTCATTAACTGCAATTAAGCAATTCTAATCCTCTAAAAATTAGTCAGTTTGTTATTGCTACTGATCTGACGACTCTACTAAAATTAGTGTAAGACTCCGTGGTTTGCTCTGAAAACATATTATTGATTGGATGTTTATTTTGCCATTTGAGTACAAAACCCCACCACAGTCAATATCCTAGTCTCAGTGAGGTCAGTCTGTAGACTCATTGTCTTGTCAAGAAGGAGAAATATCAGTTAAATGTAGTCCTCTGTGCTTCGGACTACTTAAACAAGAGTGTGGAACTGCAATTGAAGAATCGCTATTATTTCCCTAAAGTAGTGTTAATATGTGTCGTCCCTGGCCGTTATGAGCTTTGGAAGGCACTGTTAAAGGTGCCATTATGGAATTCTTATGTAAGACAAAGTTATGTTTATTTCAAATATTCTAAGATCTACTTATGGGCAAGGAAAACAGGACTTTTACAAAAAAATCCTGAGTATTCTGATAGGTCTTACTGCTCCACCATGATGTGAATCATGATCGAGTTGCAGGATTCTAAGAGGCTACTGCTTGTCAGCTGAGCAGTGGTGAGTCTCCATGGGTAGATTTTCAGTCTGCTCAAACTCTGAGGTGAAATTTAGTTGTTAATACCTTTACAAAAGCTCAGCTGATTTATGCATACTTTGTCTACTTGCTATAACCTAACCGTTAGCTCAAGCCGTTTGGCTTGGTCTACACATTGTCTGCAAAGTAAAACTTTTTTTATTAAAGGTAGATGAATTTTTAAAATTATTTTTAAAATTCTTACCCCTTTATATCCCCAACATTATATATGTGGCTATCACAAACTAAAGGTGCTTTATTGCTATGGTGAGTCATTTTCTTTCATAAACAAGATCTACTTTGCTTTTATAAGATAACTGCGGTTGCACTAGACTAAGAAGGGCCATTCCTGCTAAATATATTACCATACATGAAGGTTTCTCAAATTTTGCTTATTAAAAAAAAAATCAGAAAAAAACGTTCTTCAGAGGTTCCCCCTCCCGTTCCCATTAAGTGTCATAAGCAATATTGGAGGAGAGAGGTTGCAAAGTGCCCCCCACCCTCGTTGTTTCTGAGATTAAGTCAGAAACTATTATTTGGTTACTAGAATTTTTCATCCTTCATTGAACAACTTACACGACCTTTAGTCTAGGTTTTAAAGCTCAGTTGCCCATTCATTAGGTTGACAAACTTGTCAAAACCCTGCAGGACTATGTCAATTATGTCAAAAATGCTTACAGGTGCCACAATATGTGTCAGCACTCAACTGACTCCTGTCAGCCATTGCTGAAATGACAAGAAACCCTTCTGGGGACAATAGGCAGCAGAAGGAAAGGATAGAATCCCGCTCATTTTGTTGACACTGGCCACTCTTTTGCACTAGTGAGGGTGATTGCGATTCTTTCATTTACTGGAATCTGCAACATTGTTCTTTAATGAAATGAGTAATTAGTTTCCTCCTTCACATCCCTGCTGTTGATCATATTATAATCCAAATATACCAGTCAGATAACTTAATAGTTGGGTTCTATCTTCAATACTAGCTTTGGGAAATGCAACCAGAAGTCTGTGAGTACTAGGTCTGGGTAGAACACATTAAAAAAAAGTTAACATTTCATGAGTTTTTAACTGTTTGTTACAGTAGATTTCTGACCAACACCTTTAAAAAACAAAACAAAACAAACAAACAAAAAAACCAAACCAAAAAAACCCTTGGGGTTAAGATCTGTAGTGAACTTTCTGAATATCAGGAAGTACATGGTATATTGGCACACAGATATGAATCTACTAAGTGCAAACAGCTTCCCTGTGCTCTCCTTCATGGGATGATTAGAATTATTTCCCTCCATTTAAACCATCCATAAAGAATGCAGGGAAATAAACAGCAGTTGGAGGAGAAACAGCAGATGCAAACAGAACAGTTTATATTGAATAGTAGGTAGCAGTTGTCATTCTCCTTGTCTATTTAGACTGCCCTGAACTATTACCTAACTAAACAGTCCTGATTCCTTTCTTCATAAAACCTTTCCAGTAAATGACAGAGAGCACTTTACAGGCCAATCTCATGACAGCAGAAGGTTTTATAATGTCACTGGCTAATAGCAGGGCAGAAGAAAGTAGCTAGATGAAGTGTTCCAGAAATTTTAGATTAAATACAAACCAGAAGCTGCTGTGCAATAACTTTTTTTTCTTCCTATAACCTTTTTGCCAGAAGGTGGCTTGTTCTTCTCCATCTCATCCGGCTCACCACAACACCTAGGAGGGATGAGGACTCCACTGGGCTTGATATAAAATGAATATGATACACAACAGTGAGTAGCAAAGTATATCCAGAGACTTAAGACTTCGAAAGTAATTATATAGCAGGAACAACCAGAGACAGGGAATGCAGCAGGGAACAAATGGTTTGCCAAAGTTTTCTTGGACACTGTTCCGTTCCATCTTTTTACAATAGGAAAAAAAAAAATAAAAAAGAGTAGTCAGCATACGGTTAGCATTTTTCACCCACAGGTCTCAAGGAGCTTCACAGACATCATCACCATTCACAGCTTTTTTATGTTGGGAAAAGAAAGTATGTGGCTTGCCTGAGGACTCACAGTGACATGACAGCGTAGTCAGGAACGTTGCATATTTCACCAAGTATCCTTCGTATTGCTTTTCCTTTGGTTTGTTCTTGGTTTGTTTGGGGTTTTTTTCATAAATGAGAAAGTCTTAATTTTACCTCCTCTCACTCAGTTGTCCTCTTCACTTTGAGGAGCAGACCAAAGGGCAGTATATCCTATCCCCTGTTCTACTGCAGAAGGGGCTCTGGAATGAGAATGAGCACACAGAGGACATGCTTTCCACATAGCAGTGCTATAGATGTACAGGCGCCCGGCTGCATTTCTCTCCCACTCCCACTGCCTTTCTTACCCACTCTCGTAGTGGGTGAGACTATGGAAAACAGCTTGCCTATGTCCTAAATTACCTTGTGAGGGCCAAATACTGCTGTTGCATCAAGTACATAAATCAGACTAGTAATTTGACATGGAAAGGATAAGAAAATTGTGCCTGGAAAGCCTACTAGCCATACACACTTCTGGTACCCACAGGCAACTTGTTTAAAGTGTTACCTAAACAAATCTGCAAGTGCCCTGTGGAATACTTCCCTTCCCGTTCACCTCAGTACGAAACTTCTGTATTCCTACAAGAATAGGAAAATGAAGGCCAACTGGGCTCTTAGAGAGATGGCTTAAAGCTTCAGTGCATTGAGAGAAAACGGATTGGCTGTGGACATTTACAAAAAGGACGCTTAAGAAAGAGTCTTGGTCTAGACTCTTCCCAATCTTGGAAATATTTGTATAAGACGTTTTATTCAATTACCTCTATGGTAACCCTGTATACACTTGGTGCCCTGAGGGTTTACCTCTCTGATCATGCAGAGGGATATGAAGGCAGGAACAAGCCATCCTTTTCAAGTATCAAAGATGGGCATTAACAGAAACACTAGCATCTGCAACAGGATTGTGTGCGCAGCAAATGACAAATGCTGACAGTTCAATGAATGACATCAAGAACAAAGAGCTAAATGATGCACCCGGCAGCTGAAGGGTAGTCATGACAGTCATTAAAAATGAAAAATGACTACCTTAATACATTGTGTCCTCACACGCAAGCACTTGCCTTTCTCTCTGTTTAGAATTAAAAAAGCTACTGAAACAAACAACTAAGAGTGGAAGCCACCCAACATCGGTGAGTGGTATGCTGATAGCTTCAGTCATGGTTGAGCAACAATGCATGCTCAAATGCATGATTAAAAACCTGCCTGAGACAGTTTTACTGGAAAGCCTTCCAGCTTGTTTTCACGATGCTATTTCTGTATCAGAAAGGAAAAAAGAAGGCTGCTAGGATTTCCCCAGCTGTGATCATCCACACTATATGCCCATGGGTTCCCTCTACCACCCTTGGGATGAGCTGCCAAGGCAGAAGCTCCATGCTGCCATGTGTGTGCAATGCACGAGGCAGTGCAACAAAATTCACCACTGAGTATGCTACAAGATGTATCAGAGGCTGTTTGGATCAAAATCATGGTGTGCTCAGGAGTGCACTAAAGAGAGAGAGAGACATTCCCAGTAGTATTTCCAAAAGCAGCAGGTGACTTCAAAATCTCAGATTCGCTTTCAGAAGTGAATTGGACAGCTAAACTCCTGCACTAAGCTCAGAGTAACCCTCTTAGCTTGGAACCCTTCCTGCTTTTCTGCCTAAGCTTTACATGTCCTGCTTTTTACTAGAGCGTATTACAGTCAACAGTGATCTTTATGGCTTCCAGTAGGTGTGCTAACCCTATCATATGTAGTTTTGACATTTGCTTACTGATGCTATCGCTGCTGTTCCAAGAACTTCTCTGCAAAATCAGCCAAACTTTAAGGGCCACTGCTGCCTAGAGGTTTCCCATCCATAAACCAGTTCTCTTCCAACACAGTTCTTGGGGGGAATTAAGCATTGAAGAAAGAGTGTAGAGTGATCAGGGATTTACCATTAAGACTATTATCAAAAGCAAATATCTAATGTTAGATTGCTTGCAGCTGTCCAACTCCATATTTGTGACTCAGTCACAATGTCGTTTGTATGGTGGATTATTCCATTCCTACAGCAGCCCCATAACACTCAGGAGCTCAATGGTTATAGCAGCTGCTTGGAGTAAGAAGCAACTAGTTCCAAAATTCCCTTCTGTTCTTCCTTATATATATATACATCTTTCAGCTGAGTGGTCTGAACTCTCAGATGTGTTGGTGTGGGTCTTTCTCAATTCTTCTATTGATAGCTTTCTACTTTGCCTAAAAAAGAGGTACGCAAACATTATGTCAGTGAAATATGGCACCATAGGTCATGGTTATTATCTCTGCAGAGCAGCACTGAGGTTTCAGTCATTACTTTGAGCAAGTTTAGAGGCTTATGTCAAAGACAACAGTTGATAGGAAAGACTGGGTGAGCCATAGTTCAGGGTACTCATAGGGCTGATGACTGGAGCACTTGCTTCTGCTCCAGATATTTTAGGAATATCTTTGGGATCCAGTTTTGTGACGTAAACATAGGAGCATGTAGTTTATGTATCTGGGGAAATACAGGAAAGGAGAGACCTGTATGTTCCATATTACCAAGTCTTCTAACCAGTCAGAAGCAGATCTCCATCTTGCTGTGAAATTATATTAGCAAAAAATTTTAGATAGATAGTTTAGGAGTAAAATTTTTAATATCTTCAAGTTTGTCAGGAAACAAACAAGAATTCTCAGAATCTAAATCTGTGAATTCAGGTACTGATAAGTACAATTTGGAGGGAATGTGGTACCGAAGTCCTTTTATGTATCTAACCTTATTTCTTCTATAGTGCTACCGATTTACCTAGACCTACCCCTGAGTAAAAGTACTACTGTGGGTAAGATTATTATAATTTGACCTTTAAAGACAATTTCAGAACATCCTAGTTAATTTAATTTTATAAGTGATATTAACACCTATCAAATACTACAGATGGTCTTAGAAAATATTAAAATGAACAGTAGATGCATAAAAAGAGGCAACAGAGCACCTAATGCACCTTCAAATGTAACTACCTCACAAAAATGTCTTCAGTCGTATTAACATCCATAAAAGAAACAAATAGTGCTGTGAGGTCCTTTTCACATCCTTTCCAAACTGTCGTGAGGGAAGGCCTGGAAGCAGATCATCTGAAGGTTCAGCACCTTGGCAGTCCTCACAGACCAGAAAGACAAATGCTATCCAGAAACCAGTGCCTTCCCGTGTCTATCTCTAAGACAAAGTTCAGATCTGCACAAAGGGTCAGCAGAAGCCTCACTTTCATATTAGTCTTAATAAAGCCCAACCAAAATACAAAATATTAATCTCTTTACAAAACAGACTAAAATGAGGAGCCTGAATGAATTTCACCTGTAATATGAGGTCCAGCTAATAAGCCTATTTGAGGCTAACATAAAGAAGGCAAGATGAGTTTAACTCTTGCTATCTGCTTATCAGGTTTCAGAATTTCATAATTAAAACCTGCAGATATTTAGTGTCAAACTTTTGCCTCTTGAGTTGGCAGTTTTCCATTATTTACCATATTTAAAAATATTGGTATGGATACACTGTATACACTTATTTGAAACAACAAACTTTTGGGTTTTTTTTTACAATAGGGATAAAATTAGGAAGAAAAAAAATGTTTTTAGAAAAAAAGGTCTAATCTAAATAAAAGGCTAGTGAGACTAAATTGAAAGAGAAATAAAATATTTCTTCACTTGAGTTCATCAAAATGTATTTTAAGACCACGGTCTACTAGAAATGACACACAATTTAATAAAACAGTTGTCTAAGTTCTTTTCTTCCAAGGTACAGCTAGTACAAAGTTTTTTTTTCACTAGCATTAAGTATTGTTGCAGTAGCCATGAATTATTTTCTAATATTGATGATCAAATGACTCTTCATTTGATGCCTCACCATTTTGACAGATAATTTCTGTGAGACCAACGAGAAGACAGTTCAGAGTATCTTCACGTTAATTCAGAATTTGGATCCTCTTCAAAAGGTCATCTGAGTACATGTAAATACACTTCCTCAGTATACCATTGGACAGATGTGAGATCATGTTAATGTGTCATTACATAACTGCAGATGGGCTTTCACTTCTTTTCTTTCTTCCACCTCCTACTCATCGTCAACTCTGAAGGATATAAGATTAAGTTCGGCCTGAATATGTGGATATGCAACCCTACTACATTCAAACAAGCTGGATGTGGATGGAAAATGATTGATTTGGCCCATGGCTGTTCTGGCTTATCACATCCTTTTATAATAACTCTTACCACCATTAAACGAGTATTCTAACTTAATATTATTCTATTTTTATTGTGAATTTCTGATTTCTCTTCCTCTGCAACGCAGGTCATATAGCTTGTTATTTCTTTCTTGGCAGACTGCACTGTATTCAGACGAGTATGACAGTCTTGCATATGTTTGGGGATTTTTCCCCCTTTAAACAATCACCAACCTTGTGGTTCTACATGCATTTCCTGTGGTTCACTTAAGCTTGTCTACACAGTTGTTGCAAGACAGTAGGCATCCTTTAAATGGATTTCTTCTCATCAGATTTGCAGCAAGAACCACCTACTAACCCTTTGACTATCTTTATATAAACCAGTAGCAACCTGCTACAGATTTAAGATTTTAGAAAGTACTTTTATTTCTTTGCCTGGAAGAAGATCCATATGTATTTCGGGAGGTGTGAGGTAAATGCTACCTTACCTGCCCTGACTCTTGATTCTACCTTGCCAGGGACTGATTATTTCATCCTTACAAAAGAAAACTCTGTGGGAGTTAGCGCCGCTTAAGCGCAGCAGGAAGAGACCTATAAAGACATAACAGCAGAAAAGGATATTTGTCCTTTGCGTTATCAATCCTACTGTGTGACAAAGGCAGGTAGATCCTTCTGCCTCAGGGATTAGAAGAAGGCATAGGGAAAGATGACCATTTGCTCCTTTTCCCCATAGTTATCCTTTCACTCTGGAGGTCTCCTACCTACTGAGATTTTTACCTTCCCTCACATTCAAAGTTCCTTCTGTTTAAGTATTTGCGCACTTTTCCTTTTCACAAAATCTTCTTTATCTACATTTGGAAAAGCATACATGAAAGGAATAAGCTTGGAAAATACAAAGCAAGGGTTACACTCAGCAAACTTCTTTTTCTACCAAAATTAACTTCCCTTAAGAGAATATATTGCTCTCTATGGCTAAGGTAAATGCGTGCTTCTTATCAGGACTGTAATAAATGCAGTAGAGAAGCTGATGAGGAGCATTTTAAACTTTGGAAACAGGAAATATTACAGTAACATCAAACAATTTTCAAAAATAGCATTATGTAACTTCAGGAAAAAAGAAATTACAAAAATGAGACAAACCTCACAAAATCTATTGGAAATGTTTGAATAAAAAAGGGGTCAAAAGACTGAAAGACTGGGAAAAGATTTTCCCAGGAACTTTTGGAAATGCTGCTTTTGACCAATCCAGAATGAAAGAAAACTCCAAGCAGAACTGAATGTCACCCAGAAGAGAAATAACCAGTTGCATTACCTACAAAAAATGCAGTGAAATCCTTTGGAAATCTGACAACACATAATTTAAAATGGTGCTCCTATGAAGACCAAATTCTCTGTTACACATCCTTTACTGAAGCAGATAGAACAACGCTGATGTTCAATGCGGAGAATTTAACCCCAAATATATTTGCATTAGAGTCCCATTATGAATATGAAAGCAATATTTTGACAACAAGCTTTTTTTAATTGAGAAAGTTCTACATTTATGTCACAGAAGAGGGCCTCTAGAAGGCTATATACCCTAATTAAAGGCCACAGAGAAAGGTAAACCATTCTTCCTCCGCTGGAGGTGAAATGTCCTACCAATGCCACAATATAATTTGCAACACTGTCATTACTGCTTGTAACCAAGTTCTGTGATCTTGAGATTTAATTAATATAGATGGACTTGCATACACATAAAACAGGAATAGTTCTTTTCAAGACGTCTTTGATCCTACTCATAATTAAACCCCACACACCCAAATATAGGATAGAACAGGCTTTCAGAAATATTTGCATAAAGGTCTCCAACTCTGTTGTACGTTTCCTCCACAGCTTCCAGAGGACTAATGATCTCATTTTTCACGTTTGGAAATCAATGATGTTTGCGACCAGGTTGTGCTGAAATTTTGGGCATTGCTTCACAAAGCCATTTAGAATAGTAAAATAGGATCATGTATCCTTTTTAGGTCACTGTGGTGATTTTTCACTCATTTCAGCATGTCACACACGTCTGTGGTAGCTCTTAATCTATTTTTTGCATATATTTTTGACAGTTTTCTGTAATTGTTCCATTCTGACTCCCTCGCTGTCTGCTTTCACCCTTCCCAATTCTTCAGCTGTGACAGCAATGACTACCTATCATGTCTGATATGTACAATATAGTGGCTGAAACGTGTCTCAAGTCATTTCTACGGAAGCCTTTACAAATGCCTGGAACTTATTTTGTTTTACTTGTAGACCATACGCTTTTACTACATTTTGATATTCCAGATGTTATGAAGCTCTTTTTATTATGCTATAGAATGGACAGAAGCTACTCAGATATACATACTTAGCATATAAATTAGTATACATGCAACTATGCGTATACATAGAAAATAACCAGGTGATGCTCCTAGGGTGACCTGGAGATTTACAAAGATATGGAGTGAAATGGGTGTGACCAGATAGGCAGCCCCTTGAGAGCTACTTTGCCTGTGCATTGGTAGGTTGGGACAAACGGTCTATGAGTCCACCTGAGATGGCCTCCCTGGAAATGTAGCTCTGGAATTACATCAAAAAACGCAAAGAATAAGCATGGAATTTCTGCCTGGCAGAGTATCCTGGCATTAGTAACATTCCCTGGCAGGCAGAAAGAGCAGTTTGTCATTGTTGTGCTTTTTTGTGGATCCTACATTTTGCAGAGATCTTACAACTGTACCTGCATATCACCCATATCTAGCACTGATCCTTAAATCTGGGCTTACGTGGATTTAAACGATATGGCAGCCTGCTGCAAGAATTCAATTTGGGAAGAATGTCCCTCTGTTGTGGAACAATATTTTTTCCCCAAAGGCGTTTACATTAACTTTTATTATAGGTGTTATCGAAGATACCATCTAAAAAAGCCTATGCAACAGCAGTCACATCAGCCTTATTCCTGGCCTGTAATTTGTCAGGAAGGTCTTTACATTATCACCTTTTTTCATTGTCTTAGCACCTCATACTTACAAAGTGCATAGACTCCTTTGTGCCAGCCTAAACGGTCCTTGTTTGATAACTTGAGTGAGCATAAAACCACCAGAAGCACGCTAGCACTTGACAGATGCATGGGACAAACTGCTGGGTCCCACACAGTGTATTTATCCAGCTTGCTGGCAGGAAGTTTTCCTTTGCAAATGTAAAAGGACTGATCACTGCTCTTGTAGAGGGGGATGGTTCCTTATTGTGCCACATACTTTTATCATTTCTGGCACTGATATCTGTGGGAAGAAATGCCACTGAGACAAGAACAGTTACACTAGAGCCAGTTGTTGCTGTTACTTAATTAGATTCTCATTCTGCCTGTTAAATTCCAGTAATGTTTCCTGTTTGTTTTCATTAAATTAGGTATTTTCTTCTGTACATTATCCACTGAATTACATTGAAATGCAGTGTTTGCGTACCCACAGAGGAGGACCAAAACATGTGATTCGCTCTAAAGCAGTGCAGGGAGAGTTGCTTGCAGAGAGCAAGACTGATGGAACAGACCGGTCCCTCCCTTTCCCCCACATCTGTAGCCCTGCAAAAACCACAGCGATGCCCCACGTATAACAGGTCAACGCAGCTGCAGCCCTCAATACCCCTTGTACTCCAGAAGAGACTAAGAATAATCAGCCACCAATTTATCCCTCTCTCATCCTACAGTCTGGCCATAAACTGCAGTTGAGGTTAATACAATTTTTACAGCCTTCTCTTGGCAAAATTGTTTTATTCTGGCTTTGAGGCAAGTTTTAGGGTTTGGCCTGTTTTACCATTATAACAGAGCTTTGAGAGTTCCTATTGGATGGTAGATGTTGCCTAATAAATTGTCTGAAAAACCAAAGAACTGAATCCATATTTAAAACCTACAGCAAATTAGATTCAGAGAATAACATGCAAATAATGTCATGTAGGTTTCTAGTGGTATCATAAAACAACCCTTGTTTTATTCAAACAATTATGTTTTCCGGACACTGCGATTAAAGTAGGTGATTTCAAGCTATGTGGCTTTAATTTTAAACAAACAAACAAACAAAAAAACCTCCACAACCAACAACTACCAATTAAGGATAGATATTAAACTTGCATGAAAGAAAGAGAAAGTGAGAGAAAGTCCTTTGATTTCTTAGGTTCATTCATCTTTAAAGTGCCTTATGCTCAAAATCAACAAATCTATTTCTCTTTTGAAAGCCTGGAAAAGTTACTAGGCATTTTGGCCCTATTTTTACCTTGTCAGGAGGTACACTCTGATTATTGTCATGCCCTGAGTCTGAGTCAATTAGAGTATTGAGAGTAAAGTCGTTAGAAGCATAGGAGTTACGAGCCAAAAACCTTCAAAATATCCACATTGAGAAGAGATGCTCAGCTATGGTAATTTTGTAATGACAGTTTTGTGACTAAGAACAGCCCTCAAGAAGCTTTATGTGAGAAAATGATTGGGGACAACCTCGATTTATCTTTTAATTCTGTAAAATTCACTGGAAGTTTTGGTTGAATAAGGGCTACAGATTACACCAGCAATTTCTAATCTCGGTAAAAGGAATGCAACAGAATTTGTAGCAGCTTTAAATCAAAGCGTGCACTTACATCTGTGTATATTTGTTTGCATAATGACAAATGGTTTTCCCTGGAGTCAGTGTTGAAGAAACCCTAGAATTTGGTTTTACATAATGCCTGTGGAGTCCAACCATTCTCAGATTCTTTTTCATTCAGATTGTAGATCATGATACCTGCTAAGAGAGAGGTTTTCAAATGCAAAATATTCTAACCCATGCTTTTAAACCCAAATCTTTCTTGAAGCAGTTAAAGTGACAAGAATTTTCTTTCTTTCTTTCTCTTTTTCTTTCTTTTTCTTTCTTCCTTTCTTCCTTTCTTTCTTTCTTCCTTTCTTTCTTCCTTTCTTTCTTTCTTTCTTGCTTTCTTGCTTTCTTGCTTTCTCTCCTTTCTTTTCTTTCTTGCTTTCTTGCTTTCCTTCTAGGAATGGGTACATTTGTTTTAAGCATTCCCCATTTTGAAATATGGACTGCTTCTGGTCTATGAGTTTACAATATAGTTTTATTATTATCAAATAACCTATTGTTGTCTGCAGAGCCTATTGCTATAATCAGTTTCAGTTATTTCCTGGCTTAGCTCTGTTTTCCTGTGTTTCTGCCACTCTTTCCTCCATGGCTTTATCTTCCAAGTAGGTGACAGATGGATTTTCACCAAAGCAAGACAAGACGCAGCCATCAGAGACAGCTTGTCATAAGCAAACAGCAAGAAACTCTGCTGCTGTAGGACAGAGAGATGCTCAGCTGTTGTGACAGAAAAGCCTTCCTGGATCACATGAAAGAGCTCTGAGGATGAATCCTGACTCTCTACTGCCTGATGTCTTGCACAATTTTTAAAAAATGCCCACAGTTAGTGCAAATGTGGTACAAAGTGCCACCAGCTCCAGAACCCCCTCAAGGCTGAGGGGGGACGGACCATGGCCACCTTAGAAATATTGCTTAGCACCATAACAAACTACTTTGTATAGATACACACTGCACACCTTTAAGAAGGTAACATAAGGGAAGGTGCAGTAGCCCTTGCATATGCCAAAGTCCTTCTCACAGTACCTCAGATGGATGGTAGCTTCTGTTCTCCTGAGCAATAGTGCTGGCTAGGTTACAAGAAGTAATAGTAAAAGGTTTTGCTTTTACTTCATGATTTTATGCTGGAATCATATCATTTTGGACAGTATTTCTTCCCCAGATGTCACTAGTTTAATTTTATTAAGAGAATAGCACCTATTCGGCTGAAATCTGCTGAGATAAAGCAATTATGTAATGCAGAAGTTCTGCAAACCTGATCCATATATTGCCGATCCATGATTTGTGCTCTACATGTCTGAATTGGTTTTAGCACTCTGAGAGCCAGCTTATTTTATTTAGCTTCTGGTTAACACATTTAACAGGGATAACTGAAAGCTAGAAGTGCATGCGTTTCAACTTCTTTCAAGTTTCATGAACATAAAAATAGGAAGATGTACAAAAGAGGTGCGTATATCACTTTTATGGCACAACGGTGCTGTTTTCAAAGCAAATTGGGTGTCTAGTAAAATGTGCAAGTGATGACACAGAATTAGACTGCTGTAAATGCTTCACAAATGTACTGGGTCACCAGGAATAAAGCTGTCCACTTTTTTCACTTTGCTCAGCTGAACACAGCCTGCTCATATTGAGGTTTTTACCCTGTGAGGTGGCTTATTTCCAGGCATTTCACTTGTGAGCCAAATCCAGGCAGGAAGGGAGGACGCTCAGAAGAGACAAAACTGTGAGATCTCCCTTCCCAAAGGAGCTGATCAAGTGCTTGAGTACTCTGCATTGGGAAAGGGAGCTGTAAATTGGGCTTGGACACCCAAAAGTCTGATGGCCCAAAGGCTGTCTAAGGCAACAGCCTGCTGAGGGCTGGTCAGCGAGGTACACGTAGGCAACTAGAAATAGATACCAGCTAAAAGCTGAGTCAGAATAACTGGCTGAGACAAAATAGCTGCAGAAATAGAGCTTCTGGGAAATATTTCAAAGCAAAGCACCAGTTTACATAAGAATGGGATGTCATATAGGAGTCATAGAGGAAGTACTGGGAGCTCTGTGGACTCCAAAATTCTGCTGGTGGCTTGAAAATCTGACACTCCTGCGAACAAACTCCTCTAGTTGAAGACATGCTGTGACTGCCATCTCCTATGAAATTAACAGTGCTTTACAGTTCCAGTTTAAGAAAGATCTTGATGGATGTTATTACCAGAGTACTGAAATAGTAACGGTGCAAAACCTAGGGAGAATTCACAATCACTACTGATGTTTCCAGATAGTTTTTTTTCTAAATTCATCTGAACAATTCCTGAAATTCTAGTTAAAGATTTACAGATTTTCACGGCTATCCCAAACACAGTCCTATAGCACTGATGAGCAATGAGATATTTGGACTGAACTTTTCAGAAATATTGCATGAAATTTTACATCTTTACATTCCACCAATACAGGAAAGCATATTTTAAAGCAATATATCGTTCATGCACCACAACTGCATTTAATAGTTTTCTGCTGTACTGCTTTTGGTTCATTAACATTCATACTGTTGTCTGCCACCTCATTTGTTTCAGTGTTTGCTTTGAATTTGCTTTGCTGAAATAGTTTCATACTGTGCTTGCTCTGTCTCATCTGCTGTTTCTATCTGACTAATGCTTTTACTGTATGTGTATATTTTATACATTTATGTAGAATCTGTGCTGACTTATGCACATCCATACATAGAGCTACATTTTGGGGCAAAATTAGACGCCCAAATTAGTCTTGTCAGTGGTCTTTCCTAAGAATAATGGAGTAAGGTAGTCTTTTGTCACAAGCACTGCTTATTGATAATTAATATGTAAAAAACTTCCTTCTCCCCAGATAGTTCCATTGTTTAGTTCTAAACCTCCTAGCAGGGCTTGACCCAAAACTAAAATGAAATTGATCCTCCACCTCAGTGCCTGTCAGAGGAGTCCGGAAGATCCAATCCCTTGAGACACAAAGGTCTGATTTGCAAGAAATTTTTTTGGAGGCTTACACGAAGCACAGGACTTGATCTTGTTTAGCCCGAATGGAATGGAGTTATCAGGCTGCACAGTTTCAATCAGGAGGTGTTATTTTGCAATCTCCAACAATGCCATAGACAATAACTTATGCTGTATAACCATGGAACACATGGTGATTTCTCTAGCAAAGGCCTTGTACGTTGCACAGTTTAGAGGTATCAGGATATTCTTACAGCCTGCAGCTATACTCTCTCTTGCTCTTCATGGATCAAAATGTCTTAAGAAAGGAAGAGATAATGCTCTCCTAACTTATACAAACATCTAGATCCTGCCATTCATTTACAAATACTTTGTGTTACTTTGCAGGAAAAAAATGGAACAGAAAAAGGCTTAGGTGTTGAGCATTCTGCATGCACACGGAAATCCCTCAGTAGCACTGACACAGCGTATTGGCTCCTTCATCACCCTCTGAGTAGCTGCTTGTGCAGCCAATGACAAGAGGCATATAGATGACAAAAAAATATAAATGTCAGATTCTGTCCCTTTAGCTCAGACTCTTAAATAACGTGCAACCCAAAGAAGCAATTTAGAACTGAAATTTCAAGTCTTCATGATAAGATTTTTTTATATCAACTGTGGAAAGCGAGCATCAAATCTTTCAGATATGCAGCCTTGGTAAACCAAGTATATTTAAAACTAAAAAAGTAGTCTGCCCATCTACATCCCACTATTCTGAACTGGTTCATAGTAATAGCATTGGATGAGGGTCCAAGTGTCCAGCGGGTCATTTAAGATAGCTACCACAGTATCAGTAGCAAAATTGGTCAAATGTCAGTTTAGACTAAGGGAAGAACTAAGCTTAACGGTCTATGTGTAAATCAGATGCTTTCAAATAAACTCAATTCTGTCCTAGAATCCTTTGAAAAAAATAATTTCAGGGCACTTGATACTTATTTCTGAGAATCTGTGGAGGGTGGGTAAGGCACCAGAAGAATGAAACATGTAAACATGGTGGCTATCTTTACAAAAGAGAAAAGTGAAGATTAGGGAAAAGGAACAAGGAAATTATGGACTAATCAGATAAACTGCAATTCTTGAAAAAATCTAAGATTTGTAGACTGCTGCGATGGGTTGACCTTGGCCATCAGCCAGATGCCCACCCAGCCACTCTCTCACGCCCCCTCTTGAACAGGGCAGCGGGAGAAAATAAGATGGTGAGTCTCATGAGTCAAGATAAAGACAAGGTGGTCACTCACCAGTTACCATCATGGGAAAAACTGACTCAACTTGGGAAAAACTAATTTAATTTATTGCCAATAAAAATAGATTTGGACATTGAGAAACAAAGACAAAATGAACACAACCATCCCCCCATTCCACCCCTTTTCCCATGCTCAGCTTCACGCCTTCATTCTTGACCCGGGTCTCTGCCGGGGCCGCGGGGGCATCTCCGCGGGGGCGCCCGGAGCCCCTCCTCCCCTCCTCCCGCTCTCCCCTCGGGGCTCGCAGGGCTGTTTCTCACCCGGTTTCCCTCAGCCCTGGCTGCCGGGCAGCATTTTGCCCTTTCTGAGCCAGGCTTTCCCCGCGGCGCCCGCCCGTGGCTGAGGGGCTCAGCTGTGCCCTGCGCTGGGGCCGTTGGAGCCGGCTGGAACCGGCTGTGTCCGGCACGGGGCAGCCCCGGCCCGGCAACACAGGGGCCGCCCCGCAGCACCCGCCGCCGGCACCGGGACACCCGCACCCGTCACTGGCATGAGACGGGTCCTGAAACTGCTGAAAGATAATAAGGGAACGGGTGGCAGCCAACACGGATTTGTCAAGAACGTATCGTATCGTGTCAAACAAGTCTCATTTTGCTATACAACAGGTAATTAGGTTTGTAAATAAAGGAGAAGCATTAGGAGTCATATCTTGGTATCACTTAGGCTTTTGACATAGTCATATGTGACATCCCCAGAGCCACGCTAGGAAAATAGGGGAGACTTTGTAGATAAAGCTCAGTTGAACAGCTGTAAAAAAATCTTAATGGCTAGGAAATTGTCAAAATGGAAGGATGCGTCAGGCAGGGTACAGAAGGGGTCTGCCCTTGTTCTGGTTCAGTGAAACATATTTATTAACGGCCGGGATGAGGGAATAGGGAGCATGCCTGTTTCACTTCCAGACGACACGCAGCTAGCGGGAACAGTGAGTGTAGCAGAGACCACGATTTTAATTCTAAATGATTTTGCCAAACTGGAGAAATGGTCTGAAGAAGAAAAATATGAAACTAAGTGAGGGAAGCGCCACAGCAATTCAAGGTGGGGAAGAGCTCGCTGTGAA
Organism: Larus michahellis; assembly: GCF_964199755.1. NCBI lineage: Eukaryota > Metazoa > Chordata > Aves > Charadriiformes > Laridae > Larus > Larus michahellis. The sequence goes on along the minus strand of NC_133897.1, from coordinate 81,466,829 downwards.
GCGCTCCTTCTGATAAGAATTCAGGGCCTGCAGGGGACCATCACACAAGTCAAAAAGTCCTTGCAAAACAAGAACCTTTCTTGCAACCAAAGTGGGGGTTGGTATTGTTTTCTATTGTGCGATATTTAGCTAACCCAGTAGTCCCTTTCATTCAGTTCAGAAAGTAAACTGTGTCCTGTTTGGGAACTACACATCAAGAAAGAGGCAGATCTGTCAAAATCAACAGAGAAGACTCAAACTGCAATGATCTAGAAAACATTACCCAGGAAAAGCTGCAAGAATTGACATCGTTAGGCTAAAGAAAATAAAGTGAAGGCTCACAGGGTTGAGGAGACAAGCAGAAGGAGTGACATTAGAACAGACTTCAACTGTGCAAAAGCCAAAAGCAAAGCAGAAAGGTATCAGCTGCTTTTCATGTTCGTTGCTGGCATAAGAACTATGGAGCATGAACAGCAACAATGAAGATGTTGGTAAGCCCCTAGGAGAACCAGTAGGACAAAGAAAATCCCCGAAATACTGGAATAGCATGCCCATGAGAGCTAAGGATCCTTCATCACTGGAGGGCTTTAAAAGCAACTTACACAATCACCTACTATGAAAGACAAGCTTATGGATGATTTCACTCTAAAGTAAGGGGGTGGGCTACATATAACCTTCTGAGTCCTACCTTTTTTGTTATTGTTTCATTAACATCAAGTGGTAGTAATACAACTCTCTACCTTTTCTTCTTCTCTTCTTCCCACAGACAAGAAAAGACATGAGAGATTCTTTTCTACTGCTCAATATGCAGTTCCTTTTATCTGATGTTCACACCACCAACCTGTGAAATACGGTAAGACTGAACAAGTGCTTTCTGAGGTGAGGCAAAAGAATGCTGAATTAAAGGGAGTCACGTATAGATAAAGTAGAAAACATAACAACAGTAGAGAGCATGACAGCATAGGAGACTCCTGATCCTACCTTTTGGTCTAGTTTCAAGACCACATCTTTTCCTTCAGCTAGATCTTTCTAAGACCACCTACGCATATCAAATAAGACAATTCAAATACTCTACACCAATTTTTGTAATTAAATCCTCTCACAGTATGAAAGGAAACAAACATGATACTGATAGCAGTTTACTTAATCTAGGCCAGTTTTCCTCCTAGTTGGAAGAAGGCAGCAAATCCTGACAAAACTCTCCTCAGAACCCTTAGGGTAAGGAGAACTTTCCCCTGGAGAGCACAAGAAATATGAAGGGACATGAAGAATAGTTAATTAGAATGTCTAATTAAACAGCAGAGCATAAGAGATAACTTTGTGTCATCCGGAAATGTTCTCAGGAAGTGACATTGTCTCAAATGAAAGTCCAGATGTCGATTAATTGCAATTCAGGCAGCCTTGAAACTAAACAGAAAGTGACATGAAGGTGTGAAGTTTCTGCAAAATGTCCCTGTGGGATTAAAAGGGTAAAACGTTTTGAATGAAGATAAGTAGGACAAGAAGTTTGCCACATCACATGTTTCCCCATTTAGGAACTGACAGGACAAACCACAAGCAGTTGCCTTGAGCACTGCTTCATATTCAGGGTGTGAAGTTAAGTAAGGAAAAGGAAGTGCAAAGAGAGACATGGTTTAATGCTGGAAATTACCAGGGCTATCTGAAGTGAGCCGATTCATCAGATAGGAAACTAGGAACACTAGGGTAGAGGGCTGCATGTCAAAATACATATTATCTTCTTTTAAAAAAGAACATTAAGGTAAAAGCTTTGAAGTTTCTTTTATGTTCAGCATAATCTAAAGTTTAGAGATATCTGCCACTTTCTGTGAAAACTCATGCTCAGGAACAGTATCTTTGAGCAAAAGAATTGCTATGTTTAATTATATCACTGTTCCACCTAATCTGGTACCTTTTTTTCAAGACTTTCTAGTACCTCAAAATGTGTCACAGCAAAGTATGAGAAGCACCATATAAGATTATTCTGCCCTTAGGGAACATGTCTTGCCAACCCCTGTTATTTAGTAGCTGGTTTATGTCCTGAATCATGAGGGTTTATATCCCACATAAATTTTCTATCCAGCCTAATATAGCTGTTCTCCTTATTCACAGAAATGTTTATTTCTGATACTGTATCTTGTGGTAATGACTTAAGTATGCCAGTTAGTCATTGTACTAAAGGGAAATTCATTTTATTGGTTTAAAATTTGTTTCCTTTCAAATTCATTGAATCTCCTTTTGTTCCTCTCTGATAAGTGACAGAGCATGTGTTAAAATTAGTCATTATTTTATGTAGAACTAATAGTGCCCTCTCTTATCACTAGTCTTTTCAATGTCATTTCACAAGACTATATTCTATGCTTCCCATGTGAAAAAGCATTCTGGGTTCCAGTTTTTAAAATAAACGCTTTTAATTTGTACCCATGTTTTATCACATATGAGCATTTGCTTCCAAAACAGCAGAGACTGTGTTCCCCAAGCAAATTGGGATGCCTGGTTCTCTTGTAGTTAAAAAAAAAAAAATACAAATTGCATGTGTTATTTTTTGTATACCTAAAGTTGGGATACAAGTTTAAAGATCAAGTTATAAATGTGGATATTTCATTCAATTAAACTGCCCTTAAAAAGGCGTTGTTTCATGACATGCATTTTCCCTAGATCTTTCCATAATTTTTCTATTAACTTTACTCCATTATATAGACTTAGAGGATGAAGGTGGAAATATGTGTGCTCGATTTACACAAGTGTTTGCACCATTGGTAGCATTCATGCCAGACCAACAGTGCAACAGAAGTTGCAAGAATGGACAAAGGCTGTTCAAAAAGAAACACAGAGAAAGGGAAACGAAGTCAGGCAGGAGCTGTTTGGGATGAGTGTTGTAAAACTAAGAGCCACCTGGAAAGAGCTCTCTGTCTTCAAAAAACAAAAAAAAGCTAAAAAGGTGTAGGAACTAAGACAGGAGAATCTGGGAGAAAATTGCAACGGAGGTATATTCTAAATGATGGCAGCAGGACCATAAGCCACAGGGAAAACACATTAAAAAAAATTGGAAGTTCTTATGTTCTTATGAACCTCAAGGCTCCATAGAGGTAGTCATTAACCCTGGGACTTTTTGCATGTGTGATGTAAATTTTGGTATCTCAGTGGGAAAACACAAGAGAGATCTTCTTCTTATGGAATTTTTCCCAATCACCATGCCCCAAGCCAGACTAATAGGAGCAGAGCTGAGCTGATACTCAAGAGTGCTGACTAGCAGCCTCTGCTTTCTGCTTTTAGGAGAGGCAGTAAAGCTAAAGGTCAAGTATTGCATTTTGTTAGGAGCTCAGTGAATAAATACATCGGATGTGCCCCATTTTGCTGTGTTCACAGTACCAAATACATAAAATATGCAGTGATGGATGACTCCCAGATTAATTTATTCTCAAATGTTTTTCATTCTTATATTGCTTTCAGTAAACAGTAGCAAAATAGCCCACATAGTGATCTGAACAATTAGTGCTTAAATATATAGAAAATAGTGATTTTGCCCTATCCCTTCACTATGAAATCTGTCTGATTTAGAAAACTTTTGGGATCATCCAGCTGTTCGATGTCATCTGCCTTGCATGCCAGTGCTACAGTAATTTAAAACTACTCCTTTCAAATATTCAGCTGTTTCTAGTATTGTTCTAGTATATTCAGTGTCTATATGTCTATATATGTCTAGTATATTCAGACAAAAATGTATCACAGGGACCTGATTCTAGTTTGCACCATGCCCTTCTACTGTGCTCTGGAATAGCAAAGGAGCCCAAGGCTGGACCTTAACTTTATTCACATCAACTACATGGTCCTGTTACAAAATTTGATTAACGTCAATAGGCCATAATGGCAATGGAAACCAGGCCCAGCAATGTAAGCCTTACGTTTTGCTTAGTCCATGATTTCAAATTCAAAAGGAATCCAATGTTCTCTGTAAAAACTGAGCCAAAATGAAATTATTATTTAAAGAAGCGAAGCAGCTTTGCAGGCAAAGGAACTTGAATACATGGAAATCAAGTTTACTTGATCAAATGGCAAACAGAACAAAATCAAATTATGCATTTTACTAAAACATTCTTTTAATAACAACAGAACAAATCCAAGCCTTCCAAGTTTCCCATGGGTTTTATTAAAGTAACATATTCAGCAGCTAGCTTCCCAGACCCAGGAAGGAGCTAAACAAATCTCTTCCCCTGCTTTACTTTTCAGTTCTGATGGATTGCTAATTGAAACGAGAGAAGTGTCTAAAAGGGGATTGGAATTATCAAGATTTTTGTGATTTGATTATGGACACTTTCACCTTTGGCTGACCAGATTATTTCCTGTGAAGGTCAAGGAGACTGAGGCCTCAATTCACCAATTCACCACGTTTGGCATAAGACTAAGCTCATGATTATGTTCTATGGCTTCATTAATATGCAGTTGCTAAAATTCTTTCTGAAGCTGAAGCTAGAAGGTCTTCATTCTTTTACAGCTAGTATAAAATATATCGTGTGTCTTACTCTATTTCCTATTGCATGCAGACCTGCAACTGAAAATGACCATCAAAATGGATAAGCCACGGCACTGTTATCATATTGGGCAATGATTAGATTACCCAGAACAGTTTGCTAGACCTTTAACACCAACTTACAGTTCAGCACTGACAGAAGAAGAGATGATATCAGACATTCAAAAATACATAAACAAAAAGAAGTGTGGATTGAAAATGACACCTCGTTCAGACTCCAGAAGAAAATAGTCCCTACCACTTCAGTTAAATTTAGAGGGAGGTTATGAGCTGAGAACTGATTAGATAATCTAGTTCCCGTTGATTTGTGTCAGTTATAATTTACATTTATAGAATACCTTCAAAATACGTAATCTTACTCTGCCTCACAGAAACACTTAAGAAATCAGTGAGGTTGTGTCTCAATGTCTTGTGTAGCATTTTATATTTGAAAAAAAGAATAAAGCAAACCCAACACTATCAGTTATGGTAAATGGACTTGATATAACAGCAAAATATATGTTTCTCCTTAGAATAAACCTCATCCTAGTTGACTGAGAACTAAGAGGGGCTTGAATATCATTCTTTGGGGATATAGCAGTCTCTCTCCTGTTAAAAACATATGAGTTTAAAACACTTTAAATATTAATGCATCAGGCAGAAAGTTTTAAATTAAGAATGAACCAGTTATTTTGTGTAATTCGAGAAAGGCTATCTATCTTACTAAGTTTTCAAATTTTTCATAGCTCTCATTTTGCCATGCTTAAGACATATTGTACATTATCACTTCATCTATCATATATTATTACAGATAAAGTTGCACATGACTTCTAAAGAATACAGCCTCTGTGCTGCCAACGGTCTTTGAAAACTACTCCAGAAGCAGAAAAAAGCTCAAGGAAATCGGTGAAAAGGACAAGGATAAAATAGAAGCAGAGGAAAAAAGAAGAAATGACAAAGGGGCTTCAAGCAGTCTGCTTCTCCTTAATGAGATTAATCCATATGCTTCTTTCTGTTTTCTGGTTTTTTTCTGCCATGTTTTCTGTTTTTAATAGATTGGTGGGGTTTATTTTGTTGTTTGGTTTCTTTTTTTTTTTTTTTTTTTTAAAAATCACTCTACATAATCCTTCTGTTATTTCTTTCTCTGTTGCACTGCAGACAACGTCCCCGTGCTATTTCACCAGTAAAGTGAATAGACTCCCCCAGGGCTATGTAACTGGCTGAACACTGCTGCATACCAGAGGCCGCAGGCTGCTCCAGTGCCCTTTTTATGCAGCAAGCCATTGGTGTCAGAATATCTTGACTGGACGTGGCTGCTGAGAATCAAATTTTTCCCGACCTCAGGCTGCACTTTTATTGTCCTTGGAGGGGGAGACGAGGGGAGGGAGGGAAGAGGTCTGTCCCAGGAGCTTTTAGTTTCTTCAAATGAAGTTCAAAATTAAGACCAACTGGATAAGGAGAACAAGTGCTACTTTATATATTTACCTGATTGCTGCAAGCTGAAAACACACACAAAATGGTATTCATACTATTTGGGGCAGATATATGGGCTCTAACAATTTCCAAAAGCTATGAGCCCATATTTTGTAAGAAAAACAGATACCAGGCTTCTTTTCTGGACCATAGGAATACTTTTTTGCGTTTAAGCCAAATGACCATTTATGGGTCATACATATTCATAATTAACTGGGAGCCATTTCAATGAAAATGTTAGCTTGTTTAGCAATAGTAGGTTTCTGTATAAATAGTACTACAACCTTAGTTTTCCCTGAGAAACACAGTTCAAGGAAGCAGCTTGGAGGAAATAAAAATGTAAAAAGGTGATTATTTCTCTGGCACTGCTAAGATACATTGGCGTAATGAATGCCAAAAAATAAAAAAAAATAGTAACTTTGGCAAAAAGCGTTCCAGACTTTCCAAAGACTGTGTAAGTTATTGATGTGATCAGAACAATAACTGCTAATGGATGAAGACGTTTCAGAGTTCTTATACACCTGTTTATTCTTCTGTTAATTAAAATCTGTGATTGCCAGAGTAATTTTTGCATTGCATATATACGCAGCTTCAGAAACAATTGGCACATTTTGCAAAGAAAAATGCAAACCAAAAGCCTTGCCAGTAAATTCATAGAAACATAACTTATTTTAGAGTTTCTAGGTGGAACACAGCACTTACAAGGATGCCACAAGAATTAGGATCAAAGTTTCCAGGTTTTATCCAAGTGAGTAATATTCAGTGACAAACAGCCTAGGCCTAGGGTTGTGTACTGATTCTGAATTGGTGAGAGGTTTATACTGAACATAAGTTGGAAAAATAAACTGAAATCCATATTAGTTCAGGCTTTGTCCTTTCCACTGGGGCCTCCAACAAAAGGAACCATTAATGCCAGGGTGGACAAGGAGCAGAATCCCATGCGAAGGAAAAACTATTTCAGAGTTTGGTCTAAAAACACCGGGAAGTTTTTGAGAGGCTTTCGGTTGAATTCAGGGAATTCTGCAGGCAATTTTTCTTGTGCTTCTCCAGGTGAATAGCAGCTATAGGATTTGTTTTGAAGAGGATGTACGTGAATTGTGAGGTATCTGCACTAGCTAGAGGGAAACTGGAAGTGAACAAATGTAGTTAATTGTAATCTTCTCAAGGATGTGACCAATGTATACAAAAACAGGGCTGGGGGATAAAGCAAACTCCTCCTTAGACAGTTCAGCAAAATCCAAAGCCTTTCTGACCAGATTATGTGTATTTGGTAGACTTTCCAAAATCTCGTGCCCACCAAGAACAGTACAATCAATGGTATCTAATAGCTTTAAGGTTTTTCTTTGTAATAAGAATAATAGAACACCACCATACCCAATGCGCGGGCAACTTCTGACACTTACTATAATGCATTGTAGACAACAATTTTTTATGTGATTGTACTGGAAGGAACATCTTAGATTTCTTATATCCCTTAGATTCAGGCCCCTCTTCCTGAATGCAACTTTGTCAACTAATCCCTTTCATAAACTGAAGATTAAAGTGCTTTGCATACATTCATTAATTAAGCTGCACAGTTACAGCTGTCAGATAATATCACTGAATAATTTATTTGACAAATTTCACTTTTTATGATAAATTATTCAATGTTCTTAATTCTTATTATTTTCTCCACAATTTATACAGCTGGGCAAGCAATTTGTGAAGCACAGTCATTCAACAGCCTACTAGGTATGTTCTGAAAAGATTAAAAAAACCCAAAAAACCAAATAAAATACAAGTGCAACTAACATCTTCCTAACACTTCATTTTTTCTCAGCTTTAGTCGTTGGTGGAGGCTATTTTCTATTTCAACAGTGGGAAACCTGTAAGATTTGTAGACATCTCTGTTACGGGTAAAATTCAAACGTTTGAATCACAAGGACAAGATCAGAGGCTGGGAGCAGTGACTGGGGTGACACACAAAGTTTGATTTCAAAAAATTCACAGCAAGAAAAGCAGAATTCAGGTATACTGAAATCCATCTCCTGCATTTCAGCTGCGTCTCAGTTACTGCAGCAAATGAACATCAGTAAGAAAAATTACAATAAAACTCTACTATACAAAGCTCTGCAGTAATATTCAAGACACAGCAACTGAATCTTCAAATCCAAACAAGTTATTTCTTTCTCTGCTGTCTAACAAAATTAAGAAGTGGTGAAAAAACCTCCCATAACAAGTATGCATTAGGCCATGGAACTTGTTACATTTGGGTAATAATTTGGGTACAGAAAGAAAAAGTAGGAACTCCACTGAAACACATTGTGCTGCTTGCCTACCTGCAAGAACAGGTATTTGGTCCTGTTGTTCAAGGAACAGACACAGGTGTAAAATCATTTCATATAATAACATCCACATAGCACTTTCATCAGTTATTTCAAAGCAATCATAATAGTTAATAAAAGCAAAGACAAGAGAACGCATATGTGGCATGACCCGCCCTTCTCAAGCAACTTTCAAGAACTTTGGGATTGTTATTTTTTGGTGTTCTGGGACCTGAGGGAATCCCAGAGTTCAAAAATTTGAACCCTAATGAGCCCACATTTCAAAAATGGAATTAATTAGTTAATTAATTAAAACCTCAGAATATGTTCAATTTTGTCTTGAAACTACATGAGGGGAGAAAATCTGTTGTATCCTTGTGTCCTGATGTCTTGACAGTCATAATCAACTTCAGCCTGGCTGATCTTGTAACAATTTTTCAAAGAAAACTCTCTTTACAGTCTAAGGTAATTGAGAAAGGCTACAAAAAGGTCCTTTTTTACAAGAAGATGGCAAAGAAAAAGCTAAATCTTGGCTTTGCCGTATGTCCCCTGTATGTCCAGCTAAAAAAGCAAACCGGAATACAGGTCTTTCCTCAAAAAGGAAGAGATCATCTCCTCAACCCTTACTGCTCTGGGATATATTTGTTAGACGTCGGGCAGTGTGTATGTACTGCCATCCTAATAGGCTGCACAGGAGGACACAAAGTGACAGGAAACCTCCTCAGGCCAAGCTCCACCCAGACCTTGTCCCATCTCACCCATGTGCCAGAGGGGTAAGAAATACACAGGGACCGCTCCTCCTACCAATATGCTCACGGTCTGTGTAGCTGCAGCAAGGGAGTAAAGGAGATATTAGCTAATTGAATTTGTCCCAGCTGGATGAGAAAACAAAATGCACAGATACAAGTGGTTCTTGTAAAGGGCGCTGCATGATATATGTCAGTCTGAGAAAGCGAGGTATGGATTAATTGCTGGGGATTGACTAAACATTTCAGAGATGAAGTCCAAGATTTACAGTGCATCCTTTCACTTTTTAGGAAAGCCTAAGTAAATTGGCCTAATCAGTCAAATTAAGGAGCTCTTCCCCCCTGCATGCTGAATCTTCTTCAATGCTAGTGAATTTTTCTAAGGAAAAATTAATAAAAATGTCTTATCATAGATCAATAGTTGAAAGTGATGGACTTATAGTAGTGAATTTAAATGAGCCTGTGAGTCTAGGATCAAACATTTCCTTCTAGTCTGGGGAACTGCTTGATTTTTTTTCTGTTATCTCTAGTGATTATTTTAAAGTATTACGTTTAAGTTCATTAACCTCCAAAATTATCTTTAAAATGAAGGAGGAGGAAATGGCACGTGCTGGGATGTATCAGAATTTAACAGGCTGTTTTAATGCCATGTTTCTGAGATTGTCTTATGTCTTGCTCAGGAAAAAAAAAAAAATGGGAGGGGAGTGAGAAGGGTTTTGAGACAAGAATAAGTGGGTTTGTATTTAAGTGCTCTCCTGGAGTTACGTTCTGTTAATATGGAAAAGGACAGGAGATGTTCTAAATTTCCATAAAAACAAATGTAAGAAAAAGAGTCAATAAAAAAAAACCAAAAACATTTCACAGAAGATGGACCATCCTGCCTGCCACAGGCACTTCAATGGAAAGTGATGCTCCAGCCTCTGACAGCAATGCTTGTGTGAGACAGCACGCTGCAGAGGTCTGGCCCTTCCACAAGTCTCACTCGTGAAAGCAGCTTAGTTAAACAGTTGCTCTGTCTCTTTCTTCTCTTCTAACACGTTATTTTTAATGAAAAAATGGTAAGACAAGAAATTGTGTTTAGTAACAGCATTTAAAATTCCTTTTGGAGGCATCCTTGGCCTCTTCTGTATGCCCTCACAATCTTCCCCTCCACACATCAGCCACTGACATTTCCTTTGAGAGAAAGTTAATCAATTAGGTCTTGAATCCTCAAGTCTGAAATAAGAAATCAGCTTTAGATAGCATGAGAACCTATGACTACTACCATCTCTGAAAATTATTCAGACCTGTCGTTGCAAGATTTTGTAAGTGGCTGATTTCATTTAGGTGATTTAGGTTAGTTATATATCCTCCACTGGTTTAAATCAGTACTGTTTTACTGACTCCACCGCCTCTTTGTCATTTTGCATCCAGCTGAGCTCATAGCTTTTTATTTCTTGCCTTGAGCAGCAATCATTTATTCCCCAGGATTAACATTAAGAAGTAAAGGTAAAGGTAACAAATATCTACTCTAGACCAGAGAAAGGCTACTCTCCGCTTAAGTCTTACTGAATACTCCTGGTGACAATCATTTCGCTAACAGTCAGCCCGTTTCTAAGGTTTCCATGTGCGCAATTTTTTTTTTTCAGAGTTACTAGTTGAAGAGAATTTTTTTTCATCAAAACAGAAATTAAATTGGTTGAGAGTTAACCCTTCATAAGTCTAGATAATGTTTTAAAAAAGTCTTCTGCCTATCTGAATTAATTATATGAATGAGACAGGTGTATATTTTGGAACAAAGACATTCTTAAATGCTTCGTATTTACACTATGAATATTTATTTAGTGCACTCTGGTAGCAAACCAGATGTGCATCTTGTCTTCCTGGAACATTTGAAATATTAACACGTTTAGTACAGCTGGATAGTAAAACAATAAGTTGCCTTAACCCTTGCCCACTAACTCTGCAGCAGACAGGGTATTTCCTAATGTTCTAAAATTCTGAGCAGCTTTGAATAGCCGTCAGTCTCTGTACAGCTTTCCAAAGAAATATTTATTCTGTCCTGAACATGCAACTTGCTAGTAAATTAGCAGAGGGCTCAGGAAAGAAAACAGATCAGGTTTCACAGCCTGGTTTCTCATTTTCTAGCCAGGAGAAAAGGGAGTTTTATAGCACTAGGAAAGGGAGACTCAAATTTCTCCAAGGGATTGCATTATTTGCTTCAAAACATGGTAATTTCAGAGTCATACATTGCAGGATGGCAGTTTCTGGAAAAGGAGAAGATCAGTCACTAGAAGAGGTAAAGGATCTGTTGTTGTTCCTATCCTAATGAAAAATAAATAAAAAAAAAGAAAATAAAAAGGAAAATAAAAAAGAAAATAAACAAAGGATTGGTAAAAGACTCAGAGAGATGAAAGAAAGAAGGAAAGAAAACCAAACTGCTACAGTATTAACAGACATACCGGGGCAATGATACCACTTCTGAATACAAATCATGCACAGGGTTAAATGACAACAATTCCATTTAGAATTAAAATAAAATTTATTGCACTTTGTGCCACTTAAATTAATTTATTCCTTTATTCATAGACTGTGTTTTCTCTTTCCAGGCGAACAATGGAATGTAATAATCTACTCAGCGGTAGCCCTTCTCTACTGGATAAAAATCCTGCAAAAAGTGTTGAGCTTGACTGAAAAAAATTAAAACACATTCCCTGAATTATATTTTCAGCAACTACTCCCTTTTGATTCAAGAGCAAATATGGACACAGCAGAAACCATTTTAAACATTTTTACCAATAGCAACAGAAAAAAAGCAACCATCAGGAATAACAAGAAAGTGATGAATGCTCAGGTATACTATCCATGATTAAAACCCTACACAAACACAGGCACGGTGCAACTAGACATCAAGAACGCGGTTTGCAATGACACAAGCTGTCCTTAAAGGGAACATGTGTAATCTATTCAGGAGCTGTGGGAATGAAAAGTAGCGTGGGCATCAGATTTTTTGAACTGGGCATTTGAAGTGTCAGCATTTCCATCCCCCTCTTGGATTTTTCAGATGAGTTTTCTTCTGTCCTGACTGGAATAAAAAGGAGATGCTAGCTGAAGAAATATGCTGAAACACTTTCATTGTAAGTGTCCCAATGCCTTGCTGATGCAGCCAGCAGAAAAATGGTGAAATGACATCTCAGCATCAGCATTACTGAGAGATATCTAAATGGCATTTTTACAAAACCTCATGAGGCTTACAGGTAGTTCCCCCCCCGCTCCGGGCCATGTTTGTATCACTTGCCCCCTACAAGGCATTTTCCAACACTTTGACTCATATTACAAGTTTTTTTTAAGAAAAAATGCTACTAATTTCAAACTTTCTATCAGCTTCAGCCTGTTCCAGGCTTGGGTACCCAGAGAAGTCAGTCCATTTCAAACTAGCAGAGGAGTTCACAGCTCACAAGTTACTATACCCCAGGCTTCCTCATGGATATTCTTACCATATATTGAGAAGGGATTTTTGTAGCCCAGCCTACTCCCAAGTTCTGTGTTTGAAATCAAACGTAGTCTTTCGTTGCTGTGTAAGTATTATACACACGGCCTCATGTGCTGCAAGTATCTTCAGAGAAGACTCACTTAAAGCAGAATTAACCATGCCACAAAAAGGTACCGTTAATCAGTACCACATTTTGCACACAGGGAAATAGCATGGAGTTTTGCGTTATCAATGAACAAGCCTAATGTGATATTTCCCAAATAGACAGCTTGTCAGTAAAAGCAGTCTGTACACTCACTGGACCATCTTTTATACACTAATGTGTTTCATTAAGCATTCATTTGTGTCTATTCAAGAACCAGCGCTTGTGAAATTTTTTGAGAGAGACTTGTAGAATGCAGAGCTAACATGCTCCCAAATGAGAGATGAAAAAGACAGGGATCTCCTTTGGAGTGGTAATAGCAGAAGAACTAAACACATGTTTTGCATAAAGCTAACACTGGAGGAAAGGATGTTTTCATACCAGAGTCCTTATTTACAGAGGAAAGTCCTAGAAGTGTCTCTAACTGAAGTATCGGTAGGAAAGCTTTTAGAATATATTAATAAATGAGCAATAACAAATTACAAGGACAGAGCGATATTCTCTCAGGATTTCTAAAGAACACTGTTCAGATCTGAAATTGATGAACTACTAAGAGTAGCGTGTGATCAGCCTTGGTATCATAGGAATGAAAGATGCCAAACAGAGTACCATCTGGTTATGTAAATCTCAGGACGATCCAGTTTTGGCTTTCATTCAGGACAAACTGATAGAGAAAAAAAAAACAACCAACCAACAAATAACAGAATTAATAGATTAAAGAAAAGGTTACATATTGCAGAACTATAAAACGAGGAAAGATATAGAGAAGATGAGTTGAAAAGAACCCTCTGCTTCTTCTAATATCAAAATTAAGGTATAAAATTAGATGACAGCGGATGCAAAATAATGAAAATTAATTTGTTTTATACACTAATACCTAATGTCTGTTTTCAAGTTTGATCTTATTAAACAAAAAAGTAATTGCAAATAAACTGTCAAAAAGTTTGTCCCTGAAAAATTTCTGAAAAACAATTTTTTCTCAAATTTGTTAAAATACAGAGGGGGGGGAGGGGGGGAAGGCAAGCCCCAGTTCCAGCTCCTAGCAAAAATAAACATGTTTGACCTGTTCAAGAGCCTCCTCACACTGTCCCCATCTCCTATCTCCTTCCATGACCACAGCATCCCCCACAGCTCCGAGCCCACCAAGTACGGATGTTTGTCTTCGGGTGCTCCACAAAGCCGAAGCTTTACAAAGCCGCAAGGCAGACAAGGCAGAGAGGTGTAACACGCGTAACTGCTGTGCTTTGATCTAGGAGAAGAAAGATGACTCAAGTCATACCTCACCCACCGCACTCCAGTGTCGCCGCAGTGATCGGCCATTTAGCTGAACAGAGAGTTAAACCGTTGGCATACGCTCTTCTTGGCATTCACCAGACTTCGGATTTCCTCTGAGAGGGCCTGCTTATTACAGAGAGTGGTTTGTATCGTGGGTATTCTCGACCCTGTCAGTCTGATTTACTTGTGAAACCAGACAAGAATAACAAAACCATTTGTGAAAATGTTGAATGCCTGAAAAGCATATTGTTTGCAATGGCTTCCAGGAAATGGACTGGAAGCCACACTACTGAATGATTTGTGTTTGAAAGCTAGTTGGTATTAAAGCTCAAACATTATCTAGAAAAAAACCTTGCACACAACTGAAGAAGCAAGAAGGCATCTGCAGAAATAAATACCTGAAAGACAATAAACACCGAACAAGGTCTTTCTTGTCAGTTTAACATCTATCCCAAAGTAGGATCTCATTCCAGGAACTACTGATAGGATAGCATTACTTGCCTCAACATTATAATTCTTTGTGCTCCTTTTTCTTGCCTAAATCACTCCAGAATTAGCTCCTCACCCATGCTGGCTCATTCCTCCAGTCAGGTCAGCAGTGTCGCAAGACAGAGTTTTTCCACCACCGTGCTCTGACCACACTGTTAGCTGCTCACCAGAATGGGCACAGGTCTTCTGGAGGTCTCTCCTCCCCCAAGACTATGGTTCGCAGCAGCCCATGGTCCCAGCACCTCTTTCACAACAAATCATGTCACCGTGTTTCTTAAAGGAAATGAACAAGTACAGCTTGAAAAACCCAAACTCAGTGCACTACTCTGTGCTTCAGAATTGCCTGGATCTCCTTGTGAAAGAGACGCTTCAGTTGAAATAGATGTTACAAGGCTCAACCGCAGAATTTTCTGAGAAAATGATATGAATTGTGCTGTGTCATCTGGCTAGCCAGAGCGTACCTTGTAGACTTAATGTATATTCAAACATCAGTTTGCTTGCTCTATGTATTGCATGAAACGTCTTATATGGGTAACAAATATGATTTGGTAATTAATACATGCAGGCACATTTGGACGTGTACTTATATGCATATGTTTCCCAGACTCACATGTACATGTAATAAGATATTAATAATAAATAAAGATGACAAAGGGTCACTTTTTCAGAAAAATGAGCATTTCAAAGTTCTAGATTTCATAAACTGTTGTTAATACTTGTGAGGAGTTATAGGGATTAGTAGAAAACAATTGCTGAGATCTTTAGTTAAATAATCATTTGTTCTCAGCATCATTAAAAATAAGTCTTCACCTGCTACTCATTTTCTTTTAGGTTACAAAAGCTAGCATTTGTTTGAATAGGGATGGAAAAGAAGCTGTTAGAACTTGTTTACACAGAAAAG
Organism: Larus michahellis; assembly: GCF_964199755.1. Taxonomy (NCBI): domain Eukaryota; kingdom Metazoa; phylum Chordata; class Aves; order Charadriiformes; family Laridae; genus Larus; species Larus michahellis. The sequence goes on along the minus strand of NC_133897.1, from coordinate 81,451,542 downwards.
AATAAGGTAGCAACAGGAGGAAGCATATTTAATACTATTGTGAAATAGTTATATTTTGAACAGGCTTACTGCCTAATTCAGAAGCATGCTGATACAGGCATCTGGTAGCTTCTTGTCTGGAGTAGCCCTGCTATCCCCAAATATTTTAAAATCAGGAGTTTTCTTATTCATGAGGCTTCAAAGAACACACTTTCAAGCTTATCTATCTCTGCAGCTTTAGGACTAGGGACTCACTTTTTTTTCTTAGTAAAAACTGAAGGTCAAAATAAACCTATGACTTTGAGCGCCAGGACTTTAAGGGCAAAAGATGAGGAGATGGGCAGGAAGACAGAAATTCCAGGAGGCTTCAACAGCAGCCTACAAGAATACTGTGTAAGTGAACCCCATAACTCTAATTTTTCTGTTGTGCAAGTCACTTGAACTTCTCCTAATTACAGGTTCACCACACTTCATTTTGAGCAGAGGTCAGCACTAAAGTGCTGCATTTCAGAGAAAGAGAGAGAGGTGCCAATTTTCTACCGATGTAAAATGACACTGCTTCATTGGCCCAAACCGTTCCTCTGCAATTCTCCAGCTTTTGCAGAGGAAACATGCTGACTCCTGCACTCCCGTAAGAGTATATTCCCTTCATGCACACAGCCACAGCTCATGACCCTGCGGAGCAGAGACAGCCCTTGAGATGGAGGGAGCACTCTGGCTTCACTAGTCCCTCTTCCCTTTGCAAAAAGAGAGAGGTTTTTCAAGCTAGCCTCTTCCCACACGCATTGACCACATGAGACGACGTGCTGCAACTGTGGTATCTCGTGGTCTCTGTCCTCAGTCATGGGGACCGGCAGCTCCCAGGTTCTCTCAGAGCCTGCTGGCTAAAGACTTAAGTAAGCAACATCACCACTTTTTTTTTGGGTGTGGGTGTGCATCGTTGATCAATTTGTCCATTGCTTTATTTTAAGTCAATGGGGATTTCCCCATCTCTGTGGGAGTTCAATGATATTTGAGGCAGAAAGGAAAAAATCAAAACGTCCCAAACTCTGCCCTTCTCTCCTGACAAACTGGCACATGTTTGCGTACACATCCTTACTTTTTGCGAATATGAGTTGCTGCCAGGAGGAGCCTAAGCCTTTAAATTCTGTTTAGGTTTGCAATATGGTTTTGTTCAATTTTAATCTCATATATTTCTTATATCCAGCAGGAATTTCACAAAGTACAAAGCAGGATAGAATACGGTCCAGTAATCTGTATCCGTTTTTTCATTGGGGCAATTGCCAAAATTACTTAACGTATTATGTGGATTTTGTGATTGCACAAAGTCACCAAATTTGCATCATACAATTTTGGTTATATTGATTCTGTTACATGATATTTTTTTATCCATGGAATATGCTTCCAGACTTGTCTCTGTAATATAAATAATAATTCTTCCAATAGCCCTCACTTTAACTCCCTGAATCATGTAGTGGTAGGAATTCCCTTCGTTAACCTTAATATTGTCAAAGAACAACAACTTAGACATATTAAACAGTTCAATGTATAATAATAAGTCAGAAGAGGTTCTTCTTTCACAAATGACAGCAGCCTCCCAAACTTTTTATTTTACTTATTGGAACTGAACTTAACCTTTCCCTTCCCTGGAGTGGCATCTTCTCAGTCATGGTTCCCGACCTACTTTTTAGCTGTTTCCCTAAAGAAAATAAAATACCCTCCTGAATTTTGAAAGTGGTGAAAAAACCAATGTCGATAATGTTTAATAAATAACCTTTGTTAAAACAGTCTAAATCTATGTAGAGTAAGCCCCAACAGCCCTCTCATATCCCACAGCTGATTTGCATATTGGGTCATGGAACGTGTTTTAGGATATTTGACTGCAGACCTCGCTGAAATATTCATAATACTGTGTTCGAAGTAACATTCAGTATAAATTGTCATTAGACAAAGACTCCTTGTTGTGAGCACCCAAAACGCCTCTGAATTTGTATTTTAAAAAAGTCAAATCTCAAATATACTCTCTACTTGAAACCAGCTTTTAGTAGCCTTACTTATCTTAGACACAATTTTCCCATGTCATGCAGCCCTGAACATATGCACAGGCGTGCTGCTTAATTGAGAGAAGCCATCAGAAACTGACCTGGAACAGATGACTGTGCTGTCTCTAAGTGAAGAGAGATCTAGAAAGTAGGAAGAATGTATTCTGACATGATATAAAAAGGGTATGCATTACAAACATGGTTTTCAAACGTTTGGGATGCTCATTGGTGACAAATCCTTTTGCGTGTGTGCGTGTGTTGTGGAGATGATCTCAACCAAACCAATAACACTTTCGGAGATTATCACTGCAATGAAATGCATTGATAATCCACTTATGCCTTGTGAATTTTATCTGTTGTCTGTGTTGTTTCCAACACAGCAATTGCTCATCTTCTGTCTCTAAAGTAGAGGTCTTACAGAAACATTTTCAATTTCTTTGAGGGAAGAAAATTATAAATGCCACATTTTATATAAATCTAAAATGCTCTAATATATTATTTTGCAGGAAATTATTAGATTTAATGGAAATTGAGCTAAGTAAGCCTTTTTTTAAAAAAAAAAAAGAAAAAGAGTTCTTATAACCTGTGGTCTCACAACATAATGGGACCAACAGAAAGCATGGGAAATCTCTGCTTACAAAACAAGCATCTCTAATTCCAGTGCTTTCACTGATTATTGGACATTACATCTGGTTCAGTGGTAGGCAGCAGACTAACAGGCAATTTTGTGAGGAAGCTTCCCAGTTAAGAGGATAAATGCAAAATATTTGTAGGCGATGACTTATTTTTATTAAAGGCATCCACCATCGATGCTTAAAGGCCAATGACATCAGGAGTCCTGGTAGAAACAGAGAAGTGACAGAGAGAGGAGGTAAATATTTCCCTTCCCATGCAAATTCATTTGCAATTTTAAACAGATTTATTCCAACTGTCACCCTATTATTATTCTTTGTTTGTTCAGCAACAAGATTCTAGCAGATGCATTTTCTAAACAGTAATACTGACTGCAAAGTTGTTTTTAGTTTAGCTGCCCAGAAAGTTTGCTTCCCAACTCTATCCCATTCAATAAGGATCATGCAGGAAGCTTCTCCAGCAGAAATCTCCACTGGAAATGGCTGAGTCAGAAAGAACCTCTGCAGAGGTTCCTGCTGCTCAGCCGCCCCACTTCAGAGATGGAAAATAAGTAAGTCTTTCACAAATATGACTTTGAGATAGCTCCACTACCCATGAGTAGCAAAACCACAATCGCATTAGGCAAATTATTTCATATAGTTTAGGTAAAAGCTTTATGTCATGCCAGAGTATATTTCTGTGCAATGAAAGACCACACATGTCACAGGCACATTCTTTTAACAGCATTTGAAAGCTGAGAAATGTTATTGGTGTTGCATGTCATCTATTGCTGACAAAGAAACAGGGTTTCCTTAATACTCTTAAGTCCCATTTTAAAAACCTCAGAAGGAGAGATAAAAGCTTATGCATTTTGGAAAGGTCTAAAGACTACCAGAAATAACTTTTCCATATTGAATAGTATTCCAGGATTAATACTTGATGTCATAGGACCTATCATGTCTAGAAACAGAAGCCTCCTCCCATTGGACAGAGGAAAAAGTAGTCTTTGCAGCTTTTTAACAGTATGAAGCGCCTGCCTCTAATACTGATGAGTTATCAGACCTTAATCCTTTTACTAATCCGGAAAAATTGCCAGAATACCGTCACTTTCAACACAAAACCAAGTGAAACTTGGCAACTTCAATGAACGTCACTTTGGAGAATTTAAATAAACTCAAGTCCAGAATTCAAAACAAAACTCAACGAATGTGAAGCCATGCAAATCAAACCACTCAACCAAAACTATTCCCATGAGTCGCTAGGAAACAAAGCGCAGTTAATGCAGGGACCTCGCTCAACGTCAGTGACTAGCTGCCTGGCTGGGAAATACCAGGTGGGAATGAGAGAAGCTACAGTTTGCATCGTGGGCATTGGCTGCATTTTCTCTTTCCTTTACACTCTTAAGTATAATGCTAAACGCCCTCCAGGGGCCTGAACTTGCTGGAGAGGCAACATATATTTCATCTTTACGCAGTACACTCAACAACAGGGTGTTGAGAGACATAAGTCTCTTTCCATGAGAGACTCTGCCCAGAATTCTTTGCCCAGATCGGCCCCGTCCTCTCCAGTGTTTAGCAGTTCAGTGTGAGAGGTACAAGTACCAGAGACATCAGGGTCTACACCTTTGCTGGAGGCTGAAATACCTTTACTATTTTATGAAATATGTGAGCTCAGCCACAGCATTGCCAGAGTCAGAGAGAGGCAGAGCATCAGATAATCCCTGGCAATGGTATCTAGCTCATCATAAATTTGGTTACTTCCTAAAATTCCATGGCTCTTCTGTTCACCATATCAACACAGTGACTGGTAGGATCCATAAAGCAAGCTACAGTATCTTTTATGCAAATTTTAAAATATGCATCATATTTAAAACAAATTGATGCATTCAGAAATGTATTTTCGTATTTTGAAGGATGAATTTTTAATAACTTAATTACAACTTCACAAAAGAAAGAATCATTACTTGTTACACATTCCAAATCCTTCTATATCAAACACGTGTCTCCAAAATTGCCCTCTACATGTATATTAATGATGCCATCAGATGCTTAAAAGACATGCCTTGAATAATACATACAATTTAAATTAACTCCCATTCTTAATGCTCCCAAAGAAAAGTGGAAGCAATCAAGTGGTAAGTCAGGTTCACTCACAATTATTATCACTTCAGTATTATTATTTATTATTAATACGAAATTCAGTGATCAGTATGTATTTACAAGCAATCTCAGTGAATCTACTCAGAACCGAGACCTTGCAAGTCACATCAACCTTGTAGAACAATTCAAGGCTCAATGAGCAGAAAGAATTCTCTGGCAGCTTGACAAGAAACTGGCACAGACAACTTACAAAACCAGTGACCATTCGTGGTTTAGAGAATTATCATTCTCTCTTGCTGCTAGTACAAAGACCTTTTCAAAAGAAGTGAGAAGTTATCATGAATTTCAGCTGTCCTCCAGGACAGAGAAGTCCGGGAATGGTTCAGGCCATCACGGTCCCGAATTGTAGTAACGTCGTCAGTGTAGCAGCTGGCCAATGGGTACTGAGACCTCTCGCATTTGAGACATCCCTCTTTGGTGTTACCCAACTACACTGGGTCTTTTTCAGATGTTCCAATCCCACTTGGGAAAAAATATCTTGAGGGGGAGCAGCAAATCTGCTATCTAAAGACTTGCCCATAGCTAGCTAACTGAAGATGCAGAAGTAGTTGCTTTTATATCAATGTATATAAGTAGTTCAGTGTAGTAGGCAGAAAAGGGACTAGAGAAAAAATGCAGAAGGGACACAAAAATAGATACAATCAAAACAGAGAATACAACTTTACGTTCCTTTAGGGAACAGGATTTAAGGAACTAAGAGAACTCAGGGGCAGAGAATTTTGTAGAGCATCTTCAGAAAATTATCATCACTTTCTTCTTCTCACCCACACAATCCAAATCTGCAAGATTTTCCAGGGGAAGGTCACATGATTTCATGAGGGAAGAGATGTTCTAGCTATTAATGTAATTCATCTATACAGCATGAGGCTTTGCTTCTGATTTATGGAATCAATAGCTGGGAGAAACTGTATTTTGAAAAAGGGTAGGTTGTCAAATTATCCAAAGAGCTTGAAAGCCTGGTTTTATTTGGCAAAGAGATGGCTTAGAGTCCCTTCAGGGATGGCTCTCTCTCTTACACTTAATGTCAGGACATGAAGGATCCTTGATGGAGCAAGCGATTGGAAAAATCTCTCCAGGGTAGTGAACTCCACTCTCTGGTCTCACAGAGAAGCAATTTGGGTGAAACACTGCAAGAAATAGCCTCTCACGGAGGTTCTCCTGCTCATTGTAAGAGACAGAGCCAAGAAAAGCTTCAAGGTTTCCCTTGTGACTGGTAAATGACAATTATCAATATAATGAAGTCATGGATGCTAGTGTTTTCTGTGGGAAGCTTACTACTCTGCCAGCTAAAAACAATCTGAAAAGTTACAAATGTTAGAGAGCAAGAGTAGTCCCTGGTACAAAAGTTGGCAAGAACCTCACTGAGATTGCACTGGATTCATTTCAGTTTTGTATACTTCATACATAGTGTCATTTCTGTATATTTGGGATTGTGATTTTTAACCCTCCAGCTCAATTCTGTCCATGCTGATGGCCATGGGAGCTTTAGGACTGAGTTCAGTGAAAGAAAGACTGAATACCCAATCATCAAGACATTGAAGTTGACTTCTATTAAATTTGACTTCTGTTAAACTTCAAGTTGGAAAGTCACATCAAGTCTGTAGACACATCAGCAATTTTGGTAGTTTTTTGCATAATACTTCTCCTCTTCCACACTAGATTTTTTGCAAAATGTTTACAGGGAGAAATAAGGTTCAAATTTCTACCAAACACGCCTTCTTACCCATAATCCCTGACTTTCCTGTGACCACTATGATTTTCTCTTCTTTTTACTCCCAGTCCTTTAACCAGTGAACTGGAAGTGGTGACTCAGGAGGCAGGGGGTTAAACAGACGTCCAACCTTCCCACAGCATTTAAAACAGGACAGTGTCACGAAATTCACTGCTGGGAAGAGAGCACACCTATATCATTGGCCAAATAGCAGCTTTCTCTGTACTATTAAAATAAGTAGAAAAGACAGGGACTGAAATTGCATTGAAACCCTGGCCTCAGTCTAAAGCCCACCGCATATTTCCCACTTCGGGAGCAAGTAGGCAGAGAGGCGTTTTGGCTGATACTGTGCTCAGGAGGATCACTAGGCATTTCTCCTTGAAGGACATATCCAGCAAGAACCATCCTCACTGATGGCTTTTTCCATCAGAGCCCTTGGAGGCAAATCACTGCAGTAGTTTCTGGCTGGAAAGTTCTGGCTCTGCAGCCGGCGAGCAACAAGGAGCAGAAGAAGATGGAGTGATCTGCATACTGCACAGCATTTACAAAAGGAGAGCATGTTGCAAGTGTGAACTGAATTTAAATAAAAAAAACCACCTTGGAATCCAAACTAAAAAAAGAAAGGTTAATGACGTTTACCTCCTAAAAAGGCCAGCATGCATACGCTAGAGGGGATGTCTGTAAGGAATGACTGATTGGCAACTATTTTCTGTATTGCTTCTGTTGAATCACCAGCTTTATAACTCAGAGCCCTGCATTTTGAGTGACTGCATAGAGGAGGAAAAAAACAGCAACTTGAAAATCCTACCTTTCTAGGAGAGATCACCCACCAAGCACCCATCTCATGTAGATTTTGACAGGTCCAGCCCTAACCACACAAGTTAAATCTTGAAGATAGGAGGCTTCAATGTTTTAGGATTACTGTTTCCCTTGGTCGCTGACTCTGTTCAGCACTGATTATTTTTAGTATGCAGAGGTTGCCAGCTTCAAAGGAATGTCCCTAAAGGACTGCCTTAACAGCCAGAGTCAGCTAAATAAAGTATGACAACAGCTAGCATTACCATTTACCTGGCTGTATAACTTAACCCTCCTGACTATGTATAGCTTGGCAAAGACAGTCTCTTGGCCTTCCAGGTGTGCCATAAGGTCAATTTATTTCCACAGTCTTTCCCCATGAAGATCACGACAGCTGTAAACCAGGGCACTGATCCAAACTGAGAGCAACTATCACTTGGCAATGGGTTCAACTGAGTGCTTTTCGCTCTGTATTTTTCAAGTGTCTGAAAAATACAGGCATTAAAAACCTGTGACTGGCAAATATCGTACATCAAACTAAGATCCCAGAGTTGTGCTCAGCAAAACCACATCTCGGGCAGGCTGGCAGTTATAAACTGCCAGCCCTTAAGGGAAGGTGGGGAGAAGAAATCACTTTGAGCCTGGGGACACTGTGCCTCTCACCCAACTAAAGCAAGTTTTCACCTTTGCATTCCCTCATCACCAGATACTACAAAAACATCTGTAGGGTTTTTGTACATCATCCTTTACATTGTCCCCACTTTGACAGCCAGGAGACTGCTTGTAGCTTGTTGGGTAAACCCAAGTTAACACTAAATTGTAATTAGGCAACAGCACAATGGCATCCATGTGGGGTTTGGTTATTGAAATAATTACTCATGGCTTACAAAGACTGAGGTAAAAATTGTGCTTTCATGTCTATGTTCCCACTGAAATCCATGTTAGCCACTTAAAATCTTGTTCCCGCTGAAATCCATGTTAGCCACTTGTAATCTTGTTCAACGGCACCTACCTGTGATGCAGATCCAGCTGCACTGCAGTACAGACAGCTCAGCTACTAGCCAGATTACCACTGGGGATAGTCAATAATTAGACTATGCATGAGATTACACAAAGGTAACATGAAGGAGGATCCTTTGAAAGGCAATGCCATGCTATCTTATGAAGGACAAAAGGAAAAAAAAAAGAAAAAAAAAAAAAAGGCAGTAATCTTCCTGCACATCCCTCTGGGAATGTAATTCCTTCCTTTCAGCACAGCAAAGCTCAAATATGTAGGACACAGTGTGGGACAGAGGGTCAGTGGGTTACACTTATTTATACACTCTCCGTATTTGGTTCAAGGACTCTCAGATAGAAAAAAAACCCCACCCTTTCCCTGATGGAGCTTTCAGCCAGTAGAAACTGAAGATAGTGTTGTACTTTTATGACATGCACTAGATCACCAAATTCATTTTTACTGGGGTCATAACAAAGGATTTTAGCTCTAGCCCTCAGAGGTAAGGAGCCGGTGCACTAATTGTATGGAGGTGACTGATTGCTATTGTGGTTTTGGGGGGGGTTGGGGCAGTGGGGAGGGGAGGCATTTCTTTTTACACTCGGCTATGTATTGGTCTTGAGTTGAAGACTAATTATATTGTTGCCGCGTCCGAAAACAATATATGTTAAGCGAAAATGTATACTTTCACTTAAGCCAAAGGGAAGCAATTTGAAAAGTTCAAAAAAGCAAGTCTGTACTAGCCATTTTTCCCTGCTTTACTAGCGTTGTTACTGCTGATTTTATAATTATTTTTTTTCTGTTTAATCGTCTCTGTACTTCTGCTCTCTTCCCATGCGTATGAATGGTTTCTAGGTGTAGGCTGTAGAAAAGCTGTTACAGCTATACCACGTATCTTACAGTTTCCAGGTCAGCTTTCAGCTCGTGGGCGTTGCCAAGGCACCGTGTGTGTTTGCTCTGAACTTTCGGGCTCGTCCTTCCATTCTGCCAGGATCAATTACAAGGTTTGCTGTTACAAGACTGGGTCTAGCAACCTGGGCACTTTTCTGCATCCCTGGTGACCTAAAGAAAGGAAAAAAAAACTCCTGATGAGAAATTTAAAAAAAAAAAAAAAAAGAGAGAGAGAGAAAAATAATTTGAGTTTAATGTTTAGAAGAAGTAATTTCCACATGCACAAAAAACAACAACAACAACAACAAATCTTACCATGATCAAGAGTGCTGGAATAAGTGTAGTTGGTATACAGACAAAAATCAACAAGAATCTTCTATCCCCTCTTTAAAATCCTCCTCTATTCAAAACTCTTTCAATGCACCTTGTTAAAGGAACCTTCTCGCATACTCTCCAATTATATGAATATCATTTTCTTCCTCCTTTGCCCAGAATTTCAAAGTAGAGAACCATAGTATTTTCTTTTCCTTTTTTTTTTTTTCCTCTCCTCAGCCTTTGCTTGTGGCTGGCAGAATTCAAACCATATATATCTAATACCTGGGGGAAAGGTAGAAAAACAAATCTAAGAATATGTACATCCAAAAGGGTCCCTGTTTTTGCCGAGACTGTTGGAAAGTAAGGACAATTAAACCTGTAAGCCAAGCTATACACAGAAGTTGCCAAGCTAGACACAGAAGTTAAGAGTCATTTGAGAAAATGGCTATGATTTCTTTAAAAATAAAAAAAAATAATACAAATGGAGACCATGATTATATTATTTAGCTCCCTTGATAAGAAATAAACCTGAAAGCACTCTACAACTTTAAATTAAACTTCAATAAAGCCTTTTATGTAAGCAAGTTACATTGCCCTCATTTTTACAAAATAGCTGGAACAAGCATAAATTATATAGTATAGACTACGCTCTGATCCATACTTTCAAAGTATATTGGCCCATACTTAGTGAGAAATAAGGTTAGGATTATGCACCTGATCTTTTAAGGACTTCTAGACAAATCACAGAATCACAGAATGGTTTGGGTTGGAAGGGACCTTAAAGACCATCTAGTTCCAACCCCCCTGCCATGGGCAGGGACACCTCCCACTAGACCAGGCTGCTCAAAGCCCCATCCAGCCTGGCCTTGAACACTGCCAGGGATGGGGCATCCACAACTCCTCTGGACAACCTGTTCCAGTGTCTCACCACCCTCACAGTAAAGAACTTCTTCCTGATATCCAATCTAAATCTACCCTCTTTCAGCTTGAAGCTGTTACCCCGTGTCCTATCATTACCCTCCCTAATAAAAGAGTCCCTCCCCATCCCTCCTGTAGCCCCCCTTTAGTTACTGGAAGGCTGCTATAAGGTCTCCCTGGAGCCTTCTCTTCTCCAGGCTGAACAACCCCAACTCTCTCAGCCTGTCAGTAAACAGGTAAAGTTTCTCTCACACAAACACGTGAGACACTTTCCCTCAGTTTCCCTATTACTCAAAAGAGAACATTGGACTGCAACTATATCATCCAGGTAACAGAGTTTTCACACTGGGGGAGCGGTTCCCTGGAGGCAGATCTTTAAAAGGACAAGAGGTCAGGCAGTGAGTTCAGACTTGCGTTCAGTGTGTGTCTCACTAGTAAAACAGGCCTCTTAATTATTTGCAGTCTGGAGCAGAATTTCACATATATGCCTGTTTTTACAGTGTTCGCTCCTCAAGCACCTTTACTTAAAGGGATGGAAATCCAGGCTCTGAATAGCAAATCTTTGAACTTCATCAAATAGTCTTTAAAGGTCCATATTGCTAGCCCAAGTACAAAATGTGTATTGGAGTACCAGAGTTTCTATTATGCTAGTTGTCATTATCATCTCTTATTCACTGCCAGAAAGTTGACAAGTGCCTGCAATCCATCCGTGATGTGAATTTTCACCACCCGGTAATTTTATTTTAAAAACAAGTATCAGTAAATATCTGCAAAACTATCTCATTATTTTATTTCATAGATGACTTTAAAATGCTCCTAAAGTGTAACACCAGTACATATATATGTATTTCTTATTTTTTTACAAACTTATGCCAAATCATGCTTTCTTTGTTTTCCATCTGTATCTGTTCACTGCCTCCTGTCTTAGCTGCTTTGAGGCAGAGACCACCTTTCTATTCAATGTTTGAACAGACTCCTGCAAAATCTACTTGGCTGTGATTAGAGCTCTTAAAAATACAGCAATACATGCTCTATCAGCAATAAATAAATGCAGCATTGATTCCTTTCACTAAACTGAACAATATGTTCTTAAAATCACAGGTCATCCGATTTTGCTGATTCACTACAGGTAATGTAGCCAGCAAGATTCAAAGGAACATTTTCTGACTCTAGCACTGCTGTTCCAAGCATCACCTTCACTGTCCTTATATATACAAGCTCTTTAGTAGAGGAAGGTTTACTTTAGCTCCTGCGCATATTTATAATGGTCCTCTAATCATCATTGTAAACAATACACTGAGGCCGACAAACTCTGTTACAAGAGCAATCCCAGTAAAATCAGTGGGATGTGCACCTGATTTAGGACTTTTCCAACACTGAGTACTTGCTGACTCCATTCATGCCATATATTGTAAATGTTTATTGCCTCATTACTTAGAGCTGTAATAAAAAAGCTCAGTTCCACCATATCAAAAAAATAAAATAAAATAAAATAAAATGTATCATCAAAAACCATGAGATTGGCTTTAAATTATGTATTATCTTTAATATAAAAGAAAAAGTTTATGGGTCTCTTTCTCTTCCTTTATGTTATCTTGATATTTATTATATGCTTTTATGGTTAGAAACTCACTAATTATTTTTCATTTAAAGGCAAGAGCCTTGCATAAATACATGAGTTGTAGATATAAGAAAAACCTGAATATCACAGGAATATATAAGTATAATGCCATGTTTTTATACATTTTATGAAGAAGCAAAAACAAAATCCTTTTTTTCTTCCATAAAAGTTCTATTATCATCTGCTGAATTAGACTATTTGATATGATAGTTGTTTCAATTTAATTTGAAGAAGAAAGGCAATCCAGAAGAATAAAAGCTTTACTCACACACAGAAAATTAACACATGCCTTTTTTATGGGTTGATTGCATTTCAGTGTTTTTCAAGTGATGACTCAGGTTTTCCTTTTGTTTATCCATCCACAATTCCCTTCTAGCTAATGTTTGGTTTTTTTAATGAAATGTATTAATGAAATAGCGTGTTTTGTTAGACAAACCTTGGTTTCTCCCCTCTCTCTTCCTCTTCCTCCCACAATTAAAACACAAACACATCCCCAGCGCATCACTATCTATTGAAATTGAAAGTCTTGAGGGTATTTTGGAAGCAGGAGACTGCAAAGTTTGAACGAGGTGCTCCACTGGCAAGCTTTCAAACTTATTTGCAGATCAGGACCTCTTTTGTAAAAGTCTCCCCAGGAGGAAGGCAGTTAGACACCTGCCAGTAGCCTGCAGTGGCACCATCCCACTGTGATGTTAATGAGATGAATGAGAGCACTACGGAGAGCTGCAATAATTACAGGGTGAAGAGCTTGTCTTTTCCTGGCCCTACTCTCTGGGCTGCCTGTTCTATAAAGCAGGGTCTTTTGTAATACTAATTACAAATGTTAATTAAACATTTCTTTGGAATTTTGCCCTCCATTAATAGGTCAGGTAAACAGGGAATAGCAATGACAGGCACAAGTCATTATCAGCCACATGAGAAAAATACCATTTATTTGCTCCCTTCCTTTGGTCCCTCCAAAGACATAACTTCTCATTTTGTTTTGATTTATTAAACAGTCACTAAAACCACTGAAGTATGGCTTTCCTGCACAGGAATAAAATAAAAATAATTCCTACAATAATGGATTTAAACCCAGTTCTAATGCCCTTTTCACTACAACTCACTCTGGTCCATGTTGGCTTGACCCCAAGTTCTAAGCGTAATCATGAATCTATCTCTAAGGCTACATGAAACTCCTTCCAAACACAGATTTAAGGAAACGTTCATGACAGCTGTTGATGACAGCACAAAATCTATCTTGATGGCTTGGTATGGCATGAGCAGCACATGGCATTTCAAATCATTGCACTAATCCCATTTCTAACCCAGTCCCTAGAATTACAGGAGTGACCCCTGCTCAGATCAGAACTGAGCACAAGCGCTTGGCAGACATTGGCACAAAAAAAGCTCTACCCCTTGCCCAGCAACCTGCTACAGCCAGATGCTCCCATCCAGGCTCACGTGGAGCAGTAATTTAATACATCAGCAATGTTTCAGTGTGTCAGTGGAATAACTTCTGCTGGGCTAGCTCATCTTAGCTTTCCTTATAGTCCACAATGCTAGGGCACAGGAGAGGAGCAGACTAATTCTAAATTCCTCCTTTTGATATTTTTCTCAAACACATATATATGGTTTTAAAAAAAACATTTGATGACACCAAACAGAAACAATTCCTTTTGGATGAAATTGTGCCAGAAGACGCACTTCAGGTGCACAACTGATGCACTCCAAGAAAGATATGAAGGAACCTCCCTGCAAATGCTAGCAGGGTGGGCACAGGGTTTTGCTCTGTGGATTCATTTCTACTGAGCCATGTCACTTGTGAACGCAGACATAGCCTTCCCCTAATTTAATCCTATTTTTATTACCCTAAGACAAGAATTTCCCATTTTTTTCACTTTGTCATAAAACCCAAAGTCAGTTTCTTTTCCTGTTTTGACAGGGAACATGGATTGGCACGAAACTGAAGAATCCATTGTTTTCCCATACAGCCCCATTGCTTTGACAACAGCACACTGTGTGGGAAATATCGTCAGGACAAAGTTTATAGTATGGTATGAATATCAGAAACTCCTGAAGACTTGTGACTTAAAGGTATCTTCATTTGTACTACCAGTAGCCATGGTATGGTAGGCTGTGGCCACTAGACTTCATTCTTACTCACGCTTTCCCCTGTGCAGTGGAGGAAGGTGAAACAGTTTGGTTTATCAATCACCCAGACACCTCAAGACTTGCACCGTTACAGTGCAGGATGGACATATACATAAAAATTGACCCAGGTTGATTTCTAGATTCATAGAATTGACCAGAGTTTTGATTCTTTCCTCAGATGGAGAGTTTTGAAGAAGTTATTACCATCCCAGCTCTGACTGCTTTTATTTCATGATGCAGAAAATGCGACTGGGCAGAGCCCTGAGTGCTCCCACCATTTCCAAAATGCCTCAAGAGCACCCTGAGCCTAACTCTCTCCTAAGCAGCCTTCTATCACCCTCTTCTAATGCAAAAACACAAAACCAAGAAAGCCCTTGTCTCGCTAAGCCCACACTACTTAAAAGGGCTGTTTTGCACTGCCGTGGCCTCTGTGAAAACACAGTCTCACGTGCTTTGTTGAGTCAAATGACTGTTTTCTCCCACAGTTACTAAACCAGGTGTACATTGTCAGCTCCAGTGGCAGAAATGCAACTGGACCCAGTCTAACATTGAAAACATGGCCACGATTATCGAGACTCTACTCAGAGCTCTCCTACTCTGCTGAATTTCACAAAAACTAGCAAAGTATCTTTTACATTTCCAGTATTTACTTATCCTTGCTTATCATACCCATCATTTCAGCTGTATTTGCAATTATTCTACAGTGGTTGTCAGGATACTAAAACAAGCTTGCAGTTAGGGAACAATATGGGAATTAAACAGAAAAATCACAAATAAGAGCATATGCAACACTGATGCACATAAGACATAATTTTGATTCTCCAGTCTGATTTCTTAACACAGGGCATAGATGTTTAATGCAGAAGTTGGTACATCAGTCCATAACTTCTGAATTAGAGTACCTGGTTACATAGTTTCCAAAAGATGTTCATTCTTGATTTACAAACTTCAATAGATATATAATTCAAAGTATCCTTTAATAAGTTGCTATAATGATTAAATATCTTAATGATTAAAATTTGCCTTTTTAAAATCAGAATTTATCTGATTTCAGCTTCTAGACACTTGATCTTGTTATTCCGTTTTCTGCTAAGATTAAAGAACCATGGTTTTCTCCATGTAGGTATTTTCAGATCACGACCCAGTCACCTCTTAACCTTATCTTTGATCAGCTAAGCAGACTGATTTCCTTAAAATCCCTCACCAGAAGAACAAGTCTTTCTTCAGAAGAGAGAAGATATTACTTCATAGAACTTCTCTCAAACATCATGATACAGCTAGGCAGAGTTTCACAGAAACAGTATCATACTTCCATCTGTGTTTTTAAACCACGCTATTAAAATTACTACTAACATAGCAGGAGGTTGGACCTGCAGAGCATCCCCCCAGTCTGTATAATCCTATGATACTGTAATTTCTCATTTTTCTAAGACAACAAACAAAACAGAAAGTGAGTTTAAAAGCAAGATAATCAGTATTTTTAGGTAGAAGGCGCTACAATGACTTTAATAGCCCTGTGTCATGTTACACCAGCTGAGGCTCTAGGAGCAATAGAAAAGTTATAAATCATCATGGTCCAAGCATAAATCTGACTTAATAGGGACGTACAAGAGTTACAAAAAAAACCCAAAAAACAACCCCAAACAAAAAGAAAATGTTTGTTAGTAGTATAGTAACTAGTCTTCTGAATTACCTGTTATAAAGGCTGTAGGAGACATACTAATTGCCCTGTACAATATGGCAGTTCCCATCTATCTGTAGAAGATTTCAGTCTCTACAAAAAGCTGAATGTTTTAGAAGTAGTTTTACAGACCAGTTATTTAGCTTCATTTCCATTACATTTTTCAAGATGCCATAATAACTGTGCGCTGAATGTATGGCAATTTCTTCCATTTCATTCTGCAAGACACCATAACAACTGTGTGCTAAATGAATGGCAATTTCCTGGGAAATCACTTTTCACTGGACAAGACTTTAACCATGCCAGGGAACGTACCAGCACGTTGCAGCAAAGCAATGTCCATGCCACTATGGCTGCTGCATTTGCCAGACACAACATTAGCTGCTTTCATCTAGCTCATTTGTCTAGCAAATCCATCCCAGAAGGCTGTGTTATATTCATACTAACCTTAACTTCTGTCAATGTCATTCCAAGGAGTCTTAATTTTTAAAATGGATAAGTTGTTACACTGGATTACTGCTTTGAATGCAGGTCTTTGGATGAGGTACAGCTTGGGTAAGTCTACATCAGTGATTCTGCGTGGGTCAGGGTGTACTTTTGAAGTGAGCCTCTCAGTCCTTCCCTATTTACCTCAGTTTGGTTTGCATTCCAGGACAGTCTCAGAGCAGATGATCTATATCCCTTCTGAATGAAATTAAGCCAGAAGACACACTTCAGAGCTGGTATGAAGGAACCTCCCTGCAAATGCTTACAGGGTGGCCACAGGGTTTTGATCTGCAGATTCACTTGCTAGCATAGATATAGCCTTCCTGTAATTTCATTCTATTTTGATCACTCTCATCTGTCAAAATAAACTGAGAGAGAAATAACCTCAAATCCAGTTGTTTGTAACTGCTTTCTATGGTTCTTTCTTTCCAGCATGGTTATAAGGCAATTGGAATGTAGTCAACTTAGTGTGCGTGTGTACACGTGCCTTTGGGTATAGAAGTTCGAGGAAGCGGGAATTGCCGTTTAAAGAAGCAAGCACTTCACACATGTCCTTGGTTTTTCACAGACATTTTTAGCGTGCGTACTTACTGTGAATGCACGGCTTATTCTGTCAATGGTCTGTGGTGAACACTCCCTCTATACCTATTGGCATGATAAACTGTAATGACTTCATAATAAAGCCAAAGCCCCAAGATAAATGCAGGAAAGCGAGGAATTTTGGAGGTAAGACTTGAATTTCATCCCTCACCCTTCCTTGTATTGGAACTTTATGAAACAGTTACATACTAGTTTCTTTAGGCACAAATATAGAAAACAGCATGACAGGAATATAAACAGTGAAAATTGTGTGTGATCTGACAGGTTCCCATATTTCTTCAGAATTGACGTATTTTCTGTCATTTTGCAATTTCCCAAATGTTTCTCTTGGAGTTTTGTCCTTTATCTCAATGATAACTGTACCATTTCATACTGATCCAGGGCTGAAATAATTTGATGTATTTGGGAAAAAAAATATTCTAGTTGACGGTTTACACTATTGAAGAACATGATAATAAAAGAAGGATGTCAGACCATCTACCACCACTTAATACTGAGTTGTGATGCCTGTGACATAAATGCCATGAAAGAGCTCTGGGGATTTGGTTGTGGTTTTATTTTTTTTTTGGGGGGGGGTGTTCTTTTCTTTCTTTTTTTTTTTCTTTTGTTCTGTTTTGTTTTTAGCTGGAGAAACAGTAGCATACTTTAAGGCAAGTCTCACTTAAGGTTTGTTCATTTGCCCCTATCACCTATAGAGCTAATGTTCTGGCATCATAGAACCATAGGGTTGGAAGGGACCTCTGGAGATCGTCTAGTCCAACCCCCCTGCCACAGCAGGGTCATCTTAGAGCAGGTTGCACAGGAACGCGTCCAGGTGGGTTTTGAATGTCTCCAGAGACGGAGACATGTAACATTATGCAAAACATAGGCTTACTTATTGCTTATTGGTATAAAAAGAGGATTTGGATACCAGGATCTACCAGTGAACACTCCTAAAATCATGACCTTACAAATTGATCTTGGGTTCCTTGCTTTCTATTTGTGTGACATAGCAGGTTTTCTGCAGTTTTCAAAAGTAATGAGCAAAATGCCAGCTGAAATCCAACAGCTCTGCAGATGCTCAGCATTTTCCAAAATCAGCCCCAAATCACATTACTTCTATTGAGTTAGGATCTTGGTGTCTGATCTTTTATGTAACTTTCCAGTTCACCTCTGCAGCCTGATTCCCCACCATATAACTTTCTTGTTGAAAGCAAAAGACATTAATGTTCTTTCTACCTTTTTTTACTAGATACAGTGCAGTTTGACAAGATTCTTCTGACCAATTATAAAAAGCTTCCAAATTGCTGGAAGGGAATTTGGCTGAAAGATTCCCACTAAGTGCTCCTGCAATGCTTTGAAATTTTGCCTGTGAATGATTAGACAGTGGTTAGATGAATAACAGAAAATCTAAATAACAGGATCTGATGGGATTTCAATTCCCTACAAGATACTATTTCTAAATTATTCTATATTATATTCAAGTCATTCATAGACCATAGTGCAAAACTATTTTTTTTCTGCTGAAAAAATAAGGAATATTCTACTTTTAGTGCAAGAACATAGAATTCTAGAATCAGTTACTTGGAAACATCATTTCTAGAACAGACTATAAATCTTTCAACAGGTGTTTTCATGGGAAGAAGATTCACTAAAATATAAGGTGACAGAATTTTGTTTGGGGTGGGGATTTTTCAACTTAAGTCTCTGAAAGCTTTCAAAATTTAAAAAAAGTTTTAGTTCTACATTTTGAGATTAAATAGTGGCATTCTTTTAGGACAAATGCATTTTCCATGCTGCAAAACAAATGAGGGGAAAAGAAACTAATATTGCTGTTACTTCTGTGTAGGAAATTAAAGTTTTGAAGACACACTAAGCTGAATGATCATGTTTTCCTATGCCTGACATTAATTCAGCCCATGAAATTCTGGCCTGGGTTGGAATAACAAAGAATTACTTCAGTTCACCCAGCAACTGAAAGGTAAAACCATGCAGGATACGTCTACAACAAGAAGAGACCTATATCTTCAGGAGTGCTGTTCAGGGCTCTTTCCACAGCTAAATGATTATTTTAGTTGGTGCAGTGAGAAAATTTGCCCGAAATTTATCTTTTCACAGAATATTTGGGGAAGAAGGTAAAAGCCTTTGTTCTCAGGGAAATGTAAGAGCTGCAATTACACCAAGATCCTTATGGAGTATCCTGGTGAGAAGAGGGCCCTTGTGCTACGTCCTCTTCCGCAAATCCAAACAAAAGTCGGGCATAATACATTTCAGAATGAGGATGCTGAATTCCCCTGCTACTTCAGCAGAACAAATCAGGATGCATACTTCCATCCTGTGTATCAGGATGAAAGAAATCAGTGCTGGAGACAAAGGAGGAATAAAACAAACTCTCTGCAGTGAGAAAAATGAGATGGGGAAACTCAACAGTCTGCTGAAGAAAATCAGTGTTCTGTTCTTTTTGTCAGAAAATAAATTTTCTTAGTGTTAGATATACTTGATTATTTTTATTTTTTTAAGAGAAAATACAGGTTTGTGTTCACAGAGCCAACACAGCATATGTTAACACTGACAAACACCCTCAAGTCACTGCACAGCGAGTGAAATACAGCAGTGATACATATCTGATATTAGAGATAGGAGGTTCAATACAAAAGAAAAAAATATCCTCTAAAAAGATGTTATCTAGGATGGAGTAGCAGATAGACATGATTATTCACAAGTGATAAAAGTTCCTCCTACTAGAATATGCATACCACTAACAGATACTTAAAGAACCTGTCTAACAGTAGCAGGGTAGGCTTCCAAATACTCTAGGACACTCGTGGTCTCCATTGGAGTTACTTTATGCCAAAGAGTGGAATTATGCTCATGTTTAAACAAATGCTAAGCTGTTGAAAGCTTCAAAACTGCATCTACTTTCCAGTGTTCCCCTATATCATTATTTTCCAGTTTTTTGTGGTATTATTGTAGCTGTTGAAACATTAACACATTTACATTGAGTTGATTTCCAAATAAAAGCCTGATTGCAAAAGACAGCAAGAGATTTTATTTTAACATGTGTGTCAGCAAGGAGAAAAATAAGACAAAAAAGATATTGCACATAAGGCTAATCATAAAGGCAGACAACAACAGATAAGCAGAAATCATCCAGCTAAACAGGAAACAGTAGCAACTGAAAAGAAATGGGTAATAGAGAGAAAGGAGTTGGAGAAATTAATGGCATAAAAGAACTCAGAGTGTTTAAAAGGGCTGATATATATAGTATTATTTCAGTCCTCTAGCCATATTTACTGGAACTTTAAGGATGCTGGGACATCACTCATGTTTATTTCATCTCTGAACATCCATAACTTAAATCCCTGAGCTCCCCCAACTGACTTTTTATTTTCTACAGAGACCCAACCTATCAAACAGCAAAGGGTTTCTGTCTCCCTGCCACCAGCCTAAGTGACTCCTGAAGGATAATCAGTAGACAGAATAGGCGTTTATAACGCAGCCTTCAAGGGACTCGTAACTGGAGCCTCCATGCAGCCAGGGGAGGGGAGTGATCTGGCAGCCTTTGATTTCACAGCACCAAAGGACATACATCTCCACCCGGCACTGCCGGCGCTGAGTAACACGGTTCCTCTCCTCGGCACCGGCTGTGTGTGGCTCTCAAGACAAACAGAGCGGCTTGTGAGCAATACCGTTTCAGTGAGCACAGAGATCTTTGCTGATCGTTTCTCAACCAGAAAAGGCCCCATCATTTTGAAGAATGAACCATCTTTCATTTTCTTTAAATTTTTTCATTTTAGGACTCGGGGGCGAGGTTGTGGGTGGGAAACCAAACTAACAAACTGGTTTGCAGGCCTGCGCTAAGAGGCCAATAGAAGATAAGTGAGGTCAACGCAGATTTATGACTAGGCTCTGTTGCTCCTCAGGTTTTGAAGATCTGAGTAGAAATTAATAAACTCTATTTCCAGAGTGAAAATGTATTTGACATCATTGCAAGGCAGGAGAGGCTGGCTTTGTACGAGGCTGGGACGATGTGATCTCAGTGACCCATTGGTGACATCTGGGTAGAGCCCTGCCTCTGTGAAGGTCCTTCCATGAGAGGGAACCAGATGCAACCACTAACAGGAAAACAGAGGCCAAGTGACAACCTTTCCCCTCCGTGCTGACTGTGCAGCAAGTTGAATCATGGTACAACAGGTATAGTATGTTCATTTCTCATCCTAAATTAGAGCCTCAGCTGCAGACCCGAGCCTTTAATTGCTATTATCAACATAAAAGCCATTGCCTCAACTGGCTCTAATTCTCACTCGCTACAGGTCCTGGTCCACACACACAGACCAAAATTAAAGATGACTAAGTTCTACCTTCACCCTTCAGGAAGCAAATCTCAGGATGACCACCAAGCCAAACTGACACAGCAGGGGGAAATCTGGCCTGCCAGGCTCAGCACTAATTACATCCCAGGAATAAACAGAGGTCCTTCTCTGCTCACCACTGTTTTGCAACAGCGCTGATTCTCCCTTACCGGAACAGCCTAGGTACTCATCAGCAGAGTTAGGAACGCCTTTTCACACAAGCCTACCAGGTGACCTCCCCAGGAAGCAGGATCAGGCTAAGGGACTCCTGTGCTAGTGTTTCTTTAGAAGTTGTCTTCAAATACAATGCTGCAATTGCACCCTTATGAGTATTTTGATTCTCTCTAAAGGGGAAAAAACCTATCGAAAATATGTTTCTGCTGTTTTCTAGTATGTCAGCTGGCTGCTCTGCAATATATATCAGAAGCAACTGTAGTTCTTAATGGTGTGGGAAGTTTGGGTCATTATCCTGCTGGTCCCATGGGCAGACAGACAAATTCAGAATCTGTTCTTTCCCCTCTCCTTCATTTTTTTTTTTCCTTTTTTTTTTTTTTCTCTGAACAGCTTGACTGGCAGACTAAAGAATAATCCTGTTCACAGTTAATGTGTGGGAACAGGATTGAGGAAAAAACGGACTTAAGAAGCTTTCATCTGGGTCAGGACATATCGATACCATACTTAAAGATATACGCTCTGCACCCTTGTGCAGAGACAAATGTTTCAACTTTAGGCTTTAAACAAAACCAACACAAACCACAGAACACTCCCATCGCACAGATACTGAACTATTAGACTACGCAAAACACTTTCCACGCACAGCGTTTGCTTTCTTCACAGGTTATGAAGTGCTGCAAACGAGTCAAAGAAAATACTGCCTTCCTATACAAAGCCAGCTATGCAATAAGGGTTTGTTTTCACTGGTTATGAATGCCCAAAGAACAAGATAAAGCCACTGCGACAGACTGTGCCTGTCACAATGTCAGAAAAAAGGGACCACCCTTTTAGGTCACAGCCATCTCTGACAGCCACTGATCCACTCACCTCTTTGGGACAAGATGATTTTTTGTGTCCCTCAACGTCTTTTCTACACTGGGTCTCCAAATCCGTTTCATTAGTGGGCATCAACACCATAGAATTTATCTCTCACCAGTGTCTTCTCTTCCAATAATGACAAGGTGGGTCTTTCTGACAAGGACATCAAGGAAATTCAGCAAATTAAATTCCCACAGTCTTCAATTTCCTGTAGAAAGCTGGATATGAGGATTTTTTTTTTGTTACATTTTATTAGAGTTCCAAATATCATTAATGATAAAAAATAGTACAAAACCAGTGGCTGTTATGCTGGCTGTTATAAAGCAGATAACTTTACCAGCCCAGCTTATAAATGGCCTGAGACAGCTTTTCAGAAGCCTTAATATCAGTCTTGCATAGCTTGCACTATAATACACCCGTATTACGCATTTACTTTGACTGTAATCCCAAAGTCTTAAGAGTAAATTCAGCTCTTGCTTGTGTATGTGTGTGTATGCACAACTCATCTGGTTTGAGTGATGCTGAACCTGCTTATATTAGGCTTAAATTCAGTCCATAGACATTTTTCCAGGAATTAAACTGGGGGTTTTTTGTAGAGTCACAGAACAACAGAAAAGTCCAGGTGGGAAGAGACATCTGGAGTTCATCTGATCCAACCTTCTGTTGAAATCAGGGCCTTATATCTGGTTATCCAGGTACTGTTCAGAGTCTCTAATATTTCCAGTAAACAGGTTCCTACCACTTCTCTGTGCAACACATCCCAATTGGTTTTCGTGGTTCAGATAATATTTTCCCCCTACATTCAGGTTCCCTGACACTCTTTATGCCTGTTGTCTTTGTCCTGTCACCACATACTTGTGAAGAGAGCACTTCATTCTTATCTATAATTACCTTTTAGAGATTGGAAAACTGATTAGCACCCCACAAAGCCTTCGCTACTCTAGATTGAACAAACGCAATTTCTTCATCCTTCCTTCATATATTAAGTTCTCTAATGCTCTAATCATCTTGGTGACACCTCCGCTGAACCCTCTTTAGTTTTTCAGTCTCTCCTGAACTGAAGGATCAAAACTGGACACAGTATTCCAGCTGTAGCCTGTCATCAAGTGCCAAGTCATGTGAAATAATCACACCCCTTGATCTCCTGCTTATACTGCAGCCCAACAGACAGTTTGCTTTCATTGATGCAAAGCTGTGCTGCTGGGTCACGTTCCAGCTTTCTGTCTACTGAGGCTCCCAGGCCTTCCTCAGCTGTACTACACTCCAACCAGTCAGAGCCCAGTTTGTATTCCTGCTTGGGATTATGCCATACCAGGTACAGAACTACACATTTATCTTTTTTAAAACCTTGCTCACCCAGCCTTTCAGCCTGTCAAGGTCTCTGTACAGTGGCTTTTCCTTCTCACATTCTACCTCTCCTCCCAGTCATGTACCACCTGCAAGCTTGGCACAGATGCATTCGAGCCTTTCGTTTAGATTGTTTATATAGATACCAAATAGTATCAAACCCACTACAAACCCCTGAGGAAGTCTACACATAGCCAGTTGCAAATTTGACTTTGAGGCGTTAGCTTTGAGCTCAGCAGTCTGGCCCCTTCTCCACGCAACTTGTGGCCTTTCTCTAATTTATATCTTACCAGGCTGTCAACAAGGATGTTGTGGGACACTATGACAAATTAGCCTTGCTAATTTAAGGTAGATGATGTCCAAAACACTACCATCATTCATTGATCAAGTTGTTTCATAATACCAGACAACGGGGCACAGTTTACCCTTGGTAAATCTGTGTTAGCTTTTCCCAGTTACCTTCTTGTCCTTCACATGCCCAGAAAGAGCTTCTATGAGGACCCATGCTACATTTTTTTCCCAGGAATTGACGTGAGGCTGACTGGTCTGTCTTTTCCCAAGTCATGTTTTTGTCTATTTTGTAGATGGGTGTAATATTTGTTCTTTTCCTGTCATCTGGGACTCACACAACTTCCAAGAACTTTCTGAAAAGATAAAAAAGAGCTTTGCAAAAGTGTCAGCAAACTTTATACCATTGGGTGTGTTCTGTCACATCTTACAGACTTGTATATGTCCAATTTTTACAGAAGGTCCCTAATTTGACACCACTGTACTGTTAGTTGTTTGCCACTTGCTTTGCCATTGCTTCCTGATGTAGGAACTTGGTGCTAAGTTTACCTGTTAAGACCAAGGTAAAAAAGTCATTGAGCATGTCAGGCTTTTCTGTGACATTTATGACCTAATTTGCCAACCCCATTCAGCAGCAGGCCTGCATCTTCCTCATACTTCAGGTTGCTACTGACATACCTATGGGAGCCTTCCTTGTTTTCTTGATGTATCTTGAAGGCAGTCTCTGAAAGTCGTCTAACACCCCCAAAACCCTTCAGGGTTTCCAAAGTAGACTCTTCTGGGATCCTTCTTAACAGTTCTGTGAGTCAAGTTGAAATCTGCTCCCATGATGTTCTGGGTCTTTATTCTGCTACTTACCTTCCTCTGCCTCTTAAGATGTTAAATTCTGCAATTGTATGGTCACTGCAGCCCAGGCTGCTGTTGAAGGTCATAATCATAATAATAGTAATAGGTATTACACCTATCTACAGGCCATACTGGATAATAATAGGATACAGGCCTACAAGATAATATTACCTATCTACAGGCCATAAAACCAGATGTAAATTCCTTGTCTGGCTACCTTTATAAAGCAAGTCTAATAGCATCATTAGGTACTGAGTAATATGGGCCTCATCCTTCTTCCTATGAGCTCTATAGGAGACTCTGGTTAAAGCTCGGTCTGCAGGAAAACTTGCATGATCCACATGACTGTGCACAACCTACCTTTCCTACACTCGATATTTTGACCTACAAATTATTTCTCTGCAAAAATCAGAGGAAAGCAAATAACACATTGTTAACAGTTAAGGACTACTTGGGGGGGAGTGGAGAAGGGATATGAAAATTTTTCAGAAGTTCTTGAGAATAATCTTGATTTCACTACAGCCAAAAGTAAAACTCTTATGAACCTTTCTGAAGCCAGGATTTTATCCTTTCTCCCCCTGCTCTGACAATATTACAATGTTCAAAAAAGTTGCATAAGTTCTAAAGGCTACACCCTGTCCCATGTTTAAATTTTACTGTAGCTGAAGAATCACTTTGAATTCATTTAGATTATTTATAAACACAGATAGCGTTTATGATAAACACAGGTGACCCACAAGTTCCCCATTAAAGTTTATCTTTCACCTAGGGATGTCTGAATACCAATCTTTGGATTGCAAAGGTTTTCATCTAGGAAACATTTTGCTTGCTACTGTATCTCATTTAGACAGCTGGGATTATTTTTAAGAACAATTATTTAGTACAAGGGAGCTATGATGACACCACATTAGCTTAAACAGAGGCCCCCATATAACAAAACAACATCTTTAGCCAATGTCCTTCCAAATAATCTTCCTTGGCTTTAACAAAAACTCCTGTGAATCTTAAAATTTAAAAGTAGGCAGCAGGATACTGTCATATACTCAGAACTTGCATTTTTTTTTGTCTTTCTCTCTGTAACAATGGTTTCCAAATGCTGGAGTTTAAAGCAAATCTCAACATTGTTCACTAAGACTTAGAAATTAAACAGTTACTGTGCTTTGCAGAGTACTTTGATCAAGTTCTGCAGGTGGAAATTGAGGACTGGTGCCAAGCAGAGTCGGTTATTTCTAAATGGCAAAAATCAGAACTGTGTTATCACAGAATTTCTTTCCAGACTAAATGCACTTTCTCTTCCAGAGGCTGGCAACAACAGGATTTCTAGTCCTAATCCTTTCTGTTTCTACGTTTCACCTTGTAATACTACATAGTTTTGAGATTTTTCGGGAACTTTTCATAATTAAAAGCCTTTTGCAATATTACCTTCCCTTAACCTAGCTTTTGACCTAACATAATAGTAAAAACCAAAATAATGGAAAAATAACCTAATTTATTTAGCTATAGTCACTGCTGTTTTATTACAGACAACTCTACCAGTTCCCACAAGAATAATTGTAATCTTTCTTGGTATCTTTTCTAAAGTCTCAGATCCCAGAGTCAAGTGAAAACTTTCAGTAGAAAGTAAGTGTTAAGAACAGAACATGTGTGAATTTTTTAAAAATCTGAGAATGTTTGAAGTAGTGTCAGGATTTTATGATGCTTGGCTCATGCTTTTTGAAGCTTAAGGTTGGCAATACACACGTTCACATTGCCATAACTTGTAGCAATATTGCTGTCCTCATCCTGTTCTCAACAAAACACTCAGAGTCAGAAAAATATCTTTCCTGATGCCAATTTTATTATGAAAATGGTTTTCTAGAGACAACCACATGAAATGCAAACCTAATGTCTCGTCTTCAGGCTTGAGGATTCTTAGGGTGTCTTCTTTCAGGGCTCATCCTTCTCAGGCTCTAGCTGCAGTTACCTGTGGTCAACTCCAGGTTTCCATTTATTGGTATTGATGCAGCTACACCTTTAGACGACAGTCTGAGCCTTTTAATGTGGCAGGGTACTAGAACCTTTCCATAAGTGCACACATTTTTCACTGCCCCTATTTGCTCAAGACCAAAATAAAAGACATTTTCCTATCCACAATTTCTTCACATTTCATGCCGTTTCTTGGAATAGAATGTGGGTACAACATACTGTGAAAATTAGTCCAAAACTTCCTAAATTGTTAGGTGAAAAAGACATAATTTCTAGAATGAGCCTGAAAACAGACACCCTAGTAACTGCTCTGTTAAGATGATGTCATCAATATTTGCAAGTTTGATCTCTTCTGGACATATGTAGACATGCAAGAAGACAGAGTTCTGGCTTCACAGTCTTTGGGATTTGCAGTAAAAGTCTTTAATTAGATTGATAAAATTAAATTACACCACTAAAACAAGAAGCTTAACTTTGAAATGCTTTTTACTAAATTTACACAATGATCCTGAAGTAACTGAGACCCGCCTCATCCTTTTGCTGCACTGCTTGCTGTTGAGTTACAACAGACAGCGAGTTAGTATTGTTTTATGCTTAATGTTCAGACAGCAGGTAAAACAATTCAGCTTTCCAAATGCTGTAAAAATTCAATTTCATCTTCATGAACTTCAATTCTACACATTCCAGAACAGGAGAAAGATGCTGTTAATTGAGACTCACAACAATTCCACTTCATGTCACAATTATTTTTTTTTTTCTCCTCATTTTGCATTTCCGCATAGAATCATTCATTGGACAACCATTCTGCAGGACCCTGCCTCTTGAGATAGGAATGGACTCAAAACTGAAACAAATTCTCATACTGATATGAAAGCATAGTTCTGAACCATACATATTAGCAAGATAATGCTTTGCACTGATTCCTTATTGAGCAGACTGTAGCACTAAAGCATTATTCATGAAGCCATATATAATAGCAAAAGCAATCTACCTGATGATGCGACAGGTAAGTAAATGTGGAAACAGAGTGGGAGAAAGTATTTCTTTGCTTTATGATGCCGAAAAAAAAAAAAAAGAGTTTTCAGCTTATTGGCCCTTGAAAGACAGGTGATTGTAACTGTGCACATTCCTCTGTAGTGCACAGTCTACTAGAGAGAAGTGCAATTTGAATAGCCCGTTTTCAGGGCTACTCAAACTTTCATTTTGTCTGGATTACTGAGAGTGCTCCCACGTGCTGGATAGACACAACCAAAAAGAATAAGATGTCAGCGAGAGAAATGGGCAAAAGATGGTGCTTGCATTACTAGGGTAAAATTTGCTTTTTTTTTGCTTTCACCTTTCAATACTGCATTCACGTACTGCGGCTGGCGTTACTAAGGAGCTCTGAGGCAGAAAGCCTGGGACAGCTCCGAGATGAAAAAAGGCTGAGGGAATTTATTTTCCATGCCTAATTCCTATCAAGTCTAATGAACAGAAATGATCTACTAGTCTTTTAAAAATGAGAAAGGGGGAAATAACAAAACATTGCCAATGTCTGCTGAGCAGGGTTCATTTTCAACTAGCATGAATATTTGTCATTTAAACATACTGTGTCCCAGAAGCTGCCAAGCTGACAACGCTTTTCAATTATAAGGAAGGGCATGTCTGAAGTTTCTCTTTTCCTGAAGGGTGACATCCGTTTGAGTGGCAGACTCTGCTCTGTAACTTAAAGAATCTGCACCGTCTCTTTTGCAATGTAAGATATCCATTGTGTCAGTTAGAACAAGGTAGGTAGATGCTCCTTACACCTCCTGTTAACTTGGGCAACAGTCATATTGCCACAGATAATTAAGACTCACAGTTTACACACTGGACTGGTGTAGAAACAGACATCATCATCTCTTCCGTTTTAACTTTGTTTCTTGGTAGCTTCCCTCCATATATTATTAGTCATTATTGTTAAACACACACCGTTTATCACAGCTCTCATTTGAAGCGTGCAGTTCATAAGCGACATTATAACCATTGCAACAGATAAATCTTTCTTTCTTTCAGGATAGGTCACCCCTTCTCTTGCAAAATGAGAGGATTGCTTTGATTGTCCCTCCATGGAGGTGTACACTCAGAAATCTCATGGAGGACCATGTCTTAACCTTGTGACAGAGCTG
Organism: Larus michahellis; assembly: GCF_964199755.1. NCBI lineage: Eukaryota > Metazoa > Chordata > Aves > Charadriiformes > Laridae > Larus > Larus michahellis. The sequence continues at coordinate 81,422,649 of NC_133897.1, read as the reverse complement.
CTAAATGGAGATTCCACCATCACATTGCCCAAACTTCAAAAGATTTAAAATTATTTCCTTTTTTTGACAAAAGGCTGCCTCTTCTTCCAAGTCTGGATTCCTGAGAGTGTCCCAAAACCCATTTCTATCACAGCTAGGCTCCACAGTCTCAGTCACATTCTGTCCCTAGTAGGCAGGGCTTCACTGAAAATATAATGTGATCTTCGGCTGTATCATCCCTTCACAATTTCCTTCCCCCAGGAAGGGGCGTAGCATTCATCCTTCTCCATCTATCTGGTTGTCTCCTCCTCTACATGCCCAGAGTCCTGTGATCAGCAGTAAGCAGAGGACAGAGCTGAAGAAATAACTGAGCTGCTCTTCCACAAAATAGAGGGACACATGTGGAAGAATTGTTTTTCTGCATAATTTGTGAAAGAGTCCTCCCATTTGCTCCCTGCTTGCGTGCTGCCCTCATTAGCACACGACTGACAGGAAATTCTCGGTACTTTAAAGATGGGCCCATGAGAAGTGGAAAAAAGGAGAGTGGGGGTTTTAGCCTTATTTTACTGTTTGGCAACAGAAATCCTAGGGGATCAGGCTCATATGGAAAGCAAATTGCAGCCAGTTTACCTGCTTATTTTGTAATTTTAGTTCATTTCTCATTAGTAACTGTAGAGAACCTTAATGACCGTGAAAATACAGAATGAGCTATTTTTCACTCCTCTTCCAGGTGGGCAGGTCTTTGAATTATTTCTCCTCATTAAGTAAAAAAACTTCCGTTTGCTTTGCATGACAGTGACACAGGATCTCTCAACAGCTGTTTCAAAGGCTGCTGGAAACTACAGAGCTTTCTATATGGGAAAAAAAGAGTCTATACCTCCACATTATTTGGGGTTATGTGGGAAAATCCCCATTCATTGAGATAAGAGTATACCTCATTCAGCATCAAATTAATAGCCAGCATTTTCCTAATTCACCATAGCAACAATGATATAATGTTAAAGGAGCGAGAACAGCCCGGTAAAGCAGATTATCTGTTGGGGACAGTGGATGAAGCAGACAGCAGTTTACATTTTACATTTGTTGTATACAGAACTTTGCTAGTGGGCAGTGCAAGATTAGCAAAAGATAAAGGCAAGAGAATGTGGTGTGTGATAATGTCCTCCATCTACCTATAAGAAGTATACAGCACGTTCTTGCAACTCTCATGAGCACTACAGTTGTCCTCACGGTGAAACATTTCAACATCTCAACTGGAAATAGTACTGCAGCTTCTTATAAGATCAATGAATTGTGGAGTCCCCCGTTTTCTTAAGATGTACAATAGGGAATCAAGAAAAATGGATAAATACATTTTATTATCTTCAAAGCTCCAAAAAGGCAAGAGAGACCTACGTATCAGAGCTCATAGTAGCTGTTGCTGCAGGGTAGAATCTATGAAGATGATAAACCAAAAAAAAAAAAAAAAAAAGTATAGTATTGCCTTACAAATGAAAACAAAACCATGGAAAAGTTGGTTTCATACTAATATGCAGGATGGCAGTACACAATAGAAGCTGGCCAACATCTAGGCCTCTATGAAATATCTCAGAAGATGGTATGCTTTGTTACATTCAGCTGCATGCTCCATTTTGCATGGTGTACAACTGTCTCTGAGGTTTTGTGCTCTCACATGGACATAATTATGGAAACCTGTTTATATCACTTGAAAAAAGTGAATACAAAATCTGGAAGAAATTCCAGGTTGCAAGGCCATACACCTGAATGGTACCAGGCTGTCACCTTAAATATTCAGCACTCAGAATATTCTACCTTCTCTGTCGCACCCAAAAAAAAAAAAACCCACATTTTTTTTTTCTCTGTAACCAAGTGTTATTTTTATAAAATTGTGTGCTTCAAAATATCCTTTTAGAACCACTAAAACCATGGAAAGAGGACAACATTAAGCACAAAGAAGAGTGATAAGATTGTGCCATAAACTAATACAAAATATCAAGTCACTGAACAGATCAAATCAGTTCCATCACAGTGGTATGAGATCCCTCATCATGTTCAACTGGGAAGACAGGAAGCAATATGATGACCAAAACAAATCCCTAACAAATCAGAGTGAAAAAAAAAAAAAAAAAAAAGAAAAGAAATGCAATGTTGTAGGTCAAACTAAGTACAACTCTAAGAAGGTAAGTGAAATACCTTAGTAAGATGTGAGACTCTTGGAAGTGGAAAAACTTGAGTTTTTTGCTTCATGGAAGTTGTTTTATACCTAGTACTTACATCATTCCACATACTGAATTCCACTGACCTTGCATACAATCAAGACAGCACCAGTGAAAGCCATTTTATCTCAATAAAATAACTTCTTTATGGTCTGTGATAACACAGTCAACATTAGGTGCTCACACCTGTTTACCTGTAACTATTCCATAACAGTAGAGCATCATGTCTTGAATGGTATGTGGCTTTAAATACTATTTAAATTTTGTATGAGTATATACACCATGCTAGCACCCAACATGCACTTGTTCTATTGACACAGAAATAAAAGATGTCCTTGGGTATTCTTAATACATGAATTATGAAGGATTTATAAAAAAAGAAAATCCTAGTTACCCTTTCAGTCACAGAAACTAGATGAAGGACTTGGACTTGAACTGAAGAAGCCTTTTTTTTTTTTTTAAAGGCACCTATACATTTTACACCTCACGTATAATTGCAAAGGCAATTACAATTTTCCTCCTTTGTGTTTTCAACTCAAGTATGAGCAATATGTGATGACGGGTTAAACTCAGGGCTTGGACTTTTTTTATTTCATCTCTAATTTCTTATGGCTCCTCTTTGTATTACTCAGAGACAGCACAACAGTGGACAGAAGATTAGAAATTATGCACTTCATAAATATCGATGACACATTCTGTGTGGTTTTGTTTAAACCATCTTAATCTCATAGAAGCAGGTGGCACATTCGTCCTATTGTCAATCTGACCATACCAACAGCAGGTAAATTTGGCTTTTCAGAGAGGACTAAAAAACTCTACAGCAATAATACATACAAATCTTATCCTTCTTGCAACACTCGTGAAATTTCATCATCCTCCTCTTCTCAAGAAATATCCTAAGACTTTCAGGAAAGGAAAAAAAAAAAACAAACAAACCACACACATTCAGAGGAGCACAGCTGAATTAATAGCTTCCTCTTCCCAGCCTGAGCCTTTCTAAGCAGTCCTTTGAACCGGTGCCCTTTTGGATTCAATAGTATGACCAATAATTGCCATATATGTCTCCGAATCTACTATGCCCATTAAGCTATAGTCAGTTTTTGCTCCACCTCTTACTACATCAAACACCGCAGTCACCTTTTCTTAATGATCTCATTCTACAGGCAAACCTATTTGCCTTATCTCTCATTCCTTATGTAGCCTTAACTGAGTTACAGTAAGCAACCCAGTGGCGTTGTGGGTAGCACGCAGAACAGACATGTTTGTTCCTCTGTTCATTTAAGCCTATGGAGGCTTGTATTAAAGAGCTTTTAAAGATAATTGAGAATCTCAACCTTTTTGTTTACCCAAGCCCTTGAAAATCTCATCTTCCTTTGACTTTAATCTGGTAAACCTTTGATGTTAGTTGTTAACCTGCTTGTATTTATCAACAACACAAAATCCACATTATTACAGAGAAGCAGCAAGCCTCTGCTTAGTCTGTGCACGTGCTTGGGGTGGGAGGGGGGAGGGGAACGGACGCAAGGGTGGAAAGAGAAGCTTTATTGAACCAATTTCCATAAAGAAATCCTTTACACTTGAAGGGTTTTCTCTTACCACAGGATATTTGGACAAGTTACTGCCTAAAAAGTGTGTTGTAAACATGGAGGTGTTTATAGACCAGGAAATATTTAATTGCTGAGGGAAACACAGATAAAAAGATGCAGTTTCAAGGAAAAAGAAGGTGCTGTTTACTTTACATTTGCCTCTTTCTTAAGCTTTTTGCATTTATAAGCATTCCCTTGGTGGGGTCATTTCAAGTACCTTTCTTTCCCACAGATGTTTTCACAAATCACAGGGGCTCTGCAACAACACAGAATCATAGAATCGCCTAGGTTGGAAGGGACCTTTCAGATCATCTAGTCCAACCATCAACCTAACTCTGACAAAAAACACCACTAAAGCATATCTCTAAGCACTGTGACTACCCGTCCTTTAAATACCTCCAGGGATGGTGCCTCAACCACTTCCCTGGGCAGCCTGTTCCAATGTTTAATAACCCTTTCACTGTAAAAATTTTTCTTAATATCTAGTCTAAACCTCCCCTGGCGTAACTTGGGGACATTTCCTCTTGTCCTATCGCCTGTTACTTGGAAGAAGAGACCGATCCCCACCTCACTACAACCTCCTTTCAGGTAGTTGTAGAGAGCAATAAGGTCTCCCATCAGTCTCATTTTCCCTAGCCTACACAATCCCAGCTCCCTCAGCCACTCCATTTAGGTGGATTTCAGGCATCTTCACTTACACCAAAACCAGCACCTCATTTGTTCTGCTGTCCCAGTGGTTCAGGGTCTAAGCTTCCCGCAGGACACAGGTGCGACCTCAGCAGTGGTTTCCTCACCAACACTCACTGCAACCCCAAGGGCTCTCCTCCCAGTGAGGCAGTGCAAGAGCTTCTCTCTGGGCCGAGACCCTGACCACCAAGTACTTCAGCTAATTGAAGCTAACACAATGTCGCTGAAGTTACCTGCAATGTGTCCCACATTTCACTTGGAGCTGGCATGGGCGAATTTTTAGCACACACACGCGCGAAAAAAAAAGAGTGCTCTTAGAAGCGCTCAGCGGTGTTCCACAAATCAGTTAGAAATGCTGATGCTAGACAGCCACAACGTTTGTACTGATGACCTGGCTATTTATAGTCAGAGGAAAAGTAGCAGCACACTTCCTCTGCTTTCCACTCCAACACATACATCCTTTAAGGCCTCATTTAGGAACATATCCAGATTACAGCCATTGATCCCTCGCCATCAAATCACCCAGGGCAAAGTGCAGGCATAGAGCAGGAAGCAACTGTGGAGCTCAGCTTTGCTTGAATTCACATGGTGCCTTGTTGGCATTCAGACTTCACGTTGCTGCAGCCAAGGTGGGCCACCAAGAATAAAAGCCACCATGGGGCTGGTTGTCTAGCGAGCAAGATCAATGACTTGTGGCTCCTTCCTTTGACATTCACGGAATCTTTTCACTCTGTGTAGAATAAAGTTACCCCTGTGAGGAAACCAAAGTCAATTCACGCTTGCCCCACACAAAGTCAGCAGCCTATGCAAAGTTTCATAGGTACGGCAATATCTGTCTAAAGGTCCAAACTACAGGATCCAAAAAATCCTGGAAAGTATCAACGAAGAGTATCTCTGTCAGACCCTAGGGAACCACACATGTGTAAATATATGTTTATTATTATTTGGTTTACTTTTACAAAAGTCAAGAAAGGTGGTATGGGTCAAAGGGAAATGTTAATTGCAGCACTGTCAAAAAGTCCTTCTCAAGGTTCCGAAAAAAGGAGCTATATTCTCTTCTCAGCTTCAAAGCACTCTTGCTGTGCTGGACCAACAGAGCAGCACAGTTTGAAGTTGAAAAGAGGGATAGCGTGGCTGCTGCTCTTTGAAGAGTGGAATAAGAAAGAGTAGCATTTAAGAAGCTTGGAAAGAACTTTCAGAAATACACACCTTTTTCTGGGGGAAAAAAATATGTATATTTTAAAATGGCAGAAGTTTAATGAAAAGTGAGAAAAAATGTTTTCTGAAACTTCATTTCGGTGATCCATTTTCTATGAATAGCACCTTTTTCTCCCTCATTATTCCTCCCACCCAGGAAAGAGGTTCTGTAGCAGGACTGATAAAAAAGTCAAATACCTGTATTGATGGATGTGTTTTTAAGCATTGCATATGCTTGGCAATGACAAGTTATTGCTTTACATATACATGCATATATAGGGTGTATATATGTGATTGTAGAAATGTATGCACACACTTATACACACTTATACACTATAGCTACATATGATACATATCTATTTAAGAGACCATACATCTATATATGTATGCATATAATATCCCTACATGAATATTAAGCAGGGAAAATTTAGACCTTGGCAGTAGTGTATTAAACGTGGAAAGCAGTAAAAATGCATAATTTCTTTCTAGTGGTCAAAGCTTTACCTAAGATTTACGTGCAAAATTTTCTTCCAAGCCCACATCAGCACAAGAGAAATCAAGAGCAGCCCCCATGTACTCCCCTCTTCCCTGAAAAAGGGGGAGACTCTCATACAGACACAAACATAATGTGAAATTGCCTCTGAGATTTTAGGAATCTGTTAACAAAAAAATGAATTGTCTAGCGCAGATCATCACAGCTAGGAAATGTTACTGCTGAACTAAACATGATTTTCCTTTGTACTCTAGTATTTTTGCACCAATAAGAACATTACTGAAAATGGTCAGAATCATGTCAGACTGAAAAATCCAGCCAGCCCAGCACCTTATCTCTCCTGGTGGTAAAACAAACAAACAAAAAAACCACAAAAAAACCACAATAAAAATAAAAGCAAACAAAAAATACCCACAAAAAAACCCAACAAAATAAAAGCAAAACAAAACAAAAAAACCCCAAACAGTAAAGCAAGCACATTGTAGGTTTTTTTTATTCTTTGTCATGATAACATTTGTTTTAGGGTCCCTTCCATGCGTGAGTCCCAAGAGTACAGCCTGGATTGTCCTGGTCTGATATTGCTTCACATCGTTTTTTTACAGATGCAAATCCACAGAGACAACACCAGGCTGTACAGAGTTTAATGAGCAGTGCATAAAATGGCGGGAGCTAAATTTATCTCTGGACAGGAAAGTCTGCTTTAGAGCAGGATCGTGCCTTCTGCCAAGCAAGGACAAACTGGGAGACATGAGTGGAGACTGAGGACCTAAGATACTTTCCCCTATCGTAGAGGAAGCCCCCAAAAGGGAGAGGTTGCAAAGAACGCAGGCCACAAGAAAAAAAAAAAAAGCACAGGATAAGGCAACACACATGTGATGTTGCCTCTTTGCACATTTGATGATCAGCTGCTAGAGCTGAGCCAGCATGGAGGGAAAAAATACCTTGCTGCTGATTTTGACCTAAAGCCGATTACTCTCCTATGATGGGATTGGGAAGCAGATCCAAGTTTCCAAATTTTGTCTCTTTTCTACGCTCAGGAGGATGTGATTAGGCAAATATCCCTTAATCAGGAGCTGTTTTACTGCTAGACCCCATACTAGTATGAGAACACAACATGTTAAGATCTCTGCTAACAACTTCAAAATTTGAGAAGCTGTAAATGAAAGCCAGCTCTGAGTTTCTTCAACGTGCCAAATTTCACCTTCTCGTGCTGCCCTGGGCTGGATGCAGGCACAGAATCACAGAACGGTTGAGACTGGAAGGGATCTCCAGAGCTCATCTTGTCCAACCTCCCCTGCTCAAGCAGAGTCACCTAGAGCTAGTTGCCCAGGACCATGTCCAGACATCTTTTGAGTATCTTGAAGGAGGGAGACTCCACCACCTCTCAGGCCAATCTGTTCCAGCGATCAAATTAGTAGGAGTTATATGCATGCATGCATGACTAAGTGGGAGGAAAACATGAGACAAAGGAACTAAGAGTCCTGGACCTCCCCTTCCTCTGCCATGAGTTTTTGCTTTGTGCCCTGTGACTCTGTACCAAGAAACTGCTGCTTGTTATGGCTATTCCCAGCCCTGGCTATTTTTACACCTCAGTCTAATCTTGTATGAATCATTCAAGGTACTTCTCAGCCCCCACGGTGAAAACATATATAAGCTGACATGCTCTGAAAACACAGTGTCATTGTTCTAGCAGATACGACTCCCACACAGAAGCTGCCAGAGCAGATGAGCTCAATGGTCAAGCACAGACTTCTATCCCACCTCGGAGAGTAAACAGAACTAAGTGCTTCCAAAGAAAGGATAAAAGCCCTTCCACGGACAATTAGGCAGAACTATCCCACTGTGGGCAATCTCTTGCCGATTTCAGGCAGTCAGTGACTGGTTTATACCCTTGGAGCATATGGACTCATCTCCCTTAAGAATTTTTACCCCAACTAGCAAGACTGCAGGTATTTTTATTTGTCACATCCAAGGCTGAATTCTCATTTCTGTGGTAGTAAATTCACTGTCTCAGCTGCAAAGTCCTTCAGACTCTGTTTTTTTTTTAGTGCAGAGACCATGCCTTCTTTTAGATATGAATGGGACTGTGCCCAAGCGGAAGCACATGCTTCTTGGAAAGACAATGTTAAATGTAGTAACACTGAGTTTTGTCCTGACATTTAAAAACATCAAATTTGTTCAAGACAATCCCCCTCCTTATTACATTCACCACTGTACAGATTTCTGGTGAACTACCCACTTGACCTGAAAAACAGAGAAAAACAGAATGCAGAAAAATCCCATGTGGCTTCACATGGGATCTACTCAGGAAACAGAGGGAGTCACACAGATAATCTAAGAGCCTTGAGTAGCAATCATCTTGCACGTTTGACAAGGTATGACCTTGTGCCAGAATAGGGACATTGCATTTGGATTGAACTGAAATGGATGAGAGTACCACTACATTTATCTTGCCTTATAAAGTTATGTTACTTTCACTATATATTTATATTTTTGTGATACTCACTCTACTACTGAATCTGTTAATGGATAATATCCCATGTAAACTCATTAGTGTCATTTATGGTCAAAACTTCATAAAGTACTAGCATCAACAAATAATAGATTTGATCTCCAGTGAAAGCATTAGGTTCCCTCAACAAAGGTAACATGATGAGTCAAAAAAGATAAGTTTGCAGTTAAAGCACTTTTCCATCCTTCCCCATAGAAAGCACTGAAAATAATGGAAATTCATAGACTTACAGAACACAGAAATAGTCTGGACTTCAAAAAGTCATCTAGTTCATAACTCCTCACAAGATAAGAAGAATTATACATAATTCAGGTCACCAAATCTCTCTCTGTTTCTGCAGTACTGTCCCTTATTATAGTTGCATTTTATGTGTGTGTCCTGTCTTATGTAGCCTAAGCCACTAACTATCTACAGTCTATCATACATCACTATTAAAAATAATCATCTAAATACTGAGAGCAGCTGTTCGTCCAATTTTCCTTCTAGCAGAAACTCCTTTTTAACGTCCACATAATTGTTCACATTCTTGGTGTTTATCCCACCAACATACAGTTTACGGAACTTAGATTAAACATCTCAGCACAGCTGATGCAAATTTGCACAGCAGTTTTCTGTGCATTTCCCCAGCTCTATATGTTGTTCTTTACTTATACGCTGGCATTTGAAAATGGTAGGTCAATCTAGTTGCTCTCGCCAAGAAACAGCACTGGGTTGCTGGAAAATAGGAATAAATTGTTGAAGAAACACGCTCAAAGAAAACTGTGATATAGTTTTATATATATGTATATAACTAAAATTAAAAAAAAAAAAAACAAACCACAAAAAAACCCACCAAAAAACCAAACCCAAACTATACTGGCAAAGACTATGTTTTGTTTCCGCTGCATTCCTTTCCAGTGCTGCATTTTCAACCAAAGAAGAGATCAAGTTAGGTCTTTCCTCACAGGAGCATGATTCATTCCTCCTAGGAGCCATAAGGTCAAGAACCATAAAATGTAAAGCCTGTTTCAGGTTTCTGTTGAGACTTCTTTTGTCCCACTCAGGTATGGGTTCTGCCTCTTCCCAACTGAAATCAGTTGTATTAAATTAAACAAAGACATTCCTGAGGAATCCAAGTGAAGTGTGACTAAATTCTTGTCTCCAGTACCTCTAAAGCATTGTTAAAAATTAGACTTCCTTTAGATTCTCTAGTGACGGAAAAATCTTGTCCCAACATGGGGTGTTAGGTCCCATGTTGGTTTTAATGTATTCCTTAATAACACTTCTCTTTTGTACTTCCCAGCATGCAGTTGTGTTTAGTAGAATGCATAGTGCAGGCTGTTTGCCTTAAGGACAAAAGTCTATTTTCCTTTCTCAAGTAAAAATCCTGTTGACATGACCAAGAGCCTATCTTTCTGAAAGGATAGGCATGAACTGTGAGACATTTCAGTTTAATAAAAAAAAAAAAAAAAAAAAAAAAAAAGTGGCAAAGGCTTTGAATCAGGAATTCAGATGATCTACATCCAATATTAGATATAAACCAATGCCCCTCAGGGCTGAACCTAAATAAATATCAGGATCCTCGACACTGCTACTGACATTATATTACACTGAATAATAGTTCCCTTCCTCCTTAACCCAAGAAAGTCCCAGCACAATGTACATGAAATATAACACTGATTAGGGACCAGGAACATCACCACAAATTCCAGAGATTAGTGTCTGCAGATCAGACGCTCAGATGGCTGGGGGAAGACATTTTATCAACCACTAGAAAACATATGCAACTTTGATCCCTCTGTTTCATGTTGGGCTTCTGTTTCTTTTGGCACGTGTTTGCAGTATCAAATGCCACAATACTGATGAATGTTCAAAGACCATATGATATCACTAACACAGGGCAAATCAAACAAAACCCAAAATGTCTAGCAATGGAGTTCAGACTCAATGCCCTTGTAAATACATATCCCTGGTTTCTTGGTTCAATCAAATGCTGATGGAGACAAATACACATTACTGCACTTTGAAAGTCTGCCCTGGAGTTCCTCCCATCCCTCCATCACTTTATAAAGGTTAGTGCTGAAATGTGGTAAACAGGCACTAATAGAAATCGTATTCATCTTTAGAAATGAGCAACTGCTGGCTTTGCAAAGCCACGTTGACATTTTGCCACCCTGCTCTGCTGCCAGTAAAATTTGGTACTTTAGTGAAGCAGAGATCTAACAAATGCACAAACCTTGGTGGATTATTCAGCATCAAGGTTTGCATTACTGTGTGTGAGAAAAGGATTAAAGAAGCACTTTTTAGTTACAGAAAACCCTGAGCACTGGATTAAGGCACAATGGAGCTGGCAAGAAGGATACAGCATCTATAGAATTTAATGGTAACCTGTCTCTATCAGGCCCTACAGCATTAATTTCAATACGGCATTTTTCTAATCCCTTGTTTGCCAGCAGTAATGCTGTTGGATTAGAGTGGCCACCAGGCTGTGGCTATTTACATAAAAATTAGGCAAATGTCTTTAATAAGGAAAAAATTACACGGCTGCTGGATATTAGAAAGGTTTCATAACTTTGAACCCTGCTGCTTCTCTGAATCTCCGCAAAGTTTAAACGATCAGGAGAAGAACTCCCTTTCACTTACGGCAGCCAGCAAAACCTTCCGGCCATTATCTGCCACAGCAAAAACTTCACATTGAAAGCTGAGGGGCTTAGCAAGTGTGTCTGCACCAAGTTAACATTTTGCTGGTTATGAAACAGAGAGCAGATCCTCAACTGGTTTAAATTGCCAGCTCTACCCTAACTTCAAAATATTAATTCTGGTTTATATTCGCTGTGCATCAGAAATAACTGATGGGCAGGAACAGGCTCATATAGCAAAAAGATGATCCATATCCACTAACTATTTTTCTCTGCTTCGTTTTAGTATTCCTGCCCTGAACATCTATCCACTCTCTTAAAGTGAATTCCCCTTTCGCTTTACTATTTTCTGGAGTGAGAGACTGAAAAACCTTCTCCTGACATAGCGAGGCTGAGAGATGAAATACAGTCCTCGGCAGCAGCAGCCCAGGCTTGGGAAATGAAGAGCTAGTACCAGAGCTGCAAATGAAGGTGGCCCCATATTACAGATGGGCTGTCCCAGCATATCTGCCCTTCCCCAGGAGATCGAAGGCAGGGAAGCACATAACAGACGGGCAAGTGTGGGGAAAGGAGGCTAGGAAAGAGAGAGGGGCAGCTCCAGCCAGCTATGAAATGAGAAGGCTTACAGAGGAAGGAGGATCAATTAAGAACCGCTAGGAAATGACAACAATCTGCCTTTTAAGGTTTTGTTTTGCACCACCTGGGCCACAAAAAGAAAGGGTGCTCAGTTTGGCTGACACGACCTCACCCACAGCATGAACTGTCATCAGTTCCATCAGTGCCGTGGCCAAACGAAGCTTCAGACAACAGGGTGCAGGTCACTGCTGCCAACCGAGGAAAGCAGAGAAAGGCGTCAGGGTGCAGTACCTTCTCCTGTTCCTCTGCAACTTTCTTTAACCTCTCCTTTTGGGAGGCAGGTGGGGACCCAGCCTGAGGTGTTCAGTCTTGGAAGGAAGGAGTGGATGTATTTGCAGGAGCAAGCTTCATTACTCTCCTTTTCTGTGCAGGGGGTACGTGGGTCTGGGTTAAGGCAGAAAGCTGTGTCATGGAGTATGAGGGTGAGGTGTTTTGTCCACATGTCCGCACACAGGAGTAAAACACAAGGCGACTGAGTACATCAGTATCCAGAGTGCCTGGGTACTCTCACAAGAGGTAACACTCTCAGGGTTCAGGCGGCAACCCAATGAGTGGATACAGTACGTTAAATAAATTGAAATGGTTTTGATAGGAGAGAGTAAGGGCAGCCATATGGGAACATAATAAGGAGAGCACTTTATGGAGATGCAGAAATCTCAGTTGAAATCCATTCATCTGATGATACAACTAAAATGTCATCTTCCACAGCACCCGAGGGGGAAGCCTTCCTCCTTGATCCCCACCTCAACCCACAGCCACCATTTGGGAGATTTTTTTACATTGACCAAGTTATTTTGCAAATACAACCAAAGTAGACTCCTTAAAAAGAGATTAAATTTATATTAAGGTTCTGACACAGATATGGGTGCTAAGTAAAAAGCCCCATTTTATTTTCCTCAAAAATCATCTTTAAGCTAAACGGTATTTTTAAAAAATAACACATGGCTCCTGTCTTGCATCTTCGCATTCATCACATGTCGCTGATCAGAAGGCCTAATGCATTTATAAAAAAAAAAGAACCCCCTAGAACAAAGACATCAATAGCTCAAACTTGTTTCTTACTAAACACGGGCTTGTATGTTGGTTATATTGAATAGTTGTGGTTCGTTTATTTGAAGCAGACCAGGCTATTTCATGCTTTACTGCAAATTATCTGATTATTCCAGCAACTTAAGAAAAAGATTCTCTAAACAAAGCGTAATTCCATTCTTTCATTATGGAAAAGAGATAATAAAACCATTACTGAACAGATCTGTCCTAGCTCTTTTTCTAATCTACTTCATCTTTCTTGAAACTGCTTTCTCTGACCCTTTCTACACTATGAATATGGGGGGGAGGGAGTGGGAATTGGTGATGTGTTTATTTTTTCCGCTCCCTCAATATAAGTGCCTCTAATAAGATGACTGGTCTCTTGTGCCTGAGAATGCAACTTCTTTCCTTCAGGAACTGTTGTGAGCAGGAATTCTTTGTATGCTCCTTAAGAAGTACGATAGTTTATCTGCTAAAAGGACATGGCTTGCTTCCTCACTTCAAGCCTGGCTAGTTATTATTGCTAGTGGGTGGTAAAACCAAGACTGTTTCTTATATCTCTGTAATTCACCTCGCTCCTCCAACACCTCTACTCAGGACCATTGCAAAAGTCAGAAAAGAGAGGAAAGTGTTTTTCATGAAAAAAGATATCCATAGACCACACAGCACAATCTATAATATTCTGTTACATACCCTCAACATATCCTGTTAAAACCACCTTCACCTATCCTGTTAAGCAGGCAAAACATTCCTAGATCTAAAAGCATGACATGGAAAGGGGAGTGAGTAAAGGAGAAATAGCATGCAAAAATAATTATTTGGATAAATTGAAAAGGAATTTAATTTTATAATCTTTTTTCATGTCTATGTATCACCGTATCCTGCTCTGTACTGCACTGATGATGCTGTAGCTTAAGAAAGTACCTGCTTAATACTTTATGCTAATTTCACACTGACTTTACCCTCATCAGCCTTTAACCTGTGTAGACTTAACCAGGACACATTTTAATTACAATCTCTCTGAGGAAATCACAGTTATTTTTCAGCTGTACAGATGGAGATTTCCATAATCAGAAGAAATTCCTCGGGCACATTTCCTCAATATTAGCCTTTCCTAACCTCAAAAAAAAAAAAAAAAAAAGCACCACCAACCCTCTGTGCTTCTTCCTTAAGCATTCCTCATTCTTCCCAGCCTGACGCCAGGGTGCTCCATAGATCCTCTCCTCCTCATTTGTCATAGTTGGCTCTGTTCCCCAGGGATGGATCCGGGAGAGCGTGTGATTGTGTAAGCTCACAAACAGCTTAAGGAAGCAGTCCTGCACTATGTACCCTTTCTTAATTTGTGCATAGTTATTATCTTAATCGATATCTCAGTAATTAAAATCCTGCATGATCAATTTTCTGGCCTTCCTACAGGCCTCTCTAATTCAAAAAAGCTTTTCCCAGTTCCCTAACTCTACATTGATGTGGGCTGTTCCAAGAATCACCAAGCTCCCTCCTCTGCTCTCAAGTTCTGCAGAGACTGTCCTTGGCCATGTCAGCTAATATATTTTCTAAGACTCCTCGTTACAAATTTAATATCATCCACCAATATTGTCAAGTCCCTGCTTGATTCTGCTTACTCTTCACTAAATAGAGTATTAAGTCCCCACTCATTTTCTTTGCTCAGTTTTGCCTCTGTTGTTCCAGTAATAATACAACCATTATCTCTAAAATGATCCTACCTACAGTCAATAATCTTGAGCTCAAGCCCTACTTCCCCTGAAAACTATGATGCAACACCCGTTTTAAGAGCACAAGATAGGTGAATAGTGCTTACTCTTGAGGACATATTCACATCCTGATATAGTGCCGCAACCACACTGACAAATACAGAACCATTCATACAATATTTTAATTCCACCAAAGTCTCTGCATCTAATCATCAGGAACTATGTAATGTCTGCAAAAAATTATGTAGAAATATGAAATTACTTCAAGCTTTCCAGCTAGAGAACATGGGCAGTCCAAAGAGGATACGCAGTGCTCATGGGCAGAACATGTGTGTTTTGCCTTTATTTAAATGAATAAACATTTCTGTCCTTTGAAGCTAATAGGGACTTTGTCCCTTCTCTCCCCTGTTGCTCCATTCCTTCCTCCCTAAAGAGAGTAGGATGAGGGCAGATGTACTGGGCAGTCCTCACCACACCACACAGCTCTTAAAAGGACTGCAGCTCTTTAATAATCCAGGCATTTGAAACAAGTGCTGTTGTGTCACAAATTCACTTTGTCCTGTTATAGCAATTGTAAAAGCAGAAAGCCTTTGAGTATATTTAGGTTTCTATTTTCCTAACCTGGCTGGTTGATTTTTTTTTTTTTTTCCAGATGAGAACTGTACAAGGCAAAGGAATATTCCACGATATGTGTTTGTACAGTGCCCTGTGCAATGGTTTTCCCTGGGTGCTGAATAAATAAAGTATAAGCAAACCGTTACTCTAGGCTTCTGTTTCTGAATTTATCAAAACTACCAGCAATGAATCAAAAAAAAAAGCAAACAAAAACATGTATTTCCCGCTTTCTCATTTTCTATGCAAAGGGTTTGAACTTCCTTTCAAATATCTCTGATCTTTTTTTCATTAAATTATTGATATCAATAGGTAATGCTGCAGAAGAATTCTTCCTGCTTCTCCGAACTATCATGCCAACTGCCTCAGCCCCAGAGCAAAAGTTACATTTTCAGGATGCCCGTGTTCAGAGCCTCACATTCTGATGAAGGGCTTCTCATCCTGATCTGATTGAAGTCAAATGGCAAAACTGTCTCTGAATTCAGTGACGCAGGACGGAGCCTTAATCATTCTCCCAGAATACCGGGCAGTAGTTTCCTCCTTTCCCCCCAAGTCCTCTTGCATTTGGGAGGTTAGAGTCTCAGCTGGTGAAAATTAACCAGCACAGGTGTGTGGACTGTTGTGGACCAATTCACACTATCTGAAGACTGGGCCTGAAGGCAGTGTCATTCCTTTTTTATAAAAAAAGGAAAAAAAAAAGTCATCAACAAAAAGAATAGATCATTCACTCCTTAATTAAGTGACCACATTCCAATCAGATTTTCCCATGAAGATGCTTCAATGCGCACCTGCACACTACAGGGGAAGAGCTAGCAGCTGGAGTACCTGCTGTTGAGATTTTTCAAAGGTCCCTCAGAGAATTAGGTGCAGACATGGAACTGCACGAGGATTTCTGTCACTGAATTCAATAGGCCAATAATTTTTGGTACTCTTTGTATGTTAGCTAAGTCTGCTTTAAGAAATATGAAACCACCACAGGGCCTGTTTCCCTGAAGAACTAGTGAAGCCCAATTATCATAGATTTGTGATTAAAACCACAGACAATTGTATCCACACCGCTGGATGTTAATGGTTCCTTGTGAAATGGCACAGTTGAGAAGTCTTCCCCCCACCCACATGTAGCTGTAAGACCCCTCTGCTGAGCACTACGCGAGCAGACCAACGCACAGAACATGGCATTTCTCACCCGGCACACTCCACAGAGGTCCTTCACTCATTAATCTGCGCTATTCTCTGCTTTCTGTTTCCCCTCCTTATATTCAAGAACAAGATCACGCAGCAGAGCTTTTCCCCCTTATGAAAGTTTCCCACTCACGTGTGTATCTCCTTCTGTTCCCTACTCGCACCAGCTCCTCTGGCACTCTTCCACGACTCAGCTCAGAGAGCAGCTCAAACACTTCTCACGTGAGCCTGAACACGTCCCACAAATGAAACTCTTGGCTGATCTTCCTGTCCCACCACACCTACTCAGCTTCCAGCTCACGTTGCAACCATGCGAATAAGGCATAAACCTTATGCAGTTACCCTGAATAAGGCTTCTCTTGCCTCTTCAGCCTCCAAAAGCAGAGCACCATGCAGTTGTTATACTGAGAAGTGCCCAGAAAAAAATATACAACCATATGTAATGAACCTGTTGGGTCATTCATTACTAGTTCTGCCAGGGAATGAAGTGTCCAGTCAGTTACGCACCAACAAGCTAGTTCAGCAATCGTTTGCAGAAGTTATTCTGTAACACTCAGGAAGCTCATGTGTGCAGATGACAGCAAAAATAGCCAGTTTCAAGCTTCAGAAATGGGGTCGGATAGCCAGCGATCCAAGGATCATTGTTTAAGTGAGGCCTTTGCTTTAAAAAGATTTAGTAAAATTCCCTGTGTGTCTGTGGCGTCCATCCCCTATATACCTCTCCTCAGTTCCCAGAATAAAAGTCTATGTACCTGGTTTTGGATCACCTACAAAACCGGCCTCCCCTCTTGTTGCACAGGGGCCCTGTTCCCACACACCTGGTAGAACACACGGCAGCACGGAGTGCTGAGGTCAGCTAGCGGAGCAGAAATTTGGCCCAGCAACTATGTGCAGCCACAGAAGGGCTCTTCCATCTAATTACCCTCTATTAGTGTTTTGTGAAGTGCAAATGTTAAGCAACAACCTCATTCCCGACTCAGCTGTCCGAGAGAAGTAACTGATCATTTGCAGTCCCCATCCTTTCCAGTTCAGCATTGTTGCCTCATTTCTGTAGTTCAGTGTGGGGCTAAGGTAGCACTTAGAAGCAAGTTACACATTTTCAATGTGAAGCCTAAAAGAGGCATGGCTACTTTTGATGTGGTGAAACGTGGCCTGCAATACTCACACTAATACAAGGGAACAGCAACGAAGGGTGGAAAGGCATCTCAGAACATCCTCCTGTCCAGACCAATACACGAGGATGAGATCAAGACAGTATGTTTCTTTAATCTACCAAAAATTTCAGTGGAGTTTATCACATATTTATTGCTGCGCATACTTCGAATCCTCCACTCCTTTTAAGAGGTAGTAGCATGAAAAAGTTCACTTCTGTCAAAGCAGCCTTTCCTACATGTATATAGCACTGTTCAAGGTATGCTATCCTAATTTACAAATCAAATTCCTTTATTTTATCCGCAGAAGAAAAAAAAAATGCAGTAGCTATGCATCGTGTTAAGGTATCGTCACGTTTCTTATCTTCAGCAACTTCTAGTGTGGAGGGGTGAGGGGAGCATTGGCTTGAACAAATCCCTCAAGTAGAATATTGCTAGGGCCAGCTTGTTTATCTCATGATTAGAGGTGGCTGGTGCCATCAGTGTTATATTATTAACAGGAGCATTGCTTTGGCATAAAAGGGAAAAGGGGTTTTATGAGAATGTCACAATATTTCAGAAGAGAAAGAACGACCAAGCTTTTAATGCCCATCAAAAAATACTTGTTTGTCTGATCTCCTTTTTTAGCTGGCAATAAGTCTTTGCAGTCAAGTTCAGAGATTTATATCTTGGTTTAAAAATATATTAAAAACCAGCCAAAATATCAGAGGAATTCAAGGCGGAGAAACACCTTGCAATTATTTGGTTCGGAGGCATTAGATCTGCTGACATGGCATTTCCCAACTCTTTAGTCTTTTGCTTCTGAAAGTCATTCTTGGGTTTCAAATGTTTCCATTTAAAGGCAAAAGATACTTCTACAGAAAAACAAATAGGCACTTACCAGTACAAGACAAGCCCCTCCCCACAAGACCATGATTTCCATTCCAGTGTCGTATTAGGAGACTTGTCTCCAAAGCGATCATTAGGGACTTAAAACCCCATATACCAGTTTGCAAATTGTGTCTAAAGATAAAGTAGACCACATATGTAATTTGCATATCCTCAGTAAAGAAGGATTTTTGTTTTGCTAAACTAGAAATATAATTTGACTAGAGGGGAAATTCAGACTTTTACCACACCAATCACAGACTTTAAACTTTTTGGAAGAATGCTGATTCTGCCACATTTAAGGACTTTCTGAAAGATATCAAGTGCCCATGTTCTCACTTGCACAGAGAAATGCCTGGAATCTGAGGCGCATTCAGTACCACACAAGAAGTGAATCACGTCCTTAGGTCTGTGAAAGGACCAGCTTCTACCCTCTCCACAAGCATATTCAGGGTCAAGCCATCTCTTGGACACTGAATGAAGCTGAGTTCTCCATCCTTGCTCCAGCACACATCCAGAGAACAAAATCTTGCTCTCTGTAGTTAAATATGCCCTATTCTTGAAGGAATGCCTATGAACAACAGTTCAGCTCCTGAGATGATGAAATTGCTGCCTATCACACTCGCGTTGCCTCACTGTTTGCTTGGATTCAGACAGATGGCTTTGTTATCAATTCTGGTATGGGAATGGTGACTCCTCTCATGGCAGAAGCCATGTTTTGACCACATGTTTGCACAGCACCTCACACAATAGTCACGGTCTGCAGCTGGAGCTTCTAACTGCATGTCGTACAATAAATGCATAGGTTTGGTATAAATTTCTTCCACATGTATCACACGGATCTGCTGTCTGTGTCTTGCAAAACACGAAAAAGTTCATCTCTACAGTTTAGTTTTACCATCGACGTTTCCACAGTTTGAAAAATAAAAGATAGGTGGTCAGAAGAGGTAGTGGTATTTTGAGAAGGGATGTGAATAGGTGTTTAGGATAAAGAACAGTTATTCTACAAGATGTTACCAGTCTGCACCAGGTCTGGGTGGGATGGACCCGCATGGTGCTGTGTTTTGGATTTATGGCCAAACCAGTGTTGATAATACGCTAGTGCTTTAGCTGTTGCTCGGAAGGGCTTGCACAGCAACAAGACCTTCGCTGTTCCCCACTCTGCCCTCCTTGGCAAGTAGGTTAGGGGTGGGCAAAAGATTTGGAGGAGATACAGCCAAGACAGCTGACCCAGATTGTCCAATGGGATATTCCATACCATACAATATCATGCTCAGCTATAAAAACTGGTGTGTGTGTTCCCAAGTTGCCCTTGCTCGGAGTCCAGCTAGTTATTGGTCTGCTAGCAGTGAGTGACTGCTTTTGCATCACTTGTTTATTTTAATTTCTCCCCCACCCCCTCACATATTAAACTGTTTTTATCTTGACCCATCAGGGGTTTTTTCCCCTCACTTTTGCCTTCCCAGTTCTCTCCCTGATCCTGATGCAGGGGAGCTGGAGGAAGCGGGGGTGCGACTCTCTTTGGGGACTTAACCTCTCAGCTGGTGTCAACCCCCAACAGTGCTTTTTGACGCCCAAGACGGGGCTCGAGGTAACTATAGATTTGATCAGAATGTGCTAGACTGAATTTACAGTTGTTACACCTGCTTAGCTGTTGCTTGGCAAGTTGCTACTTGCTGTTCCTGGTCACAGTGTTGATACTCTTGCTCTTGACACTGGTTTGTCTGTTCTCTTAGCTGCTCCCTTTCTTGCTGTACACTAAATTTCAGGACTTGTTAATGGTTCCTTTTGACTTTTGCAGTGTGACTGATGCTACATGGAGTAAGTGGGTAGCACTGATCATGTAATGGGTTTGACTGGGGAACCCCAGCCACCCAGAAGTCCCAGAAGAAATCATGAACCGATCAGAAAGCAGAGATTTTGGAGCACAACCCAAGGAGGTAACTCATGCCAGAAAAGGTCCCACTGCATAATAAATTACCAGAAAACGGGGATAAAAATACTCTGTTTACTGATGTGTCCCATCTTATTTTGGAAAACTATCAGAAGTGGAAAACTGCTTTATAGAGTCCCAGATGACATATCTCAAAAACTGTTCAAGGAGAAGGCAGATCGAGTCAGTTTGCAGAACTGAAACCCATCCAGTTGGCTCCAGATATTGATGAATAAAAAAAGTGACCAGTACTCTCTATACTGACTCTCGGATGGTGGTGAATGGTTGTGGGGGTGGCTACAGCAATAGAAACAGATCAACAGGCAGCATAGAGATAAACCCATTTCAGCTGCTGCGCTGCGGCAAGGCATTGCTGCCAAGGTAGAGGAGCTTATTGTAAAGGTACGTCATGGAGATTCTCTCATGTCCAAGAGCCATGCCAATGAAGAATGTCAAAACCATGAGCAGGTAGCCCAGGCTGCTAGAAATGAAGATGACATTTCCACAGTTTGAAAAATAAAAGACAAGTAGTCAACAATGATAATGTTGTATTGAGAAGGGATATGAACGAGTGTTTAGGATAAAGAAGAGCTATTCTACAAGATGTTGCTGGTCACATGCCAGTTGTCTAGTGATAAAATAACAAAGAGTGTCAATAATTTTGTCATATGAAAGCAGAGAGTTAGAAAAACACTTATTAGGGAGATTGCCTGAACTGCTCCTCTCAAACAGAAAGAAAAAAGAAGAAAAATTGCACTTCAGCCTCACGCAAGAATGCACTGAGGACTGGAGTCTTTTGGGAGTCAGAGGCTACATCTACACCAAAATATTAAGAGTGACTAAGGCATTCGAAGAGCAAGCCCAGGGACAATTGCCGCTCAGGACCAGACCATTTTGCTCTCAGCCTCATCTCTGACAGACCTTCCCAGTTTACATAGAGGAGACCTTGAGGTAAGCACACTTGAGCTCTCCTCCTCGAGAACACTTCAGAAAACCTTATGCTGAGCAAACACTTGCACATGATCAATATGAATGTTAGGTGAATTGGGACTTGAGAATTCAGAGTCTCCCAGTACGGTCAATGTCAGCAGCACATAACTGCCAAGCTGTGTTCTGTGTTTAATACTGAAGCTCCCAGTTTAAAGGCAAACCTGAAAACCCAAGAACAATTACATAGTGAAACTCAAATTTGGTATCATTTAATATTAATGTTTTACATTCCTACATACACAGTGTTAATTAGTTTGTTATTTATCACACTACTCACAATGGGGTTTTTTTGCTCATTTTTTTGTTTTCCTATTTCTGTACGTAGCCTATTAACTAAAAATACCATTTGTGGTTCTCCCCTGGTTAGGTGGGGCTGGTTTTTTTTTGACCCAAGGTATGATTAACAGAAGGAAAAAAAGAAGTGAGCACATTGTCTTGTGTTCCTCCACATGCCAGGACAGAGGCCTTGTCTTTCCATAGACAATTTTATTTGTCAGGCAAGCGTAACCTCTTAAAGCAAGAGTCAATGTAGTAACGGAATGCTCCATCAATTGTTCTTTGGAATTAAATGATGATGAATAAAGTTTTGGAGATCACCACACATCATGCTAAATACACACATGCTAAATATTTAGAAATTATTCCTGACAGTACTGAAGAGATGCTGTTGCAGACGAGACAGTTTCCTTCAGAAACACAGGAACTGGATGGAAGAAATATTCTGAATTCCTGAATTGGAAGGGATGTATTGGCAACTGGCCTTCAGGTGACAGAACTTCATATGCAAATTAATCTGAAAATAGTCTAATAGCAAATGGCTTCAAAAGAAAAAAAATGAAGTGACTCACAACACCCTACAACTTATTTTCCAAAATTATTTCAACATATAGCTGCTAACAGCCTTTCAGTAAGGGCATTTCTGTCTTCTGATTTGTGTGTTGTAACGCTCTACTATTTAATTTTTTTTTTAGATATCCATTAGTGCTGCAGAGACGATCAAGCTAAGACAGTGTAAATAGTCACACATATTACAGAGTTCAATTTCAGTTAGTCACTTACAGCTGTAGATAGTTCTGGATTTGGTATATTTGAATCAACTACTAATCTACAGAACCATTACTGCTGCTGGTGGTAATAGAGAAAAAAATAATCCACCAGTCTGAACCTCAGATGCCAGGATATAGTTACAAGGTTAATCAATATTTTAAATTGTATGTACACATCGATTTTGCTTGTGTAGTATGTAGAGTCAATATAGAAATTATTGTGATAATGCACAAACCCTCAAAATGAGGCTTTTTGCAGCCACTTCTCATACCGAATCCGTGTTTTAAAATTCTTCAGTGTATCACCAGGAGTTTAAACAGAAAATAAACAAAACAACTCTTTCCCTCTTTTCCTCTCCCTACCTCTTCTTCGCTCTTTAGCTACAGTTCTCAAAATAAAACAATTTTTGCCAGCTCTGCAAATTCAGGTACGTAGCACCAATACGCAGCGAAAAAGGCAAGGCACACTGCATATACAGCTATTGTTAAACAAATAACAAGTATTGTTCATTTCAGCTTCATTCAAAACACAGAACATCTCACTGGCCCTTGCAAATGGAAATGAACAGAAATGAAAGGGATTTTTTTCCTTTATAATAGTTTTTGTGTTTCTGCCAGCATGCAGATTCCAGAAGTAAACGTGTGTGATAAAAATGTTACTTCATTTTTTTTTTTCAATTCAGATTATCTGCAGTTATTCTTTCTATAGAAATATGACTCTTGTGTTTTCATACTCTGTAACTTCTGAGATAGGATGATTATTGTTAATGATACATACAAAAAGATGCTACCCCTTCCTGAAGCTCTGCAAGGCGACTTGCCCTCTTGTAAGAGATGTCTGTGTGGAAGCTGGTGTTGAAGTGCACACTCTACATACTGTCCTCTTGCTGTGATTTCTCTTTGGCAAAGACACCTGATTGCAAAGGTGTCCAAAGCTGATCACATTTAGCTCATTCATACCACAAGTTTGATACGTTCTCATTTTGGTATTATCAGCCTGATTTAGTAGCAAAAAAAGAAATTGGTGATTCTTTGTCCAAGAAGATTTTATTATTGTGAAGAAACATAGTGCAGAACAAAGCTGTAACACACTTCTGTAAACAGAAGTCCATCTGCTGTTTAGAGAAAACCTATCTTTGTAAGTTAGGCCAACAACTGACAAAAGGAAGAGTGGGTACAGTCAAATAGGGAGCCCAGAAGAAGCAGTTAAACTGTCAGCCTAGGTTCAAGCCTCTACTTCACCACAAGCTTCTGTATGGTAGGCAAATCGGTCTTACAAAAGAAAGATTTAAGCGAAGAGAAACATTTGAAACCTTCAGCTGGCATCCTGAACAGTCCTCTCCTCCCCTTCTCTGGTCTTGGCCCACAGCCACATAATCCAGCGGCTAAGAATGCTCAGCCAGGAGCTGAGAGATGCGGAGTCCACTACTTACACATAAAAAAGTTTCTGTATACTGTATTAGCCATAACAGAGAGAAACTGCAACACGTACCTAATCAATTAGCTAGTGTCATACTCCTATTTTTCCCCCTCTCCCCAACAGTGAAATATTTTCAATAGGAGAAATGGATAGTTCCCCAAAGTCAAACAATTTAGGTTTTTGTAGGTTTTGAGGTTTTGAATCCTCTTCAGCAAGGAAGTTAAATCTCTCTCTTGCTGTACGTACACTGAACTTAAGAATGGGGAAGAGGATATTTTCACCACCACCACTTCCTCTCTCTTTTTTTGTCCTCGTCAAACAGCATTGTAAGTGAGAAGTGGAAACCACACGCCTTCAGCTGAGGAAGAACAGAGGACAAGCAGAAGACGAGGAGAAGCTCCAGGCAGCAAGCATCCCAACTCTGAGAGTTCGTCAAAGATTTCAGGCACAATACTTGCACATGTGCTTCTTGTTGCTAGCTGTGAGCAGCTCATTTCTGCATCTACTTAGGGTTTTTTTGATCCCATTAGAAGCGCCCAACTCACCACGTGCCTTGTACAGGTTATATATGCCTAACAGATTTCTGGTGTCCATTGTAGGCGGTCAACATCTAAAAGCAAGGCAATGTACCATCTTACTTCAAGCACCTAAATATTCTGCTGGTTCCAACGCTTCTGATTAGTGTTCTAATCTCTACTGTCTTTCTCCCACATCCATAGACAGTGTCACAACTTGTTAAGTATTACTGTATTAGTGTCACACTAATGCTGTGCACAGCAACATGTTAAAGACTACGAGATATTTAGACACTGTAGTAACACAGGGCACACATCCTTCATAAGGAGTGAGAATGAAAAACAGGGCAAACTCTATGCCTTCAAGATTTTATCTAGCACAAAGTTCATTTGTGCAGACAGTCTGACTCGTGTACTTTGAACAACACTTTAGAGACACTTACTCAGGAGGAGACAGTCAAAACAAAATCAGTACCAGAAACCAACTTGGTTTGTAGCATGACCTGTTTCTATGCACGGCTAGATTATTTGTAGTTTCTCTCCTCTCCTTTCTGTCATCAAGAAAACACAGACAATGACGATAACAAATTTTGGCCTGTACTTCTGGGCTGCATCTGAACTGTGCTTGCGGTAACTCAAGGGGAGGCTTCAAAACCATCTGCAGGAAACATGATGGAACAGGTCACCTGGGCCACAGCTCTTCCCTTGTCATGTACCTTACGATAGCCTTATGAAGCCAGAGGAGTCAGTTACACAAAAGCATACTCCACTGGAAATTTAAGCTGGATTTAAGTTGCTCTGCACTGCTGAAGCAGCGCAAAGCTGCCTTTAGAGATTTGTGAATGTAGCTTCTTATTGTTACACGTCAGCTTTCAATAAATTCTCCTCTAGGGAACACGCTCTCCTTCTACAGTTTCTATTGTTTGGATAATCTTTTGCTATCTATGCCACGTTACTTATTAGCATCTTGCTCTCCCTTTCTCATATTAAAGTAGAAAATGCATCTCGCAGAACAAGGTGAAGAGAGGAAGTTACTCAGCATGAGTAGCACACAAGAAGCACAAACCCAAGCCTGCAAGTCTCAGGAGAACACTTTGCGCTCTCTGGCTCATTAAGGA
The DNA here is from genome assembly GCF_964199755.1 of Larus michahellis. Lineage (NCBI taxonomy): Eukaryota > Metazoa > Chordata > Aves > Charadriiformes > Laridae > Larus > Larus michahellis. The sequence continues at coordinate 81,397,150 of NC_133897.1, read as the reverse complement.
ATGAATCCTCATAAGCACTCGGTCACAAAGGCCAACTGGTACCACTTAGTCCCTACTTAAATGCTCATACATATTGGGGGGCATTTCTAGCAGTACTTGGTTTTGGTACTTTTAATTCAGTTCAATGGTAACCTAGCAGATATAGGCTAAGGCTGAAGTTTTTATTAGCAAAAAATGTGCAAAGTTCCTTTTTTGTTTTTACTCTTCCCGCCCCTCCAAAAATAAAAAATACTTATCATTGATCTGCAGTATCACAGCATTAAGGATTAGTTGGAAAGGACTGCTCCTTCACATGATCCTGAGGTTGGTCTTTTTGTTTTTAAAACCAGTAACTGTGTTAAGATGGCAAGGTAGTTCTTACAGGAGCTCTTTGATGTTGGCACAATTTTTATTCTTCCTTTTGTTTGACTCCTGCAGTTGATTTTCTTTTTGCTTTATTAAAGTATTCTTCACTTTTATTTTAAACCAAATGCTAGCTTTTACTTTATGCCATTGAGGTGTTTTGATTAGATCCTCAACTGGTACAAATTGACATAATTCCATAGCTCTGCGGGCTTCTCTAGGTTTACCTCTGCTACCTGTGCCTTTGTGTGTTACACTCCAGACAAAAATAAACTAGTGCACTAGGTTCACCTTATCAGACAAATAGATTGTCAATGTCGTGATTTATCCTGAATAGCAGATGTTTTCTAAAAGAAGTTTTCTTTAAAATGAGAGGGTTAAAAATGACCTAATATACTGCAGCAAAATACTGAAGGCAATCAGTAAGACTGTTATTATTTCTTGAGATGGATGGAAATCTGCTATTTTCTACCTTCCCTTCCAATATCCCGAAAAATAATGATGTGATTTAAGAACATAAAGCTTGCAGCTCAATTGTGGCAATTTATGTTCCTGTAAACTTGATGTAAGCCTCAGCAGCCAATTTTTTTACTGCATATTGTAAAGGACGGTGTCTCAAAGGTCATAGCAATTTCCACAATTTTACTTTCAAATTTTTTTTTTTTTTAAGTTTTTCACGGGGAAGTGTTGAGATTTACCTCTGACACAACCTACTTCTCTCAAAACTTGAACTGTCTATGAAGAATGGAAGGACTGCTTGATGAATGGGTTCTTTTCTGGGTAATACGATTGAAAGACAAACCTCACATCATAAGGAGATATAATGTACCCGTAAACACATTTCAATTCCAAAGTGGAAATGGTAAGCAACCTCTTGCTCTAACCTTTCCTCTCTCTTCACTGAATGTACTGTTTTCAGATTCTGTTGAGGAGTGTGTCTAATTCATTTTTCCAGCCTAGTGAGACTTGCCCTGAGACATTCCCTATTTGCTCTCTTGCTGTGACTGGAGTCACATTCCCAGTGAGAAGTCAGCTCAGTTCCAGTGATTATCTCTGCTGCGTGAGCATGCCTGGACCCGGGCGATGGCCTGAGAGGATGCCTGCTCATGCTGAGAACATAGTTTAACAGTATGTTAATAAATACAAGGAGAATGTGTTATGCAAACAAAGGCACATGGCCTAAAGGCAAATCCCTGAGCCCCCAGAGATGCAAAAAGAGTAAGAGAACAAGGGAATAGTACTACATTTAAGGAGCAGCCTCATTGTAAATGCGCCTAGATTTGCAGTGGGGAGAGTTAACTTGAAGTGGGGAGAGTTAACTTGAAGACACACTGCCTATCATTTTCTTTTGCCCTTCCTTTGAAGATCATTAGAGTTAGCATTAAGAGGAGTTATATGGATTAAAGGCAGCTAGGTCTGTTCTCACTTCTCGACGAAACAGTTATCATCACAAAGCAGCATACCTTCAACTGGCTATTAATTAAATTCCACTAAAGTCCCTAAAAGGTAGTTGATTTTAACCTTAAAACTTCACTGCTTGCCTGCGAGAGACCTTCCACTTATAGGGTAATATTAAAATGGAGCCTTCCAGTTACCGTGCGTAACTTTTGAGCAATCACATTTTTTTTTCCTTAATCTGAACTATAACAAAGGATCAGCGCCTTCTTAAATTCTCTACATCCCCGCCAACACTAAACTTAGAAACTGGCTCAGGTTCTTCAAACAAGCTAAAATGTCACCACTCTCCCCTTTTCTTCACCTTCCCTCATCCCTATGCCAATTTTGCACTCCAGCCACACAGAGATATACATTAGAAAGTCTCACATGTTAATATGTCACTACAATACAGAAAACTGTTAATCTTAAAGGCACTAGAAAAGAAAAAGAAAAATAAAAGATGCAGGAGTGATAAGAAATATTCATTCAAGGCTGTTTCAAAATCAGAAAGAAAAAGCATAAGAAGTATCAGTATTTACAGATACTCTCCGCATTCTTCTGTTTTCATTAACATTTGTATAATTAATTAGAGTCCTCAGGGAAAAAATAACCAACATTTTATATACTCCTTTAGTTATGAAAAGCAATCAAGATCTATAATAGCCTCTCAGTTCTGAAGTTTAATGTAAGCTTGTATGAGTAAGAGAACCATAGTTGTTTTCTTTTTGCTTTTTACAAAAAAAAGAAAAAAGTAAGTTAGAAAAAATAATGACTTCTGGGGCTAATGACATTCAAAAAATAGTAATTCTATGTCCCAGTCACAAATAATACATTTAGGACCCTAGGATGTATTAAACAACTTGTATTTTTCAGTTTAGAACTGTATCATTTACAAGCTAGTCAAATTGTGTCAAATACAACAAAAAATCCCATAGCATTCTAACATAATTTATAGCACCATGAGATAAATAGGAGGAGGGGGTTTTGTTGCCTTATGCTTGCTGCTTTAATCATATTCTGGGGATACAATTCTGCATGGAAGTGGCTGTAAATATGCCCATGCATTTCCAGCTCATGGAGGCAGTTACAATGCACATATTAAGGACAAGTTTTACAACCAAATGTGAGATGCAGATTGCTCTGATACCGATGAAGTTGCACGTCTCTAAGGGTGGGATTAATCCCATCTAACTTTGTTCAAAAAACTAACCTCTATAGGGTGCCTCTATAGTCAATGGAGACAGCAAATCCAGTGGGGGATTCTCCCTATCTGCTTTGGACATTGATGTTTGTCTACTAATGGGCTGTCTGACACACTCTGCTGACTTCCAGAGTGTGTTGAAAAGGGATGCTTAGATTAGGCATCTAATTTTTAGACAACTGAAGTTAGCAAACCTAACTCCATGCTGCAGGCTGTCTGCACTGCAGTTAAAGCTGACTGCAAGGTGTTTTTTTTTTTTTTATGAAAGCCTGAGCTGGGAACTGACCTGAGCCAGGGTACCACGAGGAGTTGGAGCCACTGCAGCAGAGGTTGCACTGTGAGTTTCTTGCCTGGGCACCTCCCCAGGACACCTGGCCACCCTGTCCAGGGACGGCAGCCACAGTCCCTGTGCTGATCTAACAGCTCGGGAGATTCAGGCTCCCTCCTCACCCTCTGCTCCCAGCTGATTCAGCACGATCCTTCTCACTGCTCCCTGTGCTGAAACGGCATGCTAAACTAACCCAGGGAAAAAAAAAATTAAAAAAAAAAAAAAAAAGGTGTAGGGAAGGAAGAGGAGAGGGAGGAATAGTATTCAACTGCTTACTAGGGAATTGAGGCAGGAGAAGACCCAGCACAGGGATGGCATGGGACTCTGTGGGGAGGAATAAAGGAGAGAAAAGCAGGAAGGGGTGAAGAAGGAGCTCCTTGTCAGTGTGGAGCCATTCAGCTGTTTTGGCTGTGTGGTCTGAGCAAACCCGAGTTCTCTGCCACCCAGCAAGCCCCACTATTGGTATCAAGACAAGCTGGTTCAAACGTAAACTCAAGTAAGTCTGCCGAGTAGCCAATTCACAGTTCTGCCTTAGGAATGGGCTGGGGAGCGTGGGTCAAGCAAGGTAAAGCTGTATTGAGCCCCACCTCTTGCAAAGTGCACAGTATGGCTCTGAGGATGGAAATCGGGATGTTCCATCTCTTGATGATGGGAGGGAAAATAGATGGGCACTGTAGCATCGAGTCAGCTAATTATCAAATCCCACTTTATTCAGCCTCCTTGGTCAACCAGTAGCTAGGGACTATGGAAAAGAATGCCCTTCATGAACTGTGTATACAAGAAAGCAACGTGACAGATAGATAAATCCAGATACTTGAGCAAAGTATAGTTGCTGCCTGCAGGGCACAGTGACAAAGAGAAAATTATAGTCTGTGTTGGTTTTGCCGGAACATACAATGCACAGATTTTGTGCCCTCGTGCTCCAGATTGCTCTGCTTGACTGACAAGGTGCACAGACACACTGGTACCAATTTACACATCTTTTTGCACAGAGGGATCCAACGCTGCATGGCACGTGTTTCCTACCGAGGCACTTCCCAACCACACCTGCAGTGCTGTAGCCCAGCTGGCAATCGCTGACTGACTGACTGACGCTAAAAGGCTGGTCTGTGATCATTCCTTCCCCTACATTGACACGCTGACATTTGCGGCAGTAACCATTACCTAGCATTGTACGAAACCACAGTGGAAAAGTTTAGGTATACTGCACTGCTGGTACAATTTACATCCAGCCTTTGAAACCTCTCCTCCTTACTCTGGTTTGAGGTAGAAAACAGAGCATTACAGTGCTGGATGGACAAAAGCTGAGAGTCTGTTATGCGCCTCAGAAAAGTCAAACTCACCACCTTGGCAAAGCGGTAGTTCGTAAAAATATTTATTATAATAATAGTGAACAGACAAAAAAGTGCTAAGCAATCCCCCTTTCATAATCCTGATCCCAGGAGCTCACGTTTCTCCCAGCACATGCCAGCTGGGCGACTGGGGAGGTATGGCCTCACTGGCGGCTGTATCCCGCGACCTCCCTCAGCATTACTGCTCTGAACTCACTACCTCCTGCCCCACAACCAGAACTTGAAGGGACAGCGTGGGGCAGTAGCTGAAAAACAGCCAAGGACAAATTCTTGGGGCTCTTACAGCCCCTGAAAGCTCCTGCCCGTAGACCTCTTCAAGTCTTGTATAACCTGAGGCAGGGAACATTGCGCCCCGTTGTAAGTACTTGGCCCACCTTCCTGCTGTGTGACATGTTTGGCCATACTGTCTAGGGCAATCTGCGTGGGAACCAGCGCGTGGGTTATTCTCTGGCACCGCTGCCAAGCTCTGTGTAGCTCAAATGACGTTTTTCAAGGATGCTGGAGAGTGAGCCGAACAAGCGCTTTTTTGGTTTGACCTGTCTCCTTGTCTAGTAATAATATATTAGTGATTATACATGACACTTACATAACATCCTCCATCTGAACTGCTTCACTACCCTGCGGAAAAAAAGGAATAGCCTCTGTCCTTACATTATTAAGGGGGAAAGCAAGGCAATGTAAGGAAAGATGTGGTGACAGAGCATAGCTCAAGAGTACACCAGGCAACAGGACCCACAGCCAGTCCTGAGCCTTAACTCTTTGCTTCTCCCATCTCACCTTGCATTCACAATCTTCCTCGCAATCGCCCTCTCCCCACCACCTCTCTTCTCTTGTTTTCCCAGTAAAATTTTACCACATTTACATGGTTATTAATTGTTATTATTTTCTTCCTCAAGAAGAGCAGGGGATGGATGCTTCTTCCCACCTGGCAGGACTTTTCTCACTTTGAGCTACTCTCAAAAGCACAGACAGAACAAATGAGTACAGGGAGTAGAAAGAAAGAAAAAAAAAAAAAAAAGAGGAAAGTTAGGAATCATTGGCAGTGCCCAAAACTGTCTCACTTGCCTGACAGACCTACCAGGGAAATCTTGCAGTTCTGCATCTGAGGAATATTTCTATTTGGTAGAATGACAGGATGACAGAAGGCCCAAAGTGCAAGCTCACAGGGCAGCCAAGAAAGCATTAGTTTCCCCACCAACACAGGTCAACATGGGACACATTCCACAGAATATGACCCTAATTCAGCTGTACGATGGTCCTTCCAAGACTATAGTCCACGAACCAAAGCATAAGAACATCTTAGTACAGGTCCCACTAGAACAGTCCAAACATGCATTAACTTGGGTGCCTGAAACCTGAATATTACCGTAGGCAGCCAAATAATTGGGCTTATTACCAGGCGTAGTGAAAGCTCTCAGAATTTCAGCCTTCATTTTCTTATACTGGAAAAAATAAGAATCAGTACTTATGCTCTGCAGGGCTTAGAGTACATATAGATTAAGATGCTAAAAACTTCCATAAATTTAAATCACCTGCTTTCCTTTGTATTTCTTCAGTCAGAAAAAAACCAACCAACCCAAAAAAACACAAGAAAGAAATTCCATTGTTTTGAACCAAGAATGATACCCACTTTTGCAAAGAATCCTTTAAGTACAGCCTCAGATGTTGTTTGAATATAGACAAAACTGCACTTCGGAAAATCAGTCCAGAAAAGACTTTCTCAGGCCTTTTCTTTCTCTCAGTATAGTCCACACAATGAGATTTGCTCTTGTCGAAGAGGCACGGTAGATTTCAAGTTCTCTTGCACTCACAGCAGATCGGCCAGTGTGTTCAGCTAACTTGTTATTTGTTTTTTATTTGCAAAGGACAGCATCTGGTACTTAATCTCCAGAGTAGAAGGAACCATTTACACAGATCTGAGATCGCTTTGTGACAGGTGCCAAAGAGTTATTTCCAGAGCCTTGTGAGCTGACCATATGCTACATCTTTCCCCAGCTGGAATAAAGGCATTCAGCCATCATATAATTCATCAGCAGCATAGGATAAATAGATAAATAACTGATTAAATTACACTATATATATATGTCTGTATATTTATGTCTCAAACAAACTATGCAGAAAACTGCATGCAATATAATTACTATGCAAAAACTATGGTTCAGCATTTAACTCAAAAAACATGTAAAGATCAGGTTGAATTTGCAGTTTTGCAGTGCAATGCATCAAATAAAAAAGACATACCCCGATACCACTTCTTTCATATAGTCTGTGTTCAGTGTTACAACTCATAACAAGCCTGAAACCATATTTATAAAAAAGTCTCTACCAAGACGGACAATGGGAATAATTCACTGAATATTCAGTGGAAATAATAATAAAATCAGTAAAATATTCAATAACCAAAGTGCTATTTTAGTCTGATATTAACGAAGTTCATGTCCCAAACCTGAACTATCAGAAGGAGAGGAACAGATGTCTGGATGCTAAGTTTTTACTCGTGGGAAGTGGTGAGTAGGACCATACAAAAGACAGTCATGAGATTTCCCTCATCATCAGTTCTGCCCAAAAGTTCTGAACTGAGCTGAGGTACAGAAATCGTATGTAGGCCTTGATTTTTCCTAAGCAGCGGGTGGTCCTGTGGTCTGACCTCAGCCATCCATATTCCTTAATGGAAGGGAGAAAAGATGTATCCACCTGTTGCTCTCCTGGACATCAAAATCCCTCAATAGTATAAGGAGTTATATCTGGGCAGCTATTTCTATTACTTTTTCAGAGGCACTGCCTGGGATACAAAACTTTACTACATTTTTTTAGAAGATCTGGAGAAGAAAAGGAAAGGATTTAAGAGTCTCCAGGGCAAGAAAGAAAAATCTTGCCTCTCGTGATTGATGCTACACAAATGGTATCTCGTATACTTCGTAATCTCTAGCTCTAATTCCAAAGACTGAGGTAAACTGGAAGAATCCTTTGAACCATGGGTGGCCAGTGATGATGGGAGGGAGAGGATAAGGAACAGTTCAGACAATCCAAGCAAGCCTGCAGGAGTTTATCCAGAGCCATTCCCCACAAAAAGGCTTTTCAGGATCTGGACTGTGTAACTAGCATAAGCCCAGCACTGATGGGTTCAGCCATCATTAATTTCCAGCCGTTTGGGAATGGGTGATTATTTGACAGTAAGACGTGATCTGAGAGAGGTGCTATTATAATGTGGAGAGAGCAGCTATTCTTGTACTGCAGCAGAGAGCTAATACAATGGCAGAGCAGTGTGACTGTGGTAAAATTCACGGGGGAACAGACTTCTTCCCAGGGCTCAAATTATCAGCACATTTTCCTTGCTGCCTCCAGAAAGAGACATGTAATGCTGTCAGACGCTGTTGAGTTGGGAGTTTTTAAAAAGAGATGGAAGTGTATGCATTAAAGAAACCAATATTTACACAAGGACAATCCTCTCATGAAATATAAATGCTGGAATTCTGCTGGTTACAGTCCTTATTTTGAGATTTTACATGAGGGCAGTAAACTGAAGAGGATGCAATGCTCCCTACCCACTCACGATTTTGATTATCATGTATGAATTTTAAAGAGGATGGGTAAAATCCAATCAAAGCCCCACTTATAGATGCTTGTACTTTATACTCCTGTCCTTGGTACACTCATCCTCAGTCCGAGCAAAATAACTCCAATTCACGCTACAGTTCCTGAAAAGGAATGTGACTTTAATGAAATAAAAGGCTCATCATGCCAAGCCCAGGTTGAGAATAACACCCTATCCTGTTGCCATTACAGACAAAGACAGAAATATATCAAAGTCTCCTAGACACTTAAAAGAGAATAGGAAATAAAAGGGACGTGTCCAAGCAGTGCTGGTGGCAGGTGTCGGAAAGCGAACATCAGCAGGATCAAATAGGAGAGTTTTTCTCTGTTGCTTCTTGAAAGGAAATAAAAAACCCAAGACCCATAGGTTTTTATTAAATACAAAGGAAAATTAGATTAAGGTAACACTAAAGGAAGAGCCTGGGGGTCCTGCAGCATGGGCTTGCAGAGCTTAGCTTCCTTGCCTCCCAGGACACAGTACAGAGTATTTGGCATCAAGTCTTTGCCAGAATTTCCCTATGGACTACCTGAAAGAGCTTCTGGGTGGGCTGGGAGATATATCAAAGCTGTTCAAGGTGCACAAGGTACCTTTTATTCCCTTCACCTTGGTACAACCCTTTTGTGATGTCCCGCTGAAGAAGAGCAGATATACATACCAAGGAGGTTAAGAGTTCACATCAGCTGGGCCATATTTGACTCTAAGAAGAAAGCTAATTTGCTATGGCGTTGAGTCCATCGTTCTAGTCCCTGCTCTGTAGGAAGCTGATTTAGCTTCCATAGTTAACGAACTAAACTAGGGCTCAGGAGAACTGGGTTCATTTCTCAGCTCTGCCACATGAGTCCCATCTGACTTTAGTCGAATCGCTCAGGGCACACGTACATCACACGATAACCGGGCTAGTACTGCTCGATGCGCACCATCAGTGTGCATACAGCGCTGAGGCCAAGCTAATGTGCTTGACCATGATGTGCAGCACTATGGAAACACAGCTAACCAGCTTTCAGGACCAGAGGTGATTCATCCGCACAGCACTGGGTGAAGTGATCAGCTTGGTCCAAAGCCAGCTTGGAAATCCCTGCATTGTGCTCCACTGATCCAGAGAGATATGTCTACACTTCTCTAACAGGTGATGAACCTGGTACCGTTTATTATGCTCATTCATATTGCCTAGTTGCATATCCTCCTAGGAGCCCCTCTGGTCAGCTGCTTCCTAACTTTACCCAATTTAACCTGTTTGGCAGAAATTTTACTTGCCCATTATCTGTGCAGTTATTTATATCTTTTCCTGGAAAATTTCAGCCAATGCTTTTCAGTCATTTCCAAGAAAAAGGTTAATGAGAAAATACATTATCCTTTTCATGACAACCCTTTCTTTGGAATACTCTCCTGCAACTGAGCATCAGGCAAAGACCAGAAATCTGTCTGGGGAGGGAAAAGAATGAATCAGGGTTGTGCCTTTTGCCCTATATGAAAATTAGTCCAAATGTAGCCAAGTTAAAAGCCTTTGAATAATTGCTGTTTGTGCATATCTACGATAGGCTGCTTTGATTTTAGCAGCCGAATTCCCCAAAGAGCCTTCACAGGATATGCTGGAGATTTTCACAGCTCCTGTGCTTGAGGAAGCAGTGCCTGTACTACTAAGCAGAGAACAAGGGAGTGTGTTCAAGCTAAGGGTTATAGGTATGGTTTTCTGCTATAATGACTGCTTTGATTCAGACATGAGTACTAAAAACACACAGGATTGTCTTTCCCATGCTGTTGGTGCCCCGTCTGCTGGTATCCAAGCAGTACAGGGTACACAACAGTCCCATCATAAGATGGGGGAGAAGGGGGAGAAGGAGGAGAAAGGAGAAAAATCTGACATAGAGTTGGTGCAGGATGCAAGGGGAAGTAGAAGTGAAAGAAGGTACAAGGAAGAGATGAAATAGGTGCAGGACTTTACGGTGAGTGGTGCAAAGGAAACCTAAACTTACATGATATTACCATGTTCATTTTATAAACATAGAACTGGTGCAAATGCTTACCCCCCATATAAAAGATTTAAATGCTGGCATTTCCTAGTGTTTGAGTACTATTGTCCATGGGTTCAATAAAAAAACCCCCACGTTTACTGTAATTTTGCATATGCATTCTCCCAAATTTATCTAAAAATAAACAAAAGAAAAGAGAACAAACCATACACAGACACAAATTTCATTATTTGGCATCTTTCTAAAACACATGCGGGTCATCAGCAGAGTTCAAAGCTTTACTGCCAACAGACACATTTTGCCACTGAGCTAATGGAGCGACTGTTTGCATTAATAGATTGCTGTCCTCCTTGTGGACAGATGCTGAAGGGGGATGCAACACCCTGTTCTGGCAGATGGTTCCAGAGCAGAACAGTAATATTTAGGGATCTTGGGCTCAAGTTGTCTGCTTAGATCTGTTCATAAGCTATCTGGCTCAGGAAGGGAATGTGCCAGTGCAGCTTGGACACATCTACTACTACTTATAAACTTGGTTTCTTTTCTCATTAAACCAAGAAACCGATCTTGCTTCTTCCTTGCCCTTGGCTCCTCAGCCAGTCACGTACTCAACAGGGTTCTCACTCCCCTTTCAACCTTCTTGCCCACCAAGTCTTCATCTCACTGGATGTGCAGCCTCATCTCCCCTCTGATTTCCAGAGCCTTGTTGCTCTTCCTGTGCTGTACCCAGCTTTCTCATTACCAGCCTATTCCCTGGCCTCCATTTCCCAGCGCCATATGTGATCTCCACAAGGCCTCCCACCTCCATCCTCCTTGCCTTGGTCTAATGAGTTACCTGTTCCCTTCATTCTCTCAGTCAGATCTGTCCTCCCTTCTGCCTCACCTTCTTCTCTCAGCTCCACTGGATCTGCATGCTACCCTCCCAACCCATGCAGCTTCATCTTCCTCCCCTATGCCCAGGTCGTCTTCACCAGCCCCAGTCCATCCTCACTTTTGCTTCTTGGCCCTGTTCCCCAACCCCAGTTCTCAGACTATTTTTCACAAACCACAGTTTTCACAGCTTCATAACAAGGACAGGTTTCAATGTTCTGCCAGAAAGACAGTAGACATCATGCCTGACACAAAGGCTGAGTTTCAAAGCTTGAAGAGGTGAATTTCAAAGCTCGAAGTCTTTGGGCCTTCTAAAACTGCTTTAGCATGGTCTAAACAAAATGTTCGTATCATCGAGTTCCTTTCACCAAACCAGATGAGCCATCTCAATGCTACAAAAGTTTGGCCTCTAGCTAAAAGACAATAAACAGAAGTCATTGCTATGCTCAGTGACTGCTGCTAAATGACAGACTATGGAAAGGGTTGGTCAACCCTAAAATTGAGTAATGCCATCAAACGCGCATACACTAAAAGCTGCTGCAGATAGAGTGGTAGAGTGTAAGATAAACTGTACTGAAGTCAATATGAAAAACAAGCAACTAGCCTTTTGATTTAAATGCACTTTGAAGGTCCAGGACAATAGGTCACATCAAAGTGGTCTACATTTCACCTATACATTTGTGTTTTGTCATTCCTACTGATGGGCTTGAAGTCCAGATATTTATGTAGAGATAATTCATTCAGTGAACTGCAATAGTTATTTAGTTGATATGGTTCATGCAATTCATGTAATTTAGTTGACCAGTCATCATTTAGCATCATCATAAAACTGCAAATAGCTGTATATTAAAAAAAAAATTCCATTCAAGGGCTGGGTATAAAAGTGCGGATGAAAAATAATAATCTTGCAATAAAAAAAAAATCTTTTCACAAAACAAAAAGAATCACTAAATCTGCAATTTGTTTTAAATGAGTCACTCAGATCCATTATTAATTGCATTAAGTTTGGCTACTTAGTGTTTTTGATTGCTTTTGATATTGTTTATTTTATGATGCTTTAATTATTGTTGTTTATTTATTACAGTAATTGCATTTTAATTGTCTTTGGAGCAGCACCCTGACTGTCTTGGCGGGGAGGCACTAAATAAATACAATCATTATTATTATAAACATAACCAGTGGTAATAGTTTTTCACTGTGTATTGTTACCAATGCGGAAAGAAAAGAAAAATAATTATATATAGTCTGTAAAAGAAAAATAGTAATCCGAACCCCAAGGTTATATATCCAGCTCTGCCACTGATTATATCTATCTGTGACTTTGAAAAGTCACTTAGCCTCCCTCTTATCTCCATTTATTCATCTGTGAAAGGATTATCATAACACTGTTCAGTCTCCCAGGATTAGTAGGAGAATTAGCTAATGTCTTTAAAGCATTTTGATCTCCTCAAATGAAAAGTGAAAAAAAGCTTTAATCTTTAGATTATTAACGATATAACAGAAAAAGTGGTATAATCTACTAAGCCAGAAAGAGTTACTCCAGTATTAATATTTTTTATCTATAATTGGTGCATTTATATTGTCCATACACTTAGATATTGAATCTTTCACAGTTTATAAATAGCTACTACTAATAAAGACAAAAATACATTCCAGAAAAAAAAAACCAAACCAAAAATGCCTTCCAAAGTTTCCAATCTGAACAAAATGGGGGAAGCAGTGTTTTAGATACATAAATTGTTTCGTCCTCCCTATTCCTACATCTGTATCCCTTTCTTTAAAAAGGAAAAAAAGGAAAAGGAAAAAACTTTTTCCTTAGGATGCCCAAAGACAGAAGTTGTTTCTGTGGATTCACAGCACAGGAATGCAAAAAAAGGGGTAAAAATCCTGCACAATACAATTCAGATAAGAGATCTAAGCTTTTAATCAAAGCCGCTTTGAAAGTTACAGAAAAAGAAAACTGAAACTAACAAGTTGGTTGGGAAAAGGAGGTTTAAGGGTGTTATTGAAATTTTTATAAGTTTAAAATATTCTGATTTCATTTAAACCAAATAATATTGTTCCAGGCTCTGATTCATTATGCCAGGCTTTGACCTAATCAACAGCCTTGCTTGTTTTATTTCAAGCAGCTTGTTAGAAACTCACAAAATTCAGTGAAAGGAGCAGAAAGCAGCACATCTTTACACTTCAGTATCCTGTCTGCTTGCTGGGATCTTGTGGCTTTTATTAATGGAAGTCCACTAGTTGTCTCTAGTCTGAGGTAACCAATCTGCTATTCTTTCTCCATATTCCCATCCAACTTCTTAAATGCCTTTTTGCTGCTGCACTTAATGGCCAGTTCAGCTAAAATACAGGAAAATCCCAAATGTAATGAATTCACCTTCACTATGAAAGGGTTCTCTTGCTCTCACCGAGGTTCATTTTTCTTATTATTATGGAGGGCTACACCCAAAGTCGTGATGCTCAGAAGTTTGTTCAGAAAACGCTAACTTGTCATTCACAGCTGCGTGGTTTTGGTTACCCTCCCCCCTTGATCTTTGCCTTGCCATGCTTCACTCGCACACATCAATACTGATGCCTGTTGACAGTCAAATTGCTGTTCATACTCCTATTAATTAAAAATTTATACAGCTGATAATTTGTTAACACTAAGAATATTACAGCTATTATTAATGACATTTGGCTTCCCATCCTTTTCTCCCCCAGTGCCATTTGCAATGTTATTAATAAGTGTAACAGGACATCATCAAGACACTTCACCAAATGAAATTCTCTTTTTAAGTAGACTGTCCTTCTTGTGGAAAAAATTACCTAAAGACTGTAAACAAGAAATTAATGCTTTACACTCGCAGAATGGCTGTTTATGTTTCATATTGGGACACCAGTGTTTGGTAGATATCATCATCACAACTGATTTTGTATTGTGAGCTTAGGCACTATAAGACCATGACAAAATTTTGAGAGAGGACTCGGAATACCTCAGGTGAGCCAGATGTGCCGAGCCCTAGGTATCAGTCATGGTCAATAAAAACTGCAGTAGCTAAGCACCTCTGAAAGTCAGACCCCAGATTATTTGAGCTAGGCATCCAGAGACCCAGGGACCCAAAATCAATGACAGTTTTCAGCAACTTGCCTGAGGTAATGGAGCAAAACCTTGTCAGAACTAGGAGTATACCCCAGTCTCCTGCTACTGAAATTGCTGCTGTAGCTGCTGTGACATCTTCTCTCCAAACAAAAGCCATGCTTAATATGTTGTGCTTCTCCCACAAATCGAGCGTCAGAGCACTCTGCACACACAGGCAGAGGGATCTCACCTCACCTGATCCCTGCACTTGACTCCTATTCATTTCCAACAATCGTTTAAGTGTATTGGTATTCAGGGCCAGCCAAAGGGACGTGCCCCATGCCGCAGCCCAGGGTCCCACGCTCACCATGGTTTCTATCAGTCAGCATCCTTTCCAGACAGTGTCCATGGCCCTCTTGACTCACCTCTCATGGAAAAGTGAATTGAAAAACTCAGTTCTCTACAATTGCAGCATCCACATCAGTTACCTTCACACTTCACACTGCCAGCACACTTATTTTCCAGTTGCTAGTCAGTCTGTAACATGCGTTTTGATATCTATGAGCTGCTGAAACTTCACACCCACAAAAAATGGGTCTCCTCATCATCTAATCATCCTCATCAGCAAGACCCTCCTTCCACCTCAGTGCCTTACCAAAGTCTGTCCAGGCATCTTCTCAGTCCGTGGACACCCAAAGAGCTTTTTGCAGGGTAAGCTAAAGTACAAATTTGCAGTACGTCACCCTCCCTTCACCACGTTGTTAAACCTATGATTAACGCATTGTGTCTTATACTTTCCCTTCCTTCACAGAAGGATGAAATACTTCAGATTACTTTACAATTACCGTGGGGTAAGAGTACGCGTGCAAAAATGTTACCATGGAGCTGCTGAAACACTGCGAATTCACAGCTTCACTTCCTCTGTAGAAACTTATTTGGGTGTCCATACCCACAGCTTATTTGCACAAGTTCTCAGAGAGACCTGAGGCTGGCACCAAGAGAATCAAACCTCCCTGCTTATTACGGTGAATGGAAGTTGCATATGTTGGAGTCTCTGGGCCTCTTCTTGTCTGTGAATAGCTCCCATTAACATTTATGGGGGGTATGCATATTGACGGAAAAGAGAGAATAGGCCCCCACTGAGAAGAGAGCAGACTCCAGCAATTCTATTCTTATCACATTGTGTGCTTTAGTCTTCACTAATCTCAGCAAAGTATCCTCATGCAAGACTTCTGAAGTGGGTTTTTTTCTTTTTATCTCCATGGAAATTGTATTTTTTTGAATAAGAAAGGTGACAAATAGTTAGCTTATGCTCCAGTAAATCCACAGGGCCAAATTATCTCATTTAAATATCTATTCAACTCTCAGAATAAATATCGAAGTCGAGACTTTGCAGATGCATTCTTTCCTGGAATAAGTAGGAAACTCTCCTTTGTCCCTGTTCAGGCTGCTTCAGGGTCTGCTTATTCCCTCATATATACCTGTGTTCCCTTGTAAGCATTTTTTACCTGTCAAATGAAGGTGTCTCCCTTTGTCAGAGGGCCAACAGGCTTTCACAACATGAGCAGTTTCCTAAAACTTCCGCAGCGCTACCACCAACAGCACAGCTTCACCACAGGGAGCATAAGCACAGGGTAGGCAGCGACAGGATTTTCACTCTTGCCTGCTCTGGGCAAGATTAAAATGCCAGCAGCTAGTCTCCGTTCGCCCCTCTGACTGTTGTTATCACCAAGAGAGGTGAATCAGTGCTGTGCAAATGCTGGGAAATCTAGAGAAAAATGTTAGCGCCAGCAGAAGCACAGAGGCTTAACTGAAGTGCTGATAGAGAATACTTTGGACAGCAAGAACTGATAGTTGTGCTACAGAGAGGAAAAAGCCTTCAGAGCTTGCCTTTTATTCTTCAAAAGCACGCATGAAAGTTTTCATTTAGCTAAGACTTAAATTAAAGTTTTGATTTTTAAAAGGTTTATGGTTCTCTCTAGTCTGCAAGTAAGTAACGCTAGTGTGACTACATCAATATCAAATGTAAAAGCTAACAGTTTCTTCTCTGTACTTCACGCTTACAATGATGAAAAAAAGTGTACATGAACTAGAACAGATTTTTCTTTCCCCTTTAATTCAGAAATCCCACGTTCCTTTCATATAATACTAACTATCAAAAGGAAAAACATTTTGTGTCTCCTCAGATTTAGCTGACATTTGAATTCTTACAAACTTGGGAAATGTGTAAATATGGAAGATTACTGTTTGCTGGAAACGGGTCAGCTTTCTGTGAGGTTACACCAGAAAGTCTTAGCACCATCGAGCAAGTAATGATTGTTGTAGGACAAAGGACAAGCTTGGCTTTTGGACACTATTCCTGTATATCCTTCCCCCAAAATAAGAAACTGAAGATAAGGTCCATGAGCTTACTGAAATCAACAGAGATGCAGGACAGTATCAGCTTCTCATTTGTTTGGCCCCTTGAAAGAAGCCTTCAGGAGAAGGCACAGGAGAGCATTGCTTCCCACAGAACAGCCCCGTGGAGCTCATTTTGAGTAATGAATTACAACCCGAATACGCACAGTTTGGTTAGATGGCTTATTTAATGAGAGGACGTCCAAGCACACAGAAGCGTCTGTGATGATGCAGGTGTTACAAGGTATTTTGGATGAAGTTACCTACAGTTGTGCTATTGGGTCGTTAAATTGTATTCATTCTTCAGAGACCCTTTCTGCCTACCAAGTCACTGCTACGGAAACGAAAATGAAAAGCTCTTATGGCACAGCACTACCCTGCTCAGCAGAACAGGTGATGATGCCTAAAGCTATGACCGAGCTAAACAGAATTGAGTGAGCTTGGGAAGCAACATTTGGTACACAGTCTCCTCATTAGCAATATTTAGTCTCCTGGCAGAGCTGAGTGATAAATATTTTTTTTTCGTTTTTTAGAATGTTAAGTTCATCACAAACCGCAGAACTTTAGTGATACAGAGGAAAGCCTGTAACTGCTGTGTTGTCCTGCCCTGATGGGCTGTCCCTTCTAGAGGAGGAAAAGCCCAAAGGGGGCTTTGTATCCAGTTAATAGGGATACTGCAGCCAGGTAAGGACATACACACCTTAATGAAGCAACTTGCTCCCACCTGTGATACACAATGATTTTGTGTCACCATAAGTGCTCTCTATTGTCCTGGTGCTTTGCTTGTTTCTCTTTTTATGAGTGCTGTCAATGGCTGCTGTAGTCTCACAAAGCAAACAGATGCCCGCACCAAGTGACAGCACCATTCTTCAAAGGGTCTCCCGTTTCCCTTCAAGATACTGGCCTTTTTTTCTGACATACCACAATCCTGATAGCCATTTTTCTTCATGAAGTTCCCACAAGCCTTGTAGGTTACTGCATCTTCCTGTTCCTGGGTTGTGCAGTTTAGCACACAGAGCAGAGCAAAAATGGCATGTTAGCGTAACTGAGAAGAGATTCAGGACTTTTGTTTTCAGCAACCAAGTCCTTAAACAGTAAGTGGCAAATAGAAGGTGCCATGTGGAAGGAACTGTAATTAGACCCAAACCAGACTGGTAACGCTGACAGTGACAGATGCCCCTGAGATGGATAGGTGATCAATAGACAGATAGTCTAGTTCTTTTGTTTTTAAATCATTATTGATAGTATATCTTAAATTAATCCATCATTCTGTAAATCTTCAGCTCTTTTAGAACAAAAGCATTCTGGAAGTTTTAATATTGTTCTTTTTTTGAACTAACACATACACTAAGCAGCAACTGAAAGACAGGAAAAATCAAGTCCAGAACAAACTAGTTGTACTCAAACATTTGTAATTAAGCATGATAACCAATTACAGAAATACCTGAAATAGCTCATGATTCACTCACATCAGAGGTTTCCTAATCAGTTTGAAAAAACTAGACACTGCTATAGAAAATAAGCAAGATCACAGCATTTGCTAATGAGTCTCAAAAATGGATTTCGCTGCATGAAAATGTTCATTGTCAGGAGAAAGCCTGTGTTCCCAGAATCTTTAGGGTCATTTCCATTTGCATTTGATTGGAAAAAAGTCCTCTTTGTTCTTTTCTTCCTTCTCACATCCTCTACAACTCCGCGCTTTCTTTTTTTTTTTCCTTCTTCTCTCCCTTCAGTGAGTTGGTGTTATTTTATCAATGTGGTACACCGACTGCTAAAAATATATCCAAATGAGACACTTTTTACTGAAGCAGCTTGTATTCACTTCAATTATTATTTAATTTCTCTACGTTACACTGATTACCTTGAATATAAATTTGGAGATGCATGACTTCTGGAAAATTATATGGCAGAAGAGGCAGCAGCAGAGCTCTGAAGCACACACCAGGGTAGTGTATTATGCCATGAATAATACCACTTAAACATTTGTAAAACGTAAAGCTTTTCTGAGCTCTTCTCCTTCCCCTGGGACTCGAACTCTTGTTGAACAAGCTGTTTAAAGCTCACCACTCTGATAAAAACCTACCCCAACAAAAGAGTGACAGTGACTTTTTTTTTCCACTATTATTATTAAATCATCGTTTCAGGTTGCCAGTTGCTTGCTCTTCCTGCAACAAAAAAATCAGGTATCCATTTGACCTACTTGTCCCTAACCCAGCAATGTTCAGAGCAAGATGAGATCTGATGATAATGAACTTATCTTGAAAAAGGAATTGCAAACTATGTCCTAGACCCTGCAATCAATTATTCATGTGAGTAACTTTGAACTCAGCAGGAGTACCCACAGGCATAAACTTTCTTACAGGGGGAACAGTTGGCAGGATCAAGACCCACCTCAGGAGGAAGACACACAACACAACATATGAACCCTCTGTGACTCTTTTTATTTTGTTTTTTCCCCTTTTTGTCCTTGTTATTGTTCAATTTCATTTGCTAGTGCATCTCCCACTTCCAGCTGGGAGTAGAAGTGAAGATGCCAAAATACGAAGACAAAATCTGCTGTTATGCTCAGCTGGAAGAGAAAGTACTAGAAATCTCTCTCTCTCAAAAAAAAAAAAAAAAAAGAAGAAGAAAAACCCCAAAAAAGGCATAGAGATTTCCAGACCAATTTTATACTCCCCAAGGGCACCATGATAGTTCAAAGAAACTTTTTAAAACTCATAATGGAAAGCAGAGGAAGAAAGGCAAGTTACTGGTGCATTGAAATTGTCCTGTCTAACTTCTTTCAGCCTAATGTATTTAATCTCTCTTCTCCATCAAGACATTAACAGTCCCTACCCAGATCATGCTGCAGAGCCCTCTAGATGCAGAAAGACACAGGTCCACATACCGCGTAAACCCTCAGGCTTACCACAACAAGAGAAAGGACTTCCCTTATGGTCCTCCTTCCATAGTAAAGGGGCTCAAACACCCCTGGGGAGAGTAGATGTCGTGCCTAGAAAACCTCACTGCTTTAAAAGAAGTGCTACCTTGTCTCAGAGTTCAACTAACTTAGAGAGTAGACGAGCTGACTGGTTGTTGATAAGACAAAGCTTAAATTCATAAGGGCCATCTTTCTGCATCTGCATCTCTTACTCCAAAACACACAAACTTGGACTGAAAAACTAAATTACTGAGTCAGAGGAATTAATGTCTCACTTTCAGGTTAAAGCTGATAAAACAGAGGCAAAATTCCAAAAAAATGAAGACCTTTTAGGACAAGGTTATAAAACAAATAAGGATTGTTGGTGTTCCTGAAGAGTAGAATGGGGAAGACATCTTCAGCTTGAAGCCCTTGCAGTAGATGTTGAGATTAATGGCACTGAGGGAGAACAGGGAGAGCACCTGTGAGCTTCTGCAAGGTGATTGACCTAGGGTAACTATACTAACATACTTAAATGTACAACTGTACAAGAATTGCTCAGGAGAGCTGGAACACGTGGCAAGCTTGGAAGGGAAGACATGTTCCTGTACAGAATTGTTCCAAGAGTGTTGAAAACAAAATACATACTATTCACGGCAGTGACCAAAGCAAAATACAAACCATGAAATGCCTCATGAGATGTCTAGCTACTCTGTGCAAGTTGCGTGATAGACATTAACAGCTCCCAGGATTCAATTCTGACAAAAGTCTGTGTTAAACAAATCCATTTCTTCATGCTGTTGTTGGGTAAATAAGCAGAAGAATCCCAACTGAGATTAAGGTATAGGATATCGGCATTTTGAATGGTGTGAGATTACAGCCAGAATACTGTCCTGTTCAGACATCCACGCTACAGGGGGGGATGATAATAAATTGACAAAGGTTATGAGAAGAGATGCTTAAATGATTAAACGCACTGAAACACATGCCCTATGGTGACATTTCTTAGCCTAATGACAAGGAGGTGGAGGTGTGATTTGATCAAAAGCAGGGTAGCACTACCTGAGGACTTTTTAAATGTCTCTTCATTATCTCAACTTAGCAAACAAAAGCATAAGAAAAGTCAAAGTCCGAAAGTGAAAACTAGACAAAATTCAAGCCAGCCATAAGGCAGACATTTTTAACAGGAAGGATAGTTAACAACCAGAGTGTTAGAAGTATTACAGGGTAGAATCTCCATCACTGGAAATGTTGCAGTGAGGATGGGATGTCCTCAGGTTTGGGGTTTTTTTTGGTTGGGACCTTTTTTTTGGCATGCTCAGGTGATAATTAAGTCAATTAGGAAAGTCCTATGGCCTGTATGATTAATGAGGTCAGAAGAAATGGCTCACAAAAGTGTT
This sequence comes from Larus michahellis, assembly GCF_964199755.1. Classification (NCBI taxonomy): domain Eukaryota; kingdom Metazoa; phylum Chordata; class Aves; order Charadriiformes; family Laridae; genus Larus; species Larus michahellis. Next base: position 81,376,298 of record NC_133897.1, on the reverse strand, counting down.
TCTTCTGGCTGCACATTTTGCACCTTGAATACAAGAAAAAAACTCCTCCTGCAAAACTCCACAGTGTAGAGCTGAACGTCATCTATAATATTGGGTTTGTCTTCCTTTCATCCATTTTTTCCCTTTCATCTGTTGAGTGTGTCCCTAAAGACTGCCAGTGGTTAGGCTTTATGTGGTGCTTACTGGCACAATCCCACCATCTCCTAATTATCAGAGCTATACAAGATATGAAGGAGATCAGTCCTCCCCACCAGCTTATAGAAGCCTTGCATAGAAAAGTACTCATAACTCCACATTATTCTCATTTTAGCTCTTATGCTGGGTTGAAGTAAAAAGAAACACTGCAAATCACTCTTTGGATCACTCTTGGAGTCTTTGGAGCTGCAGCACCAACAGCTGTCTTTGGGATCACAAGCGGTTTCTTGGTCAGGAAGAAATTAACAACTCAAACATTTATTGTACTATATGAGCCAAATAAAGCCATGGTCAGTCCCGGCAAGCAACTAGGTAGACACAAGGAGACTAACACATTCAACTATCAGAAAGAAAAACGTTTCTCTTTGGGGGCTTATTTAAGATACTATCTTCTAACATATCACTAGTTACCTGAAATTGCAAATGATGCAGCAACGAAGATAATTTCAAGATGAGACTGCAAGAACAGCAATTTGAACATCTCTGGGAGGTAGCTTCCTCGCCTGCCCGGGAAGCTTAAGCTCCTGCTTATGGTCATGGCCTTTGTGACTTTCAGCATTGATGACTGGGAGATTATTGAACTAAATAGTTTTGCATCCATGACAACTGCAGTATTCCAAGATATGGCAAATGCTTATACACCAGAATTATAACATTCTCTACAGTAACAGAAAGAAAATCTTCATAAAGGCTAATAAAACCAGAAAGATTTGTACTTGAAACATTTAAATTCACACCAAGATCATGCTAAAACATGACAACATAAAAATCCTAAAACAAATGAGGTAATAGAAAATGTGGTAGAAAATGAATAGACCATGTTTTATTTTGCCTTAACTAAAAATTATAGAGAGCATAGAGAAGCAAATAGATAACCTCGTAGTACATAGACTAAAACAAAAACCTATAGTCAGCTTTGGTTAATTCCTTCATGTTTTTTTTTTTTTTATAAAAAAGCCTGGAAAGAACACCTGGGAACCTGACTGCATTTCACAGAAATAGACCTAACTGTGAGAAAAAAAGCTAAATCCCAAAGCAGCAATGGATTTCCAGTTGAATTTTATTTAAACTCTAACTAAATAACCCACAGGCTCTCCGATAAACTTAATGAGGCCAAAAGAGCAGTATCTCACCTCTGACCGAGCAAGAGGTAACAATATCTGTTACCCAGGCTAAGGAAAAGATCCTGCTGACTCGGCACGTTGGAAGCCCATTTCATTGATAAATTATGACGTGATCATTCTTGCCAGAGCCTTAGTCGTCAGTTAGAAGAAGTTATTACTCAAATTATTCACGTAAATCAGGTCAGATTCATTACGTGTCAGCTTTGGACATACCACCGCAGGCCATTCACTGACACAAATACAATTTCACAGCACTCAGAAGAGCCTTTGGGAGCCTTTTTGCTAGATTCTTTCTTTAAATTTTGCTGGGATGTTCCCAACGTTTCTTGATAGTGTACAATTTGGTGGCCACTATTGATTAGAGTGGATTAAGCTGCTTTACATCCACTCCTCCTGCCTGCGTGCTTACTTGTCTTGTTATGAAGGCAGGACTGCTTCATCCCCACTGTTGCTGAGTCAGCACTGGAACCACTAAAATGAGCAGCTGTGGGGCTCGGAGAGTGCAATGTAGAGTTAAAGCTGACCATATAAAATGACAGCCACAACAGACTGCTCATTTGGACCCGGCATAGATTCAACTCTTGAGCTCACACAGCTCAGTGTCCAAACTGTTGAACATTTTGGGTTCTCGCCTGAATATTGGATTAAAAAGAACAAGCCTTTGGTGGGATTTCCAATAGCTATTCTGACTGCCAGGTGAATTTATATATCTAGGAATTACAGTTTCTGGAAACTTAAAACAAATGCCTCAGTTATTATACCAATCACAGATAAATGAGCTCTATCTCCATCAAATTTCATTAAATTCTGCTTCAGTGAAACTGTTGCCCAGACAGATCACATGTTCAGGCAACTCCATTACTATGCTCCACAAACCAAGGCAGCCTTTTCTGTTGTAGTGTACTATTGTTTTCAAATTTGCTTTCCAAAGTGATTTTGCTGTTTGTGTGGATGTTCTTCTCTCTAGGACCTTGTCCTCCCCATGACTTTTGAACTCATTAGACAAAATTAGATGAGATATTGACAAAAGGACAGAGCCTGGAAAAGTCTTAAATTCCTGTGAGCTTGATGAAAAGAGATGATGGGGTAAGGAGATCCTACTACTGAAAGGCTGTGATTGAACCATAAGATATACTTCTCCAACCTCAAATCACCAACTCCTAGGAAAGAAGACTTGCTTACAGTGCTCATGGACCACCTTCCTTCCAGAACAGGGAAATCCATGTCTTTTTTAAGGAGTCTATAACTACCAGCTGAGAAAAAGCAGTTAAGATTCACGGATCTCAGGTAACATTATAATGCCTTTGTAATTAGTTCAAAACGTAGTCTTCTAAACTACTCTTAAAAAAAGAATAATCCTACGAGGTGTTTATAAAGCTTTGGTATTTTGTAGATACCAAACCTCATGGCTAGTGTTGGGCCCCTATATTGCTCACTGCATAACAAGGACTTGGTCCACTCCCCTTGAAGTCCCTCCCCTTGGCATTAGGGGAGCTTCAGATATGGCATTGCAGCTTCAGACATGTCTTCAGCACAGTATGGCGATACCTAATCTAGCTTCCACCCAACTAGTATGAAGACCAGACATAATAAACTTGATACAGTAACATGGAGGTCACTGTGGGTTATTCATCCACACTGAATTGACTCTGACCCAACTAGTCCTTTTGTGATAACATATCAGATGTAGTCAGTGCAACAGTACTAGTGGACTAGAAGTCCTGAGTCAAGTCTGAATATAAATCTACATCCTTTCATCCTCTCTGTCTCTCATCCATTCTCTTTAATCCCAGTCCCCCTTGCAGAGCTTGGCGATACTTGGATGCGGGACTGCAGCACACGTGGGCCAGCCTGCCTATGATGATCTAGGAAAACACATCCAGACAGGCTTCATCAGACTATGCTTCCCACCTGCTCAGGGTTCTGGATACCCAGTACAGCTCAGGTGGCAACACTCTATTTTAAACATACCTGCAAACACTCAAAATCTGCACACCTGCAGCAGCATTGCAGAAACACCAGTGGTGCCTTCTAATCTCCAGCAACACTCCAGACTACCCACTGCATCCTCCCACCTCCACCACCAGTGCCTTTTCCCCCTCTCCCTTTCAACTGCTTGCTGTTTCTGTATTTGAAAGCCCTGGGAGCAGTGAAAATCCAAGCACTGTATAATCACCTTTTCTCATTTCTGATGCATATTTTGGTGCCCAGAATTTGCTTGGTTTGAAGTACTTGAACACATAATGTAGGGGAAAAGCACACAAACATAAAGGAAATTGCTTCCTGGCTGGAAGTCCAGCAGTTTGTGAATCACTACAAACTGACAGACATGTACAGAAGTAGCACAGTTTGCACTGAACCATTTATCTGGAAGCAGTTGTTCTCATTGTAAGACCGCTCACAAACTTGTATCACACCTATGCAATTTCCTTCAATTTTTTTTCTTTTCTCCTGTTTTCATCCATATTACTGTAGTTTATGGAAAAGTTTGCTTTAAATATCTGCAGTGTGAAAAAAGAGGAGGGAACCCATATCAGCAAGAACTTTGAGGATGCTCTACCTACACCTTTAACTCCCACAAAATCAAAATGCCCTGTAAACTGAAAACCTAATTTTGTTTAGACTATAAACTAAGAAAACAAATTTCTAAAATATAGGAAACCTGGTATAAATTTGAATGTGTCAAGTGCAGCTACCAAAAGGATTGGTGTGGCAGAAGAGAAATAAGAGGGATCTATAATCAAATCTCTGTCTCACTTACTGTGTCCTTAAAGAGAGCTCCATGACTCCAGGCTTGCTTACAGTCCACCCATGCAGAAATGCATAAAATGCTATACCATGCCCTCTGTTCTCCAAGAAAAGTCTTTTTCCTTCTGCCACTTCTGAGGCTTGGCACTACACTTGCCCCTGCTCCTTCAGGAGTGTCCCAGTCCCTTATATTTGCTCCATCTGCCAGAGTCTTCTCTCTCTAAATAGCCTCAGGTGCTCACAGGAAAGAAGCAATCTCCTGCTCCCCCTGCCAAAGGTTTCCTCTAGTCCTGTAAGTCTCTTCATACAGGACCATGACCTAACATAAAGCAAATGTTGAACATCCCAGCTTTTGTAGTCCAGGTGCTGATCCCGTGGGGGCACAAAGGCTCTAAGGCAGAGTTGCAGGGACTTTGTTCAGAAGAGGAATGAAAAATATTATAAATCCTGGTGGATTATTTTCATACTCTTTTCATTGCACCAACCCTACTCGTATGCGGCTGTCAGCTAATACTCTCATAATGTTGGGGTCAACAGCCGACTCCAATAGATGACAAAATTCATACGTATTTCAGCGTCAGAAGTGTTGCACACCTTTAGTGATCTTGATACTGCTCACTCTATGGAACAGAACATGAAATCTTTCTGAAGAAGATACAGTGAAAAAAATTGTAGTATCTGTAAAGTGCTCAGATATTATGATGATATTACATATGCAAATAATTAAATAGATAATTTTCTTTTTCACGGTTGAGATCCCTGCTTAGCTCACAATTCCTTTTACTTCAGTCAATAACTTTCAAACCACCTCACTTTTAGCCATCTCCTATCCTTAACCTCTCCACTTAAATTTATGGTTGGAAATGATAGAGCTGTATAAAAAAAAAAGATTGTATTTTTCAGCTCACTCTACAGTATAATCCAACTAGCAGCCTACAGCTTGATTCCTGGGACACAGGAATGGGGGAAGCATTTCTCTGTTTCCCATGAACAGGCAACCACAGAAAGATAATAGCAACTGCTGGAGTACTTTGCAATGCACTCTTTGGGGCAGATGCCACTCCTGCCACATTGCTAGTTCCTATTTCTACTCTGGAGCAATCCTTCCTGCAGCACCATGAGTGGGAAAGGGACCTGGGTAACCTTGTCTCCACTCCACTGCCCTGCAGGAGCATGTGGTATTGCATCTTCTTGACAATAAGGTTTGCTGGTTTCATGTTCAACTTCACCCTTTGTTCGTACATCTCAACTACTAGTAATGGCCTGAACTGGAACTAGTAATGGCCCACGGAACTGCAAAAGTCTTGAAGTTCATTAAAACTTTATTGCAGAATTGAAATGCCCTTGATTTGCATCCAGTGACAGGGCAGAAATGAAGATACAGAGTTGTCCTGGAAAACAACAGAAAAGTTTCTTCGGTGAGGGTCGTTCAGGAGCAATGTTTTGGAAGAGGCTAATTTGCATAACTAAAAATTCTTCATGTCTGGTTAAATAGTACATATATAGACCTTCTAGGAGAATAACCAATTCAATGAATCACAGAATCGTTGAGGTTGGAAAGGACCTCTGGATGTCATCTGGTCCAATTGCCCTATTCAGGCAGGACCATCTAGAACCAGTTGCCCAGATGGCTTTTGAGTATGTCCAAGGATGGAGACTTCACTGCCTCTCTGGCCAAACTGTGTCAGTGCTTAGTCACCCTCAGAGTGAAAAAGTTTTTCCTGATTTTCAGACAGAAACTCCTGTGTTTCAGTTTGTACCCATTGGCTTTTGTCCTGTTACTAGGCACTACTGAAAGGAACCTGGCTCCATTTTCTGTGCAGCCTTCCTTCAGGTATTTATACACATTGATAAGACCCCCGCTGATCCTGCTCTTCTCCAGCTGAACAGCCTCAGCTCTCTCAGCCTTTCCTCATAAGAGAGACGCTCCAGTGCCTTAACCATCTTTGTGGCCCTTTCCTGGACTGTCTCCAGTATGTCCCTGAGTCGCTTGTTCTGAGGAGCCCAGAACTGGACACAGCACTCCAGGTGTGGTCTCACAAGACTGAATAAAAGGGAAGGATCACATCCCTTCATCTGCTGGCAATACTTTGCCTAACGCAGCCCAGGACACCATTAGCATTCTTTGCCACAAGGGCATACTGCTGGATCATGTTCAACTTTGTGTTCACCAGGACACAGTTCCTGGTCTTTTTCTGTAAAGCTGCTTTCCAGTTGGGTGGCCCCCAGCATATATTGGTGCACGGTGTTTTTCCTCCCCAGGTGCAGGACTTTGCACCTCCCCTTGTTGAACTTCATGAGATTCCTGTCAGCCCATTTCTTCAGCCTGTCAAGATCCCTCTGGATGGCAGCACAACCCTCTGGCCTGTCGGCCACTCCTCTCAACTTTGTGTTATCGCCAAACTTGCTGAGGATACACTCTGCCCCGTCATCCAGATCATTAACAAAGACGTTGAACAGGACTGGACCCAGTATTGACCCCTGGGGTACACTTCTAGTTGCCAGCCTCCAACCACACTTTGTTCCCTTATTCACCACCCTCTGGGCCTGTCCGTTCAGGCAGTTTTCCACCCACCCCGCGGCTAATCAAGCCTGTACACCGATAGCTTCTCTACGGGGATCTTACGGGATACATTGTCAAACGCCTTACTGAAGTTCAAGCAGAAAACATCCGCTGCTCTCCCCTCATCTACCAGGCCAGTCATTAATTCCACTCATACATACTGATATCCAAAAAATATGTTGGTACACTTGAACTTTGTTTCAATTCATAGGCGGACATGAAAAAAGGCAAAGCGAAACAGTACATGGGTAGTCTCCCATGAGCATATTAAGGGGGCAGAGCTCTGATCTGCCAAAATAGGATTGGTGATAACTGGTGCAAGCGATAGTCTTTCAAACTACAATAAAAACTATAAATAAAGGAAGTATGATGACTATATTTACAAAGTGAACCTGGGTTTGGGTTGGGTTTTTTTTTTTCTAAATTTGGGGGCACTGATACAATATCAGTAGGAATTACTGTATACAAAGTAGTGAGATGAATTTGCTGCTCATCAGTGAGTCTCTTCCAGAGAAAGCACGCATTTCTGAAAACAGATTGTGGTAAGGTAACATGGAAAGATAGAAGGAAAAAGACTTTGTTCTCCGCTACAAAGTAGTCACAGCAATTTTGTTTTCTGTGATTAGAAAGGCAATAATGCCTTGGGCCTTGCAGCCCAAGAACACCTTCTAGTTGACCACGAAGATACATCATGGGCATGGATGGCTAGCAATGTACCTACCACCTAACAGTAGCAGGGAACAAAGCACTGAGGAGGAAAGGAAAAGGATGTTTGTCTACTGCCCAACTTTCTAGTCGCCCAAACATCCCTTTAGGAAACAGCACGTTTGTGTTTTTCAGCTTTTGCCTGCTCCACACCACGTCTTTGATCCCACATCTTGGATAACTCAGTGTTTGAAGGTGAAGTCTAGAAAGTCAATGAGTTTCTCCTGATTAAAAGACAATGAGGATCTGACTTGAAAGCTCCACGCAAACAAAATAAACAGAGTCACTGTGTGAGGCGACTGCCACCATGCTGGGCTTACGATTCCGGCAGCTACTTTCAATATTAGGGAGGAGGAAACAGGATGACAGAGGCCTTTCTGTACACACCAGACAGACGCTTCAAGCCTTTTGTTAACATTCAGAAGAGTTTCTCTATAGTCTCAGAGGAGCGAACAAACAAGAATAGTATTATTTCTGTTGCAACTACATCAGTTGCTGATGATGACAGTGATATAGGAAAGGAAGAATGACCTTACCTCTTCTGCCTTCTGCTCATCAGCATATAAAGGCCTAGAAAGACAGAGGAAAATATAAAAGAGAAATCACGACACTATAGTCAGATCCAAAGTAAAAAGAAATGTATCGTTTTAGTATATGTCTCAATAGGCAAACTTTTATTAAATGCTATTCATATGTGTTGTATCTGAATGTAGTATGCTAAAATACATCAGCAAATATGAATACATTTATTATTCCAATTAGTTTCTGTGCCTCCCCTGGAAGATACTAATTTGAGATCTAATAACAAAAATGGGATAAACAATTCTTTTGTTGAAAGGATGATGAACCAAACTGGTACGAAGTTGATTAAAATAAGCGGAAATCACTGCTTTTTAGGCTGGCATTTTGGCTAATTCTGTGGGACACTGAACACCCAGCTCACAATCTTTTTAGCCCCAAGCAGGAGACTTGAGAGAGAAAATCCCCAGCAGGGGGTAATCTAATGTGACCTCATTGGGCCATTCCTACGGAGATAATAACACAAGGTTTTGATCATGACATGGCACCCTACAAATATGCTAGTTAGCTAGGATCTGCTGAAAATTTTACGTGTATCAGTGTGGCTTTTTTGCTACGGTTGTGCTAATATCATATGGAGTTGTTATTGCAATACTAGTGGGAGAATTGTATAATATTTACTTGATCCCTGTAATATAAAAACTGGGCACAAAAAAAAAAAAAAAAAAGGAAAAAAAACCCCAAACACCTTGAATCCTGGTGTTGCTTTTAAAGGAAGAAACAATGATTTAACACCCAAAATACCACTGAAAAGCAAGAAAAGTTTGGCACCCAATTCTAACTGGGCTAAATGTTTACCTGCTGTTACATGCTCTTTTAATTGCGGAAAAGCAGGAAGAGTCATAGATGAATCTGAATCACAAATTAAATACCACAAGACTAATTTGCTCCTTCTAGAGCTTTTGTTTTACTGTAAACAAACATCTTTTAGCCTGCTCTGTCTATTTTAAGACGAAGACTGTACGGTGAGAAGTGCCGGTTTAAGAGTAAGCTGTACCTAAGATACTCACACTTTCTGGGAGCAATGCTGCAAAATATACACCATATTCTTCAACTTTGTCACGGAGGGATGGCCAGAGAGCTCAAAACAGAGTGGTTGGGTCAGCGTAGTTACCCGCTCTGCCTCTCACCTCACACTGCAGCCTTCCCCTCCCTGGTGTGCCGAGGCAACTGCTTGTCTGACTGCTCTGTATAAACCGGATCGCTCAAATGCTGGCAGTTAAAAGTAACCCGGAAAAGTAACAGCGAAATAACTTTAGTGACCTAGCTCCCTGGTTCAGCTCTCATCGAGCTGTGTCAGCACAGCCGGGGGAGTTGGGGCAGTGAACTGCAATGCAGTCTTCAGCACTACCCAAGCATCCTTCCCAAACGTAACATGCAATTACACCCTCCCCAGCCTCTGCAGCCCGAGGAGCCGTATGCCTTTTACTAAGAATCCTGCAAGTAATAAGGCTGCGTTTTGGCAATGTAGTACATTTGGCTTCAGAATCCATCATAGCTCTTGGATGTAGAGAGTTGATCGGGTATTAACTCACCCTGCCAGTTGTGACAGGGGAATTTTTACCAGTTGGCTGGTAAGAGCCTGGGGCCAGGCTCTTTTCAGTGGTGCCCAGTGACAGGACAAGGGGTCATGGGCACAAACTTGAACACAGGAAGACCTAAACATGAGGAGGAACTTTACTTTGAGGGTGGCAGAGCACTGGCAGAGGCTGCCCAGAGAGGTGGTGGAGTCTCCGTCTCTGGAGACATTCAAAACCCACCTGGACGCGTTCCTGTGCAACCTGCTCTGGGTGACCCTGCTCTGGCAGGGGGTTGGACTAGATGATCTCCAGAGGCCCCTTCCAACCCCTCCCGTTCTGTGGTTCTGTGATCATCAGTTGTCTGTTGCCCTATAGCCAAATATGCAGCCTCTATACCAACACGGCATAATCCATTACTATGAATCCATGCTCTAGTGCAACAACAACAACAGGAAAAAAAAAAGAGGCAACTGTGAGCCTGTTCTTCATCCAGGCCAGGTGCCTGTTGTGCAGCGATCCAGCTGCACAGCTCTGCTGCTTGGGAGTGCAGAACTACAGGCTGGGCAGTGCTGGTGTGAAGGCAGCCCTCCCTTCCTCCCTCCCTCCCTTCCCATGCTTAGCACTGGGCTCCTCCGAGCCCCACGGCCACAGTCCTGGTGGTGGCAGGACAGGCACACAGGGGGAAGCCAGCCGCATTCGCTCCACATCACCTCAGCTCGGCCGCTGATGGAGCTCTTTTTGTACGGCTGCGGTAACAGATAAAATGTTGTGCAAGTTTGGGAAATTATTTTCGCCCAGCTCTACAAGGCATTTCTCTTTAGCAGCTTGCCCACTGCAGAGCAGAGTGAAGGCAGGGATGGATTGCTTTCCGACAGGCAGCTGACGCAACCAGCGAAGGCCACCTGGAAAGGCCTTCCTTTGTGAGGAGGGAGAGCTGATGTGCTCTGCCAGTCCAAAAGCCGTACCGGGAGAAGAACTTTTCCATAAAAGGTAACGCCGCAGCTAGGAGATTTTGCAGGCAGATGCTGTAACGTGCCTGGAGCAGCTTCCGCAACAATCGGTTCCCAGTTTCAAACCAATCCTGGTGGCTAACGGCGTGGTCCAAATTCAGAAGGAACAGGACAAACCCCCTCTGTAGCTGTTGGGTCATTTCATGACACAACCTGCAATTTGAGGAGATCACTTTGCACTTTCAGAAGCAACCACAGAATACACCAGCAGCGTTCACTTCCTTAACTGTGTGGAGCCTTTGCTCGTGTCACTTTTCATGTCAAGATTTCGGATCCCTGAATAAAGCTCACTTGTCTTTCCACTACAATATTCCCAATCTTTTCCTTTTCTTTTGATTGTGCCCTTGCAGACTCCAAAGAGGAGAAACGTATAACCAGTTTGCTTCTTGCAAATTACCCAAGAAAACAAATGGAAGTATCTTGTAAATCCCAAACCAAGTCAGCATAAGCTAGTGAGCGCAAAGGGAGGAAAAAAAGCTGTAATATTCTGGAGATAAAATGCAAAGGTAAGAAAGGATCCAGTGCATGTTCTCACCTTCTTACACGCGTAAGAGATTCATTGCAGCCTTTAATTGCTGGTGAGGGTGGAGAAAATAGAAAGGTTGAAGAGGCGTGCCAGGGAGAAAAATAATGGAAACCTGACCAGTGACAGGAGCTGATTACTGTTGGCAGACGGTATAGGCTTCAAATTCATGCTGTGACTTAGGAAATAAGTCCTGGCTGGGAAGCTTTTTTCTGGAATATCCCTAAGGAATATCTACCAGTGATTCATCTAAGCAGCCACTGGATATCATTACCATTCTACCAAAAATGAAGATAAAATAACAATCTGGAAGAAATAAAAGAAACAAGTGCCCCAGATTTTCTCTCAAACTACAGCAAAGAGATCACAAGGTTGGGTAAGGAAAGGAGGGGGGAAGGAGGAGAGGGATGAACTTTTCATCTGCATGTCCTCAGTTTGCCTTTAAGCTGTGCACATCTAGTTTACTCTTGTCAGAAGCTACCACCACTGTACTTTGTAGCTCTTAAAGAAAGAGATAATTGCCTTTTTTTTTTCCAGTCACATGCTTACTAACACAGAATTTTATTTTTTTTCCCCCAGTCCTACACAGTAGGACCTCCATCACTCAAAATAGCATAAGCTTTGCTAGAGATGTTAATGCACTATCCAAAGCAAATACAATGCACAAGCTCTGACAGGTTCACATTTTGAAGTCCCTTTTGAACTCAGAATTTCTCTCTTTTTTGTCAGATGAACAGTGGCCAATTATAAATTATGGCTCTTTCTTAAGGCCCCACCCCAGGAGCTCCTATGGGTTATGTTCCTATCGGTTGTGTTACATTAGGCTGGTTTTATAACTCCAAATAGTTGTCGGGTATTTTCCCTACTGTAGTGTTTAGCTAATACATAACAAATCATATGGGAGGAAAAAAAAAAGGGAATTAATTCTAGCAAGAAAGAACCTTATAAACTTTTCTTTTTTTTTTTTTCCTTTTTTCTTTTTTTTTTTGAGTCAAAGACATGCCAAGAAACCTATTTTTATCCATAGCATCAGATACTCAGCTGGACCTCTAACAACAGTTCACTAATTTACATCAGATGCCCCATAGGGTCTATTTGATTTGCAAGTTTAAGTAGAAAATTGTTATTGAAATCACTGCTCTTATATATAAATATATAGCTGATCCAAAGAGAATGTAAATATCTAACACAAACCAAATCCAGCCTAGATTCTCTGAACCTTGTAGGAATTAATTGCAAGAATTACACTTTGGAGCTTTTAAAGTAAGAGATAATTGCCTCTTTTTCTGTCATGGGCTTACTAATACAGAACTTTAGTTTTTCCCAGTCCTCCTCAGTGGGACCTCCATAAGTCAAAGTAATGTAAACTGTGTAAGAGATGCTAATGTTAAGCACTACAGAAATATTCAAATGGGCTATACAGTATTTCAAGTGTGAAACAAAGCCTGTGGGTTCAGGAAATATTTCTTCACGCGACTCAAGGAGAACATGTAAACAGGATTTTTTAACTCTTCGTAGTCCGCAGGGGGCTTACTGTAGTGCTAACCCCCATAGCACATCAAGCCCTGGTTCAACAAGGATGTAAGACAGTCATTCCAGCTTTGGGGGGACTATTCAGGTGCTCAAAGTTCACTTTCTTTCATTTCTTAATTAACTTGGAGAGCTACAACCTAGGTCAGTAAACTAATATTTCCAAGAGAAATCCCAGGCAGCTACTGTCTTCCCCTTTTTTATCACGGGTGCTTGCTAGTCTATTTATTTTCATTCAACTAGAAGATGGTCTTCTCTTACAAACGCCCACTTACATTGCTCTAATTCCTGCTAAAATGTTTCCCACTTTGCTAGAAGGCCCACTGAATAAGAGATTAGAAAGAGGATCAAGTAGAGGATGTTTAGCTCTCTTCTTTTCAGTACAGTACCTATTAACAGGAACTAGGTATATCCCACAGCGTTGCAGTTCCTAAAATAGCTACAGGAAGAGGAGACAGTGAAATGCAGAAGCCAGTGGGTTAATTCCCTTGTGAATTACTATCACAGTTTGCTACTAATTGAGAAAATAAATAAAAAAGGTCCTGACAATATGCTCTTTTCTAAAGGGGGCTATTCTCATTAAATGCAAAATAAAAGGTTGCTGCTTCTCCTTTTGACTGGAAACCCTTTATAGCAGAGAGAATGTTTCTCTTCATTTAAGGAAGAGCACACAAAATTATATTAATACTAGGCTGAGTAGCCAGCTGCATTATGAAGTTTCAGTATTTTCTTTGCACCTCATTGCAACCTGCAGCAAGCTACCACATCATTAGGGACTGTACTACTGTCACCCTTAGGTGTAGCTGTGCAAGTCCATTTGAAGGGAGTCATAAAAAATTCTGCCAAGAGTTTGGCTCCTGGTTTCTACAAGTTCCCTGAAAGGGCCAGAGCTTGAGGTATAGAGGATGCAGGATGACACAGTGCTTAGAGATATGGTTTAGTGATGGTTTTTGTCAGAGTTAAGTTGATGGTTGGACTAGATGATCTGAAATGTCCCTTCCAACCTAGGCGATTCTATGATTCTATGATTGGGCAACTACACAGGTTACCCTGAAGAATTAGGATGTGGAGTTACAAGCAACCAGCATGAAAGCAGATGAGCTGGAGATTCTAAAAATGCTGTAGCCTCCTAGGAAAAGTGTATGTGTTTACAAACACAGCACAGGCATTCCTACCCTTTCAGCTGCAATCACACCTTCATTTGAAATTTAGACATCCACGTAAATTCAAAATACCCTTGCCTTTTTAAGATGCAGTCACTCTCCTGCAGTTACACGACTTTTACATCCACAAGAGGTAGGGACAAGAAAGGTATCAAAATGTTCTCGTCACCAGACTCCAAAAACTGGGATCACGAAGAGGTCTCTAATGACAGTCCACCTGACAGCTTTAAAGCCTGGCACAAGAAGCTGCAATTTTCATTCTTCAGATGAAGGCTTTTATGAGGAAGCAGATAAGAGGAATTCCAAAAAGAAGAAGGAAGGAAAAAAATAAGACATACTGCGGGGAAGAATAAAATAGCCCATGTGAAATTTCCTCAAGAACTTTGCTAGCACCTTGTCTTCAGCCAAACATCAGGAACATCAAGCTATGTTGCTTAGATAAAAGCAAGTGGCATGCAGAGAACCCACAAAGTTGTGGCGTAAAGGGTGTTTGTTTTCTCTGGGATGACAGTATCAGCTGGCAGGTAGAAAGGCAGACCAGATTTGCCGATTAGCTCAAGTAAATGCTAATACGAAACTCTAGCTCACTTTGCAAATTCTGTATGTAGCTGGAGAAGTATCTTTCACAAATGTCCTGGGGATTTTTCATCATTTTTATTACTACGCTACTATGTAATTTCTCCTGAAAAGGGAATGCATCTTTTAATGCGTCATGTGACACTGCATTTTTTCCAATGCATTCAAGAAGTTTCCCCCAACCACCACTCTCCCGCACATACACAGAGATGCAGTGGTTCACCATTCCCTCAGATTTAC